>NW_028230455.1:5589921-6203579 GCF_043228905.1 Azolla caroliniana | reverse complement strand
GAATAAGGATTGGAAATTACATCAATAAGATATAAAAAAATGCATCCCTTCATGGAGAGCTGATGGAGACAGTGTACATGGATATCCTTCCCTAGTTTTTGGTACAATTCAAATAGTAGACAAGGTTTCGTTTTATGGACTGAATCAATCTCCTCGAGCTTGGTTCGATAGGTTAAGAAGGGCTATGGTGGGTATGGGATACCAATAGATCAATGCAGACCATACAATATTTTTTTGACAACACAAGGAGCATTACTACATTACTTGTTGTTTATGTGGATGATATAATTATCACAGGTGATGATGAAGGATAAATTGCCCAACTGAAGGTACAACTAGGTAAAGAGTTTGAGGTGAAGGATCTAGGATTTCTACGATAAAGTCTTGGAATTGAGGTAGCTCATGGGACAGAAGAGTTGTTTTATCTCAGCGAAAATATGTATTAGATCTTCTCACAGAAACTGCAATGTTGGGTTGTAGGCTTGTAGCTTTTCCAATTGACCCAAAGATCACGTTAACTGAACTTGCCTGGGAGAAAGTTGATCGTGAAAGGTATCAAAGATTGGTAGGTCGGATGATTTATTTGACTCATACTCGTCCAGATATTTCATTTGCAGTAAGTGTGGTAAGTTGCTACATGCATGATCCGAGGAAAGATCATATGGATGCAATGTACCAAATTCTAAGATATCTCAAAGGTGTCTCAGGAAAGGGATTGATCTTAGAAAACATGGTCATTTTAACATTGAGGGCTATTGAGATTCTGATTGGGCTAGTTGTGCTAATGATAGGAAATCCACATCATGATATTGCATGTTTGTTGGGGGCAATCTAGTGTCTTGGAAGAGTAAGAAACAATCAGTGGTAGCAAGGTCAATAACAGAAGCATAGTATAGAGCTATTGTGGTAGGAGTTGCAGAGATGTTGTGGCTGAGAACTCTCCTAGTAGAACTAAAGATGAATCAAGAAAATCAGATGAGGTTGTGGTGTGACAATAAGTTAGCAATCAGCATTGCCAACAATCTGGTACAACATGATAGGACCAAGCACATCGAAATCGACAGATTCTTTATCAAGGAGAAGCTTGATAGTGGAATATTAAAATTGAGTCATGTTTTTGTTGAAGATCAAGTAGCAGATTGTCTTATAAAGGGACTTGGGCCAGTAAGTCTTTTTAGATTGTGTGACAAGATGGGCTTAGTGAATATCTTTTGCCCATTTTGAGGGGGAGTGTTGAGAATGATTAAAGCTATAGCCAAAATGGCTAGCCAGCCCCAACAACTAGTTATCCCAACGACCAAATCTTGGCCTTTAAGAGGAACCTTCTCCTCATGTAAAAAGTGATCTTTGTGTTTTTTTTCTCTCCTGTTGTGACATATATGTATATTCTTGAGAATAAAGGCATTTTTTTTCATTTTTCAATACAATCATGTATGTATGTATGTATGCACACTCTATTGGTACATGGGTGTGTGTACATACACAGTTATAAATCATTCAGATATGTATGTGTGTCTCTCCAACGTGTCTAAATACATACAAAAATTGAAGAGGGCAAGTGATGGAATCACGGAGAGGGACCTGCACGATCATATACGTCTTGTGTGCACGATTAGATGCTTGGTTACATTAGAGACACCAAGTCGCTAAAAGAAGCCTTGGAAAATCTGAAAATGAGTTTCGCCACCAGTACCATGGCCCCAAAGTTGCAGTTCTTGCAAGAGCTCAACAACATCAGGCAAAGGGATATGTCAGTTACGAACTATACCAATAAGATCAAGGAGATTTGTGCCGCACTAGGGTCCATCAACGTGATGGTGGATGAAGACAAGATGGTGTAGATCTGCCTCGGTGGTCTAGCGCAGTGGTACAGGCCTATCCAAACGATGATTTGCACCTAGGAGATACCACCAATGGTGATCGTCGAAGAAAACCATGTGCAAATGGGTCGAGGACCACTCAACCGGATGTTGTACACAAGGGCAGATCGGCCCTGTGGGTGTGGAAGAAGAAGTGGCTCAGCACACAACAATGGCGGCCAACAAAAGCAGAATCGGAGGCACACAGATAGTGCTGACAATAGTTCCGGACCCTCCACAAGCAAGGGGAGTCAAGGTTGTTGAGATACAAGCTCAACATTTTGGCCAGATAGACTGTGCAAGTCAAAAACCGGATCGGTTGGGATCGATTGGTTAGGCCAGACCGGTGCGTAAACCGGTGCGTAGACCAGTAGGCAACGGGAAGCCGTAGCGGTGCGTAAACTGCGAGGCCATTGGAAAGATATTCCGCGTAGGAATATATTTTGGGAGTTAGTGTAGAGCTCACTTATGAGCATTGAAGTAAGCGTCAATACTTTTGCCAGTCCGTATGGACTTGTATAAAGGTGCTCACTGAGCACATCCTATGTATAGACTGTGTATTATTTTTTAATTGAGTTTCGTATGCTCTCTCTCTCTCTCTCTCTCCCGTGTACTGTGTATATTCAAGCTCTCCATTAAACCTGCGTTCCTATGTTCGGTTTTCTATTGCTTCCGCACGCTATTCTTTTGCATGGTATCAGAGCTCGAGGGTTGATAACCTCTGCAACCGACCTTAGCTCAAGAAGAAAACCTAACCTTCGTAAAGAACAAGAAAATCAAAATGGATAGAGGCATGGCTAGATCGCTTCCAACAGAGAAGCTCGATAGAAACAACTACGCGTCTTGGTCTTACAAGATGCACCAGTACCTGTTCGAGCACGGTTACTAGAGCTATGTCAACGGAGCAAATGACACAGCACCCGATTCGACACACAAAGACTTCCGGTTTAGGGTTTAGGGTTTAGGGTTTAGGGTTTAGGGTTTAGGGTTTAGGGTTTAGGGTTTACCGGCTTGGGAACAGTTGGCAAGCAGAGTTCTCTACTGCTCCGCGTCTTGTGTGGGCGAACAACTTCTGAGCTATATTCGGGAAGCAAAAACGCCGAAGGATGCTTGGAGAAATCTGAAGAAGATTTTCGCCACAAGCACCATAGCCAGGAAGCTTCAACTCCGATAGGAGCTGAGCAACTTACGACAACGTGACTTGTCAATGGATGATTACACCTCGAAGATCAAAGAGATATGCGACTCCTTAGCCTCTATCGATGTGAATGTCGAGCAAGGCAAGATGGTGCAGATCTGTCTCGGGGGACTAGCGTCGAAGTTCGGAGCGTTCCGAACTGTTGTTTGTACACGGGAGAATACGCCGTCATTTTTCGACCTACAGTTGATGCTCCTTATAGAGGAGAACCACACGGGTGCGTCGACGAGCACACATGCCAACATCAAGATGTTGTACACGGAGGGAGATAGGCCACGTGGTCGTGGTGGACAAGGTGAGTTGGTGTGCAATGGAGGCAGCCGATGGGATAAGGGAAGAAGGCACTGAAGTGATGCCGACAACAATTCTGGACCCTTCGGAAACCGGGGGAGTCGAGGCGATGAGAACCAACAAGGGAAATCCGTTGCGGAATGTTGGTACTGTGGCAAGAAAGGCCATAAGGAGAGCGAGTGCTGGAAGAAGCGCGCCGATTCGGAGAGGACCGGATCCGGATCAGGTTCCAGAGAAACCGACAAGGGTAATCGGCAGCGATCGTACTACACTGAAGGATCCGGAAAAGACGGAAAAGTGTCAGCCTTCGTGACAAGACGCGAAGCAAACTCGATGACGAAGTCCACCCCGACAATCGGACGAGGTGTGGTACGTCGACTCGGGTGCGTCAAACCACATGATGTGCCACAAGGAGTGGTTCTCATACCTTGAGAAACCAATGCAACCGGGAGTAGTCGCAACCGGAGACGACACTCCGCATCCAATTGCGAATGTCAGTGAAGTTCCCCTAAACCATATCGGGCAGAATGGGAAACTCATGAACGTGTTACACGTTCCAAAAATCACGAAGAACCTAGTGTCGGTCGAACAGATCGTCGACCAGGGGATGCAGGTTCCGTTTACGCTGTCATGCCTTACGGCTCTGGATCGTTGCGTGAGTCGGGTGGGAACCGTTGGTGTTTCGGACTAGGAGGAAAGAAAATTCTAAGGCGATTAAGAATATGAAATATATTGTAAGAAACAAAGATATGAAAAACTCGTGAATCCCACGAGTATAGTGTATTAGGGAGTACTCAAATTAAGAGAGAAAAATAGTTAGCAAACTCGTGGATCCCACGATTATATTATACTAATCAACCCTTGTAAAATAATCAACAACATCTATACATCTTTCTCTCTTCCTTATATAGTGTTGGAAGAGTCTAAGTTTATCACATGCAAGCATCATGCTTTTCCTATCTTTAGTTTTCATGCACACTACATGTGCATGATTAGCTTTCTATCTCATCTTTTCTTTTAACTCGAGTGTCTATGCATGAATAACTTTTTGTACCATGCATGTCTAGAAATTTTACATGGGATAAAGTTTAGTATAACTTTAAAATTCATAATACACTAGTATAATGATAAGGCTTAACATTATTAACATGGAGGTGCAAGGTTCGAATCTTGCCCTATGCATGTAATATATATATTTTTATACTTTCTTCTATTTACAAATATGTCTCTTCATCCGGTGAGAGACTCTCACCGGCCTTCTTCATCCGGCTCTTTCCGGTTCTGCTTCATCCGGTGCTTGCTAGTTTTCTTTGTCCGGCTCTTACCGGGACCTCCTTACCGATCTCTTCGTCCGTTTCTCACCGACTCTCACCGGCCTTCTTCATCTGGCTCTTGTCGGGTCTCCTTACCATTTTCGGTCCTTACCGGTTCCTTCTTCCGGTTCTCACCGGGTACTCCTGTCCTATCTGGAGAAACCAAAAATGTAATTTTTCACGTAGTGTGCGAATTACACTACGACACTCGCCCCCTCCAAACCCGCACATCCTCCGGTATGTGCCGAAGTCCCCGATGCTTGCTATTCACCTTCATCCGAAGCTTCCTCCAATTCTCCCCTTAAGTCGACTATGAGTTGTAATCCACTTTCCTCGCTTTCCGCATCACCGCGATCTTCGTCCGATTGCTCCTTCTTGTCGGTCTTGTCTAGGATCACATATGGTTCTTCTTCAGTCCGCTTCTTGAAAATTTTCACCCGTTTCCCAGCTATAGGCACTCGTAGTGTCGTTCCATCCAACTCGCATAGTTGGTAAGTTCCGTTATCGAAAACTTTCCGAACCTCATATGGCCCGAACCACCTTTTCGCAAACTTCTGCATCGTTGTATGTTGATGATCCAAACTACTGTTGTAGACAATCACCCAATCTCCTTCTTCAATCTTCCGCGGTCGTAGTCCGTGCTTTGTGTCGAACCGGCTTTTATTCCGGAATCGCGCTTCTTGTTGTCGGCGTATTGCTTCCGCTATGTCTTCCGGTCTTCCCTCCAGTTGTCGTATCCGGACCGCTAGTAGTTCTTCCTGGCTCATCTCTTCCTTCCATGGTAGCATTGTCCATGTCGCCCATAGTGCATACGGAAGCATCTGCGACCAATCCTTCACCCTTCCATCGCATGCCTTCGCAAGTGCTTTGACAATCGTACTATGTCCTCGTTCGATCTACCCGTTGGCTTCCAGATTGTATGCCGTTTTCAGTGTTAACCGAACTCCATGTTTAGTGAAGAATTCCTTAGCTTTATCAGAGTCGAGTTCTCCCCGATCCGCAATCACTTGTCCTATGCACCCGTACCTGCAAAACACTTCTTCCAAAAGAAATTGGCATACCGCAGAACACGTTTTCCTCTGTAGCGCCTGACCTTCTACTTGGTTTGTGAGATCTTCCTGAGCTAACACCAAGTATTTCTTTTGTCTAATCCCGGTTGGCATGGCTACAATATCGACCATCCATTTGAAGTTGATTGTCGGTGAGAATGTCGGATGCAACTCATCTCGGTGTCAAACTCCGGAGTAGATTTGACACTTCTTGCAGCTTTCCGTGAACTCCGTGACATCTCTGTACATATTTTTCCACCAATATCTTTGCTTGATCTTCCCAAATGTTGCCCATGTTCCCCGATGTCCAGCCCAATCAGATTCGTGAAATTCAGACATTACCTGGTTTCGTTGCTCTTTTGTCCCGACTACTCGAAGTGGTATACCACCCGGTCTTTTCGGCTCCCTCCATAAAAATCCATTTTTCAAGAAGAACTTTCAAACTTGCCGTTTCTTACTTCGGATCTCAGCTCTCTTCTCCTTATTGTCCGATGATTCCTCGATTTCTCGTAGCATTTTCCTGATCAACAAGCTTTCTCCCTCGTACTCTTCTTCCCGGAATTCTTCGATTACATCCACCCGGCATATGTGCTCCGAAGCAAAGTAGTCTTCGGAAACTTCTCCATTATCGGATTCGGTTATGTCATCTCCGAACCGCACCCTTGATAGCATATCCGCTACAGCGTTGTCTTTTCCGGAGATGTGTCATACCTCCAGATTAAGTGACTTAACATATGCAATCCATCTTAGCATAGCCACCTCCGGTATCGTGCAACACCGCATCATCCCGAGTATCGGAAGACAATCCGTTTCGATCACTACTTCGGCTCCAATCAAATAATCTCGATCCGATTTGATTACCGACACGACTCCCCATAATTCTCTTTTAACTTGTGCATGTCCGTGTTGCCTTTCGTTGAGAACCTTTGCTCCGAATCGGATCGGATATCGCGAACCTTCCGGATCGGCTTGATTGATGACCCATCCGATTCCAGTTGGACTTGTGTCAACCGTTACTATGATCGGTTGGTCATAGTTCGGCTTCTTTAGTGCTTCTGCCCTCCGTAGTGATTTCTTGAGCTTCTTCACGGCTTTGGTATGCTCTGGTTTCCATTCAAACTTCTTACCCTTCCGCAACAAGTGATAGAGTGGGTCCGCTATATGTGCATAGTGCAAAATCCATGTGGTAGAATGCACATGCTCCAAGAAACCTTCGAACTTCGGATTGTGACTCACATACTTCTTTCATAGCTTGAATCACATCGATCTTGATTGGTGACGGTCTTCGGCCGTATGCCCCACATAGATGTCCGACTACCAATATTTCTTCTTGTCCAAATGCCAATTTCTCTCCGGAAAGTGTTAGATGCACATCTTCTAACTTCTGTAACACTTTCTCACAATCAAGAATATGATTGACTACAAACCTTCGGCATCCCCGTTCATCCATAGCTTCATCTTTTTCTTCCACCGCACACCCTTTCATTGGAATGTCATTTAGGAACGGCATCGCTATCTCCGGTATGCAATCCCGGAGCACCTTGTTCATCGCATTCATCATATGTGCGATTGAGTTCGTCGCCCCTTGTGGTAGCGTACACATCCAGACTAATCCTATCGGTGTCCGCATGGTAGTGATGTCTCGGCTCTCCACGGCTAGTTGGAATTGGTCATATCCGGAGTATAGGTCTCCGATAGAGTATATCGCGCGACCGGCAAATGCTTCCGCAAATTCGTCCACTATCGGACCGACTCCGGAGTTCCGGATCGTGACCTTGTTCACCGGTTGCAAATCTTGAATAAATCAGAGTGACCCATTCTTCTTCGAAACCGTAAATCATCGATTTGAGTACGAAGCATTTGATGGCTCTAGAATCCCCATCGCCACCTTCTCCTGGAGCAAGTCGATGATTTTCGGAATATGCGCCCGTGGCACCGGAATCGGCTTCAGGTTCCACGACACATGGTCAATCGTGAAGATCACCATCGGCTCCACTATCTTCGGGTTAGCGCATCCTATTTCTTTCGATGTAAATGCAAATGCTCTCCCATGTCGCTCTAGCATCCCACGGAATCGTTCTTCTTCATTCTTTAATAGGAACCCACCTCCACCGATCCGAAGTTTCTTCCAGGTCTCATCCGTGAAGGCATGTCCGATATCCATGGACTTCCAAAGTGTCGGATCCTCCGAGACTTCTTTCCTCTTTTGTTCGCTATCTGCAGGTAATGGTCCCGCGGCCGGTTTCACTTTCTTCTCCACGGTCTTGTATTTCATACTTACCATTGCTTCTTCTTTGCGGAGCGCATTCGGCCCCATTTTCACAATGAAATCGTACGTCTCGACCGATTCCACCGGAATTACCTGGTTTCCCTGGCTTGTATCTTCCGCGAGCTCTTCAAGCCGTTGTAGTGTGCTCCCATAGAACAACTCTTCGACTATTCCCACGATTTCTTCGTCTTCTTTTATTATTGATGCCGACCATAACTTATCCTCCACTTTTCGGTATTCTTTCTTCATTCCTCCGGTTACGGCCGTGTACGTGGATGCCCCATCCGGACCGATTCGTACTTGTTTTGCAACGAGAGGTTTCTTCCTGTGCGGGGTATCAGGGCTTCTCGGACTATCACTTCCCCACTCCGCAACAGTCCGCTCTAAAAATCCATTCTTGTTTGGGACAAGAGCTCTCTCTTGTTCCTTTCATGATTTGCTGGCACCATTAGGAATTGGACGGATTTCCCTCCGTTTTGGCTCCGAATTCGCGCAAAAGCCGCACCGCTATCGAGCACCTTTGTCTCAATCCGTGATGTCGTGATAAAAGGTTGCCCGAGGATCACGGAGTGTGAAACCTCGTCTTGTACAAAGAAATTTTGGTCAATCTCGACATCCCCGATCTTCACCGTCACATCCGGACAAGCCGCAAATAGATCTTCCGTTGCTTTAGTGGCCGCCCGGATCTTCCACCCATGATTCGTGTTAATAGGCCACTTACCCTTCCGATAGAATTCCTTGGACATCAAGTTGATCTCCGATCCGTGATCAATCAATGCTACCACAGGTTCTTTGATGTTACCAATTCGGACCGAAGTCTCCGTAGTTGCGCGTGCCCAGTGTGGCTTTGTGTAGTGAGAATTCGGTATTTCGTCCTCCAATTCGGTGTCATTCATTAGAATGGTATTTTCATTCACCCTTGGAGCGTTCTCCTCCATACTTTGCCTTTTTCTCTTCATGAGATCCACAAGAAGATCGTGGATCTCCTTCTTCGCTATTCCGAGTAATTCTCGAAGTGAAAAATCTACTCGGCTATCGAAGATTCTCTCCTCGAACACCTTTTTCAAGTCCGTTTGTTGTTCGACGTCCAAGGCGAGCTTGAATGCCGGAATCATCTTTTCTTTTCCCTTACCTCCAGAGTTCCAGCTTTCCAGTGTCTTCGATGGACCGACCGCCTCATCCGTGCACCGTCGCTTCTCATCTACATACACTTCATGCAATTGGCATAAAGCAAACACACTATTCTTATCGACGGGGCACTCCCATCCCGTAGCTTCCCGGATGCCTTCCGCGGTGCCTCGGATCTCGTTAGAGTCGGTTTTCTCGGTGTTTTCTAGCACTTCCGGCCAAAAAGACACCTTTGCTCCCGATGACTCCCCGACACGTATTCCCGCGGTTGTCGCGTAATTGTTCTTTGCCACTATTTCCTCCTCTAGGACCTTCTTCATGCCGCCTTTTCGGAAGTTCGATCGGAGCGGCTTCCAAGAGTCCATCGAATGAATCTGATTTCCCTCGTAGTAGATAAGATCATGTCGTAGCGCTTCCTTGTGCTCGTCTCAATCCCTCCGATCATGTTTGGTGCTATCGCACCATATGCATCGACGGTCTATATACTTGGAACTTGTGGGACGGTCATCCGACTTCTTCACCATCGCGATTTTTGGATTCTCCATCTCCTTCAGCAACTGCTCCACTGTAGTTGCGTCGATTCCCTTCTCAGTCGTAGCTTCCCGAGCCCGCGGTTGATGGTCTTCCGATCCGGATCTCGGTTTCGGAATCGGTTCCGAAACCCTCTTTTCTTCGTTGGCAAGCCATTGCCCCCTCTTTGTGTATCGCGTGACGATATCCCACACGCTTTCCCATGTTTTGGTGAGGCCACTCTCGGTAGTCGTGTCCTCTAGAAGCACTCCAAGATCCTTCCAGTCTCGGACGTCTACAGCTCGTAAGAACATGATAACTTTGTTCGGTGCGAGGATAGCTTGATCTCTCGCAGACAGCCTCCCGAACCGACTTTCGAATGCCGAAAACACATCGAGGACCTTCATCCCCTTGTCCGACGTTTCTACCCAATCCTCGAATCCTCTCCACGTTGCCTTGGAGGAGTCCTCGATAGCGAATGTGGTCTTTAGCACCTCTTCAAACGCTTCCCACGTCGGATTTTGTTGTCGTAGCCCGTGGATACTTGCTTGAAGCCCGTCGGTTGCCACCTGGTTGAAGGATGCTACTTGCAGTCCTTCCGAAATCCCGCACCGTAACATTTCCGCCTTGTAGTCCCGAAGATAGCGTGGTACGTCCTTTCCGTTGAATTGCCCGATCCGTTGCACGAGCCGCTCTACTGCCGCCACTATCTCCGACATCGCACGTTGTTCCTGAAGCATCCGCTCGAACATCATCATCATGTTGTTAGCCTCCAGTTGATTTTCCATCTCCTTGCCACCCGTGTTCACGTCGGGTTCACCACTTATGTCGTGCCTTACGGCTCTGGATCATTGCGTGAGTCGGGTGGGAACCGCTAGGGTTTTGGACTAGGAGGAAAGAAATTTCTAAGGCGATTAAGAATATGAAATATATTGTAAGAAACAAAGATATGAAAAACTCGTGAATCCCACGAGTATAGTGTATTAGTGAGTACTCAAATTAAGAGAGAAAAATTGTTAGCAAACTCGTGGATCCCACGATTATATTATATTAATCAACCCTTGTAAAATAATCAACAACATCTATACATCTTTCTCTCTTCCTTATATAGTGTTGGAAGAGTCTAAGTTTATCACATGCAAGCTCATGCTTTTCCTATCTTTAGTTTTCATGCACACTACATGTGCATGATTAGCTTTCTATCTCATCTTTTCTTTTAACTCGTGTGTCTATGCATGAATAACTATTTGTACCATGCATGTCTAGAAATTTTACATGGGATAAAGTTTAGTATAACTTTAAAATTCATAATACCCTAGTATAATGATAAGGCTTAACATTATTAACATGGAGGTGCAAGGTTCGAATCTTGCCCTATGCATGTAATATATATATTTTTATACCATCTTCTATTTACAAATATGTCTCTTCATCCGGTGAGAGACTCTCACCGGCCTTCTTCATCTGGCTCTTTCCGATTCTGCTTCATCTGGTGCTTGCTAGTTTTCTTTGTTCGGCTCTTACCGGGACCTCCTTACCGATCTCTTCGTCCGTTTCTCACCGACTCTCACCGGCCTTCTTCATCCGGCTCTTGCCGGGTCTCCTTACCGGTTTCGGTCCTTACCGGTTCCTTTTTCCGGTTCTCACCGGGTACTCCATGTCCTATCTGGAGAAACCAAAAATGTAATTTTTCAGGTCGTGTGCGAATTACACTACGACAACGCATCTCGAGTGCTTCATCGAGGAAGAAGGCCGAGTTATTGCACAAAGGCGCAAAGACGGGAGGATGTTTATCCTTGAGTCTAGTGACAGTGGCACTGTAATGTTCGCGAAAGGACAAAAAGTCAAGTCGGATATCGACTTATGGCACAAGCGGATAGGCCACATCAACTATCAACGGCTTTAGAACCTACAATCGAAACAGGTGGTGTTCGGATTGCCCAAATTTAGTGGCCGGAAGGCACAAATTTGTGAAGCCGGCTAGCTAGGGAAGCAACACCGACTTCCTTTCCGTAACGAGCGTAACTGGAGCCGGAACAAGCTCGACTTGATACATTCCAATGTATGGGGGCCGGCACAGAATGTTAGTCTTGGCGGGAGTCAATATTTCGTCTTCTTCATCGACGACTATACGCGGCACACGTGGATCTACCTCATTGAGAAGAAAAGTGAAGTCTTCGCCTATTTCCGGGACCTCAAGAGTTTCATCGGAAGGGAAATAGGAAGAAATATCAAGTGTTTGCGGTCGGATGGCCGAAAAGAGTACTTTTCCGGTCAATTCAACAGGTATCTGCTGTCAGAACCAAGGATAAAAGGTAGAGTGATGGAAGAAGGATAGAGAAGAATGGATGTATAAGATAGAGAAAGAAAGAGAATGGATACAAGATATGTAATGAGAGCTAAAGACTGGTGTTAATTCGAATTGATTTGAGAATACATGTATGCGCTTATTTATAGGTTCCTATAGAATAGCTTAGAGATTTCTAGAATGTTCTAGAATGTTCTAGACCTAGAATACTCTAGGACATTCTAGAACATTCTAGAATAATCTAGAGTTTTTACAATAATCAATGTAATACAAGAAGTAGCTTTTATTGTTTCATATAACAATAAGCTATCTTAATGGTTGAGGTTTTCAAGTATGAATTACAAGGTTCGAGGTTCAAGTCCGGGTGACGCCATAATGGTCATGTGTTCATGACACTATCCCTCCTTCGAGAACGCCGAGTGGAAGTCGGCGTTAACATTGTTGGGTCGGGCTTGTTTGGATAGTGACGATGGAAGTCGTTGACCAGAGCTTCAGCATTACAAACGTTATCGATGGGTTCCCAAGTGCGATCACTCGGAGGATAACCAAGCCAATCAACTAGATAATAAAGCTTATTGCGCACAATCTTAGAATCAAGAATAGCAGCTACCTCGTATTCGGGGCCGTCCACAAGTTGTATAGAAGGCGGTGGTGGCACAACACAATTAGGAATTAAAGAGGTGTGGCAAGGTTCCAAAAGAGAGCTATGAAAGACAGGGTGAAGCCGCATATGTGCAGGAAAGTTAAGACGAAATGTTGCATCATTAATCTGCGCCGTGATGACAAAAGGACCTAAGCGTTGATAGTCAAGCTTAGCACACGGTCGGGTAGTCTTGATGTGACGACGAAGCAACCATACACGGTCACCAACCTTAAACGGAGACTTAAGACGATGTCGATCGGCATTGGTCTTATGGTGTGCTTGCGCTTTCTGAAGATGTGACGATAACTCGAACTGGATTTGTTGTAGTCGGTGGAGGTGATGCGCCGCACTAGGGTTTCGTGACACCTCGGGAAGATCCAGTATTCACCATCGAGGGTGGTTGCCAGTGTAGGCAAAGAAAGGTGTAACTTTGGTAGAAGAGTGGACCGTGTTGTTGTATGCAAACTCGGCTAGATGTAAAATTTTACTCCAATCATCTTGTTGATAACTAATGAAACATCGAAGATATTGCTCGAGCGTTTGATTTGTGCGCTCTATTTGTCCGTCAGTTTGTGGATGATAAGCCGAAGAGAGTTTGCAAGAGATTTTGAGGCCTGCCCATAGGTGCTTCCAAAAGTGTGAGATAAATTGAGGACCTCGATCGCTAATAATATCATTCGGGAGACCATGATGGCGAAACACTTCACGCATAATGAGATCTGTAGTTTCTTCACTATTGATGGTCTTTACACATGGTACAAAATGTGCCATCTTGGTGAACCGATCCACTACTGTTAAAATAGTATCAAAGCCTTTGGAAGGTGGCAGATCCGTAATGAAATCCATAGAAATAGACTGCCATGGCTTGTTGGGAGGGGGTAATGGTTGTAGTAAGCCATAAGGGTGATGCCGGGGTATTTTGGCGCGACAGCAGGTGTCACAAGTGCGAACATAATCTTCGACAAATTTTTGCAAGTGAGGCCACTAAAATGAACGTTTCACCAGCTCAATGGTCTTGGAAATACCAAAATGTCCAGCCATGGGGGCATCATGACAATGTTCCAACACTTGAAGTCGGGGTGATCCGTCGGGGACGTAAAGGAGATTCTTGTAGAAGAGTAAACCATCTTGCCACTTGAAGTCCTGATAATGTTGAGATGACCCTGGCAATGTGGAGCAAGATGGATGACTTGAACCACAGTGAGCTAAGACATCCTTAGCAAAATCATCCGAATGAAGTTGTTGCCGAATAGTGTCAAGAAGGGTAGAATCAAGTGGTGTGGCATAAATTGTTGTTACCTGTAGCTTTGATGGCCCGAGGAGAGTTTGCTTTTGATTGTCAAAGGCCGGATCTCCAGGTCGAAGGGCTAGATACGAACGCCGAGACAGAGCATCTGCTTTCCCTTGTTGTTTTCCGGGGCGAAAAATGATCTTGAAATCGAAACGCGTTAGAAATTGGGCCCACCGAGCTTGTCGTCTATTTAATACTCGAGCTGTTTGAAAATATGTGAGATTTTTGTGATCACTATAAATGATAATCTGATGAGGTGATCCTTCTAGAAAATGACACCATTGCTCGAATGAGTCGACCACAGCTAGTAACTCCTTGTCATGCACCTCATAGTTTATCTCCGAAACAGTAAACTTTCTCGAGTGAAACGCGACTGGATGTATCTGCCCGTCCTCGCCTGGTTGCGATAGGATACTCCCCAATGCAAAGTCTGATGCATCCGCCTCAATAGTAAATGGCTTTTCAGGATCAATATGTGCTAGGATGGGTGCTGATGTGAATGCCTCTTTCAGCTGCGTAAAAGCCTTGTCCGCTTCGATACTCCAAAAAAATGCTTGATTTTTCTTGGTGAGTTGAGTAAGGGGCAACACAATGCTTGAATAATTATGTATGAATTTGCGATAGAAGTTCGCAAATCCGAGGAAACACTGGACATCCCGAACTGAGCATGGGGGTTTCCATTCCAATATTGTTTGGACTTTTGTCGGGTCCATGAAAACACCCTGGGATGAAATAGTGTATCCCAAAAATTCAACTTGTTTGCAATCAAAACTGCATTTCTCAAGTTTGGCGTAAAGACCATACTTCCTTAGGCGTTCAAGTACTTGTCGCACATGTATATCATGCTCCCCCTGTGTTTTAGAGTAAATCAATAGATCATCTAGGTAGATGATTAGAAAAATATCCAAGAAATCCCGGAAGATGTCATTTGCCATATGTTGGAATACGGCAGGTGCATTTGTGAGCCCGAAAGGCATGACTGTATACTCGAAATGACCATACCGAGTACGAAACGCTGTTTTCCACTCATCTCCCGGCCGAATTCGAACAAGATTATATGCACCCCTTAGATCAATTTTGGTAAAATGCTTTGCCCCACCAATGCGTTCTAAGAGATTGGAGATTAAAGGTAAAGCATACCTATTCCTTATGGTGACTTTATTTAAGCCTCGATAGTCCACGACCAAACGAAGGGAGCCGTCCTTTTTCTTCACAAAAAAGATAGGAGCACCAGCTGGAGACTTTGAATGTCGAATAAACCCATGTGCAAGATTTTCCTCGATGTATTCTCGAAGAACCTCAAGCTAGTGGGTGATAAATTGTAAATCGGACCCCACGGAGGCTCTTTTCCTAGTTGGAGATCAATAGGACAGTCGTACGGCCGATGTTTTGGAAGAACACTAGCTTTGACTTTGTCGAAAACATCAGCATAGTCTTGATATTTTTTGGGAATTTGGATGTCTGAATTCCCTTGAGTGACACTAGAAGGTGTCACTGATACTGCAAATAAGAAAAGGTCCTCCTTGCCTCCCACTTGGTGCAATTGATGCAATGTGATGGCTGAAATTTGATGAGAAGGATATGGTGCATCGGTAGAACTATATACTTTGGGAGGATAATCCCGAGTTCGATCCTTGAGAATGATATTTTCTGCTAAAGGGCACCTAATTTCTCGCTTCCTCCAATCGATTCTAGGGTTATGTAGCTCGAACCATGGCAAACCGAGGACAATTGGATGCTCAGGACTACGGATTATGTTAAAGGAAACTACACATCCTAAATCACCCAAGAGTATGTGTATTGGCTCAGACTCTTCAAATATCTTCCCGGAAGCTATGGGGCGTCCATCAATCACTACTACGGAAACTGGACAAGGAAGTGTATGCAAGGATATTTGGTGTTTTTGGGCAAAATCTCTATCCATGAAACAAGAATTGGCTCCAGTATCTAAGAGGGCTTGGACTTGAAGTTGACAACTGGGTGTCCTAACTTGTACTAGGGCTGAGAAGACTCTACTAACATGCTTGGAAGAAATGGAACCCACACTAGGTTGTACATATCTAGGGTTGTCCAACCAAATGGCTCCTATTTTGGCCGGACTTATTCGTTTGACTCCTCTTCTAATTGGCTTAGGACTTCAAATTTATTGGACAAGGGTGGATTATTCATAATATTAGATTCACTAACTACTTCTAAAATGTTGGACTCATTTTTATTGTCATAGTGAATTTGATTTACCTGACGTCTCGGCCTACGGGAGCAATGAATGGTTATATGTCCTGGACCTCCACAATATAAGCACAGATGGTTTGCTCGACGACGTTGCTTCTCTTCGTCTGACAACGATCCTCATCGTTGAGTCATATCGATCTCCATGGGTGTAGGACTATCCATTGGGACTGGACTACGTATTTGCCTTGGAGTTGGAGCAGGGCTATACATTTGCCTTGGGGATGATTGCGCTGTTACTGATGCATAAGTTGGTGTGAATCTAGATCTTGTTATTTGTTGTTGTCGCTCACATCGACGCTCAAAAAGGCGATTATCACACCGTATTGCTCGACTAATAGCTTCTGTAAGTGACCTTGGATCCTCAAGGAAGGTAAGAAGTAAGTCTTTGACATCACTACGAAGGCCTGAACGGAATTGCTCCATTAGGGCTTGTTCATCCCAAGGAATATCTCTTGCGATGAGACGGAAATTGGCAGCATATGTTGAAGCTGGTTGATCACCTTGACGAAGTGTACGAATCTTGTTGATAGCTGTTCTCGCCCCATCAGTATCTCCGAAACAAGCCTTAAATTCCTTGATAAATTCCTCGAAATTATTCAGTAGAGGAGAATTGGTCTCTAGCAATGGAGCAAACCACGACAACGTTATGCCAGTCAATAAAGTGCCCACTAGCCCGACTCGTGATGCATCTGTTGGATAACGTGCGGGATGCATTTGAATCACCAACCATACTTGATTCAAAAAACCTCGGAAATGCGCCCTCGACCCATCAAATTTAGCTGGGAGGCTAATTTTGGGCTCCTTGATAAGTCCATGACCTTCAACCCTTTGTTGTTGTAACACGACGATTGTCGACTCTAACTGTTGCACTCTTCGCGTGAACTCCTCTTGTTGTTGTTGCTTCTCTATAGTAACCTTTTGTAGATCCCCAAGTAGACGTTGATTCTCTACTTCAAGAGATGCGAACTTGGATTTAAGGTTCTCCATTTCTGCAACAAGGGTGAGATATTCTTCTGAGTTAATGGCAGCCATGGTTTCAGGATGGTTACAAAGGAGGATAAGAGAGAGAGAGAGAGAGAGAGAGAGAGAGAGAATTCGAATCAAACTGTCAGAACCAAGGATAAAAGGTAGAGTGATGGAAGAAGGATAGAGAAGAATGGATGTATAAGATAGAGAAAGAAAGAGAATGGATACAAGATATGTAATGAGAGCTAAAGACTGGTGTTGATTCGAATTGATTTGAGAATACATGTATGCACTTATTTATAGGTTCCTATAGAATAGCTTAGAGATTTCTAGAATGTTCTAGAATGTTCTAGACCTAAAATACTCTAGGACATTCTAGAACATTCTAGAATAATCTAGAGTTTTTACAATAATCAATGTAATACAAGAAGTAGCTTTTATTGTTTCATATAACAATAAGCTATTTTAATGGTTGAGGTTTTCAAGTATGAATTACAAGGTTCGAGGTTCAAGTCCGGGTGACGCCATAATGGTCATGTGTTCATGACATCTGCAACATATGGGAATTCAGCGCGAATTCAGTTGCAAATATACACCAGAGCAAAACGGCGTGGCCGAAACGGCGATTTTGGAAGCAGCACAAGAAATGCTGGAAGAAAAGAGCTTGCCCAAGTTCTATTGGGTTGAGGCAGTACGAACCGCAGTGTACATCCAGAATCGGATCGGAGACAAAGTGTCAGCGCATGAGCTATATTTTGGAAGGAAGCTAAATCTACGGCACTTTAGAGTTTTCGGTAGCATTGCGTATGTGCATGTGTCGAAGGAGAAACAGAGGAAGTTGGACGTGAAAGCTGAGAAGTGTATCTTAGTCGGCTATTCGGACGAGCAGATGGGTTATAAGTGCTATAACCCCTGAACCAAACAAGCTCGCATCAGTTGCGACGTTGTGTTTGACAAGTCCGTGTCCCGGTACTTGCCTCCGACTCCGGACCTCAACTCCAATCCGAGCTCTGACGATGAGGTCAGCGAGGCTGAAGTGCCTCTGAATGAGGGTGAAATCGGGACCCTCGAAGAGAGTCCGATCTCATTTCGGTTAAGTGGACCGAATGGACGACTGAGACGGATTGACCAGTCCGATGAAGAGCCAGCGGGTAGTGGAGACTCGGTTGTGCATTCCCCACGCAGAGGTGGCACTTACATCAGATGGATGTAAAGAATGTGTTCCTGCAAGGTGAGCTTGAGGAACAAGTGTACATGGTACAGCCCCCCGGATTTCACTCCGGAATGAACACCTTGGCGTTGTGCCGGTTGAAGAAGTCCCTTTACGGACTAAAGCAAGCCCCGCGTGCCTGGAACGCGAAGATCACGCAACGATTGCGTCGGATGGGCTTTGCGACGTCAAAATCGGACTCCTCACTATTCGTCTGGAAAAGTCGACTCGGGCCGGTTAGCATTTTACTTTATGTTGATGACTTGGTCATCACCGGCGCCGACCTAGGTGAGATTGACCACGTGAAGCTCCAACTTGCGATCTCATTCAACATGAAGGATCTGAGGGACCTTCATTACTTCCTCGAGATCGAAGTGATTCGCACCCCCAAAGGCATACTAATCAACCAATGGCATTACGTGCTGAGTATGCTCTTCAAATTCGGGATGGCCGACTGTAAGTCCGTCTCGACTCCTCTAGATACAGCCGTCAAGCTTCGCCCTGATTCCGGACAGGTATGCGACCCGACGAGGTTCCGACAGAAAGTCAGAAGCCTTATATACTTGACCATCACCCGACTAGATCTCAGCTACCCGGTCGGGGTGATTAGTCAGTTCATGGCCCGACCTACTGAGGAGCAACTTCAGTGTGTGCAACGCGTATTGCGGTACGTAAGTGGCACTAAGGACCGGGGGCTACTATATCGGACCGGTACAGCCCCATAGTTGGTCAGCTACACCGATGCCGACTGGGCCAGCAACGTCGTCGATCGCCGATCCACGTCTAGTTTCGCGTTCTCTATTGGGAGTGCCGCCATCACGTGGAGTAGCAAGAAACAACCGATAGTTGCGTTGTCGAGCACCGAAGCCGAGTATAGAGGAGTGGATGTCGCGACATGCGAAGCCATATTGTTGCAGCGGCTACTTAAGGATTTGCAGGTGGAGGTATCCAATCCAACGACAATCTACTGCGACAGCCTCAGCAGTGTCCAGCTAGCAAAGAACCCCGTCTTCCACGCCCGGACTAAGCACATTGAGGTGCACTACCATTTCGTCTGTGAGCGTGTCCTCTCCGGTGAAGTAAAACTTCAGTATGTTCCGACGAATCGGCGAACCACCGACATCTTCACCAAGCTTCTTGGTCTAGACAAGTTGCGGCAATTCTCGGGTGCAGTTGGGTTGCGTCACCTCGACTTGCCGGACCTGAGGGGGTGAGACCACTGAGAAGCTCTAGAAGACCGCGACACCGAGTTGGATGACGAATTCGATTTCGGATCGACTGAAGAAGCCAAGGCGGATCCGCGGAAGATTCCGAAAGAGGATATAAGGGGAGCAGTCGAAAGAAAGAGCCGAAGCCAACCAAGCGTGGGGGAGACGAAGCCATCAAGGGTGAGAAGACCGAAGACGAGTTGGAGACAGCCAACTCGGACGAAAGAGAAATCCGATCGGAGGAAGCTGAGTCGATTCGGATACGCTGAATCAACCAAGGGCCAGGCGAAAGAGAAGGCAGTAGAAGAGGCGCCAACACCGCAACAACAAAGAAGCTAAGAAGGGCCGTGTGAGCAGAGAAGCCGACCGGAAGGATCGAGGCGCGCAGAATCGAACAGGTCAAGGAGCGCGAGCTAGGCGTGAAGCCAGAAGGAACCGGAGCGTAGATCCGGAAGAGCGGATGGAACCTCAAGTTGAGCTTGAAGGGGAGTGTTGAGATACAAGCTCAACATTGTCCGGATTGGATGTGCAAGCCGAGAACCGGATCAGTTGGGATCGATCAATTAGGCCGGACTGGTGCGTAAACCGGATGCGTAAACCGGTACGCAACGAGAAGCCGTAGTAGTGCGTAAACCGCGAGGCCATTGGAAAGATATTCCGTGAAGGAATATATTTTGGGAGTTAGTGTAGAGCTCACTTATGAGCATTGAAGTACGTGTCAGTACTTTTGTCAGTCCGTATGGACTTGTATAAAGGTCTCTCTCTCTCTCTCTCTCTCTCCCGCGTATTGTGTATATTCAAGCTCTCCATTAAACCTGTGTTTCTGTGTTCGGTTTTCTATTGCTTCCGCACGCTATTCTTTTGCAAATGCGACATCAGAAACCATCAATAGAAAGCCGATAGAGAATGTTGGTATTGTGGCAAGAAAGGCCACCAAAAAAGTGAGTGCTAGAAGAAGCGCACCGATCCAGATAAATCTGGATCCGGTAATGCGAACAAGGGAATCGGCAGAGGTCGCACTACGCAAAAGGATCAGAAGGATCTGGAACCGGAAAGACCGGAAAAGGGTTATCCTTCGTGATGACGCACAAGGCGAACCCGATGAAGAAGACCACTTCCGAATCGGAGGAAGTCTAGTATGTTGACTCCGAAGTGTGGAACCACATGACAAGCCACGAAGAGTGGTTCTCATATCTGGAAAAGCCGGAGAAACCGGGAGTTGTCGAAACTAGACACGACACTCCACACCCAATCGAGCGTGTCAGAGAAGTCCCATTGAGTCATGTCGGCCAAAAGGGAAAGCTAATGAATGTAATACATGTTCTGACAATTATGAAGAACCCGGTGTCGGTCGGACAACTCGTCAATCAGGGGGATGCAGGTACGGTTTACGCATCTTAGGTGCTTGATGGAGGAAGAAGGCCAAATAATCGTGCAAGGTCACCGAGACGAGAGTATGTTTATCCTCGACACCAATGATGTCGACACCGCTTTGTTTGCAAAAGGACAGAAGGTCGAGGCGGATATTGACCCGTGGCACAAGCAGATCAGCACGTCAATTACCAAAGGCTTCAAGACCTGTAGTTGAAACAGGTGGTGTTCGGACTACCAAAATTCAATGGCCGGAAGGTCCGAATTTGTGAAGCCTACCAACTTGGGAAGCAACACCGACTTCCATTCCCCAACGAGTGAAACCGGAGCCGTAACAAGATCGACTTGATACATTCGGATGTATCGAGACGAGCACAGAATGTTAGTTTTGGCAGGAGCCGATATTTCGTCGCTTGCATTGACGACGACAACCAACACACATGGATTTACTTGATCGAAAAGAAAAACGAAGTTTTCGACTGTTTTTGGAACTTACAGAATTTAGTCAAACAAGAAACGAAGAGGAAGATCAAGTGCTTGTAGTCGGATGGTGAAAAAGAATACTTTTCCGGCCAATTCAACAGTTATTTGCAGCAGAAAGGAATTCAGCGGGAATTCAGCTACTGATACATGCTGGAATAGAACAACATTGTTGAGAGGAAGAATTGATCGATCGTCGAGGCGGCATGAGCAATGTTGAAAGAGAAGAGCATGCCCAAGTTCTACGAGGCCAAAGCGATTCGGACAGTCGTCTACATCCAAAATCGGATCGGGGAGAAGGTGTCGGCACACGAACTATATTTCAAGTGGAAGCCAAATTTACGACACCATAAGATATCTAGCAGTATTGCCTATGTGCATGTGCACGATGAGAAGCGGAGAAAGTTGGACCCGAAGTCGGCGAAGTGCATTTTGGTCGACTACTCACATGAACAAAAAAGGTATAAGTGGTATAACCCCCAGACCAAAAAAATTTGAGTAAGCCACGATGTCGAGTTCGATGAGTCAACCTCATGGTACTCCTTACCAAGTTCTCCTCCGACCCCCGACTACCCGATCATAGAGGATGAGGCCAATGGGCCCGAAATGATCCGGGCAGAAGATGAAGAAGAAGAGTTCGGCACTCGAGATGAGAGTGCGATCTCATTCCAGATGAGCGGGCCAAATGAATAGCTAAGTTGGAAAGACCAGCATTATGATGAGCTAGCAAGTAGGGGAGACTTAGTTGTGCTCTCCCTATGCAAGGAATCGAGGAGACAGTTCTCGCGCAAAGACAAGGGGAAGAAGAAGATGTCGGAATACGACACTGGCAGAGGCGAGTCGGATTGGAGCAAATCCAACTCCAAAAAGAAAATAGACGAACCTTCAGAGACAATGTCTGAATCGGCCAAGAGGGCCCTTAAATCAACTAACGAGAAGTTACGTCGATCTACCCACCAAAAGAACCTCGTCAAGCGGTACAGTTATAATGAGTACATGGCGCATCACTATGCGTAAGGGGCAGAAGTGTGTGAGTTGGAGAGCTACGCAGAAGCGGCGAAATATGTGAATTGGCGTGCCGCAATGGAGGAAGAAATGTGGGCACTTGATGCGAACAACACCTGGGATCTGGTTGACCCTCCCTGACACTACAAACCGATCGACTGCAAGTGGGTATCCAAGGTAAAGTATAATGCCGATGGTTCGGTCAACCAGTACAAACCCCGACTAGTGGCAAAGGGATACACACATCCCACGGAATCGACTACAACGAGACTTTCACTTCGGTAGCGAAGATGTTGACAGTCTGTGTGGTGTTTGTGGTTGCTTCGGCAAGGGGTGGCATCTTCACCAAATGGACATGAAGAATGTGTTTCTTCAAGGCGACCTTGAAGAACAATTCTACATGATTCAGCCCCTTGGTTTCCAATCAGAGATGAACAAGTCGGCAATTTGCCAACTCAAGAAGTCGCGCTACGGCTTGAAGCAAGCCCCCCAAGCTTGGAATTCATAAGATGGTGTTTGTGGTGTCGTGAAAATCCGCCAGCTATGTGCGGATCGTGAGGCGGAACCACCGGGGTTATGGATGGGAAGGAAATAGGGCTCTCACGCACAATGCAAGGAAGGCTTACACAAATGAAGCACGAGTATTCGAACATGTTTGTGAAAAGGAGAGGTGCATGGGCAGGCCCGAATCAACCCCTAGTCACAAGGCGAACGAATGCACGCGAGGAAGGGTTACACATGGACACACAAGGAAGGCTTACACAAACAAGGCACGAGTATTCGAACGTGTTTGTGAAAAGGAGAGGTGCATGGGCAACCCCCGAATCAACCCCTAGTCACAAGGCGAACAAATACACGTGAGGAAGGCTTACACAAACAAGGCACGAGTATTCGAACGTGTTTGTGAAAAGGAGAGGTGCATGGGCAAGCCTGAGTCAACCCCTAGTCACAAGGCGAACGAATGCATGTGTGGAAGGCTTACACATGGACACACAAGGAAAAGGCTTGCTTACACACAAGAGAGACAAAGTTTTGAATGCTTTTGTGAAAAGAGAGGTGCATGGGCAAGCCTAAACGCTCCCTTGTCACAAGACACACAAACAAATAAGCACAAATGACAATAACATATAAGATACATAGGTGAAACCAAACATTATTTTATTGCAATATAATAGATTATTTTATAAAATAAGAATCAATTTTACAACGGGTTTGATATGAATATGAGAGATCATTTATAAAGGAAGAGGAAAGCAAGGTGGAGGAAAGAAGAGAGTGGAATAGAGAAGAAGGTGATTATTTGTTGATGATGCCTCTCGATGTTGTTGATCCTTCTTCTTTTGCCTTCCAATTGAGTAGAGCTTCCGTGTTCGTTCTCCCTCCCCCCCTTCTTCACTAGAATAGGCTCTTATTTATAGGTTTAGGATTGCTTGCCTTTTCCCCCTAAAAAAAAGCTTGTTTATATGAGTCGACTTTTCTTTTCCTCGCTATTTCTATTTTCTAGTCCTTTGGGTTATCTTTCTTATGCATCTTTTCTTTTCTAATTTGGACATCTGACGAGCAAATTATGATCTTTTTTCTCTATTGTACTCCTCATATCCAAGCGTGCTCTCTTTTTTTTTCTCACCATCTTTTTCTCTACTTTTGAAAACTGCCTCTAACTTAATATTCATCATTATTTATAGTAAGGTTCAATCCTTTGACCTTTTATTTATAAGGAATTATCTTTGGCAAATGAAAAAGTATTTCTGCTACCAATAAAGTTGACTTCACAATACTAGTTTATTTGAACTACTATTTTACTTATTTTCGAGGGTGGTTTCACACTATGTGTTAGAAACATCACAACATCAGCCTCGAAGTCCGACTCTTCATTGTTCATTCAAAGAGGTCTGGAAGGTCTAGTGTGCATCTCGTTATACGTGGATGATCTAGTCATCACCAGACTCGGACTTGCTAAAATCGGCCAAGTGAAGCAACTGTCAAATGCGTTTGAAATGAAGGACCTAGGGGACCTTCATTATTTCCTCGGGGTCAAAGGGATCCACTTTCCCTTTTCCTCGAGATCAAAGGAATCCAAAGGGCCTGAAGATTGAGGACGAATTGGAGACAACCAATTCAGACAAGAGCTGGAATGAATCGGAGGCACCCGATTCGGAGGAGTTGAATCAACTCAAGGCCAAGCGGAAAAGAAGGCAGTAGAAGTCGACACTGACACGGAGGAACCAACGGGTCGAGAAGCGCCGAAGTCACAACAGCGAAGGAGTTGAGATGGACCTTATGAGCAGACAAGCCAACCGAGAAGGTCGAGGTGCGTGGAACCGGACGGGTCGTGGAAAGTGGGACCAGACGGGTCGAGGAGTGCTAGCAAGATGAGAAGACGTTAGGAATAGCCAACTTCAAGGATCGGCAAAGACTGACACTGAGATCCGACCTCAAGTTGAGCTTGAGGGGGAGTGTTGAGCAGAAAACCTTAACCTGATCCCTATCGGCTGAGTAAACCAGAGCCGGATCGGAGGGCTGAACCCACGTACAAACCGGTAGGCCATTGGAGGTCTACACTACTAGACTACTAGGTAGTTATCCTAGGAGTTAGTGACAGTAGCTCAGTGCGACCATTGAAGTACTTGTCAATACTTTTAAGGATTTGTATAAAAGTGCTCACTTAGCACATTGTATGTACAGAATGATATTTTGTAATTTGAGTTTTATGTTGTTCTACTCTCTCTCTCTATCTCTCCCACGTACTCTCTATGTGTAATTTAAGCTTTCAATTAAACCTTAGTTCTATTTTTCTATTGCTATCCGGCTGAACCGGTTGTCTACACCTCCGCGCGTTAACTTTCACACCTTCACATCTAGCTTCCTCCTTTTCTCTTTCGGCACATGCACATATGCGATGTTGTCAAACACCCTCAAGTGTCCTTGAATCGGCTTCTTCCTAAAGTATAGCTCGTGTGGCAACACTTTCCCTCCAGCTACAAATGTCTAATTTTGAAGGTATACAGTTGTTCTTACTAGTTCGGCCCAGTAGAACTTCGGCATGCTCTTCTCCTCAAGCATTGCACTTTTCACTTCTTCAATTGTTCGGTTCTTCCTCTCGGCAACACCATTCTGCTGTGGCGTGTATTTGCAGGAGAAATCTCGTCGAATTCCTTCTTTCTACAAATAACTAGAGAACTGGTCGGAAAAATATTCTTTCCCATTGTCGGACCTGAGGCACTTGATCTTTCTGCTTGTCTCCCGTTCAACAAGGCTCTTCACCTTCAAGAAATAGGAGAAGACTTAGCTCTTCTTCTCGATCAAGCACGCCCAAGTGTGCTGAGTGTAGTCATCAATGAAGGTTACAAAGTAATGACTTCCTCCGATGCTCACATTTTGTGTTGGTTTCCACACATCCGAATGGATTAAATCGAGCTTATTTCGGCTCCGATTTTACTCATTGGGGAATGGAGCTGATGATGCTTCTCTACCTGACAAGCTTCACATAATTGGCCTTTTTGACCATTGAACTTAGGCAAGCCGAAGACTATTTGTTTCGACTGCATCTCTTGAAGCTTTGGAAGATTGACATGGCCAAATTGCTTATGCTACAAGTCGATGTCTGACTCGACCCTTTGACCTTTGGCGAACATAGTGGTGCCTATGTCGTTCATCTCGAGGATAAACATCATCCCTTCTCGGTGCCCTTGTGTGATGATCTTGCCTTCTTCTTCAATGAAGCACCCCTTATGAGTGAACCAAACTTGCATACCTTGGTCAACAATCTAACTGACCGACACCAGGTTCTTGGTTATCGTTGGGACGTTGTCGTAGTGTATTTCGTACACTACGTGAAAAAGTAAAAATAATATAACCGATTTAATTACATATAAATAAATGAAATAAGAATATCAAGATATTTATCACCAATAAATAAAATAAGAATATCAAGATATTTATCACGTGCATAGGGCAAGATTTGAACCTTGTACCTCCACGTAGCCAAACCTCAACTTTACCATTATGCTACCTTACCTTTAGTGTTTTATAAATAGATTTAATAACTATAACTTCTTTATTTACGCCTACCTTTATTAAAAGGTAAATCATGCATTTTTTAGAGTGCGTGAATATTTTATAGAAAAAATGCAAGCAACTAAAAAAGTGACTCATGCACATCTAGCGTGCATGAGCACTATATTTAGCAAATAAAAGCAAGGATTAGAAAAGCATCACATGCATATTTAGTGTGCATGAACATATTAGAAAAAAAGCATGTAGCTATGCTTAGTCTCTCCCATCACTACATAAGGATGGGGAGCACAATGTAATAGGGTGTGAAATATTTGGAAATTGGATATATTTCCGAAAACACCAACCGATTAATATAATCGTGGGATTCACGAAAATAATATAATCTATACTTGTGGGATTCACAAATTTCTTATATCTTTCTTTCAATCTAAATACATATTCTTATCTAAATATTGATTAATCGAATACAATACACTCGTGGGATTCACGAAATTTCTATCTCTCTTTCTAATAATCTATTCATTACTAGCCTCATCTCATATTCTTCTTTCTCCTAGTCCAAAACCTCAGTGGTTCCCACCCGACTCACGCAACGATCCGGAGCCGAAAGGCACGACAACGTGCAAGACATTCCTCATTATCCCATTCTAGGCGACATGGTTCAATGGGATGTCTCTGATGTGTTTGATGGGATGAGCGGTGTCGTCCCCAGTTTCAACGACCCCTAGTTGCTCCGGCTTCTCTAGATACGATAACCATTCTTCATGGTTAGTCATATGGTTGCAAGCTCCGGAATCCACATACCACACCTTGTTCGGCTTCGAGGTGCTCATCTTCATTGAGTTGGATTTGTGCTTCATGACAAAGGCTAGGCCTATTTCGGCTCCTCCTAAGCCTTCAAGGTAGTGCAATCTCTATTGCCTCCCAGAGTCAATTATGCTTGATCCGACTTTGTCCGAATCAACCTGTATCTTTCTACATCCACCATGACCACGGGGCCTCTCTGCCTCCGTGTACAACATATTGATGTCGATGTGCATGCTCGTCAATGCACCCGTGTGGTTCTCCTCTATTAGGAACATCGACTACAGGTCGAAATATGACGACAGTTTCTCCCTTGTGCAAACAGCCATCCGAATCAACCCATACTTCTGAGCTAGACCGCCAAGACAGATCTGCACCATCTCGTCTTCGTCCACCATCACATTGATGGAGCCGAGTGAGTCACAGATCTCCTTGATCCTTCTGGTGTAGTCAGTTACCGACATACTTCCTTGTTAGACGTTGTTGAGCTCTTGTCTAAGCTGCAACTTGCAAGTTGTGGTGTTGGCGGCGAAGACCCTCTTCAGGTTCCCCCAGGCATCCTTCGGCAACTTTGCATCCCTTATGTACCCGAGCATCTGATTGTGAACACATGAGGCGACGCAATACAAGAGTTGGCTTGTTGCTTGCCCCCAAGCTGGAAAGTCTCTATCTCGCCTCTGGTGGTACCTCGTTTACTCCTTCCACGTAGCTCTAGTAGTTGTGGCCTATCAGGCACTAATGCATCTTATATAACCAAGATGCATAGTTGCTCTTGCCTAACTTTTTTAACGGTAGAAAGCTACCCATTCCTTTGTCCATGTTCCTATGAATCTTTGTCCAAAGATCAAATGCTTGTTTTTGTTGAAAGCACTTGTCGGCAGTAGAGGATATTCAACCCTCGCACTCTGATACCATGTAAAGAGTTTCCTATGCGGAAGCTTATGAACAACACAGTTGGCTATGCCACAGGTAGGTAAACACAGAGGAAAAAACATAAATACATTAAGTGGGACCGGGAGAGAGAGACAAAGAGAGAAAAATGAAACTTGGATTCAATATAATATGCTCTATATACTCAAGTGTGGTCATAGAGCACTTTTATACAAGCCCTACAGAGGGTTAACACAAGTATCGTCAGTACTTCAATGCTCATAAAGAGCCAACAACACTAAATCACTAAAATATTCCTAATACTAAGACTAGGAATATAGGCTCTAATGGCATATTAACCTCATCCTAGACAGACATAGTTGTTGGCTTATTTAGCCGACTTCACTCAACCGCATCGGCTGTCAGCTTCTTCAGCCGACCGGACCGGCCTACTGGCCTTTAGTTGATCCGACTCATGTTGAGTTTTGTTGAGCAAGCAAGCTCAATGTGGACCAGATCGGCTGAACAAGCCAAGAGCCAAATCGGATGAAGAGTCGGATTAGGAGAGTTGTTAATCCTAGGGTCCAGACAACAGCCTAACACATGGTGTCCACTTAAGACACTTCACCAAAGGGTGGTACGGCAGAATGACTGTTATCGCTAGGGCCGGACAACAGCCTAACACAGGGTGTCCACTTAAGACACGTCACCAAAGGGTGGTACGGCAGAATGACTTACGACACAACGCTTAATTATACCTTAATTGATTACTTAGCCATCCGTAATTAACACGCGTAAGATATAACAATGAATACAGAATGGTAATCAACACTGGAAGATTAAGACAAATAAGCAGTATTAATTATCCGCTTCTAATTACATTGTAACCGAGCCTTTATATGGGTCTCCAGTGCAAAATAAAAAACGGTGCCAACCGGCACCTTTACGGAATCGTTCCGGATCCGGATCGGCATACTGATTCCGGTGCGTCCGTCCACATCTTCTTATATAATAATATATATATACTAAGACTACTAATTACAACAGTTCCCGAATAACTATTCTTTTCACACTCTGGTTTGGACCTCCTTAAGCCTTCTTGTCGGCCGGTAACACATGGCACGCCCGTGGGACAATAACTTCTACGTCGAACCCACTATCCGGCCCTTTTACGCTTCGTCCAAAATGTCCAAAATGCTTTGCTCCAAAATTTCCAATGGCTCGTCGGGAATCTGTTGTTGCTGCTATGGTTGTTGCTGTTGTTCCGTTTGTGGCTGTGGCTGCTGCTCCGTTGGTGGCTGTGGCTCCGTTTGTCGCTCTGGCACCGGGTTTTCCGTCGTTGGTTCCTCCGTCGGAGTTGACCGTTGCCACCTTTCGCGCTTTTTCTTCCCGGAGCCAGGACCGCTCATAGCTTTCGAACTGGATTTGTGCCTCCAGCCAATCATCGTCCAGTTGAGCTACGAGCTGCCAGACCTGCCCAATTGTTCATCCGCCAGGGCTGTGAAATCTTCCGCCAGCTCATCCCTTATGGTGGTGAAGTCCTCCGAGGTCAGCATATAGCAGTCGTCGCCCTCCTTTCGCCGGTTTTCAACATCCGCCCTAAGCAATTGGAGTTCCGTCGTATTCTGCGCCTATTTTGCCCACCAACGCACAAAGTTGTCATCAATCAAGCTTTTGGTCTTAGTGAGCCATGACCGGAGGATGCACTGGATCCGTTCGGCTCCCATCTCTGATTTATTTTCTGTGGCTTGTCGCTCCTCCTTCAATTGCTTGATGATCCGAACCGTGTCCGCCTCCTGCTCCCTATAATGCGACAATTGAGTTTGATAGGTTTTTTGCAACCTCTGTAGTACCATTGACGCTCGTTCCTTGTCTTCATGGTTCCGTTTGTGGAGCTCCATCCGGTCATTCGCCGCTTCCTCCAATAGCCTAGAACTTTCCGCTCGTTTTTCGGCGAGTGCCATTGTGCCCCTATCAACTTCTTGCTGGAGCTCGGCCATCTGTTCCTGTTGTTGCTTATACTACGTCTCCAGCTGCTTGTAGTCTCGATGCAGATGATCGAAATCATCGGTCTTCTGCTTCAGCCTTTGGTTGATCTGACGGCGTGCGCGGTCCTCCCGGTCCTTCTTTTGTCGGAGCTCTTCCTTCAACCACTCGATTTCCGTTTCCACCATCCATCGCAGCTTCTCTTTTTCCTACAGCACTTTCTCTTTTTCCTCCTTTAGCCGGTCGTAAGCATGATGTCCTTTACGCAGGTTTTCCTCTACACGGCAAAGGTTCTCAGCAGTCTTTCTTAATTCTTCTTCAGCCGCCTTCTTCAAGTCGCGTTCGCGGCTCCATAATGCTTCTTGGGTGGCGAGCTCATCTCATAATTCCGCAAGCTCTTCGGCTTGCGCCGCATCTTTCTCCGGGACAGTTTATGTCTCCGGGATCTTATTCTTTTGTACATCAACCGGAGTCATCGGTGCTTGGATCTATGTTGTGGTTAAGGCCATTTTGGCCATATCTCCAGTGATCCGATCGAATTCTTGTTCGAGGCACCGGATCCTTGACCGGGCCGTCTCCAGTTCATCGGTTGTGACTAGCAACCGTTCCGTTTGAGCTTTTTCCTCCGCCTCTATGCATCCGACTACTCCGGCAATTTGGTCTCCTGTCCACCGGAGCCATTGGCTGACAGTGCACTATTGTTGCGCTTGCACGGAGAGTTGGCTGATGGGTTCACTCGCCGGTGGCTAGTCCCGTCGTTCTGCGTCAAGCTGCGCTTCTGGTTCTACCAGTTGACCACTTTGTCGTTCCAGTTCTGAGTGTGTTTCGGCTAGTCGCCCCTTTTCTGCTTGTTCTTGGCCGGCTGGGGCGGTTGGCCTTTGTATCTCCGGCTCTTGGGTGAGGGGGCTTGCCTGTGCTGCCTGTTATGTCGGGACTTCTGTGACCGGTTCCATCCGAACCGGTTCCGGTGCCTCCCTTGGCATGGGTTGCTCAGCGTGAGTTGCAGGCGTTCCATCCTTCTGTGGATCCGAACACTTCTTGGTTGATTTAGCGGTGCTCTTCACCGCCCGCCGCTGGAGGTGCTCCGTGGGTTCTTCCTCCATTTCTTCTGCCTGAGTCCCGGCATTAATTCTTGCCGCCAGGGTGTCCATTTCATGTTGCCCGGTTGGTGGAGTGGGCTCTTCAAGGGCCGTGCCGGTGTCTCCTCACTTGCATCCGTCGGCCGCTTCCAGTTGGCGCGCTCCTTCGCTGCCTTCCCTCCTTCAGCAGTCTTCCCCTTCGACCTTGTGGTGACCTGTTGTAGGTCTACGACTTCGGCGACTACCATGTTTACTACCAGTCGCTTATCATAGCTCTTTGCCGGACATTGATTACTATAATGTCCTTCTTGCCGGCAGTAATAGCAATATGCTTTCCAGGTGTTGCTGGATTCGGCATTGTTTCCTGTACCCGGTGGAGGACTTGTGGTTACCGCGGGGCTCTGGTCTGGTTGGCTGCTTGAGGCGCCTTTTTCCGGTTCACGTGGGTGGCTCCCGTTTTTGAAATGCCATTTTTTATTAAAGTTCTTTTTGTTGCGGTACCCTTGCCGGGGTTGGTCGTCATACCTCCCGTAATCTTCCGGTCATTGGTGATACCCGGGGGAGTGATCCTGGTTGTGATGCTCGTACCGTCCATTGTAATCTCGGTACTTGTCGTATCTCTTGTACCAGTCGTAGTTGTCTCGCCAATTGTCGTACCGGACATCTAGTGCCGGTAGATATCGCTCCTCTCGCCGCCATCGTTCGTCTTCTTCGTCTCGGCTGCTACGTGGCTCAATTTTTCGGACTGGTGGTGCTTGCCGATTCAATAAGTTATATTTGAACCGGTCCATCGTGTGGCTCGTAGATTGGCAAAGTAAGCAGTGCGTCCGCATGGTGCACTCCAGTGACGAGTGTCCGGAATTTAAGCAAGTCGTGCATTGGATTGCTTGCCGGAAACGGAGATCCTCATCGGTTGGTAATGCTCGTTGGAGGGCTCCCATTGTTAGCCAAGAGCTCGTTTTTTCCATTTCTCTAACCCAGTCGATGACCTGGTCAACGGTGCTTGTGTGAAAGTCGATGACCGTGCATACCGTTCGTAGAGGTTCCTGGAGCGCGGCTAAAAATATAGCCCGTGTTTCTTCTTCCGGAGGTGCGCGGGTAAGCTGACTGTGCATCCGTTGAAATTGGATGACAAACTGTGGGATGCTCTCGTCGGGGTCCTGCCGAATTGTATAAAATAAGCCCACCATTTCTCGCTGATCCACCTCCTTCTGGAAGAAGTGCAAGAATTTGTCTTTCAGGTCTGCAAAGGTGGTGATGGTGCTGCGATCCTGCGTCCAGTGCCATTTGGCGGCCGGTCCTTCTAATGTCACGCCGAATTCGGCTATCTTAGATCGTTCCTCTTCTGCCGCGGTTAACCGTTGTGACACATGGTTCGCTTCCCATGTTTGTTCAAACGCGTGAACATGAGCCTCCGCGTCCGGGTCATCCCGATACTTGGAGTACTGGAACGGCATATCGTCGTCCGGTGTCGGTACGCGGGCTGGCGGTGTCGGTGGCCTTTCCTGTTGTTCCATCGGCGTCTGAGGTCTTAGCCGGTCTTCCTTTGGTGTTGCCAACTCGACTTCCGGTGTTGGAGGTTTTTGCCGGTACACTTCCGTCTCCGGAGGTTGCTCCACGACGAGTGCCGGAGGTTCTCGGTCTGCCCTCCTTCCGCCGGTTTTCCACGTCCACCTTGAGAAATTGGAGTTCCGCCGTATTCTGCGCCCATTTTGCCCACCAACGCACAAAGCTGTCATCAATCAAGCTTTTAGTCTTAGTGAGCCACGACCGGAGGATGCACTGGATCCGTTCAGCTCCCATCTGTGATTTATTTTCTGCGCCTTGTCGCTCCTCCTTCAATTGCTTGATGATCCGAACCGTGTCTGCCTCCTGCTCCCTATAATGCGACAATTGAGTTTGATAGGTTGTTTGCAATCTCTGTAGTACCATTGACGCTCGTTCCTTGTCTTCATGGTTCCGTTTGTGGAGCTCCATCCAGTCATTCGCCGCTTCCTCCAATAACCTAGAACTTTCCGCTCGTTCTTCGGCGAGTGCCGTTGTGGCCCTATCAACTTCTTGCCGGAGCTCGGCCATCCATTCCTGTTGTTGCTTATACTGCGTCTCCAACTGCTTGTAGTCCCGATGCAGATGATCGAAATCATCGGTCTTCATTCTTCAACCTTTGGTTGATCTGACGGCGCGCGTGGTCCTTCTGTTGCTGGATCTCTTCCTTCAGCCGCTCGATTTCCGTCTCCGCCATCCGTCGTAGGTTGTCTTTTTCCTGCAGCACTTTCTCTTTTTCCTCCTTCAGCCGGTCGTAAGCATGATGTCCTTTACGCAGGTTTTCCTCTGCCCGGCGAAGGTTCTCAGCAGTCTTTTTTAATTCTTCTTCGGTCACCTTCTTCAAGTCGAATTCGCGGCTCCGTAATGCTTCTTGTGTGGCGAGCTCATCTCGTAATTCCGCAAGCTCTTGGGCTTGCGCCGCATCTTTCTCCGGGATAGTTTGTGTCGCCGCGGTCTTATTCCTTTGTACATCAACCGGAGTCACCGGTGCTTGGATCTATGTTGTGGTTAAGGCCATTTTGGCCATATCTCCAGTGATCCGATCCAAGTCTTGTTCGAGGCATCAGATCCTTGACCGGGCCGTCTCCAGTTCATCGGTTGTGACTAGCAACCGTTCCGTTTGCGCTTTTTCCTCGTCCTCTATGCATCTAACTACTCCGGCAATTTGGTCTCCTATCCACCGGAGCCATTGGTTGCCGGTGCATTGTTGTTGCGCTTGCACGGCGAGTTGGCTATTGGGTTCACTCGGCGGTGTCTGGTCCCGCCTTACTGCGTCGAGTTGCGCTTCTGGTTCTGCCAGCTAACCACTTTGCCGTTCCGGCTCTGAGTGTGTTTCGGCTAGTCGCCCCTTGTCTGCTTGTTCTTGGCCGGCTGGGAAGGTTGTCATTTGTATTTCCGGCTCTTGAGTTACGGAGCTTGCCGGTGTTGCCTGTTGTGTAGGGACTTCTGTGACCGGTTCCCTCAGAACCGGTTCCGGTACCTCCCTTGTCGTGGGATGCTCAGCGTGAGTTGCGGGCGTTCCATCCTTCTGTGGGTCCGAACGCTTCCCGGCTGATTCAGCGGTGCTCTTCACCGGCCGCCGCTGGAGGTGCTCCATGGGTTCTTCCTCCATTTCTTCCGCCTGAGTCCCGGCATTCATTCTTGCCGCCAGGGTGTCCGTTTCCTGTTGCACCGGTCCGTGGAGTGGGCTCTTCAGGGGCCGTGCCGGTGTGTCCTCACTTGCATCCGTTGGCTGCTTCCGGCTGGCGCGCTCCTTTGCCGCCTTCTCTGCATCGACCATCTTCCCCTTAGTGGCCTTGGAGGCCAACAGTTGTTGCCGTTTCGAAGCAGGTTTCGGGGTGTTGTCCGTTGATCTTCCCCACTTCTTGGTTTTGACGGGCTCGATCGGTGGCGCCAACAGTGTGAGCCATTGTGTCACCACATGCCATATTTTCCGGCCTTCCTTGCCGTCCTTTTCTCTTACTATATCAATGGCCGTACACAGCCCGTCGGCTATCAACACCGGCCAATCTACCTTGACCCCTTCGTACGTTGCGATGATCAAGCCTGCTCGGTTCTGAGGCATGACGGGGGGTCGAGGGTACACGTGGCCGAACTCATGGAGCACACGGGCAATTTCGCGGAATAGCATATCTTCGCCGCCATGTGTCCTGTAGCCCTTGCTGGCGAGAGAGTACTCACCGAAATATTTGATGAGCTGCTCAAAGGTCGGATTATCGATCCTGTAGATGCCTCCCTTCGGAAGGCCTATTAATGCACGGATCGCCTCCTCCATGATCACCTCTGTGTCGATTTCTTTGATGATCATTTCGGCCTCCTTGTGTGGCGCCGCCTCCATGATCGTTAAGAAACCCTCCAGTCCGTGTTGCCGTAGCCATTTCTTGGCGGCTTCAAACAGCGTTTGGCAGTCCATCTCTGGGTCGAGGTCGGAGAGCGTTTGCGAGGTTTGGTGGTTGGGAGAGTGTGAGAGAGAAAGTTATGAGGGAGGGCGTTCTCTGTGTGCGAGCTCTCTTCGATTAATCTTCACTCGTCTGTCTGCGTCTGTTCTCCTTGGTTCACGATAGGACAAGGTCTCAATGCGTGGGGATTTTCTCTCTGCATCTTAGCGCCTTTTTCGAGCCTCCGCATGTGCAGGTCGTGTACTATAATAGCATTGCGTGCCATGTGGCGGTGGTTAAATGTCCTATTCATAGCCCCTCATACCTTTTCGATGTGCCTCTTTACTCCTCGTTTGCATAGCCGTTTCCACCACTCCTTTCCATGATTTATTTGATTCGCTCCTTTTTTCTTTTTCTTTTTTTTCTTTTTTTTTCTTTTTTTTTCTTTTTTTTTTCTTTTTTTTATTTTTTTTATTTTTTTTTCTTTTTTTTTATTTTTTTTTCTTTTTTTTTATTTTTTTTTATTTTTTTTTATTTTTTTTTATTTTTTTTTCTTTTTTTTTCTTTTTTTTTCTTTTTTTTTATTTTTTTTTATTTTTTTTTATTTTTTTTTCTTTTTTTTTATTTTTTTTCTTTTTTTTCTTTTTTTTCTTTTTTTTCCTTTTTTTTTTTTTTTTTCTTAAGTTATTTGTGTGGGTAATTTTTCTCCGGTCCTGTCGGACCCTTACCCGAAACACGCACCTTGCCGGCCTCTTGACGGTTGCCGGTTTGTGCTCCCCCTTACCGGCTTGGTGATAGCCATTTTCCTCACGGGTTGCCGTCATGGTTGGCCTGTCGGCGTCTGATTCGGTGGCGGCCCTTCGTTCAAATGGGTTCTTGGGCATAGGTCCTTTGTATGGTTTTAGTCTAAATCCGTTGACCCATTTACCCTGCACTTCGCCAGCAAGTGTCCCTAACTGGTAGGATCCATTGAACTTGCGTGTGATCCAGTACGGTCCGGTCCATCTAAACCGTAGTTTGCCTGGCATTTTACCCATCCGGGTCTGGAACACTAGTATCGGCTTGCCGATTTCAAACATCTTTTCATTTCCCTTCCGGTGACGATCTACAAACGCTTTCCGTCACCGTTGTTCCAATTCCAGGTGCATGATGCTCGCCAGTCGGTGTTCTTCTAGTTCACATAGAGCCTTTAACCGAATTGCCTCTAATTCTTTTTCATTGAGTCGTTCCCGAATCTGAATCCGTAAGCTTGGTATCTGGAACTCGACCTGCATGACTGCCTCTAATCCGAATGCTAACCGGAACGGTGTTGTTCGGATGCTTGTCTTGTACGTTGTCTGGTAGGCCCAGAGCGCACTATGCAGCTTCGTATCCCAATCCATCTGGTTTCCATTGACGATTTTCCGGAGGATATTCTGGAGCGTTTTGTTCATCGACTCAGCTAACCCGTTTGCTTGCGGATAGTACGATGTGCTTCGTTTATGTACTACTGCATAAAACTTCGTCAAACATTCTACCACCTGTCCAACAAAGTGCCCTCCTTGGTCGCTTATCAACTCTATGGGGCATCCGTACCGGCACCAAATGCATTCGTATAAGAATTTCGCCGTTGACGCCGCGGTGTTGTCTCGTAGGGCTTTCGCTTCCACCCACTTCGTGCAGTAATCCGTCGCGACAATCACGTACCAGTTACCAGTTCTCATTGCCGGTGGTTTAAATGGCCCGAAAAAATCCAGCCCCCATTTCTGGAATGGTTCTAGTGGTAGGATTGGCTGATGCGGCATCCTAGCTTGTTCCGTTGGTTGGCCCATTCGCTGGCAAAGATCACACTCTTTCGCGTACCGGACTGCATCTTTCAATGTCGTCGGCCACCATAGGCCACTTTGCCATACTTTCCTTGCCGTCGCATCTCCGTCGATTCCGCAGTGTGCTTCCCGTAGTATTACCTTCTTCTCGTCGCTGCGCACCGCTCGTCGCCATATACCGTCCACACCTTTGTGGTATAACGTGTCCTGTAATAAACAAAAATGTCGGCTTTGTACCGGCAGGCGTTTTCTTTCGTCCCGGTTCATCTCCTCCGGAGGTAATCCGGTACTCAAAAACTGGTGCATATTAGTTAGCCACTTATCTTCTTGTGACACCGTTTCATCTGTTGTTGTTTCCGTGGTGACTCGAAAAAGCTCCGCATCCGGAAACTCATCTGGTTCTCCGTCACCTGTTTCCCCAGAATCTAACCGGCTTAGATAATCTGCTACCGCATGTTGTATGTCGAGTCGGTGGAATATCTTGAATTCGAACTCCTGCAACAACAAAGTCCACCGGGCCAACTTACCGGCAAGTGACGCTTTGGATACTAGGTAGAGGAGTGCCGAATGATCTACATGGAAGGAGAACTTTCTTCCCAATAAATAATGCCTGAATTTTGTTACACTGTAGATCATTCCTAAAGCTTCCCTTTCCGTGGTAAAATAAATTTGTTCCGCTTGGGATAGCTTTCGGCTGGCATAGTACACTGGCCGGTACCACCTTGGCTCCATAAGCTGCATGAGCGCGCTGCCGATTGCGATGTCGGAGGCATCCACGAACACATGAAACTCTTTACCCCAATCCGGAGGCTGCACTACCGGTGCTTGTGACAATAATACCTAACGGGAACTCAACGCTCCTTATGCACAACGCTCGGCCACAACCGAGCTTAGAATCATACACAGAAAACGGGAAATAATGAACAGCACGAAGAGGAGATGAGTACACAAGATGTTTACGTGGAAAACCCAAACTGAGGGAAAAACCACGGCAGCCCATAGGCTGCAAACTATCACTATGTTAGAATGTACAACAGTGAGTTCACAGAGGCAACGACCTCGTGCTCACGGTCTTCGCCACAGGCGACGGTTACAACAAAGGCAACGACCTCTTTCTCTCTCTCTCTCTCTGTACACAGTTACACACTCTCTCTCTCCTTTCACCAACGAGAATGACAACACCACATAAAAGTTTGCCCTAAGTCATATTTATACTAATATGACTTTTCGGCCATTTACAAATATAGCCACGATGGACTCTCAAAAACATATTTACAAATATGTCTCTTCATCCAAAGAGCGCTCCTCACTCAGCCGGCATCATCCGGATCTTGTTGGGCACTCGTCATCCGGTTCTCACCAGGTCTGCACCATCCGCCTCTCCGTAGCCGGGTACTCCTCATCCGGTTCTCACCGGGTCTGCACCATCCGGCTCTCCGTAACTGGGTACTCCTCATCCAGTTCTCACCGGGTCTCCACCATCCGGCTCTCCATAGCCGGGTACTCCTCATCCAGTTTCGGCCTCGGCCGAGTTTGTTCATTAGCACTATTCTTCCCCCTTACCATCCGGAGGGACCTGTCTCCCAACAAACTCCCCCTTCACTCCGGCATGGGGTGTCTTACTAGTCTGATCCTCTTCCGGCATGCATCCAGCTTGTCGGGTATCAGAACTTTGGTCAGCATATCTGACCCATTCTCGGCCGTGTGGATCTTCGTTAGTGCAAACTCTTGGTGATCTACTCTTTCCCCGATCCAGTGATACCTTCGCTAGATATGCTTCCTTTGGGAATGGTAGGCCATATTCTTAGCAAGGTGGATGGCAGTTTGAATATCGTAATAGAGCCGGTATTCATCTTGCCGGATACCGAGCTCTCCGATGAAGTCCTTCATCCATAAGATTTCCTTGCCGGCTTCCACAGCTGCCATGTACTCCGCTTCCGTGGTTGACAACGCAACCGTCTTCTGCAGCCTCGACTGCCATGAAACAGCTCCCCCTGCATATGTCAATACATACCCGGATGTAGACCGGCTGGTATCCACATCAGCCGACATGTCCGAATCGGTGAAACTGTCAAGTTGAGGTTTTCCGGAGCCGAATTGGAGACACATATTTGAAGTGCCCTTCAAATACCGGAGTATCCATTTGACCGCGTTCCAGTGCTCCTTGCCGGGATTGCTAATAAACCGGCTCACCACTCCGACTGCGTATCCTATATCCGGACGGTTACACACCATTGCGTACATCAAGCTCCTGACGGCAGAGGGATATGGAATCTTCATCATATCCGCCTTCTCTGCTTTCGTCTTCGGGCTTTGCTTACCAGATAGCCTGCAGTTTGTCGGAAGTGTCGATCCGACCGGTTTCGCATCTGACATGTTGAACCGGTGAAGCACCTTTGTCACGTACTTCTCCTGTGACAGCCATAATTGCTTCTTTGACCGGTCCCGAATGATGTGCATCCCCAGCATCTGTCTTGCCGGACCCAAGTCTTTCATTGAGAAGGTCCGGTTGAGAGCCTTCTTCAGCATCCGTATTTTGACTTGGTCACATCCGACGATCAACATGTCATCCACATACAGAAGGAGTATCAGGAAGTCGCCTCCTTCGAATTTCTTCACAAACACGCAGTGATCGGCCTGCGTCTTGTGGTACCCTTGATCGGTCATGAAGGAGTCGAACTCCCGGTACCATTGCCGGGGGGCCTGCTTCAACCCGTATAGGCTCTTCTTCAACCGGCATACCAGGTGCTCCTTCCATTTCTCCACGAATCCTTCCGGTTGTTGCATCTAGATCTCCTCTTCGAGGTCCCCGTGAAGAAATGTCGTCTTCACGTCCAGCTGCTCTACCTCGAGGTCCATGCTTGCCGCTATACTCAGCACCGCCCGGATGGAGGTCATCTTTACTACCGGGGCAAATATCTCGTCGAAGTCCACGCCCTTCTTCTGCTGGAACCCCTTCACCACGATCCTGGCTTTGTATCTCGGGGGGTTGCCGGCGTCTCCCGGTTTCAACTTGTACACCCACTTGTTACGGAGTGCCCGCTTTCCTTTCGGCAACTCCACCAATTCGTACGTATGGTTCTCATGCAGGGAATCCATCTCATCCTGCATGGCACTTAACCATTTGCGGTTGTGGGTGTCATCCTTCGCTTCTTCGAAGCTTTCCGGCTCCCCCTCATCAGTCAGCAGAACATGCTCTGCATCCGGAAATCTCCGAGGGGCCCTTCTCTCTCTGAGAGGATATCTCCGTCTTCGGGCTTCGGTATCTAGCTCCTCCATTTGCTCTTCATCCGAATCCAATTCGGGGTCTTGTCGGTTCCGGTTTCAGCTTCCTCTAATTCTTCTTCAGCCTGTTCGGTATCCTCACCGTAACCGGCTGGTCCCTCGAGTGCTAACCGGTCTCTTGCCGGTTGGGTCTGCTCATCGTAGAGTCGATCCTTACCGGTCGACTCGGAGTTCATTATCTTCTTCTCCGACTCCCAGTCGGCGAGCGTCTTGTCCTCCATGAAGATAATATCTCGACTCTGGAATACCTTCTTGTCGACCAAGTCCCACACTCGGTAACCGAACTCATCGTCACCGTAACCGAGGAATATGCATGGCCAGGTCTTTGGATCTAAATTTCCTCTCCGGTCCTTAGCTACATGCACGTACGCGAGACACCCGAACACCTTCAGATGCCGGTAGGATACTTCCTTACCGGTCCACACTCTCTGTGGCGTGTCTCCGTCCAAGGGTACTAAGGGTGATCTGTTTATCACATACGTCGCCGTCGACAGTGCCTCAACCCAAAACTTCTTGGGTAGTTTTGCATGCGCTAGCATACTCCGGACCCTCTCCATTATGGTCCGGTTCATCCTCTCGGCTAGTCCGTTTAGTTCCAGCGTCTTCGGCACGGTAAATTCGAGCCGGATTCCCTTTGAGCAGCAGTACTCCTCGAACTGCCCCCAGTATTCTCCTCCGTTATCTACTCGAACCGCCTTCAGCTTCCGGCCGGTTTCTCTTTCCACTCTCGCGTGGAGCTCTTTGAAGACGGATAGCACCTGATCCTTTGTCTTCAACAGTGTGGCCCACAGCTTCCGGCTGTGGTCATCTATGAACGTCACGAAGTACTACGCTCCGGCATGTGACTTCATGTCCACTTGACACACATCCGTATGCACCAACTCCAGTGGTGCATTACGTCTCATCGGTGGCCTTGGTCGGAAGGAGGTCCGGCTTTGCTTACCAGCCAAACAATCAGTGCACTTCTCCAAGTGCACATTCTTCACTGGAATGAGGTTGTCGTCTGCAAGCCTCTTCATCCCCTTCTCGCTCATATGACACAGCCTCTTCTGCCACAGCTCACCGGAAGTGTCGGAAGCCACGTTCACTTCTTCCGGACATAACCGGGCATTCATCAGGTATAGTGTGTTGACCTTCCGGGCCCAAGCCACAATCAGGCTCCCTTTGCTGAACTTCATGACACCGTTCCGGATGCTACCCGTGTAGCCTTCATCATCTAGCCGACCGGCTGATATCAGGTTCAGTCGAACCTCCGGAACGTGTCGGACATCCTTCAGCAGCAACTTGCATCCGGTTGGTGTTGTCAACCACACGTCTCCTATGCCGACAATTCGGCATGTACCTTCATTCCCCATTCGGACACAGCCGTGATCACTGGCTGAGTAGGATGAGAAGCATTTCTGGTCCGGGGTAAGGTGGAACGACGCTCCGGAGTCTACCACCCAGGTCATCTCGTCGCCGGCAAGGTTTATCTCACTCTCCTCGGTGATGAGCATCAACTCCTCTTCACTTGCCGCGATTGCCGTCGTTCCCTTCCGGTCCAGTCCCCTACAGTCTTTACCGTTCCGGTCTGGTGTCCGCTTCGAATCGGTACCGTCGGTTTCCTTGTCTTTTCGGAAATGCCGACAGTTCTTTTGGAAGTGTCCTGGCTTGCCGCAATAGAAGCAAGTAGGCCTCCCCCTTGACTTTGACCATGTCCCCGACTTCTCCTGGTTCTGGGGACTACGGTTTCTATGTCTTCCGCGTTCCGATTCGGTAAGGAGTGCTTTGGAGTCGGAGCTCGTATCTTTATCCTTCCGACGCGCCTCCTCATCTAGCAAGCTCGACTTTACTCTTGCTAGGGATAACCGTTTTCCTTCCGGCCCGGCTTTGCCCAAAGTGACAACCAACGTCTCCTAGCTATCCGGGAGGGAACCGAGCAGGAGTAGCGCTAGTACCTCATCGGCGAGAGGTACTTCCAATGAAGTTGCCTGGTGAATCAGCCCCTGGAAGGCATTCATGTGCTCCGCCATGCTAGAGCCATCTTGGTACTGGAGTCTTCTAGCTTCCTGAATACCGAAACCTGATTGACAGCATTTTTGTTTTGAAACATTATGTCGATCTTCTCCCAGAGCTCATGAGCCTTGCTCTCTTCATTGAAGTTGTTGTACAGGCTCATGTCGATGAAGCACCGTATGTATGCTGTTGTCTTCATGTGCATCACCTCCCATATCGCGGCGTCGATTTTGTCCGGTCTCTTGTCCCCGAACTGAACCGACAGCCAGAGGTCTTTAACCACGAGCATGTCCCTCATCTTCGACTTCCACACTGAATAGTTGGAGCCGGTGAGCTTGAACATGCCGCCAAACGATTCGTCCATTTTCTGTGTCGTTTCGCTCTGATACCACTTGACGGGAACTCAACGCTCCTTATGCACAACGCTCGGCCACAACTGAGCTTAGAATCATACACAGAAAACGGGAAATAATGAACAACACGAAGAGGAGACGAGTACACAAGATGTTTACGTGGAAAACCCAAACTGAGGGAAAAACCACAGCAGCCCACAGGCTGCAAACTATCACTATGTTAGAATGTACAATAGTGAGTTCACAGAGGCAACGACCTCTTTCTCTCTCTCTCTCTCTCTCTCTCTCTGTACACAATTGCATACTCTCTCTCTCCTTTCACTAACGAGAATGACAACAACACCACATAAAAGTTTGCCCTAAGTCATATTTATACTAATATGACTTTTCGGCTATTTACAAATATAGCCACGATGGACTCTCAGAAACATATTTACAAATATGTCTCTTCATCCGGAGAGCGCTCCTCACCAAGCCTGCATCATCCGGATCTTGCCGGGCACTCGTCATCCGGTTCTCACCAGGTCTGCACCATCCGGCTCTCCGTAGCCGGGTACTCCTCATCCGGTTCTCACCGGGTCTGCACCATCCGGCTCTCCGTATCCGGGTACTCCTCACCATCCGGAGGGACCTGTCTCCCAACAATACCTTTAGTGCCCGGTACGCCTTGTCTTCGACGTCTGTCCATTGGAACGGTGTTCGGTGTACTGCCGCATGCAGAGGTGTAGCCAGGTCCGCCAAATATCGGAGCATACGGCTATGCCAGCGGATTTGTCCTAAGAAACGGCTCAATGCCTTCGCCGTTGCCGGTGCCGGTGCTTCCAGGATTGCTTTCACTTTGTCCGAATCTACGGCAATGCCTTCCTTGCTCACAATATGCCCTAGTACCGTTCCACTAGACACTCCAAATACACACTTCGCCGGATTCAGGCTTAGCCGGTACGCCCTACACTTCTCTAGACATAGTCGGAGGTGCTACAAATGATCTTCTTCTTGGCTATAGACGGCGAAGTCATCAAGGAATACCTGCATAAAAGCCGGTATGTATTCGCCAAAGATCTCCATGATGATCCGTTGGAATGTTGTCGGTGCCGTTTTCAGTCCGAACATCATCACCACGGCAACAAACACTCCCCATTCGGTGACGAAAGTCGTTTTCTCTTGATCATCAAGGTGCATCCGGATCTGATTATACCCGCTGAATCCTTCTAAGAAACTGTAGACTTCATGGCCGGCGACGGCATCCAAAACTCCATCCGTAAACGGAAGTGGAAATGCTCCTGTTACCGTTGCCGCATTGAGCTTCCGGTAGTCGACACAAACTCTAATTTTGTTGTTCTTCTTCGGTACGACTATGATCGGGCTGAGCCAGGTAGCTTTCTTTACGGGACGGATGAGGCCAACCCTCAGCAATTTGTCGATTTCCTCCTTGACTTTGGCGGCGTAGTTTGGGTTCATCCGGTACCAACGTTGTGCTACCGGCTTGGCGTCTTTACTCATATGTATCTGGTGCTGATACAACTGAGGATCTAGCCCTCTCATATCCTCGTAAGACCAGGCAAATACGTCGCGAAACTCGTTGAGGAGTGTAATTATCTTTGTTTTGTTCTCTGCATTCATTTCTTTGGCGATGTGCACCGGTTTTGCCTCCTCCGCCGTTCCTAGATTTACCTCTTCTAATTGAGACGCTTTTACGCGCTGTGATATGGCCATTTCTCTTTCCAACGCCTCCTGCACTTGTCGTAACTCCCGGATTGCTTCTTTATCCAGTTCCGCTTCGGTTCCGTCCGGTTGCAGTCAGTAGGGTGATACCGCTTCGGCGACGTCAATTTCAAATAGGGGTACAATCTTCGGGTTCTCCAGCAAGTACTGATCTTCTTCTTCGTCTGCTAATCATTTCAGCATATTGACGCACTCCGCATATAACGATGTCAGATCCTTTCCGGTGCCCTTCCTTGGTTGTGTTGGTACCCGTACCTTTGCTTTTCCCCGCCGGAACGTAATCATATTCCTCCTCCAGTTCTGCTTGATGTGTGCCGTCTTTAACCAAGGGCGTCCCAACAATAATGCGTACGCTCCTTGAGCCTGCAACTGGAGAACTACGGCTGATATTCGGAATGTATGGCCCCCGATGATTACTTCTAAGTCTTGTATTAATCCTATCGGTCGCACCGAGCTTGTGTCCGCCATTCAGAGCCAGAACGGACATGGCTCCCACTCTTGGATTCCAAGAGCATCACACGTCTGAAAGCTTATTACATTAACGCCGAAGCCTCCGTCTATTATCGTGTCAGGGAGTTCTTTCCATTTCACAATGGCAGTAATTGCCGGATTGTTGGTGTCCACCACCGCCAGTCCCTCCTCCGGATTTGAGAAGAATGCCGGAGCCGGTGGTGTTCCGCCTGTCATCATGGCGGACTTGAGTCCTTCTGTGAATCTTGGTACTAGCTGCAAGAGTCGTCCTAACGGCAACGTGATCTGGCATTCTTGCAATACCTGCCATGTCACGTTTTCGGACTGACTGTCGCCGGAGAGCTCTTCGGTGTTCTCCTTTTGTTGCACAAGTTCTGCTACGTTTCGCTCATTTGCCTTTTTCACCCATTTCGTTGCCTATTTCCAGAGGGCCTCTTGTGTCTCCCATTCCGTCGTCTTGCCCTTCGACCTTGTGGTGACCTGCTGTAGGTCTACGACTTCGGCGACTACCATGTTTACTACCGGTCGCTTATCATAGCTCTTTGCCGGACATTGATTACTGTAATGTCCTTCTTACCGGCAATAATAGCAATATGCTTTCCGGGTATTGCTGGATTCGGCATTGTTTCCCGTATACGGTGGAGGCCCTGTGGTAACCGCGGGGCTCTGGTCCGGTTGGCTACTTGAGGCGCCTTTTTCCGGTTCACATGGGTGGCTCCCGTTTTTGAAATGCCGTTTTTTATTAAAGTTCTTCTTGTTGCGGTACCCTTGCCGGGGTTGGTCGTCATACCTCCCGTAATCTTCCCGTCGTTGGTGATACCCAGGGGAGTGATCCCGGTTGTGATGCTCGTACCGTCCATTGTAATCTTTGTACTTGTCATATCTCTTGTACCGGTCATATTTGTCTCGCCTATCGTCATACCGAACATCCTGTGCCGGTCAATATCGCTCCTCTCGCTGCCATCATTCGTCTTCTTCGTCTCGGCTGCTACGTGGCTCAATTTGCCGAACTGGTGGTGCTTGCCAATTCAATAAGTTATATTTGAACCGGTCCATCGTGTGTCTCGTAGATTGGCAAAGTAAGCAGTGCGTCCGCATGGTGCACTCCAGTGACGAGTGTCCGGAATTCAAGCAGGTCATGCATTGGATTGCTTGCCGGAACCAGACATCCTCATCGGTTGGTAACGCTCGTTGGAGGGCTCCCATTGTTAGCCAAGAGCTCGTTTTCGCCATTTCTCTAACCCGGTCGATGACCTGGTCGACGGTGCTTGTGCAAAAGTCGATGACCATGCATACCGTTCGTAGAGGTTCCCGGAGCACGGCTAAAAATATAGCCCGCATTTTTTCCTCCGAAGGTGCGTGGGTAAGCTGACTGTGCATCCGTTGAAACCGGATGACAAACTGCGGGATGCTCTCCCCAGGGTCCTGCCGGATGGTATAAAATAAGCCCACCATTTCACGTTGGTCCACATCCTTCTGGAAGAAGTGCAAGAATTTGTCTTTCAGGTCTGCAAAGGTGGTGATGGTGCTGCGATCCTGCATCCAGTGCCATCTGGCGGCCGGTCCTTCTAATTTCACGCCGAATTCGGCTATCTTAAATCGTTCCTCTTCTGCCGCGGTTAACCGTTGTGACACATGGTTCGCCTCCCATGTTTGTTGAAACACGTGAACATGAGCCTCAGCGTCCGGATCATCCCTATACTGGAACGGCATGTCATCGTCCGGTGTCGGTACGCGGGCTGGTGGTGTCGGTGGTCTTTCCTATTATTTCGTTGGCGTCGGAGGTCTTTGTCGGTCTTCCTTTGGTGTTGCCGGCTCGACTTCCGGTGTTGGATGTTTTTGCCGGTCTATTTCCATCTCCGGAGGTTGCTCCACGTCTAGTGCCGGAGGTTCCCGGTCTGCCAACTCTGATTCCGGTGTCGGTAATGTATCTGACTCCTCGTCCTCCGGTCCTCCTGGGGTGTCGTTACTGCTGCGATAGTTCGTGTGCGCGTATAACCCCCTTCCGAATCTGATTCCAGCGCCAAAAATGCTTCGGATTCGCCATCTCTTCCAGCCAAGGCCTGGAGAAGGGTTTCCGCTTCCCGGAGGCTGCTTAAGCTGCTTCCTTCGTCCGGGTAGGCATTTTGTTGCAGACGGAGCGACTCCTCCGCCACTTTCCAGATCACTTTGGAAAATGATCGATCTGTTCAGATTTCTTCCGCTGCTTGCTGGAAAGCCTCTCGCCGCCTTCTTCGTTCAGCAAGTCTTCGTGCTCTCTCCATAACCGGGTTGTCTATTGGCCTAGTCATCCATTCCTGCCGTTGTTCAATGCGATTGTGTAGGAATCGTGGTCACCAAAAACTATGTTAATCCTAGGGCCGGACAACAGCCTAACACAGGGTGTCCACTTAAGACACTTCACCAAAGGGTGGTACGGCAGAATGACTTACGGCACAACGCTTAATTAGACCTTAATTGGTTACTTAGCAATCCGTAATTAACACGCGTAAGATATAACAATGAATACAGAACGGTAATCAACACTAGAAGATTAAGACAATAAGCTCTATTAATTATCCGCTTCCGATTACAATATAACCGGGCCTTTATATAGGTCTCCGGTGTGAAATACAAAACGGTGCCAACCGTCACCTTTACGGGATCGGTCCGGATCCGGATCGACATACCGATTCCGGTCCGTCCGTCCACATCTTCTCATATATTACTATATATATTAAGATTACTCATTACAACAGTTCCCGAATAAACTATTCCTTTTCACACTCTGATTTGGACCTCCTTAAGCCTTCTTGCCAGCCGGTAACAAGAGCCAGATTCAGAAAGCCGGATCGGAGAGTCGGACCAAAGAGCCGACCCACGTGAGAACCGATAGGCCGTTGGAGGCTCACGCTCCTAGTAACTAGGTTTATGTCTCTAGAAGTTAGTGTCAATAGCTCAGTACGGGAATTGAAGTACTTGTCAGTACTTCTGTCACTGCTTTAAAGGAATTGTATAAAAAGTGTCCCCTAGGACATTTCTATATACAGAGTCTACAATGTTGTTATTTTTCTAAATAGAGTTTACTGTTCTGCTCTATCTTTCTCTCCCGCGTACTCTCTCTATATCTTGAAGCTTCCTAAACCTGCACATATCATTTGTTGATATCCGGTATCAGAGCGTGAGCGTTGAAAATCCTCTATTGCTGATAGAAAGTGCTAAGTAGACAAAGAAAACCTAACTTCCGGAAAAGAGCAAGCCGAAGAAAGAATGGACAGAGGTATGGCTAGCTCATTACCAACGGAGAAGCTCGACAGAAATAACTACGCATCTTGGTCATACAAGATGCACAAGTACCTACTCAGACACAGATACTAGAGCTATGTCGAGGGAGCGAATGATGTAGCACCGGAGCCAGCACAGAAGGACTTCCCAACATGGGAGCAAGGAGCAAGTTGAGTATTATACTGCCTCGCGTCCTGCGTGCACGATCAGATGCTCGGCTACATCAAGGATGCAAAAGCGTTGAAAGTCTGGGAAAATCTGAAGAAGATTTTCGAGGCAAGCACCACGACCCTGAAGTTGCAGCTCCAACAAGAGCTCAACAACATCCGACAACGGGATATGTTAGTTACCGACTATACCACCAAAATAAAGGAGATATGTGATGCTCTGGGGTTCATCAACGTGACGGTGGACGAAGACAAGATGGTCCATATTTGTCTCGGTGGTTTAACGCAAAGGTACGGGCCTATCCGGACAACGATTTGCACCCAGGAGAACCCACCGTCCTTCTTAGACTTGCGATCGATGTTGATGGTCAAAGAAAACCATGCGAGTAGGTCGTGGACCACTCAGTCGGACAACCGAATGTTGTACACAAAGGCAAATTGGCCCCTTGGGCATGGAGGACGAGGTGGATCGGCACGCAATAGCAATGACCGACAAGAGCAGAATCGGAGGCACAGAGACAGTGCCAACAACAGTTCTAGACCCTCCACAAGTAGGGGGAGTCAAGGTGGCACAGGAAACCAGCAATCTAAAGCCGATACGGAATGCTCGTACTGTGGCAAGAAAGGCCACCGAGAAAGTGAGTGTTGGAAGAAGCGCACCGATTCGGATAAATCCGGATCCGGCAAGGCCCAGCAAGGGAATTGACGGAGCTCGGACTACGCAAAAGGATCGGAAGGATCCGGAACCGGAAAAACCGAAAAAGGGCCAACCTTTGTGATGAAGCACAAGGCGAACCCGATGAAGAAGACCACGTCCACAATCGGATGAAGTGTGGTACGCTGAATTTGGAGCGTCTAACCATATGGCGAGCCACAAAGAGTGGTTCTCGTATCTAGAAAAACCGGAGTAACGAGGGGTTGTCGAAACTAGAGACGACACCCCACACCCGATTGAACATGTCGGAGAAGTCCCCTTAAGTCATGTCGGACAAAAAGGGAAGTTGAGGAACATATTACATGTTCTGACAATTACGAAGAACCTAGTGTCAGTCAGGCAACTCATCGACCAGGGGATGCAAGTACGATTCACACATCTCACGTGCTTCATCGAGGATGAAGGCCAGATAATCATGCAAAGGCGTCGGGACGGGAGGATGTTTATCCTCGAGACCAATGATGTTGGCACCGATCTATTCACAAAAGGACTGAAGTTTGAGTCGTATATCGACATGTGGCATAAGTGGATTGGCCACATCAATTATCAAATGCTTCAAGACCTGTACTCGAAACAGGTTGTATTCGAACTACCGAAATTCAATGGCCGAAAGGCCCGAATTTATGAAGCCTGCTAGCTCGGGAAGCAACATTGGTTTCCATTCCCAACAAAAGAAACCAGAGCCGTAACAAGCTTGACTTAATACATTCCGATGTTTGGGGACCGACACAAAATGTTAGTCTTGGCGGGAGTCAATATTTCGTCACCTTCATCGACGGCTACAGTCCGCACACATGGATCTATGTGATCGAAAAGAAAAGCGAAGTTTTCGACTAGTTCCAAAACTTACAAAGTTTAGTCGAACGGGAAACAGAAAGGAAGATCAAGTGCCTGTAGTCGGATGGCAGAAAATAATACTTTTCCGGCCAATTCAACAATTATTTGTAGCAAAAGGGAATTCAGAGGGAATTGAGGTGCAGATATACGCCGGAGCAAAATGACGTAGCCAAGAGAAAAAAACGGTCAATCGTCGAGGAAGCACGGGTAATGTTGGAAGAGAAAAAAGCATGCCCAAGTTTTGTTGGGCCGAAGTGGTTTGGACTGCAGTGTACATCTAGAACCGGATCGGGGATATGGTGTCGGCACATGAGTTATATTTCGAACAAAAGATGAACTGATGATACCTAAGGGTATTCAACAACATAGCGTATGTGCATGTGCCGGATGAGAAGAGTAGGAAGTTGGACCCGAAGTTGGAGAAGTGCATCCTAGTCGGCTACTCACATGAACAGAAGGGGTACAAGTGTTATAACCCCCAGACCAAATAAGTTCGAGTAAACCGAGATGTCTAATTTGATGAGTCTGCATCATGGTACTCCTTACCGACTCTGACGCTGACCCCCGACAACTCTGACTACCCGATCAGTGTGGATGAAGCAAGTGTGGATGAGGTTAGTGAGCCCGAAATGATCCGGGTAGAAGAAGAGAAAGAAGAGTTCGACACTCTAGAAGAGAGTCCAATTTCATTCCGGTTGAGTGGGCTGAATGAAAGAGTGAGTCAGAACGACCAGTCGGATGATGAGTCGGTGAGTAGTGGAAACTCAGCCGTGATGTCCCCGCGTAAGGAACTGAGGAGATGATTCACGCGCAAAGAGAAGGGGAAGAAGAAGGTGTCGGAATACAACACCGGTAGGGATGAGTTAGATCGCAACGAATCAGACTCTGGAAAGAACGAAGACAGACCTTCAGAAACGAAGTCTGAGTCACCCAAGAGGGCCCTTAAATTGGCTAACGAGAAGTTACGCCGATCGACCCGCTAGAAGAACCCCATGAAGCGGTATGGATATAACGAGTACATGGTGCATCACTATGCATAAATGATGAAAGTGGCAAAAGTGTGATCCAGAGAGCTACGCAGAAGTGGCGAAAGACGCGAACTAGCATGCCGCGATGGAGGAAGAAATGCATGCACTCGATGCCAACAAGACCTGAGACCTGGTTGACCCTCCTCGACATTGTAAACCGATCGGTTGCAAACGGGTATACAAGGTGAAATACAATGTCAACGGTTCAGCCAACCAGTACAAGGCCTGATTAGTGGCGAAAGGTTATGCACAAACCCACAGAATCGACTACGACGAGACCTTTGCTCCGATAGCAAAGATGATGACGGTTCGTGTGGTGCTGGCAGTTCTTGCGGCAAGGGGGTGACATCTTCACCAAATGAACGTGAACAATGTGTTTCTTCAAGGAGATCTTGTAGAACACGTCTATATGATCCAACCCCCCGGTTTTCAGTCGAAGATGAACAAGTCGGCAGTGTGCCGATTCAAGAAGTCACTTTGCGGCTTGAAGCAAGCCCCTAGAGCCTGGAATTCAAAGATAACGCACCGGCTGTGTAAGATGGGATTTGCGGCCTTGAGGTTTGACTCTTTGTTGTTCATCCGAACGGGTCTGAAAGGTCTAGTATGCATTTTGTTGAATGTCAACAACTTGGTCGTTACTAGGCCCGACCTCACTAAAGTCGGCCGAGTGAAGTCCCCGTTGTCGGTCACATACGAAATGAAGGACGTGGAGGCTTCCTCGGGATCGAAGCGATCCATACCCCCGACAACATATTGCTCTCTCCGGACACTATGTGTTGAATATGTTGTACAGTTCGGCATGACAGAATGCTAACCAGTCTTGACACCCTTGGACCTGAACCTCAAGCTACGTCCCAAATCCGGACTGGCCTACAATGAGAAATGGTTCTGGCAAATTGTCGGAAGCTTTATATACTTAACAATCACTTTACCCCACATCAGCTATTCAGTCGGAGTGATCAGTCAATTTATGTAGAAGCCGACCGTTGAGCACCTTCAGTGTGTTCATCGATGTAAAAAGTAGCGTGCGGAAGCAAGTATGAAGACTGAACAGAAGGAAGGAAACTCAGGTTTAATGGAGAGCTTGAGCTTACACGGTATACGTGGGAGAGACAGAGAGAGTGAGAGAGAACACAAGAACTATATTCAACAATAATACTCAGTCTGTACATAAGACGTGCTCAGTGAACACTTTTATACAAGTCCTAGAAGGACTGACCGAAGTACTGACAGTACTTCAATGCTCATCAAGAGCTCCTACACTAACTCCCAAATATATATTCTTTACGGAATATCTTTCCTAACGACCTCCCGGTTTACGCACTCGACCTAACCGATCGGTCCCAACCGATCCAGTCCTCGGCTTCTTCAGCCGATCAGGCCGATGTTGAGCTTGTCTCTCAACACTCCCCCTCAAGCTCAACTCGAGGCTCTTCGGGATCCTCGGGCTCACAGCTCCGGTTCTTCCTGGCTTCACGCCTCGCTCACACTCCTCGACCTGTTCGACTCCGCGCGCTTCGACCCTTCCGGTCGGCTTGTCTGCTCATGCGGCCCTTATCAACTCTTCTGCTATTGTGATGTTGACGCTTCTCCTGCTGCCTTTTCTTTCGCTTGGGCCTCGGTTGATTCAGCATATCTGAATCAAACATCCGAACCGACTCGGCTACTTCCGATCGGTTTTCGCTCTCGTCCGAGTTGGCTGTCTCCAACTCATCTTCGGTCTTCTCGTCCTCGATTGCGTCATCTCCCCCATGCGTGGTTGGCATCGGCTCTCTCCTTCGGCTACTCCCCTTTTGTCCGCTTTCGGACTTTTCCATGGGTCCGCCCTCGGCTTCTTCAGCCGATCCGAACTCGAACTCGACAACCGAGTCAACCGACCCAGACTCGGTGTCGCAGTCTCCGCTCCTTTCCTGCTGCCTTTCTTGGTCGTTCGGGACTGTTCTCCCCCTCAAGTATGGCACGTCGAGGTGACGCAACCCGAGCGCACCTGAGAATTGCCGCAACTTGTCCAGACCAAGCGGCTTTGTGAAGATGTCAGCTGTCTGCCGATCCGTCGGCACATAGTGAAGTTCGACTTCACCGGAAAGGACACGCTCACAGACGAAATGGTAGTGCACCTCAATGTGCTTGGTCCGTGCGTGAAAAACGGGGTTCTTCGCGAGCTGGATGTTGCTGAGGTTGTCGCAGTAGATCGTCGTCGGATCTGACACCTCCACGTGCAGATCCTTAAGTAGCCGCTTCAACCATATGGCTTCGCATGTCGCGACAGCCGCTCCTCGGTACTCAGCTTCGGTGCTCGACAGTGCAATTGTCGGTTGCTTCTTACTGCACCACGCAATCGCGGCACTCCCGAGGGAGAACGCGTATCCGGATGTGGATCGGCGATCGGCGGCGTTGCCAGCCCAATCAGCATCAGTGTAGCCGACTAACTACGCGGCTGCACCGGTCCGATATAGCAGTCCCCGGTCCTTAGTGCTGTTGACATACCGAAGTATGCATTGCGCACACTAAAGGTGCTCCTCGGTAGGTCGCGCCATGAACTGACTGATCACCCCGACCGGATAACTGAGGTCGGGTCGGGTGATGGTCAAGTATATGAGGCTTCCGACAATTTGTCGAAACCTCGTCAGGTTGCATACCTTTCCCGTATCGAGACGAAGCTTGATGGTTCTGTCCAGAGGAGTCGAGACGGACTTACAGTCGGCCATCCCGAGTTTGAAGAGCATACCCAGCACGTAATGACGTTGGCTGATCAATATGTCGTCGAGGGTACAGATCACTTCGATCCCGAGGAAGTAATGAAGGTCCCCCAGATCCTTCATGTCGAACGATGCCGCAAGCTGGAGCTTCACGCGGTCGATTTCACCTAGGTCGGCGCCGGTGATGACCAAGTCATCAACATATAGTAAAATACTAACCGGTCCGAGTCGACCTTTCCGGATGAACATGGAAGAGTCCGATTTTGACGTGACGAAGCCCATCCGACGCAGTTGTTGCGTGATCTTCGCGTTCCAGGCACGCGGGGCTTGCTTCAGTCCGTAAAGGGACTTCTTTAGTCGGCATACTGCCGAGGAGTTCGTTCTAGAGTGAAATCCGGGGGGTTGTACCATGTACACCTGTTCCTCAAGGTCACCTTGCAGGAACGCATTCTTTACATCCATCTGATGTAAGTGCCACCCCTTGGCCACGGCTACTACGAGCAAAACACGGACGGTCGTCATTTTCGCAACCGGCGCAAACGTCTCATCGTAGTCGATGTCGTGTTTCTGCGCGTAGCCCTTTGCCACTAGCCCAGCCTTGTACCGGTTGACCGAGCCATCGGTGTTGTACTTGACCTTGTACACCCACCTACACCCGATCGGTTTTACCCCTCTTGGTGCGTCAACCAGGTCCCAGGTCTCGTTCTCCACCAATGCATGCATCTCTTCTTCCATCGCGGCACGCCAATTCGCGTCTTTAAACGCTTCTGCGTAGCTCTCCAGCTCACGCACTTCCGCTACACGGGTCATGTACGCATAATGATGCGCCATGTACTTGTTGTATCCAAACCGCAAAACAGGATTCTTCTGGCGGGTAGATCGGCGTAATCTCACATTAGCCGATGTCAAGGCCTTCTCGGTCGACGCGGTCTTCACCTTTAAAGACCCGTCACCAGTTCCCTCGGAGTCGGACTCGCGTCGGTCTGACTCATTCTTATCCGTGCCAGAATCCGACACCTTCTTCTTCCCTTTCTCTTTGTGCATAAGCCGTCTCCTCGGCTTCCTGCGCGGGGCATGCACGGTCGAGTCTCCACTACTCGCCGGCTCTTCATCGGACTGATCGTACCGACTCAGTCATCCAATCGGTCCACTTAAGCGGAGTGAAATCGGACTCTCTTCGCGTGTCTCGATTTCGGGCTCATCCGGAGGCATCTCGGCCTTGCTGACCTCATCGTCAGAACACGGATTGGAATCGGGGTTCGGAGTCGGGGGCTGGTACCAAGACACGGACTCATCAACCACAACGCCGCGGCTAACACGCACTTGTTTGGTGCGAGGGTTATAGCACTTATAACCCTTCTGCTCGTCCAAGTAACCGACCAAGATGCATTTCTCGGTCTTTGCGTCCAGCTTCCTCCTTTTCTCCTTCAGTATATGCACATACACAATGCTACCGAACACCCTCAAGTGTCGTAAGTTCGGCTTCGTTCCGAAGTATAGCTCGTGCGCCGACACCTTGTCTCCGATCTGGTTCTGGATGTATACCGCGGTCCTTACCGCCTCGGCCTAGTAGAACTTGGGCAAGCTCTTCTCCTCCAGCATTACCCGTGCCGCTTCCACAACTGACTGATTCTTCCTCTCGGCCACACCGTTCTGCTCCGGCGTGTATCTACAACTAAATTCGCGGCGAATTCCCATTTGTTGTAGATAACCGTTGAATTGACCGGAAAAGTACTCTTTTCCGCCATCCGACCGCAGGCACTTGATCTTTCGTCCTGTTTCCGTTTCCACGAACCCTTTGAGGTCACGGAAACAGTCGAAGACTTCGCTCTTTCTCTCAAGGAGGTAGATCCACGTGTGCCGCGTGTGGTCGTCGATGAAGGAGATGAAATATCGGCTCCCGCCAAGACTAACGTTTTGTGTCGGCCCCCATACATCGGAGTTTATAAGGTCGAGCTTATTCCGTCTCCGGTTTTGCTCGTTGGGGAAAGGAAGTCGGTGTTGCTTTCCGAGCTGGCAAGCTTCACAAATTTGTGCCTTTCGGCCACTAAATTTGGACAATCCGAACACTACCTGTTTCGATTGCAGATCTTGAATCCCCTGGTAGTTGACGTGGCCTATCTGCTTGTGCCACAAGTCGATGTCCGACTCGGTTTTTCTTCCCTTCGCGAACATTGCGGTGCCGCCGTCAGTGGAGTCGAGGATGAACATCCTCCCGTCTCTGTGCCCTTGCGCAATCACACGGCCTTCTTCCTCAATGAAGCACCCGAGGTGTGTAAACCGAACCTCCATCCCTTGGTCGACGATCTATCCGACCGAGACCAAGTTTTTCATGATTGTCAGAACGTGTAGCACGTTCATGAGTTTCCCTTTCTGCCCGACATGGCTAAGGGGAACTTCTCCGACATTCGCGATCGGATGCGAAGTGTCGTCTCCAGTTGCGACTACTCCAGGTTGTATCGGTTTTTCGAGGTACGAGAACCACTCCTTATGGCTCGTCATGTGGTTTGACGCGCCGGAGTCTACGTTGTCGTGAAGTACGAAAGTTTCACATTAAAAGTCTACAATAAGATAAATACGTAACTAAAATAACATTTGATAATGTTGTATATATAAAGATAATATTAACAACACATATGATAATATTATATATATGTAAAGAAAAATTATATATATATATATATATATAAGTATATTATATTACACGAACAAGAAAGGACTTGAACCAATGATGTCGTGAAGTACGAAAGCTTCACATTAAAAATCTACAATAAGATAAATACGTAACTAAAATAACATTTGATAATGTTGTATATATAAAGATAATATTAACAACACATATGATAATATTATATATATATGTAAAGAAAAATTATATATATATATATATATATAAGTATATTATATTACACGAACAAGAAAGGACTTGAACCAATAACCCCACCCTATGACTCTCAAATCTTACCATTTACTCTAAACTAGTAATATACATAAAATAAAGCATACTTTATATATACTTTATATTACATAAAGGATTTGCTTCATGATATAAAAATGAAGTTGTATGTTGTATTCAATAGTATTTTGAGACTCAAACCCACAACCTCATACACCAAAGTCAACACACCTACCATTAGGCTAGGCCATTTCTCTTTAAGATTATATTTTCATGTTTATTCTTATTGCATATATTGTTTCATACATAAAAGCTCAAAATGAGTGAGATGTTTATCATGCATCACATGTAATGCATGAACGCCAAATGGCGATCATGCATCACATGCATTTCATGCACTACATGCATGACTTGTACCCTCCAATGCATCATATGCATGGGGGCACCTATTTAAATGGTAAAAGAGAAGATCAAAGGGGGGATATGTATGAGATATCAATCAAATTATATATTTCATAAGAGATACCATAAAGAAAAAGAAAGAAGGGAAAAAGTTTAACATAAACGTGGAGCTCTAGCTTGACGGTCGTGGTGGTTAACTCTCAACAAGAGGGAGGCGGTTCGAGCCTTATCTTCATCAAAATATTGAAGTGAAGATTGTAATGGTCTACGATCAAGAAAGAGAAGAGCGATTACCTTGCAAGACAAAGTTCAGAGGTTCAATGATGTGCACAATCATTTTGTAACTCTTTTATCAAATAATTATAAATCTCTTTTATTGCTTCAAATATCATTCTATATCCTATCTTGTCATATCTTGTTGATCACTATTTATCTATCTCTACTCTTTCGTCTCTTCTGTCCATAATCCCAGTGATTCCTTCCTCACTTTCACGATATCTTTTGTCTACACAACGCTACGCTTCTAGGCGAGCCACGCCACGACAACGTATCATACCTCGTCCAATCTCGGGGTGCTTTGTTTCATTGAGTTTGCTTCATGTCTCGTCACGAAGGCAAACCCTTCTCCGGCTCTCCCGAAGTCTTCGGCGTAGTGCGATCACTACCGATTTCCCTTGTCAGTATGTCTGGAGCCGTTCTCGGAACCAGTTCTCTCCCGGAACCGACTTCCCTTGCCGGTTCTCATCGCTTCGACTCCCCCTGTTTCCGAAGGGTCCGGAGTTGCTGTCGGCATCACTTCGGTGCCTTCTTCCTTGATCTCGTCGGCCGCCTCCATTGCGCGCCGACTCGCCTCATCCTCCACGTCCACGGGGCCTATCTCCCTCCATGTACAGCATTCTGTTGTCGGCGTGCGTGCTTGTAGACGCACCCGCGTGGTTCTCCTCTACCAGGAGCATTGACTGTAAGTCAAAAAAGGACGGCGTATTCTCCCGGGTACACACAGTCGTTCGGAACGCTCCGAACATCGACGCCAAACCTCCGAGACAGATCTGGACCATCTCGCTCTCCTCAATGTTCACCTCTATGGAGGCGAGGGAGTCGTAGATATCCTTGATCTTCGAGGTATAGTCCGCCACCGACAAGTCACGTTGTCGTAGGTTCCTCAACTCCTGTCGAAGCTGAAGCTTCCTGGTTGTGGTGCTCGCAGCGAAAATCTTCTTCAGATTTTCCCACGCACCCTTCGGCGTCTTTGCATCCCGAACATAGCTCAATAGTTGTTCGCCCACACACGACGCGAAGTAGTATAATACCCTGCTCGCCGATTGCTCCCACGACGGGAAGTCTCTGTGTGTCGATTCGGGTGCCGCGTCATTAGCTCCTTCGACATAACTCCAGTAGCCGTGCCCGAGCAGGTACTGGTGCATCTTGTAGGACCAAGACACGTAGTTGGTTCTGTCGAGCTTCTCTGTTGGAAGCGAGCTCGCCATGCCTCTATCCATCGTTCTTCTTGTTCTTCTTCGTCAAGCTGTGTCGGCTGCAGAGAGGTTCTCAACCCTCGCGCTCTGATACCATGTAAAAAGTAGCGTGCGGAAGCAAGTATGAAGACCGAACGGAAGGAAGGAAACTCAGGTTTAATGGAGAGCTTGAGCTTACACGATATACGCGGGAGAGACAGAGAGAGTGAGAGAGAACACAAGAACTATATTCAACAATAATACTCAGTCTGTACATAAGACGTGCTTAGTGAACACTTTTATACAAGTCCTAGAAGGACTGACCGAAGTACTGACAGTACTTCAATGCTCATCAAGAGCTCCTACACTAACTCCCAAATATATATTCTTCACAGAATATCTTTCCTAACGACCTCGGCTTCTTCAGCCGATCAGGCCGATGTTGAGCTTGTCTCTCAACAATCGACTATTGAGATATGTGAGCGGCACTAAGGATCAAGGACTGTTATATTGACACGGTATAACTGAAAAGATAGTGGGTTATACGGATGCTAATTCGACCGGTGATGCGTCGAGTCATCAGTCAACATCCGACTTTATGTTCTCTCTTGGTAGCGCGACTGTTACATAGAGCAACAAGAAGCATCCGAAAGTGGCTCTGTCGAGCATTGAGGCTGAGTATTGGGGCACTACCGTCGCCACCTATGAAGTCATATGGCTTCAACGGCAATTGTAGGACCTCCGAATCTAAGTATCGACTTCGATCCCGATCTACTACAACAACATAAGTAGCATGTAGCTAGCCAAGAACCCTGTGTTCCATGCTCAGACGAAGCGCATAGAAGTGCATTATCACTTTGTGCACGAACTGGTCCTGAGCGGTGAAGTCGAACTACAGTATGTTCGAACAGATCGGCATGTTGCCGACATCTTCACCAAGCCACTCGGATTGTACAAGTTGCAACATTTTTCGGAGATGCTTGGGTTGCAGCATCTCGACATGCCGCACATGAGGGGGAGAACCAGGAGAACAGGTAGAGGCACCGACAATGCAGCCGAAGAGGAGGAAAAGACCGAAATAGGGGGAGACAAGAAGAAAAAGGGAGCCGAGTCGAATGAATAAGTCGGCACATCCAAAAAAGTCAGAACAAGGGGCAATGGCGGGAGACTCAAGAAGGACAAAGCTGATTATAGGCACCGACAACACAGTCGAAGAGGAGGAAAAGACCGAAATAGGGGGAGACAAGAAGAAAAAGGGAGCCAAGTCGAATGAAGAAGTCAGCACATCCAAAAAAGTCAGAACAAGGGGCAATGGTGGGAGACTCAAGAAGGACAAATCCGATCGAAAGAAGAAGGCCAAAGACTCAGACATGGTCTGATGTGGTAAGGGGCCTAAAGATTGAAGATGAATTAGAGACAGTCAATTCAGACAAGAGCTGGAATGAATCAGAGGCAGTTGATTCAGAAGAGAAGCTCGATTCGGAGGAGCTGAATCAACAGAAGGCCAAAGGGACGAGGAGGTAGCGGAAGTCGATGCTGACATGGAGGAACCGACGGGTCAAGAAGCGTTGAAGTCACAGCATCAAAGAAGTTGAGATGGGCCTCTTGAGCAAACAAACCAACTGAGAAGGTCAAAGAGCATGACACTACCCTCCCCTTAAGACGTGGATGTTTTATAGAAATCTAGAATATACATGGATTTCCTAAGTGAAATAATAAATGGAAATTTGTATTACAATGTATAGCATGGTATGGCTTCAAAAGGATTTGAACCCATGACCTTGTCTCACATGAGTTGAAGCCTTATCATTAAGCTATACATTGTAATGCAAATTTTCATTTATTATTTCACTTAGGAAATGCTTGTATATTCTAGATTTCTCTAGAACATTTTAGAAATGTCAAGAGTATTCCGAAGCCATTATAAAAAGAGACACATGGCATTATTGCGAACCAAATCGGCTCAACGCCAGTCTTAAGCCTCCTATCTATTCCTGTACATTCTCTTCATATAAGATATATATATCTTTTGTTATCATCGTTCTCTCTTTCTCCCTCCCACCCTCTCTCTCTCTCTCTCTCTCCATCTCTCGAGAGTTCTACATTGTTCTTAGTACTAATCCTCATCTTTCAGTACTAATTCCCTCTCTATTTTAGTACTATTCCTAACACCAGCACCACGATAGCGACGAAGCTTACTTGGGGGGGTCGAGGTGCGTGGAACCAGACAAGTCTAAGAGCGTTGGACCAAAGGGGTCGTGGGACACAAGGCCGAATTGGACGAGGATCCCAAGCGAGGCGTCAGGATGCCAGGAGAGGCTGGAATGACAAACCAGCTGGAGCTGACACGGCGAGACCTCAAGTTGAGCTTGAGGGGGAGTGTTGAGAGACAAGCTCAACATGGGCTGAATCGGCTGAAGAAGCCGAGAGCCAAGAGCCAAGATCCGAGGATCGAGGATCAAGGACCAAAAATTGAGGAGCCGAATCGGATAGAGTTCGATTCGGGTGTGCCGAGTCGGATGAAATCCGAAAAGGCCGTTGAGGGTTTATATTCCTATTATAATAAATAGGAATATTGTAGGGAGAATTAGTGTTAGGCTCATTTATGAGCATTCAAGTACTGATGATACTTGTCTCAGCCCACTCATCAAGGGCTTGTAAATAAAGTGCACTCTGAGCACTCTTGTACGTACAGAGTCTTTTGTAATCAAAATATTGTTGCCTACTCTACTTTGTCACTCTCTCACTGTGTATCCATTATCTGTGTTTACCTAACTATCGAGTTTCCGAAACCGACTGTGTACTCGGTGTCTATCGCACACGCTTCCACACACGTATTCTTTTACAAATGGCATAAAGCACAGTGCGTCCTCATTGTGCATTCTAATGATGAGTGATCGAGGTTTATGTTGAGAAACGAATCGTCAATCCAAAAGAAAAGGAATATGTTGAAATACACAACTCTAAAACACATAAAACAGTGTGCACAGATTTAACGTGGAAAACCCTAAAGCGAGAGAAAACCACGGAGAACTGAAGTTCACTATACAATGGAGTGGATATACAACAACGAGATCAAAGTACAGCACTCTCTACACAGAGTGTAAACAGCCTCGCAGGGCTCTTGGCGTATGATGTTTCTAAAGCACAACTATGGCGCCGCTCACTCACTCATGCTCCCACACACTCTCTTCACGCACTTACCCTACGCTACAGAGGCTCACCCATATATCTCTACATGTTTTGTTTGCCCTAAGTGTATTTATACTAATACACAGAATGGGCTATTTACAATCATGGACATTATTATTATCCAATAATAATAATAATAATCTTACTAATCAGTTGACTCATTCGCCGACTGTCGGGGTGGTTCGACTAGTCAGCCTGGTCATCAATCATCCGGTCAGCCTAACTAGCCAGTCGTGTCTTCAACCGCGATCAACTCTCTCTGAGTCGACTCCTCAATCGTGAGCTCTCATCCAATCAGTCAGTTGCTCCCTGTCTTCGACTGTTGGCTCTCTCCGAGTAGTCGGCTCCTCCCACTAGAGGGACATATTCCTAACAGTTTAGACATGTCGTGCACTGCACTACTTGCCGAAATATGAGTTCCTCCTCCTTCGGCAGCGCCTTCTGCAAAGCCTCCATTGACATGTTTTTGCTATTCTACACCCCATCCATATCAAGCGCTTTCTCAATGACTTGGTTGATGGTACTTGTGTTGAGGTCCAATACTACCAACGTTATTCAGAGTGTCTCTCTGAGCGTTGTTTAAAATGTTTCCTTTACGTCCACCTTTGGCGGTGGCTTGGTTAACTGTTTCTTAATGTTTTGGAACCGGATGATAAACCGTGGCGCCGTTTCATGTGTATCCTAGAATGCCGCGTAAAATTGGCGCATTAATTCCCTTTGCGCTATGCATCTATGGAATAGACGGAGGAACTTGTCTCTTAGTTCCATGAATGTTGTGAAGTCCTTCGGACCATGCAGGGAATACCAGCTCACCACTTGCCCTTCCAAGGACAGCCCGAATTCTATTATCTTTGATGCATCTGCAGCGGCTTGTGCCAGTTCTTGGGACACATGGTTTGCGGGCCATGTGATAAGAAATGCTTGGACATGTGCCTCCATGTCTGGCTCGTCATTATACTTCGGGTAAGGGTATGGCATGTTGTCCTCTTCATCAACTAGTTGTATCGTGGCTAACAGTGTTTGTACCGAAAGCTCTTCATTTGCTAGCGGTGTCATTATCTCTGTGTCCGTTGGTGGTGTTGGTATCTTAATATCCGCATCTGTTGGCGGTGTCTGTTTTAACGCCTCCTCTTCCAACCCCTTCGGGATGCCATGACTGGAACAATAATTGGACTTGATACTCTAATCGACGTTCATGTTGTTGTCCGATTCTGACTCAAATGCCGAAAAGGTGGTCGAATCCTTTGCTTCCGCTACTAAAGTTTGCAATGTCGATTCGGCATCTACAAGGTTGGTTAGGTTGCTTCATTTGTCCCAGTCATGTTGATTTCGTATGTGAATCATTTCTTCCACTACCCTCTGAAGCGTTCTGGGAAATGATCGGTCCTATCGAATCTCCTTTGTTGCTTTCTTGTATGCTTCCCATCTCCGTAGCCTGATTTCTAGCCTCTTCTCCCGTTCAATTATTGGATCGTTGATTTGTCTAGATGGCATCCATCCTCCATTGTTCACTACTTCTTGCAGAAATTGTGGTCGCCAAATTGTGTTTCTCCTAGACTAAATCTTAGTCCTAAACACATAAGTACTCCATATTGGAATACAATCCAAAGGTGTGGTCGGCGGGATGGTAATAATCTACATATTCAATCCATCAATCTGGATAACAATTAACAATCAACAATACACAATAAATACACACATAAGATTAGATATTCAAGTACATGAGACAACAAGTACACAAATCTTCCAAATATAATATTACTTGCACATCCAACAATACAATCCAGAATCCTTATATAGATAGTTGGTTTTGATACAAAACGGTGTTCATCCAGATCCGTGCATATTTCCGGATCCGTCATCCCTTAACATAATAACTCATCTAATCTATTTCTGTTACAATGCTTCGCTTCTCCTAATATTTCTAATTAGGACATATCCTCTAATATTCGTCCCGCTTCTAGTTCATACTGATTCCGGATTCCGGTTCCCCCAACTTCCTTCCAGTTCTATTTTGTCCTTCCGGCTTTCCTCTTCCCGGCTCTTCTCCAATTCTAGCTTCACTAGGGAGCACTAGGGAGGATCCTTATACTTGAATGGAGCTCAGACTCTACCAGAGCGCAAAGTCGAAGAGAGCTCAGACTTGAAGGAAGCACAGAGCCAACAAAACTCAGACTCACCGGGAGCTCAGACTCGAAGGAACTCAAACTCGAAGGGAGCCCATAGTCGAAAGTAGCTCAAACTCGAAGTTGCTTAGGCTCGAAGTTAGCACAAACTTAAACAAAGCCCATAGTCGAAGAGAGCTTAGACTCGATGGGAGCCTAGAGTCGAAGGGAGCTCAAACTCGAACAGAATACATAGTCGAATAGAGCTAAACTTCAAGGGAGCTTAGACTCGAAGGAAGCCCAAAGTCAAAGGGAGAGACCTATTCTAAACTTTCCTCTCTCTCTCTATCTCTCTACACCCTACGCCCTCTACCTCCTTGAGACGGGATCTCTTCCCATTGAGAGCATGGCCATGGAAAGGGTTGTTGAATACATGCTTAAGGTTCAAAAAAGTCCCTCACATCGACTTCCTATAATTGCATGGGAATCAAGCAAAAAGATCCAAAAGACGCATAAAGCAAAATTTTGTGTTCCAGTTGGACGCGAGATATAGAAAAATGGTTTGGTAGATGGGATGCAAGACACTTGCTTCATGATGCATCACTAGATTCCTCAATAAATGCGGCCTTTTTGCAACACCAATGTATCATGACATGGGACAAATGTCTCAAGCTTCACACATTATACTACACATGTTGCACCTAACTACAAAACCATATTCTTCACGAAACAGGGAAACCGTACACATGGATACATGTTAGAGCCCATCTCATTATCTGTCATTCGAACCATTGCGTCCATGCGACTTAGCTCACATGCATTGCGATGTGAGACGGGGCGTTGGGGCACAAGTGATGAGAGTGGTCGGCTATGCACACTTTGCCCTAAACAAGTTCGAGAGTCTGAGTATCACACTTTGATACAATGCTCTGCCTTTGATCATATTCAACCATGCTTTCCACATCTCTTTGACCGAGCCCAATCCTTGCATGAATTTCTCTCACAACCACAATGTGCACTCTCGATTGCAACATTCATTGGTAAAGTTCTTGAACATCGAGAGTCGCTACTCACTTTCACACGTATCACGTGAAATGTTTTATTTTTGGTCTCATAGGTCATATTTGACCTCTGAAGACGATAATATAATCTATCTATCTCTCTCTCATTTGGAAATAAGTTGTGGTTAGTGCACGAGTTTAGGGAAGGATAGGTGATAAACGTAATAATCACAGTATGGGTAAGCAACTAAAGTAATAGTCACAGTATTAATACATGACAACACAAGATTATGACCAAAAGCCTTGTTTCATATTACAGTCGTTTGATTTACCAAAAGGGATGTTAACTCTTAGGGCCGGACAATGGCCTAACACAGGGTGTCTACGGAAGACACTTCCCCAAAGGGTGTTACGGCAACCGGATCTGCCTCAACGCTTAATCCTATTTGATTAAGTTACTTATTATGATCGTCTTTCATAACACACACGTAAGATATAACAATTAAGACAGAACGGCAATTAACACAGAGAGATAACAACGCTTAAGCTTTCATTAATTAACCGCTAATGATTACATTGTATCCGGGCCTTTAAATAGGTTTCCGGTCTATATTACAAAACGGTGCCATCCGCACCTGTTCGGGATTGGTCCGGATCCGGAACGGCATACCATTTCCGGTTCGTCTGTCCACACTCATAGCTTAATTACAACCACATTCCTACTACTTAAATAACTCTCCGTTTCCCACTCTGGACTCCTTTGTCGGTCGGTAACACATGGCACGCCCGTGGGACAGTACCTTGTACGTCGAATCCACAACCGACCCTTGCTATTCTTCGTCCAAAATGTCCAGAATGCTTTGTTCGAGAGGCTCCAATGGTTCATCTGGAAGTGGTTGTTGTTGTTGTTGATGTTGCCCTGTTGATGTCTGCTGCGGCGGGTCCGTTGGTGGTTGTTGTGGCTGCTCCTCCATTTGTGGCTCTGACACTGGCGGCTCCGTCGTTGCTCCCTGCGTCGTAGTGGTCTCCGGTTGACTGGTTCCCGGCTGGCCCTCAGCCGGTGACGGTTCCTCATCACTAAGGTTAACTGTTGCCGCTTCCCGTGCTTTTTCTTCCCGAACCCGGGACCGCTCGTAGCTTTCAAACTGGATTTGAGCGTCCAGCCTATCATCGTCTAGCTGAGCTGCGAGCTGCCTGACCTGCGCCAGCTGTTCATCTGCCAGGACTTGGAAGTCGTCGGCCAACTCGTCCCGTATGGCGGTGAAGTCCTCGGAAGTCAACGTATAACAATCATCTCCTTCCTTCCGCCGGTTTGCCACATCTGCCCGTAGCAACTGGAGTTCCGCCGCGTTTTGTGCCCACTTTGTCCACCATTTTACGGAGCTTTCATCAATCAAGTGTTTTGTCTGATTCAGCCATGCCCGGAGGATGGACTAAATCCGGCTCGTTCCCAATTGCGATTTGGTTTCCGCCGCTTGTCGTTCCTCCTTCAGTTGTTTGATGATTTTGACGTTGTCCTCCGCCTGCGCCTTGTAATGCGTCAATTGCCTTTGATATGTGCTTTGTAATTTCTGCAATACTGTTGACGCTCTCTCTTTGTCTTCCTGTTGCTGCCTCTGGAGCTCCATCCGGACCTTCTCCGCCTCGTCCAAGCGTCTTGTATATTCCGCACGTTCGTCGGCCATCGCCGTCGCGGCCCGATCAACTACTTGCTGAAGCTCGGCCATCCATTCTTTATGCTCCGTTTCCAGCCGTTTGTAGTCCCGGTGCAGGTGCTCAAAATCATCTGTCTTTTGCTTGAGCCGTGCGTTGATCTGACGACGGGCCCGGTCCTCGCGGTCCTTCTGCTGGCGGAGCTCTTCCTTTAGCCGTTCAATCTCTGTTTCCGCCGTTTTCCGCAGCTTGTCCTTTCCCTACAGCACTTTGTCTTTCTCCTCCTTTACCCGGTCGTACGCTTGATGGCCTTTCCGGAGGCTCTCCTCTGCCCGGCGGAGGTTCTCAGCAGTCTTCTTTAATTCGGCTTCGGCCGTTGTCTTCAATTCTCGTTCACGGCTCCTTAGCGCTTCTTGTGCGGCAAGTTCATCTCTCAATTCCGTAAGCTCATGGGCTTGCGCCGCATCTCTCGCCGGAACGGTTTCCGTTGCCGGGGTCGTATTGATATGTACAGGTCTTTCCGTTTCTTTATTCTGTACACTTACCGGAGTCACCTGTGATTGGATCTGTGTTGCCGTTAAGGCCATTTTGGCCATCTCTGTCGTGACCTGATCCAAGTCTTTTTCAAGGCACCGGATTCTGGACCAGGCCGTCTCTAGTTGTTCAGTTGTGACGAGCAACCGTTCGCTTTGAGCTCTTTCTTCCGCCTCAATATACCCCACTACTCCGGCTATCTATTCGCCTATCCACCGGAGCCACAGGCTACCGGTGCCTTGTTGTGCTTGCACGGAGGTTTGACAGATGGGCTCACTTGTAGAGGGGTGGTCCCGCCTGGTTGCGCCGAGTTGTAGTTCCGTTTCTGCCCGTGGACCACCCTGCTGTCCTGGTTCCCCTTGCGCTTCTTCTTGGCTGACCGAGGGAGGCTGCATTGACCTTTCCGGCTCTGGCAGGATGGGACTTGCCGGTGTTGCCGGTGGTGCCGGGGCTTCTGTTTCCGGTGCCATATGCATCGGTTCTGGTTCCTTCCTTGGCGTGGGAGTCTCACTAAGGGGAGCCGGTGTTCCCTCCGTCTGAGGGTCCGAACGTTTCCCGGCTGTCTCAACGGTCCTTGCCGACGACCGTCGCTGGAGGTGCTCCGTGGGCTCCTCCTCTATTTCCTCCTCCTGAGCTCCGGCATTGAGTTTTGCCGCCAAGAAGTCTGCTTCTCTATTCACCGGTCGGCGAAGTGTGACCTTTACGGGCCGTGCCGGTGGTTCCTCCTGCGCCTCCGTTGGGCGCTTCCGACTGCCGCTTCCTACTGCCGCCTGTTCTACATCCGCCGCCTTTCCCTTAGTGGCCTTAGAGGCCAACAGCTGTTGTCGTTTGGAAGCCGTCTTTGGGGTGCCGTCTGCCACTCTTCCTCGCTTCTTGGGCTGGACGGGCTGGACGGGTGGCACAAGCAAGGTGAGCCACTGCGTTACTGCGTGCCATATCCTCCGTCCGTCTCGGCCTTCTTTGCCATCTTTGCCTCTGACGATTTCGATGGCCGCACACAACCCGTCTGCGATCAATACCGGCCAATCCACCTTGATCCCTTCATAGGTGGCAATGATCATCCCTGCCCGGTTCTGCGGCATGACAGGGGGTCTAGGGTACACGTGGCCGTACTCGTGGAGCACACAAGCAATTTCGCGGAACAGCATATCTCCGCCGCCCTGTGTCCGGTAGCCCTTGCTGGCTAGAGAGTACTCACCAAAATACCTGATGAGTTGCTCCGGGGTTGGATTGTCGATCGTGAGTATGCCTCCCTCCGGAAGGCCTGTTAATGCTTGAATCGCCTCTGTCGTTATGACCTCTGTGTCGATTTCTTTGATCACTTTGTCGGCTTCTTTGTGTGGCGGTACTTCCATCATCATCAAGAAGCCCTCAAGCCTGTGTTGCTTTAGCCATGTCTTGGCGGCTTCCAACAACGTTTGCGGGTCCATTTCTGTGTCGAGGTCGGATTGCGGTGGCGAGGTTGGATGGTGATGAGAGTGAGGTTGAGAGAGAGAGAGTTCAGAAGGCGGGGGTTCTCTGTGCGCAGGTTCTCGTCTAATGATCTTGCAGCGTCTTGGTGCTTCTGTGCTCCTGGGTTCGCGAAAGTAAAGGGTCTCTACGCACAGTGGTTTTTGTCTGTGATTCTGGCGCCTTTTTCGAGTGTGTGCATGTCGTGTACTCAAATAGCATTATGTCCTATGGTGGCGCTTTAAATGCCCACTACGTACCTTTTCGCTCCTCGCTCTTTCATCCATTCATTCCTCGCTTTTGCATGATTTTATTTTTTATTTTTTATTTTTTTTAACCATAATTAATTTAGTGTGACGTCACTTGTCCGTTGGTCCTCTCGGACCCTTATCGGCCTCATTCTCCCCAGTTACCGGCTCGCCTTCTCTGCCGTCTTGGTGGTTGCCGTTTCCCTCACTGGTGTCGGTCCTTTGCTCAAATGGGTTCTTAGGCATCGGTCCTCTATATGGCTTCAACCGGAATCCGTTGACCCATTTGCCTAGCACTTCGCCGGCAAGCGTCCCTAACTGGTAGGACCCATTATACTCCCGTGTTAGCCAATACGGTCCAGTCCATCTAAACCGTAGTTTACCCGGCCCGGCATCTTGCCCATCCGGGTTTGGAATACTAACACCGGTTTGCCGATTGCGAACATTTTTTCGTTACCTTTCCTGTGCCGGTCGACAAATGCTTTCCGTCGTCGTTGCTCCAATTCTAAATGTAGGATGTTGGCCAGTCGTTGTTCCTCGAGCTCACACAGCGCTGTCAACCGTATTGCCTCTGACTCCTTCTCGTTCAGCCGTTCCCGTAGCTGGATCCGTAAGCTGGGTACTTGGAATTCTACCGACATGACCGCCTCTAGTCCGAACGCTAACCGGAACAGTGTTGTTCGGATGCTCGTTTTGTATGCCGTCCGGTATGCCCAAAGCGCGCTATGTAGCTTTGTATCCCAATCCGTCCGGTTTTCGTTGACGATCTTCCGGAGGATATTTTGGAGCGTCTTGTTCGTTGATTCCGCTAAACCGTTCGCCTGTGGATAGTAAGGTGTGCTCCGTTTGTGGACAACGGCATAGAATGTCGTCAGGCTTTCCACTACTTGGCCGAGAAAGTGCCCCCCTTGGTCGCTTATTAATTCAATTGGGCATCCGTAACAGCACTAGATGTACTCATATAGAAACTTCGTCGTTGACGCAGCGGTGTTATCCCTTAATGCTTTGGCCTCCACCCATTTCGTGCAATAATCCGTAGCAACGATGACATACCGATTACCTGTTCTCATTGCCGGTGGTTTGAAGGGTCCTACAAAGTCCAGCCCCCACTTCTGGAATGGCTCGAGTGGTAGAACCGGTTGGTGTGGCATACGAGCCTGCTCTGTTGGCTGGCCCATTCTCTGGCATAGGTCACATTCTTTTGCGTATCGTACCGCATCTCTTAGTGTCGTTGGCCACCATAGGCCACTTTGCCATATTTTCCTGGCCGTCGCATCTCCGGCATAGTGACCTTCGGCAACTCCGCAGTGGGCTTCCCTCAGTATCAGTTCCTTTTCATCGTTGCGCACCACCCGTCTCCATATGTCGTCCGCGCCCTTGTGGTACAGTGTGTCTTGTAGTAAGCAGAAATGTCGGCTTTGCACCGCCAGGCGTTTCCGTTTGTCCCGGTTCAGCTCTTCCGGAGGCAGTCCTGTGCTCAGAAACTGGTGCATATTTGTGAGCCACTTGTCTTCCTGGGCCACCGTCTCATCTACTGCCGTCTCCGTAGTGACTCGAAACAGCTCCGCATCCGGAAACTCATCCGCTACTCCGTCACCCGTCTCTCCGGACTCCAATCGGCTTAAGTAATCCGCTACGGCATGCTGTATACCGGGTCGGTGGAATATTTCAAACTCGAACTCCTGTAACAATAAGGTCCACCGGGCCAATTTGCCGGTGAGTGACGCTTTGGACACCGGGTAAAGGAGTGCCGAATGATCTACATGGAAGGAAAACTTCCTTCCCAATAAATAATGCCGAAACTTTGTCACACTGTAGATCATCCCTAGAGCTTCCCGTTCCGTGGTAGAGTAGTTTCGTTCTACTTGGGATAGCTTTCGGCTGGCATAGTACACTGGCCGGTACCATTTTGGCTCCGTAAGCTGCATAAGTACGCTTCCGATTACTATGTCGGAGGCGTCTACGAACACGTGAAATTCTTTACTCCAATCCGGAGGTTGTACTACCGGTGCCTGCGACAATAGTACCTTGAGGGCCCTATACGCTCTATCCTCGGTGTCGGTCCACTGGAATGGTGTCCGATGTACGACGACATGCAACGGTGTAGCCAGGTCGGCTAAGTATCGGAGCATCCGGCTGTGCCACCGGATCTGGCCTAAGAACCGGCTTAATGCCTTTGCCGTTGCTGGCGCTGGTGCTTCTAATATGGCTTTCTCTTTGTCCGGGTCGACTGCAATACCTTCCTGGCTCACAATATGTCCTAATAAAGTTCCACTGGACACTCCAAATACACACTTTGCCGGATTCAAGCTTAGCCGGTACGCTCTACACTTTTCTAGACAAAGACGGAGGTGCTGAAAATGGTCCTCCTCCCGGCTATAGACGGCGAAATCGTCAAGGAAAACCTGCATAAAAGCCGGTATATATTCACCAAAGATTTCCATGATGATTCGTTGAAATGTTGCCAGTGTCGTTTTGAGTCCGAACATCATCACCACGGCCACAAAGACCCCCCATTCGGTGACGAATGTCGTTTTCTCCTGGTTGTCAGGGTGCATCTGGATCTGATTATACCCGGTGAATCTGTCTAGGAAGCTATAGACCTCATGGCCGGCGACGGCATCCAACACTCCATCTATGAACGGAAGTGGAAACGCATCCGTTACCGTAGCCGCATTGAGTTTCCGGTAGTCCACGCAAACTCGAATTTTTCCGTTCTTCTTCAGTACGACTACGATCAGGCTCAGCCATGTCGCTTTCTTTACCGGACGGATAAAGCCAACTCTTAGCAGTTTGTCGATTTCCTCCTTTACTTTGGCGGCATAATTGGGATTCATCCGGTACCGTCTTTGTGCCACTGGTTTTGCATCCTTGCTCAAGTGCACCAAACTGTGTTAACTCTTAGGGCCGGACAATGGCCTAACACAGGGTGTCTACGGAAGACACTTCCCCAAAGGGTGTTATTGCAACCGGATCTACCTCAACGCTTAATCCTACTTGATTAAGTTACTTATTATGATCGTCTTTCATAACACACGCGTAAGATATAACAATTAAGACAGAACGGCAATTAACACAGAGAGATAACAACGCTTAAGCTTTCATTAATTAACCGCTAATGATTACATTGTATCCGGGCCTTTAAATAGGTTTCCGGTCTGTATTACAAAACGGTGCCATCCGCACCTGTTCGGGATTGGTCCGGATCCGGAACGCCATACCGTTTCCGGTCCGTCCGTCCACACTCATAGCTTAATTACAACCACATTCCTACTACTTAAATAACTCTTCATTTCCCACTCTGGACTCCTTTGCCGGCCGGTAACAAGGGAAACCCTTTATATCACGGGGAGTACAACAAAGAGGGTAGGCGAGTACAAATGCCGTGGTTATGCCAACCACTAATCTAACAGTAGAGAGAGAGAGAGAGAGAGAGAGAGAAGATGGATATGAGGGGAATGATTAAGCTTACAATGAAGACGAGATGAGTGGGCCGTTGGACCATTGCTACCATTGATGGCTCCAACGCCACGAGTCGGGGTACTATTCTCAGGTGACTTCGTTCTCTCTTTTGCGACCAACGTACGAGCTAGATGATCTATTCCCTGAGCTCCTCCAAGTGCAAAGCGCAGAAGACGTCAAAGGCGAAGAACGCATAAGAGCTTGACTAGAACATCCCAAAATATGCCCTCAACCCCTCCTTTTATAGGAAGAGGGCATGCCCTTTGCATTCAATGCTCTCCTTAATCCGTGTCGTGGTGACAAATCTAAATTTATTCCTTTCAATCTCTCTACACAAACCATTGCCCCCCTTTTTCTTTTCTTCTCTCTAATGTTTTCTTTTTCTCCTTTTAACATCTCTCTCCTCTTCTTCACACGCTCCCCACCCTACGTTTTCCCACTTCCTACCTTTGGCCACACCACAACAACAAGGTGGCATGTCCTCACTTCACCCAAGTCAAGAGAAGGGATGGGTCTTATTGATCCCCTCTCACATTCCAAAGCACTGCTCGCCAAATTTGTGGTCTAAGAACTCCAACCAGGGGATGATTGTTGGGACTCTATCCTAAAAGGGTTGTTACTCAAGTACACCTAACAATTGGCAACAATTTGATTCGGTTCAAGAGTGTCAAAACCGAACCTGTTTAAAACGAAACTATTTAAAAATTTTGAAACTTAAATCGAACCGAACCGAACCATGAAACCATTTAAACCAAACTAGTAGAAAAAATCCAAACCATTAAACAGTTAAAACCGTGGTTTTGTGGTTTGGTTTCGGTTTTCAAATTAGGTCAAATTTCAAATTTCAAATTTTTTCAAATTTTTAAAGATTTTTCCTAAAATGTGAGAATTAGGCTTTAAAATGAAAAGGTTGTTTAAAACATATATTTTAAAAAATATTAAGATTTATAAACATTTTAAACCGCAGTTTCAAAAACCAAACCAAACTAAACGGTTCACCCCCCAAACCAAACTGAAACCGAAACCTAACCGTTAAAAAAACTTGAACTTGAACCAAACCAAACCAAACCAAACCGTTAAGTTGTTAAGCCGCAGTTTCATGGTCAGGTTTAGTTTAAACTGAACCGTTGTCGATTGTTAAGTACACCTTACATCCCCAACAAGGAAAACAAGTGACATATCAGTCATCCACAAACCTTCGCTAAAAATATCATCTTCCTTTGTTCAGTAGAGCTCAACTTTCACAAGCATGCGCGTATTTTTTGCGATATCGCTTATTTAAACATTGTATGACAAGATATGAAATGGTAAAGGATAGGATTAGATATAAAAAGGCATGTGTTCTCTAGAATCTCAAATTTTGGAAACCTACTTTAGCTACTTTAATATAATATTAAACATAATATATAAAGAAATCCATGATCTCTCGTTGTTCTCATTAAGTATTTGTGATTTGTATTATGATTCGCTTCAATCTCTAATTAAGTAAAGTCTATGAATATGAGAAACTCCATCTCATAGGCGTGCTACTACATGTGTAGTGTGCCATGATCATATGCCTAAATTATTTGAATCTCACACTCTTACCACCTGTTGTAATCATTATTGAATCAAATACATACATTGACATCATTCTGTCTATTTCAATTAGCAATATAGCAAATTCAAGTATCTTATAATTAGAAATTATCCATATTATCTATACTTTTAACTACATCCTTCTATAATCTACAAGGAATTTACTGATGATTAAATAATATGCTAAAAGCTTAAATTTTGTAGGAAATATTGCTTCTTTTTTTTCCATAAAACATATGCTCCATTGGTATTAATAAAAGGCTAGAGGCAGTATACAAATAGTATATAATATTGTTTCATCTCCACAAGTATATATTATGGAAGACAAGACCAAATATAACCTTTGCTACGGCAAGCTAGGAAATATTGCTATATTCATATATTTTGTGAAGATTTATATAAACATTCATGGGCCAAAATCGGATCAATTTGTGCATATTTCATTTCAACATATTTTGAAGCCTCTTGTTTTTTACTAAAATCATAATCACTCAATTTGACATAAGGAAAATAAAAAATGTAATTTTCTCAACTACAGTTGTGAACTTACTTCTAACAAGATTAAAGGAGTTCCTTTACGTAGTTTTTTTTTTCCAAAACTACTTCCATTAGAATTGTCATGAACGTCAACAAATTAAGTTTCATTTTTTTGACAAATGAAGGCTCTTTCTTTGATACAATGATTGCACATTATTCTTATTGATCTGGATCGCTTAAAATATAACTATGAAATTATTATACTTGAAACATAATTTCACTTGCATATAATTTTGTGCCATAATCATGGGAGTTAGTGATCTTTTATTCCTTCTTTAGGTCTTCAGAGGCAAGTAACACTTGATAGTATATAATGTACATTCTATTCTAGTGATGCTTTAGCTTTCATCATAAGTGTTTAGGTTGATGTTGACATGCGGGCTCGCAAATGATCGACTTCGCCAACTAATTAACTAATTTGACACTTGAAACAAATGCAGGACATTCACTCCCTAAAACATTGTTAAAGCTTGATGTCTTTTTGTAAAAGGTGGCTTCTTTCATAAAAACATCGTATCACCGTTTTTAGCAACCCTAAGACAAGGAGACGTACAACTTTATGGTGCAAACTCTTAATATAACGCCGCGATATCACGTTGGACTTCATTGTGCTTTATTTGAGTGTGTATACTAAATATAAAGTAGTTGGACAAGCTATAATATAATAATGGTACTAATGTTTTAAGCTAACATTACATGACTCATCATAAGCTAAAGTCCTAGATAACTCTAAAATTTCGTGACATCTTACTGACATTGATCAATCTTCTCATGTGACTTATTCATTTTACTAAATGAACAAAGATGTCCTATTCCCTCTATTAGTGCGCATGCCTATAATGTGTGAGGATAAAATAAGATGAAAACAAGAAATATTCATGATAGGATAAAGAGAAATTCTTGTAAACATATATAAATTTCTATGCCAAATGTTAGCTTTAATGCTTTTAGTCCAAAGTGCTGAAAGAAATAAAAGGAAATGTTATTGTTTCATTATGAGATGAAAATGGGTGATGAAGACTAAATAGTTTGCACCAAAATGGCATCCATAGTTGATAAGATATAACAATGGATTGACCTTGTCTTATAAAAAAATTAACAATATTGAGGTACAACATTCAAATATTGAGGACAAACCCCATGCAAAACATCTCTTATATATGACAAACTATAGACTCTTCTACACATGATACTTGCATGTAACTAGAGACCGGAAAAGACATAAATACCAAAGTTTTGGAAGTCTATGCATAAAGAATATAACATTTTTTATGTTATATTCTATCAACATAAACAATAGTGATTTTAAACCCTCCATTCTAGAATTTTTAAGGATACTTCAAAAACTAATCTTCGTATGTAATGATGAATATCGGTTAAATATTTTTTTAAACTTCTCATTATTATGTACATAGGAATGAGCACAATAAACTTTTTGATATGGGTGTTAAGCTAATACTTGCACAGATAGTTGTGGCACAAGTAAGTTACTGTAGTTGTGTTACCTGGATAACTTTGTTGTAAAAGAGTAGGTGGGATAATTTTGTTGTAAAAGAGGGGGTGGGGATTATTACCAGATTTGTGGGGGGAAGGACAACGTGAGTCTTGCTGATTTTGGAGTTGTTATATATATCGATCCCTCTAAGGTTAGTCATTGTGGATCTTAGTGTTTGAATTTGTTGTATTTTGTTTGCTAACTAATGCGAAGTAGTGTTTTTCTAGAAAAGAAATACTTGCATATGTGGGTCTCTAAGTTCAAATCTCATCATATACACTAGAATTCATTACAAAATGTAAGGGTTGAGGTCACAACCTTTGGATTTGTGCCGAACAACCTTACCAATTGAGCTACTTGCATGGAAACCATTTCCTTATTAAACCAACAATTAGAGAATGACAACAAGTCCACATGTGACATCAACAAGAAACCCACCCAATTAGTACATTGGCCTCTTTTCATATTACCCGACATCTTTTGTTATGATCATAGTCATACTTAGAGCAATTAGATATATGATGTGTTGTTAAGGCTACTTCAAATTATCCATGTCAAAATCACACTCACCATATGGTTCCCTAAGTCCTTCACTGTCTTCCAATATCACGATGCCCTCAAAATTGTAAAGTCGATTGTATGAAAAAACTTCAACTCAATTTGATCATCGTATTGGTGTGTGGTGTATGTTGGCATTGTGAATGAATATCCAAACCCTACATTGATGCCCAAAAGGTGACCCATACATGTTTTTTTTCATGATAACATTGATATAAAAGCAATTTAAAATCTACTTCTTCCATGGTGTCCCTTATTGAAACCATGTTGGCATTTGAACCTTATGCTTTGGGTTCTTCAATATAATCCCTACTATTTAGGCCTCTCTCTCACAAAATCACTACAATTGCTTTGAGGTTTCATCCAATTGTGATACATCATATTCATCGCTTGAAAGTGGGACAAAGGAAGGAATTTGAGACCACGCGGAATTGGGCAAGAAAGCAAATGTTGTGTTCTCGAGATTAGATACTTTGGTTACATTTATGTTTCTTTATAGGGTCATAAGATAGGTTGGTAACATCTCTAAGTCCCTTGGGACAAACACTTCGAAAATGTCTAAGTGTTTGCTAATGAAGTTTCTTCAAATCAAGAGACAAACACCATACATGGTCCTACTTCTTGAGATTGGATAATTGACCATTGAAATCATGGGCATTCATAGGGTTTTGGAGTATATTCTTCAGTATATTAAATTCAATAGACGTGTCCTACTATTGCATCATTTTTTAATTCAATGATCATAGGTGGTTAGTGACAAGATATACAATATAATATTTTAAGTTCATAATCATCCACTTGAGACAATAGTATGTAACTAACAACATTGTAGGTAAATAAACCGTAGAAATGTTAAAATACTCATGTTTGTTCATTTCAATTATATTCTCAATAACAAACTCTTTTTGGTGCTATAATGTGGCACCTTCTGCAAGTCTGTAAAAATGTAATAAACCATAAGAACAATAATCTATGACCATTCTTCTTTCCCTAGCTTTATAGTGTTTAGAAATTAGACATCTCTACGTTCTTTCTAGATGAAGTTGAACGCATGTACTTTCTCGTAGTATTGATCATTCAAGGGTTCAGATCTCAATTAGTTCAAGAGAATACTTGTCAAAGTTATGCACAATTCTAGGGATTATCTCTTTGATGACTAGAATTTTCTCTTTAGCAACCATGGCAATCATCCATGTAGAGTCTGAATATAAATCATAGTGACAATGATAACTTACAAAAATCTTCGACTAATGTTTAGCATCATCTTTCTTGTCAATTTCTTTTTTTCTTTAGATACATGAGAAATTTAGATCCAAGAGTAAACACCCAACCTGTCTACATTAGCATTCACAAAAACACATTCTTTCTCAATATAAATTCAGGAACACCACGATCATCATTGCTCTCCTTCTACTGGACATGCTCTTCTTTTCTATGTGAACAACATGGCACCCAAAGTCTTCTGTTTCCAATATAATGTGAACAAGAAAGTTGATTTCCTTTAAATAATATTTCACATGCACATGTGTGTGTACCCTAATGGCAAACCATACTCTTATCAACCCATGCACATGTCGTATTATATTTCCCATGAATGATTGTGTGTGTGAATCCTACTAGTAAACCACACTTTTATCAATTAATGCACCAATTTATTCAAATCTTACTAATTGCTCTACTTTGTTAGCATCTAACACTATGGAAGATCACATGGCCTTCTTGTCTTCGTCGACAACCTTCCAATTTGAGTTTGTTTCCTCAATTCTCTCTATATTTGAACATACACAGGGATGTACGAAGATATCTATGGAAGAAAATACATTCTCTTGTACGTGTTATGAACGTTTGATTGCAAGATATACATCCTCTTCCTATATTGAATATTGTAGTTATCTATCTTCAAAATAATGTGTCACTCTATATATGGAATGTGACCAACCAATTCTTCAAATTTTCATCTTGCACATCCAGTAAGTCCTTGTTATTCCTTTTGTATCTACATATATCTTTGTCTCTACACAATATGAGCACATTAAAATAAGTCTCTACTCTTCTACCTACCATACTCTCTCTCCTCTCTATGTACATACATTTAAGATTTCCTTGCATAAAACATGGCATTCTCTCTCTAGAAAGATGTGTAGAATCAAGATATGTTCAAACTTTTCTTCCACAATATGACATTCTCTCTCCTTGGCTTCCCTCTCTCTCTCTACAGAAATGGTCGGATCAATGTTCAAGAATAACCTGATTTTACTGTGATAATTTGCACTTGTAAGATTCGAGGATCTCCTCTAAAGTTTGAAAATTGAAGGTACATGTAGACATATCTCTTAATCATGAGATATTTTAAAATAAAACCTCCAAATTATTGAGATGTTGGCTCAAACAATTTTAATGAATTTAAAGGAAGGTTTTACCAATGGCAAGATATTGATTAGTAAGTGATGTCAATTAATTTATATAAAGATTTAGCCTTTCGGTGAAACATTTTTCCTAACTTTCATGCACATACACCATGATTGGGTCTCTCTATCTCTCTCTCAATTCCGTTGCATGTCAGGTAGTAAATGGCAGAATGTGAGAGAGTCTGAGCGTATGAGGCTTGTCTCTATCATGAATCATGAGCATGTACATATATACCCCTCCTTTTCTCTCACTTCCTTTTCTGAAGATTCCCTACATGAATATCATTTATCCTTTCTCTTGCAAATATATTGATGCCCCTCTCTCTTGGCTAGGAGTAGGCTTTTGATGATGGATTGATTTGATATTGCTTTTGATGAGATAGTCTCCTTACATAAATTTGTTCTTCTCCGGTCCCCAAAATTCTTACCTCTTATTATTATATGAGTTTCCCTTACATGTAAAATGTTTCATTCCAACATAACACAGGGATGATAGGATCTCCAACATAACTATCGCATCCCTACAGGGATTTGTATATAACACTCTCATGATTCATCTGTAAAATTTTATAACTAATGGAAGGAGTTTTTTGGGGAAAAATAAAGGATCTCTTTCTCTCTCTCTCTCTCTCTCATTTTGCATATTAAAAATGTGTGTTAGTTATATGCACTCTAAGGCATGTTTATATATTAACCCACAAAGGAGGCGTAGGTTTCACTTCAATTTCATTCATTGCACAACACCATCTTATTCCATGTCATTGCAACCAAATTTCACTAGATGTGCTACTTTACTTCATGCCACTACGAGATGTTTTTGGTCTACACTACATCAACCTTTCCAACTAAACTTAATACGAATATATTGGGCATTTAAATATATGCCTATCCCCCCTTCCTTTTCTTTCCTCCTTAGCAAGTTCGTGCATTATGGAATAGAGGTTTGGCGAGATAGTACTCTGGCAAGCTCATGGAAGGGACTAAGAAAAAGACAAAAAAAATATGTACGATGTCATTTAGGGGTTAGAGCACAATCATGTACTATGTAATGCTCGAGACCTGAATGAGACCAATAGAATTTTATGCCCTTCAAAGACATACAAGTACTTGTTGAAAGTAATGACAATGCATAAAGATTGTCTCCCAATGTCATGTAGGAACACAAGTTCATGTTTTACTCTACTACTACATTGGAACCCCTCCACACAAAATGAAGAAGAACCCATAAATCTAGGTTAGGGTACTATTGTAATTGAATTAATGCTCAAGCTTGGAAAAATTAACGAAGGCAATTCGCTCACGTGCCCAAAAGAGTGAGATATGCCCTTCTCATTCATGCATAAATTGCACACACATTGAAAATGGGGATTGGGCTTTGGTTGATATTGTGCAAAAGATGAGCATATGTGACCAATATTTCCTCAATATTTCACTTTAGAATGATTCAAATATGAGACCTTAACCGTAAGCTTTGGGCATTCCTACAAAGTTGTATTAGTTTTGAAGAGCCCCTAACAATAACAAAACCATCACATATGGCATTCCATGTAACTAGTTTATTCAATCCCAGTATTTAGGTATGTTTTGTTCTTGTCTACTTAACCATGGAACCAAAATCATAAAAGATCCAAAGACTGAATTTTGGGATTTTATTTTTTTTCATTTTGACTCTTAGTTTTTCATTTTGTTTTACATCTAGACTCACCCTCTTATGCAAATGGAAAAATCCTTGGCAACATTAATCATAAACATGGACAGAGAAGTTGTTAAATAGTTCCCTAGTTCTAGATGGATGCAAAGTATGAAGAAATGGTTTGGAAGATGGGATGCATTACACTTGTTGCATGACTAGTCAACAAAATCCTCAATGAATGAGGCTTTTTTGTAATGCCAATGTATACCGCCCTTGAAGAAACGTGCAATCTCACATTTCACACACAATACATATGTATATTGAACCCTAAACCAAAGAAAAATACCATATTCTTCTCAAAACATGCAAATCGTACTCATCATACATCCATGTTAGAGCCAAATCCCGTCATCAATTGCTTCCATGCAACTTACGACACATTCTTTTCCATTTCAAACTAGGTGATGGGACACAACGAGATTTGACTATCCATATTTTGCCTCAAGCAAGTTTGGGCATTTGAGTATCATATGCTAATACAATGCTCCAGTTCTAAGCAATTGAAGTTTGCTTTCCCTACATTTCAATCCAAACATATCCCTACCCAAATTTCTTTCGCAATCACATTGCACAATCTAAGTAGTAGAATTCTTGAAAATTGAGAGCCACCAATCAACTCCATACATACTCAGTGGAAATGTTTTGATTTGGTTCCATGGATCATATTTGACCTCTAAGGACGATCATAATCAAATCTCTCTCTCTCTCTCTCTCTCTCTCAATCTATATTAAAGGTTCCATCATATGATAATATATGACTGTCACTTAAGTGTCATTAGTAAAGTTCTTGAACGTCGAAAGACATTACTCACTATGTTTTTGGTTCTCATAGGTCATATTTGACCATGGCTTTGTTTGTTTGTCTGTCTATCTGTCTCTCTGGAGTATGAGTATCGCACTTTGATACAATGCGTTGCCTTTGATCACATCAAACTATGCTTTCCACACAGCTTCAGCCAAACCCAATCCTTTCACATATTTCTCTCATAAACATGGTGTCCACTCTTGATTACAACTTTCATTAGTAAAGTTCTCGAATATCGAAAATCGCTACTCACTTTCACAATTGCATCAAAATCATAAAATTGAGAGAACCTAAAGTTTGATCTTCACTATATGTTAGGATTTGTCTCATAGACAACAATCTCTCTCGCTCGCTCATTCTCCCTCTCTTTGTTTCATTAGTGGTTTACACTCAGGCTAGGACCCAACCCATTGATTGCAACTGGTCTCCCATGGATGTTAAGAAGATATCTATCTATGCATGATCGGTTAATATAAGAATTAAAATAACCTACAATACACAACATGAACAACCTTACTAAAGAATTAAACATGGAAACGTTATGGTTGCAAAATACAAGGTTTACCACTACATTGTCATTTGTGAAGTCCACGCGACTCATATTGAAAAGAAAATCGAAATTATTACAGATTAGTGCATATAGGGCTTGGATTCTCCCCTTCTCAACCTATGTGCTTCTTGTGATCCTTATTGTTATTTGGACTACTTTATTGCACTAAAAAATTACATGGCAAATGACAATCAATGTTATCACTATTGCTTGATGGATTAATTAGACCAACACATACAGAAGTCTTTTAACTCCCTTATTGTAAGAGTGCTCCAATTTTAATGAATTTGAAATCAAACCATGATGTTAGTTGACATGAGCATGTAGACAAGTCTTTTAAATTTCCCCTCCATGTGCAAATACCTCAATTGTTAAACATTTTGGATTCAAATGGTATATCTTGAGGTCATGGATAACACACTTGACCAATTAGGCTAGGTCCTTGTGATAATTCTTCTTCTTTCTTTTTTTGATTGGTTGCTAGCTATGTAGGTACATACTAGGTCCTTGTGGTAATTTTCTTTCTTTCTTTTTTTTGATGGCTACTAGCAAACTGCCATACCTAGTTGTAGGCACAACCACTAGCATTAACATAGGGGTACTATTTCCTTATACATATATGCATGTGTACAATGTACATTACCTTAGAACTAATAGTTACTAGGATAGATAATTAACTTGTAGACATGGTCGTCTCTATTAATCCAACAATCGGCCTATTACTAATGCAGGTACCAAGTTACAATGTGAGGCATTACAACCAAATGTAAGTACAACCCTACGCCATTACCAGCATGGGTAGGTATCTCTCTTAAGCATCCCTCTTCTTTTTTGGATGATATTAGGGTAGATTCTGGTTTGTTCAAAGTTTTTTTAAATGTGTGTGTGTTGGAGACGAAATGTGTAGGGTCGAACACACGACCTCGTGGTCTCCACGGGAGAAACTTACAGACCAATTAGCTACAACAATGATGTGGATGTGGACCGAGCTTGGGGTTAAGGCCATCCACCATCTCTCCCTCTCTCTTTCTCTCTCTCTCTCTCTCTCTCTCTCTCTCTCTCTCTCTTTCGTAAATCAATGTTTGTTATTAAAACAAAATGATAATACACCCCTTGCTATCTTCACTACATCATAAATAGTGATAGTGCAAGGGAAACCCTCTGAAGTGTTGTAAAACTAGATGACATAAGTCTATCTCCTCTTGGGACAAGATCCCCATACAACATAGTTGTGAAAATTGCCAAATCAATTTCCCTTTCATCCTCTCTCTCTCTCTCTCTCTCTCTCTCTCTCTCTCTCTCTCTCTCTCTCTCTCTCTCTCCATTTCTAGATTTGAGAGTGGATGATATGATTAACACTAACAGGATGGTTTCCTCCATCAAAAGAATGAGGTACAAACTCCTCTTTGTTACCGACCGGTTCTTTTGAGAAGAACCAAACCTTTTGTGTGTGTGTGTGTGTGTGTGTGTGTTGGGGTCCTCATCCTCATCTTCTTCCCTATCCCTGCTATGTATTATTAATTAAATAGATAGTATAAAGGTAAGTTAGAGGAGAAAAAACAATATTGTAGTCAATATATATAAATGCATGCTATTAGAAAATTCAAAAGGTTGAAGAATAGGTCCCTCCTCAGATCGAAGATCAGATCAGAGAGGATATATCTGTACATATACACGCTCACACATATCTTCTTCTTCTAATTCTTCTTAAAAGAGAGACCAAAGGAAGCAGAAGAAGTTTATTTGTAGATACCCTTATCTAATATAAATTTTGTCATGTCTAAGAGCAAGCCTGGCTCATCTAATTATCTGCTTAACCCTAATAATCCCTTCCACCTCATCTCTACAACAAATACTAACCTTACAACCCATAATCATGGATCAGGTGCTCATCACTATACTATTAATGCTCCTACTAACTATAGCTATGCTCCTCATGCCCTAATTGACCATCCTCATCCAGACCCACTTAATAGTTTGATTCAACAGGATTCTCAATTCCTTAATGAACACAAATTATTATTACCACATTCTCATTCTAATCCAAAACACATGATGGCAAATATAAATTTACCGTCTCTCTTTCCATATGATGATAATGATGATCATCACCATCATCATACGAATATGGTGCTCTATAATTACAATAACAACAAATATAATGGTTTAGAGAACTGCACGACAACAACAACAACAACTACTAGTAGTAGTACTACTAAAGCTGATTTGATAACTAATCATATTAGCAGCAATACTACTACTGGGGACGGATTCGTATTCGGATTGATGAGTAAGTCAGAGGAGGATGGATTCAATAACAACATCATGTTGGTGCAAAGTAGTAGCTGTGGTAGTAACCCGGGAATAAGTAGCCCCATTAAATTTAATTCTTCACAACCAACATTGGAGAAAGATGAGTACTACGGGGGCAAATTGATAATGTCGGCTGCCCGCAACAATAACTGTTACATGAATGTCAATAATGGCCCAGAAAAGACGAGCCATTCAATATTGATGTTACCAAAAACAGGGGTCATTAACCAGAATAGCAGCAATATTGGGCTAATAATTAGCCCACAAATCAATCCTCGCTTAGCTAATGATGTTCCCCAAATTACCCCTCATAATAATTTTGGTCCAGACACCATCCTAAGTAGCGGCACTACTAATAGATCAGTAGACGAAGACGAAGCTAACAAGAATCGTATGACAAGAATTTGCGTGCGGAAGCAGTTAGGGATTTATGATACGAAACGCTCTACTTCCATCATCCAATATCCGCCCAATGCCCCCCACCCCCTTATTAACTGTATTAGCAGCAGCAGCTATTGCTGCTTCGACCACAAAACAGGCACAGGCACAGGCACAGGCACAGAGCAATGTAACCCTCAGAAGTCTAATAATGTAACCAACGCTGCTGAGTCTGAAGGGTTGCCTCAGAGCAATTTCTACAACAACAACAACAACAGCAGCAGCAGCAACCACCACCACCACCATAACGGTGGCATTGATCAAGAGGAGGTTAATTCCAGCAGCTCTAACATGAAGCTGCCACGCAGAATCCCTACTTTTACTACTACTACTAATAATGGTAGTAGTAGGCTAATTAATCATCAACTGGGTATGGTGCCCCATAAGAAATCGCCCGGTGGAAATGGAAGTGGAAGTGGAAGTGGAAGGAAGAGATTGAAGGGCATGAATGGAAATGGAGGAGGTTACATATTAATAGGAAGTAATACTAATAATAATGCAGATCAGATTGAAGGGGGCGCGGCAGCCGCTAATTCAATCAGCAGCAGCTTCCTCATATTTAAGGCAATTTTTTTAACAATTCTCCCTCCTCCTTCCTCTTCTGTAGTACACACAATCAATCTGTCCTAACTCAATTAATTCTCTCTCTCATATGTTTTGTATGTAATTGCTTAGGGTATCCATCCATCCATTAATGCTTGTTTCTCCTCCTTATATATAATTAACTAACACGTTATAAAAATATCATCATGATTCATGATCATGCCATGTATATTAATGATGACAATATGTTTCTTCTTCTAGTGTTTTTCTTCATGTATGTATGTATGTATGTATGTATGTATGTATGTATGTATGTATGTATTGGAATGGGCTTAATTTAATTAGTTTGTAGTAGGGTGGGTACATACAAACCAAGCATTATTAACTTTGGAAGACGCGAATTGTACTCCTCCAACTCCAATTTTGAGTTTGAATTTGGTGAGACTGTCCCAATTTCTTAATTTACTCGCTAACTTCTTTATTCACAATCGTGTTGATGACAGGATTGTGAAACAATTGAAGCAGCTACTGAAGTGCACACCAAAGACGATACTACTACAGTTACTAATAATAATAGTAATAGTAATGTTACTAACATATCTCAACACACGACTAATGCTACTACTAATGCTAATGCTAATGCTAATGCTACTACTACTACTACTACTACTACTACCACTACTAATGCAAATAATAAGAACATTGATGATGTAGCAGCACTTAGAGCACTAGTAGCAGATGATCAGCAACAAGAAGAAGGTGGCGAGCATCCTAACGGAATGGACACTTATGTTAGCAACCATAACAACGCCAATGATCAAAGTAGTGGTAGTGGCAACTCTGCAGATTCATTGGCTACCGAAAGCCCAAAGGCGGCAGCTGCCGCAGACCTATCAAATAAGACCGATTACATACATGTGCGAGCTCGACGAGGTCAGGCCACAGATAGCCATAGCCTTGCTGAGAGGGTAAGTCAGTAAGATCACACGCATGAACAACTATGTATGTATGTAGTCTAAATTGCATTAATGATCCTAATTTGGACTCAATCTTAAGGGTTTTGGGTATTAATCTAATCAAGATACATACATATCTAGCTTTTTGTTTTGAGTTTTTTGGACTTGTGCCTTGAAGAAAAAGGCCATCATTCTCACACAAGTGCAGAGTCCGTGGTGTTTCGTTGGAATCCTCATTATGATATATATATATATATATATATATATATATATATATAAATTTTTTAATGATATAGGTAGCTAATTTCATACTCTTGGTTAACATAAACTTTTGCCCCCCTACCAAAGCTTTCGTACGTATATACATATATCTATGTATTTCTTTCTTTAGAAGATCCAATTTTTAATCAAATTAAATAAACCCTTGATTTTTCATGACATGTAGACTAGTGTACTAAATGTATATGTGTGTGGCTTAAATAAAGTCTCTAGTAGATTGATTTATGTACACATATATGATTGATGTGCCCACAAGATTGTGTGGATGTACTCCATACATTCAAGTTTGTTTTTTTTTTTTTTTAACTTTGAAGCAGATCTTATTAAGTCTTCATGAAGGAGACCCGATGCCACGAGTGAATGAAATCTCAATCCATATAAAAATAGTATCACATGCCTAGTTGTTCATTTTAGCTAATAATAGAGAATCTATGAAATTATATGTGAATAAGCGTTTTAATCAAAGTGGGTATACATGTAGTAATGTATGCCAGTTTTGTAGAGCTATATATGGTGAGTTTAATATAAGTTATACAAGTAGAGCACCTACATTACGTTGCGATTTGTTCAGTCTTAATATGAAGAATAGGAAGTAAGCTGCAAATTGTGAGTTGTTATTACATACGTAGTATGCTTTGAAAGTCTCAAGATTGGTTTTAGAAGTTAATATGTTTTGTCTCTAGAAGTTAATATGTTTTGTCTCACATTTTCCCTAATCAAATTTATGCACAGGTTAGACGGGAAAAGATAAGTGAGAGGATGAAGTATCTTCAAGATCTTGTCCCAGGTTGTAGCAAGGTGGGTCTATCTATGCATATATATTCTAACACTCGCTCAGATCTCTGTTCTGTTTACTTTATATTATAAAGAAGAAAACTACCATGATCAAAATCTCCCAATAAAACATCAACCTAATTAGAATACCAAATTAGTGTGGATGATTAAATTATTAATAGCCAAATTAACATAGAGCTCAACACATGTAAAATGGATGCTTACTTCCTTGAGAGTATTGATTACAATGGTGGAGTTATAATAATCCCTAATCATATGTAATATTTTATAGTTTTATTTGACATCATAAAATATTGTTTATATTAGGTGACTGGCAAAGCTCTAATGCTCGACGAAATTATAAATTACGTTCAGTCTCTCCAAAGACAAGTAGAGGTGAGGTTAATGACCAATATCATCAATAACACACTAAAATATTTGTGTAGTGCACTACCTCCTCTCGTATGTATGTACGTATGTATGTATATACATATACATGATAATTTGTCATCATTACTCATTATGCCTAAATTTATTTTCATGTAGTTTTTATCAATGAAGTTGGCCGTGATGAACCCAATCATGGACTACAATATGTCTGGTTTATTTAATGGGAGAGAAGTAAGTTAATCAAGCACAAACTCTACTTCTTTGTAACAACATGATCTGTAGCCTTATTATATGTGGAATGTAAATGCAAATATAGTGAAGTTGTTGGCAATATGATGTTTTAGTTGGCATCTACGATATGGACTCACCCTTCCACTAGAAACCAACCATCATCAACATGTGTGAGTGATGAGATGGTGGAAGCCTAAATGTTAAGAGGCACTAACTAATTAACGTTGGACATATGCAATACATTCACCTTCAAGTGTCTCCATTGTCTATTTTCACGCATGCCATTTGTTATCGAAGTTATGATTATAACCATCTCTTTGAAATACTTGTGCAACAGATGATTCCGATATCTCCATTCATATTGAATTCCCATCATGAACCGCCTTTTGCTCAAGCGAAACCAAACTCTTATCCTTCCATTACACATCAACAACAAGGATCTAAAATGCATACGATGCATATTGGAAGTTTGGCCAAGGATCTCTCGCCATTGGATTCACAAACATTGCCATCTCTTCTATCACCAAATATTAGGCAAACATTCATGAGTTCGACTATTAGTTCAAAACCCAATGTGGATAACATATTGGGTTGTCCAATTGATCCACAGGTATTATTGACGAGCATAACCCAACTTTTTGAATAAAGACAATGACAAAAGTTATAACAATAATTGTTCATATTGTAATTGCATTAAGATTCTCTCGTGATTATATATAGACGCAAAATATCATTTCCTCTACCAGATGGGATGAGGAGCTACTAAGTGTGATACAAACGACCACAATTACACCACCTCCTATAACTAGCTTGAGTGTGGAAGGTAAGATTTTGACTTTTATGAGCTTTATTTGAGAACAATTTTTTTTCTCTTTGACAAGAAGGCATATTGACGACATTAAGATTGGTTAATCCATAAAATTCTTTGCAGACGAATTCTTGATCAATCCACAAATGAAAATTGAGCCTTAGAATCTGGAGCATTGAAAAGAATCAATGCAAGGAATTCTTATATTCATCAAATTTCTATTGAGGAGGGACCCATTTGTGTGTCTTGTTGAGGCTACGCTAGTAAATAAATGTATTTTACTTCTACATAATCAAATCACCCATGTAAAATAGATGAGGCAAATGAACTACATTGCCTTCACCAACCATTGTATCTACATATATCGAGCATTTATAGGATAACAACATATAATATTTTCTATTGTTATATTGTTGATCCTTACAAAATCTTCATCTTGTCATGAATTAGCCGGTAAATTTGAACATGAAATTCACGTTTTTTTCAATGTAGTTGGAAAGCTCATTAACCAAATAAAACAAAACAAAATGGTTGAACTTCTTACTTTTATCACATTCGCTTTTACATTGATGTGTATAACTCTGGGCACAATATCTTAAGAAGCTATATCTCACTCTGAATTTGTCAAAATCTCATTGTGAATTTTGTTTGCTCTTTTTGAAAATTAAATGACTACGCCAAGCAAGAAAAGGATAATGGAAGACCAAAGATATTAGAAAAAAGAAGGAAGTATGTCATGAGTTAGCTGGCAAATTTGGACATGAAATTTGCAATATAGTTGGAGAGTTTGATAACCAAATAAAACAAAACAAAACAAAATGTCCAAACTTCTTACTTTTATAACATTTGCTTTACATGAATGTGTAGAACTCTAGATACAATATGTGAAGAAACTATACCTCACTTTGCATTTGTCAGAATCTCATCATGAATTTTGTTTGCTCTTTTTGAAAATCAAGGGTCTGTGCCAAAGAAAAATGAAAGACAAAAAGAGATTTGAAAAAAGATGGAAGCTATGAAGGAGAAAATGGGTACCCACTCAAAAGAGGTTGTTATAAAAAGTACCTCCATAAGATGCTCATCATGTCATAGCATTTATATGTTGTCAGTTCATCCGAAGTATATTGATGTCGTTGTACGAATTGTATTTGAAGTGTCATTAGAAAATGAAATGCCTTCAATGAGCTCATGACACATATTGTTTTGAAACCTCTAAAATTTCGTACAATTGAGAGAGAACAAACCTCTTACATTTTCACATTAAAACCCAAAAGAAATATCGGGGGGGGGGGGGGGGGGGGGGAATTTCATGTGTTCAAGGTACTTGGTCTTTAAAATTTTACCTCAATATACAATTGCCAAGTTTTGAGGATGTCTAGATTTACAATGCCTTGAAATTCGAAACTTGGAAGAGGGAGGGACTAATTGTATAATGTATGCAAGAAGATACTTGCATAAAGGCTCCTACACTGTGCAAGCCATTGTATGAGCTTTCAATATCTAAAATCTATATTTTCAATCGATAAATCGTAGTAGAATATTTAAATTTGATGACACAAACATAATGGTGCACATGGAAGTGGTAAAATTTATGCTTTGGGGCATTAACACCATGGGTTCAGGTCTTAAGTAGATACTTTGTTGTTGCCTTTGGAACATTCAACATGTTTACACTAACAAATTGCTCCTAAGAGTATGCCGTTACAAATCAATTACCATAACCCTGGAAGGGTGAAGATATCATATCCTTTTTTCGAGACAAAATAGACTTTCTCCCCAACATCTCAAGCAATTTTGGAAATGGTTGTGGGGCATAAAAATGAGTAGGAAAATTGTCTAATTTCAATGGTGTTGATTCATAGAGCTATGTTAGTCAATGGTTAGTGAAAAAAGGGTGAATGTAGACTATATGCGTCCTTTTTGTATGAGTCTCGTGGAAAAAACTAAGCGTTGTTTGTGGAGTTGCAATTATGCAAAGGAAATATGGAAAAGAATCATATCACTATTGATACCAATATGCCCTCAAATGATGTATACATGGTGTTGGAGATGAGGCCGTCAATGCGGAAACAAAAACAACATTAAGAGATGAAGAACCACAGGTTGATAGACTTAATCAAAATGAACAGATGAACAAGACAAAGACAACTTAATAGGATCAAGATCAAGAAACATGATGTGTGAGAGAGAAAGATAGTAATGGCACAACGAAGTAACGATATTATTCAAATATGAGTTTCAAAGCAAATGGAGGCAGCAACATAAACTTGAACTAGGTTACAAGCTCAGTTATAAAGTAATTAAGCTAAGGCAACTGCCCTTTAGTCTAATTACAAAAATGTCCTAGACCTAGTCTGTCCAAGTGGGATGGTGTGAATACGGCCGTTATGTAGTCGCATGACACTCCCCTGTAATGGGCATATACAATAAAAGAATATGTAATATAAATCAATACAATACAGAGATGTTAGGATAGATCGGCTTATAGCTGAATCGGCAATGATGGAAAGAACAGAGGCCGAATCAATTGGTTCGAGAGTAGAAGCTAGATCGTCTATGCCGATTACTGAAAGCCAAATCCCGAAGTGTCGAGGTCGACTGTCAAAAGCCATCTCTGTTGTCCGACTCAATTGGCTTGATTTATCCTTAAACCCATTTGGTGCCTTAATGATGGGAATCGGTTAGCTGAAAGACACTTGGTCATCCTGTCTGCTACATTGTCCGCCATAGAGAATTTCTCGAGGTCAAGCTTCACTGAAGTTACGCAATCTTGAACGAAATGATATCGAATGTCGACATGTTTCGACAAGTTGTGATGAACTAGATTCTTCGATAAGGTCACAACACCTTGGCTGTCATAGTAGACCACTAGAGCCGAATTGGAATTGGCTTTGCCAAAATGTGCTTGCTAGTCAATCGACAATTAGAACTTAGCATGGGGGTCATTACCTAAATGTACATATTTCATGTACAATTGTAGGGCATTTCTTAATACTATGTAGTATTCTTCTTGTGCAACAAACGATAATTATAATCACAAATGACACAGTGACATATGTCGTTTATTCACATTCACACTAAGATATTGGTTATGAACGTATGGTCACTGATACCATATCTTGAAAGTTCATTATTGCGAGACATGGACATAAAATTCCGAGACCAAGCATTGAAGCGAATGATATATGTATGTATGTATGTATGTATGTATGTATGTGCATACACTATCATGACCGTGACCTCATATGACCATGTGGCATGGTCCATGACCATGACCATGACGAACGGACGGCTCCTTCCCTTCCCTTCACTTCCCTTTCCTTGTTTGTTTGTTTGTTTGTTTCAGTTTGTATGTATTTGTTGGTTGGGTTGACCAGGAGCGTTTATTTAGTAGTTAGGAGGCTGCTGCAAAAAACTACTGCACGAATTCTTGCTCTCTCTCTGCCTGCGCGCGTTTTATGTCTGTCTGTCTGCTTGGCCTCAGTGCCACCACCACCACCACCACCACCACCACCACCATCAACAGCAGCAGCAGCAGCAGCAGCAGACGACGACGACGACCAAGACCAAGACTAAGACCAAGACCAAGACCAAGACCAACACATATATATTAACGACATCATCATCATCATCATCATTGCTGCTTCTGCTCCTTCTTCTTCGTCGCGTGTTCGATGTTTGTGTACCTGAACAAGAAAGTGAGCATGCCAGGTGGCACTCGTCTGAGGAGCCTTGCGTGGAACGCTCAGCAAGGATGGCTTGCTTGTGGGGGGGACAATGGCCTCCTCAAGGTAAATCAGTCTTAGATTTGATCTTTATTTACATCTCCTTTTGTTTTGCATTATGGTATTGTATGCAATGCAATGTCTAACGATTATGCTGTACCATGTCATGTTATGGTCTCTTCATTTGGAGCTCCATGAATGATGTGGTGTTGTAATTGGCTCACTTAGAAATTCGAAAAACTACATGATTTTAGATCGTTTGGAAAATCCGACCCGGATTTGAAAATGTGATTGATTGACAGTGTTTGTAAATTCCCATGTGCCTGTAAATATTTGAGCCAATGTCTCATCCTGAACATGGATGTGCTCACCAGAGTCCAGACACTACCATGTTGCTTAGGGCCACTAGGTAATATTTCCGAGGTGAGGAGGTATGTGTGGTATTTGCAAAGGCTAATAATCACAGGGTCATGAACTTTGGCTAGGGGTCCCATGAATTTGTGCTAAACACATGCAATAATGCTACATACACGTGGAATGGTTAAGGACCATCATAGGGAGGATCATGGCACGTTTGCTTCCTCTCCCTCCCATGTGTTTAGATTTGGATCATGAGAACTTGTTCCATTTCGTCATGATATTTATTACCTTTGGCCATTCATACATGCCTTCCTTCAACTGAGAGAAGAGCATGGGTGGTCAATGATAGAATTTTGTCGTGGATCAAATCTTTGGATTCATATTAAACCTTGTTGCACACTCTATGTTGTCTAACAATATCTTGCGAACTTGGACAGGAGGAACATATTAAATGGCCATCAATACAGTAAATTATTTTAGCCACGATTAACCTTTTCTTATGGAAATGCTGCCTTAAATAAATAATGCTTTTCTATCTGAAAAGGATCTCAATGTATGGTTTGTAAAGTGATAACTCGATTACACACTCCATTATGCAAAACCTCGAGAGGCACTGAATGCATTAAAGGATGTTTGCCAAAGTTTCCGTGTCTTGCATGATGTTTGCCTGTTAATGCCAGATGAAGTGGAACTCTTTTGTGTCAGAAAAGATACCCCATTCAAAATGATACCAGGGAATTCAAATATGACAAGTTAGAGCTCAATAATGGCCACTCTAAAATAAAGTTGCTCATCGAAAGAGTTCTTTAAAGATCTTCATCACAAGATGCAGAAGGATACAACATAGAGTGTGAAGAAAAGAAATAATAGTTAATTGAGTTTAGGAGGGACATAATCTTGAAGTGTACTAAGTCAAAATGTTATCATGTTCATGCCTTTGTGTTTTCTTCTTCTGCATGTGTATGTATACATAACCAATGTGCATATTCATTCACTACTAACTCTTGATTTACTTGTTCATAATCAGGTCTTGAAACTTCCCGCATCAGGAACATCGTGTGAAAATGAAGTCAAGGATCCTTTCTCTGCAGCACAGTCAAATCTTTCAATGAATCAAACCCTTGAAGGACACCAAGGTTCAGTCCTTGTTGTACAATGGAATGAGAACTATCGGAAGCTGACATCTAGTGATGACAGAGGTCTCATTATTGTATGGATCCTCCATAAGGTTTCCAATCTTACTTTCTCAGTTTTGATACAAGATAGCTTGCAGAAGAACATGCTTTTTGTGTTGCTTGTAATTGTTTTAATACACACATTACATTTCAAGGAGGCTAGAGTAGGTCCATACTTACATTGACAAATTAACATGAATACGTGTAATCTTCGTAAGGCCTTGCAATACATTATGGTCTTTTACAAAGAAAATGGAAAAATAAGAGACCAAAATGGACTATTAGACTGAACGAGAGATTACATCTTAAAATGACATCTCACCTTTTAGAACAAATAAAAATAGATATAACTAGAGCTGTAAAACTGCCAAAGATAAGTGATGTCTTTCCACTTTGACTCTACATTCATTTTTGTGAAGGGTCTAAGGTTAATGCTCTATCGTAGAATAATTTCTCCTTATTATTTGAAGTTTTTCATACAGTTTTGACTGTGTAAGCTACTTTTAGGTTGCTTTGTAGTTCTAAGATATCTGAAATTTTTATTCAAATTAAATCCAGACTTATTGTTCATATAATGTTTTCAGGGAATGTGGTTTGAAGAAATGGTCAACAGCAGAAACAAAAGTTTAGTGAAAGACATGAAATGGTCTGTTGATGGAAAAAAAATTTGCATCATATACGAGGATGGGCAAGTGATTGTTGGGAGTGTCGATGGAGATAGAATCTGGGGAAAAAACCTGAATGTGAAGCTAAGTACAGTGGATTGGTCGCCGGATGGAAGACTCTTGCTTTTTGGCACAAAGGACGTAAGTTTCTTCATATCTGAAGTTTCTAATGCATGGATGGCATATTTGTTTCGTGCATTGTCTAATGATTGTTTTTGAATGAAAAAATGTACCTAAAATTGTGTTTTTATATGCAAGTATGTTCTTTTGTACATGTCTAAACATTTTCTCAGTATGAGTTTGCATGTTTCGTACATGACTTGTATGAGGGAAAATTTGCAAAATTCTCCAGCGATTCAGTCTCGAATCATGATTTTCTTATCCACAACTTATCTTTCTTACTTTTCTGAATTGATGAAATAGTGTCACCTACATCATATTCATGATCTGGCCCTACAATGTAAAGTCTAGTTGTGAGGATGCTCTACTTTCTGAGCTAAGTTTTTTATTGATGAAGTAAGGTCCCATATTAACCATGCAATACTTCTCTTTTGTGCCTCATTGGACAATATTTCACTGAAAATCACGAGTTGGTCCTTTATGCTGTCCAATAGATGTAACAAGAATCTTCCATATTCCTCCACACTTCATTTAACAACCACAAGCCTTGAATGATAGCAAGAACCATCAATATGCTAGATTAAGAGATTTGCTGAAGGAGATGGAACCTTTGTTCAACCTATCAAAAGGAATCTCTATCCATATACAGAGACAGGTAGATTCAAACAGTCATCGTAAAGTCCTTTGGATAAGACCTTGCTTTGAAAATTATTTTGCTACAAACATCAAATACGTTGGTCTTGAGCTTGATAAATTTGCTGTGAAGTTCAGCCAATGGGAATGGGAATATTGTGAGATTCGTCATGGGTTTGAACTTTGGAAGCCCTTCTAGGTTAGCTCATTGATAAGGTCCTTAAGTTATAATAAACATGGATAGAAGTGTAAAATTAATTATTGGAAAGAGGAGGTTGCAACTTCACGTGTGAAATGATTTTTCTAAAAATAATAAAGACAATTAACTACTGAAAGTTATGATAAGGGGGCACAATAATTATGATCCCTGTTAGGGTGTTACTTTGCTAAACTATAGGGTTTGATCCTAGACTTAGAATTGAGACTATGGTTGGAGAAAGAAAGAAATATTAACGTCTTTTAAGAGGCCAAAATGGCCTATAGGACCAAACAAGAGGTTACATCTTAAGCGTTGTCTCGTCTTTGAGAACAACAAATCAAAATAAAATAACTATTACTCAGTAAATATAAAATTAAATAAGATAAAAAGAGACGAGGGAATCTGGTTTTCTGCACATGTGAGATTCTCATGTTAAATATGTTATAATTTTTATCTTCGAAAGATCTCTAGAATAGGTCGATCCAGAATGGAGAGGTCTCCGAAGCGAGGGAAGCACCTGCAATGGCAGGTTTCTGAAATGGCTGTTGTTCAGCTGGACATGCAGGTTTCTGAAAAGTTTTCACAACTTTCGATCACATACTGCCTCTCCGAGCTGAGCCTTATTGAGGAGGGAAGATCACATAGAATCTATTGTTGATTTGTGGATTTCTAGAAAGCTTTTGACGTTTTTCCACTATGCTCAGCTCAGGCAATGACCAGAAGCTGTCAGAATTCTAGTAGATATGCAATTCTATGCACCCATGGATCATTTTCAAGAAAAGTACATATTCCTATTGGTGTATGGGAGGTTGTGGCTAGCATGATTGGAGTAAATAAGGATGCTCCTATCACCTACTTGTTTCAGTCTTTATATCGATGAGATATCTAATTACATGAGAGATTGGGTGATTTAGGAGTATGTAACGAGATCAGAACTGGAATTCTTCTTGGAAGAGGAAAAGGTGGCATACACACAATCCGATGCACATCTAGGAATAACATTCACAGGTCATTGGTTCTCCCCATGGAAGGCTGCTTATATTCGACTTTTTCGTAGATATTTACAGGCCTTACATGGATACACATCGATCTCATGTGTCCCACAGTGTGATCGGGCAGCTCAGGACCTTTCATGTTGTGTTTTTCTTGCTCTCCATTGTATGCTCTGTGCTAAATAATTCTCTGTGCTTCCTCCGTATTTTATGCAACTTTAACAATGTGTCGCTATTCTCCTTGGCTTCATCAAAATTTAAATTTTTGAAGAATAGAGAAAGAAATTCCGCCTTGATCTAGAGCTCATTGGAAGAATCTAAATTCATAGTATATTGTGAACATTGTATACTGTCGTTTATTTTAATTAAATTAAATAATGAGAAGGTAACATGAACGAGAGTTTTCTCTGTTGAGTAATGCTAATATGGATTGACAATATGTGACTAACACAGGGACAATGCAACATTCATGATTATATTGGAAATTTTCTTTCACGATTACATATCTGTTTTGATTCTAAAGTAGAAATACCGTCAATAATGGGCATTGATTGGTTCAGTAAGGCTGATGGGTATGATTCGCGAGCCCCAACTTTGGCAGTTGCACTCTATAATGGGAAAATTCAGGTCCAACTTTATGATTTAAAACTTTCTCTTCTTTGATTTATTTTATGCCATAAAACCAGACACACATGTCTACATTTTAATGGGTAAAAAATCATTCTTTCATTTTAATTGATGTGTGTGAAGTATACTCACAAATTATTACTTGCTTATAGATGATGAGGCATGAACTCGATGAAGAGCCTGTATTAATAGATACAAACATGAACATTTCTCGCATTAGATGGAGTCCAAATGGTGAAGTTTTAGGTGTTGTTGGAACTGAGAAGTCTGAAATGCGTGGTGCTGTGGAAAATCGCCCAAGTGTGCAGTTATATTCGCACAATGGGATACATCTTCGCACTTTACAAATACCGGGGAAAAACATAAGGTACTTTTTTGAAACATTTTTTTGCGATGAACTCATATAATTTGGCTGTGAAACAAAAGGCATCTCTATATTGACTTGAAGGCAATAATCCTTTGTTTGTGGTTATGTTTTCTTTATGCTTCAGCGTCAGCAGGTAATCATTGCTCACATTCAATGCAATGTATATGGAAACTGTTAGGTTTTTGGATCGATATTTAAGTATAGCAATGAGTTAATCACTTAGATTTGTAAATCTAGTCGGCCGAACTGGAGATCCCGAATAGATATTTGCATACAACAAAAACTAGAAAGACCTAAATTCTTTTCCATTCCATGTTGACAATTTAGTGGTCGGAATCTAATGAAATAAATATTAATACTACAAGGTTTTATGTTCAATTTGCTCATGTGGCCATCTAAATAAAAGGACAATAGAAACATGGATGTAGAGTAGTGCTAAGAGGAAATTAAGCCATGACTGTTCAGGAAAGTAAGGTAAGAGATGATACAATGCCAATCATGGTTGGGGGGGGGGGGGAGTTGTTGAACTCCCAACACAGGTCTTAGAAGGGAAGAATCTGAACTACTAGGCCAACCTTCTTTTCCTCATTCTGAGATAATTTTGGTAGGTATAATGGAAAACTTGTAACCAAATTTTTGTTTCTGATGTTTGTTTTCTGTTAAATATTTTAATGCTCAAGCTTCGTTTGGAACTGATCAGTCTTTTTCTTTGTATGTACATATGTCTTCAGTACACTGGCTTGGGAAGGGGGTGGCCTTAAATTAGCCTTGGCAGTGGATTCTTATATATATCTTGCCAACATTAGACCAGAATACAAATGGTCATTCTTCAATGGAAGCACATGTGTTTATAGTTTCCAAAAGAAAGGAAGCGAAGACTATTGTGTTATATTCTGGGATATCAATAATGGAGAAAGGTATCCCTGTATTCTTAATGATGGTTTGTCTTAAAGGGTTTCTATATATCATTTGATAACTGACATTCCATGTAAGAAGAGAGGCACATAAATTTTGGGTAAATATATTAATATGGAACATGTGGAAAATTTCAGTTTACAATATAACTGGTTCTTTATGGTACATCCCTCATTGAATATTGCATATTTCATAGATAGTGAAAACAATTAAGATAGAACCAGATTCTTCTCAGTTGTTATATCTCATGTAATGGGCTCTTTTCTTTATGCAGTTTATTTGATGAAATCGTTTTTGAAACAAGAAAATATCTGAAAATTTCAGGCATTCTAAATTCATAAAAGGCTTGATCAGAATATGTGGAAATGAAGAATATTGCATGCTTGCAACAATGGTACTACATATATTTTCTGAAAAACAATAGACCTCATTCAATATCTTATTAGGGTTTTTTTCCCTCAATAATGAGTTCCACTCATTGAAATGTTTTATGCTTTGATGAAATTAAGTGAATAACCAATATAATTGCCAAGGGTATAGCAAAGTTTAGGTCTAAAACTCTTAACCAGTCTACCCACTTTGTGGTTGTTATTGATGTGTGGGTCTTGCTGTATTAGGATATGAATTCATAAGGCGCAAATTTATGTAAATGGTCTTAAGAATGAAGTTATACTTGGAATTATTTTAGGAAACTTTCACAAACATTCTGAAATATTGTGAACTATATATGTGCAGAAGTTGCACTCCACACCTTTCTTTTATGGCTACCTTGGCAGTTTTTCTTCCATAATAATCTTTTGACTGTCCTTTTATGGCTGCTTTCAAATGCAGGTTATAGAAAATTGTTAGCTTGAAGTCTTTTTCTTTCTAGAATTCTATTGCTGGATTCTATCTTAAAGGAACTCCACCCATTTTTGTGATATAATTATCATTGACAGTCCTATGACTGCCAAATGTGGAACTTGGAAATCAGATGATTATCAGTTTGTCGTCTATTTCTACTGTATCTAACATTTATTTCTGTTGAATATCTTAAGGCATTCCAGTCATTCTACTCAATGTTTGTGCTAATCATTGAGAATTCTTTATGAATGCTAAATATTTGGAGTCATAGAAGATTGTTGCTCATTTCCATTGCATTCATTTCAGTTGGATGTCTTAGGGATATCCAGCCATTTTACACTACATTTGTGTGAATATTTGGCGATCTCTTATGAATGCTGAAGATTCTAAGTCATAGAAGTTTGTCAGCTTGAAGTCCTTTTCTATTGCATCTCGCATTCTATTGTTGCATTCCACCATAAAGGAACTCCATCCCTTGTGATTATATAACAATCATTGACGATCCCTTATGATTGAACTACCAAAATTGGAAGGTTGAAGTCATAAGACAAATGTCCAATCGATATCTTTTTTCGTTGCATCCCGCATCATTTTTGTTGGATGTCTCAAGATGATCCGACCATTCCACCCTACATTTCTACAAATCATTGACAGTATGACATTGGGAGTCATAGATATTGTCAGCGTGAAGTCTTTTCCACAGCATTGAGCATTCATGTGTTTGATGTGATCCACCCCCTTATGAGTGTTTTTAATTAATAAATTGTCTCTGTTTTATTAGATGTGCAGCATCTTAAAATTTCTACATAAAAAAATTTCTTAGGTAAAAGAACTATGAAAGAGCACCAAAGCATATGAATAATTCAGAAGTGATGTATTAAGAAAGTATTTGTAAATTGAAACAGGGTGATGGAGCTGGTAATTATGATCTGAATCTGTGTAACTCTTTTGGACAATGTGTTTCTTCTAAATCCACAACCGTGGAGCCTCAATTTCTGTCAATGAATTCTGTAAGTAACAGGGTGTTTGGAATCTAATGAGAGTTGGAAAATCTTGGTCTTTCAGCATTTAGTAATCATATTGATTGACAATGACATTTTTCATATGTACAAAATGGCCTCCGTCCCATTTGCATAATATGAGAACGAAAAAAAAGGATCTGAAAAAATGAGAACCAGTGGAGCTTTGCAAGTCTCTCCTGTCATGCCCTGGTCTTCTTTACTGATTGATAACCATGAAATATCTTTTTAGAGTAAAAAAACATCCTGTGGGTCATGCGCTCAGAATGTACAGAAAACACCCGTAAAAATAAGAGTTACAAATATAAGTTCAACCCCTTAACAACTTGCATCAGACTCCGTGCTGCAATATCTCCTTGTATAATTCTAGCTGTGTTCATGAGTCCTCACTATGTGTTATGCTGCTGACATAAGTTCAAACTCTATTGTTTAGTTGTCAACCTCTTCGTTCCTTTCTTGCTGTTCAGGAGAGAGCAAAGTAAAATAAAATGTAAGACACCTGTAACTGTCATGAAGAAAGGATGACCCATCTCTGTGTGTTATTTGGATCTATTTGTAATACCATATCGTTTTGTGAATCATTATAGCATAATGTCGTTAACTGAAAGGTTATTCTATTGCCAATCAATTTACTTATGAAAATAATATAGAAACATGATTTTGAATTTCAAGGTGATAGTCAAAGCCAAAAGTTTCAGAAGTTAGTAATATGCTTACATCAATTTTAATGCAGAGGTTTGCTTTTGTTGCATCTGAAATTTCATTGTTCTGCTGGGACTATCAAAGTTGTCAACTTCGCTCACCGAAGAAGGAGATCTTGATGTCAAGATCAGAGTCAGAGGCAATAAATGATTGTCATACTTTCCAGCTGGATCCTCACTTTGGCCTTGCACCTTCTCAGGTAAAGCATTTTTAGCTATGCTGCATATGATACAGTTCTCTTCTTTGGTAGATCAAGAAACTTTCAGTCTTATCTATAATATTTATATGTTTTGAAAGTTTCAACACCTTTGTTTTCTGTACTGATATAGGAGAAAACTGAAAAGTTCAAAGACTGCAATGACCAAATCAGTTGCATTTGCTCCTCCAAAGAATTCTTGATGGTAGGAAGAGATTCTGGGATCCTTCACCGTTTTGTTCTTCCCCAAATTATGCTAGAAAGCACAGATTTACTGCAGTGTAGACCTCAAGGTATTATATCTTTGGAGTTTATTGGGTATTTTTCTAAAGATTTTTAAAATAACATTTTGCCGCAAGATTTTTTGCACTCTGCCAATATTTTCTAACTAGATTTCTATACATTATCTAACAGCAATGGAACTGAATTCTAACTCAACCCGCCTGGCAGTCATAGACATGAATGGGATTCTGAAGTTATATGATATGAAGAATATTTCAGAAAAGGAACAAATGGTAAGTTGGAGCAGTTGATGCATGTTAGAAGGTATAAATGAAAAATATTTATGAAGGGTTGATAAAGGGTATTTGCATATTCAGGAAAAATTAATGAACAATTCTTGTAATGAAAAGTGGTCAAGCTTTTTGATTGATTTTCTTTTTAAAGCTTATGACTGTCATCTGGAACAAGTTAAATACAAGAAGTTATTGTAACTTGTCACTGAAAGTATCATCCACTGTTCTTATAGTTCTGACATCTGCATATGTAAGGGCATCTGTTCGTATGGGCACTGAAAGCTGCAATGGATTGGAATCCTGCTAGAATACCCAATGGAATTTTTAATCTTTTTCAAGATAGACTCTCTGGTTAATTCTCACTTCCAACTTCACATAGAAAGCGCTATTAATGTCTCTTAAGAGGCCAAAATGGCCTATAAGACCAAACAAAAGATTGCATCTACAATGTTTTCTCGTCTTTGAAGAAGTCAAAATGGTGTATATGACCAAACAAGAGATTACATCTTACAATGTTTTCTAGGCTTACAAAAGAAAGAAAGAAAGAAAGAAAGAAAGAAAGAAAGAAAGAAATATTAACGTCTTTTAAGAGGTCAAAATGGCCTATAAGACCAAATAAGAGATTACATCTTGAGTGTTGTCTCGTCTTTGAGAACAAATCAAAATAAAATAAATACTACACAGTAAATATAAAAGTAAATAAGATGAAAAGAGAAGAAACGAGGGAATCTGGTTTTTGGCACATGTGAGATTCTCAAGTTAGGTATATTGTAGCTTTTGTCTTCGAAAGATCTCTAGCATAGGTCGATCCAGAATAGAAATGTCTCCGAAGCGAGGGAAGCACCTACGATGGCGGGAGAGAATGGCTTTTATCTGTTGATGACAAGGGTGTCGAGGTCGTGGTCCATGGGGGCGGGGCCTACGTGCACGGGAAATTCCTATTGCCCGATCAATTGTAACCCCTTTGTTATGTCCTGGTCTAGAGCCCATTTGTGTATCCCGTGATGGACTTGTAGGATTAGTAGGAGTGATGGGGCTAAAGAAAGTTGTGATTGTTCTTTGTGGATGAGCTTGTGTGGCTGTATTCTTCAACAACTTTTCCCGATGTCTCTTGAGCTCTAGCAAGAAAAGTCCTAGGCATTGATGGTTCTCATATTCCATTACCTTGCGTAGTGGGCCAAAGCCTTGTTTAAAGAGGCAATGATATCTCCCTTTGGATTTCATAAAAGACACTACAATGACAATCATAGTGTTCCTCAGATTCCACTCCTTGATGACACAATTGGCAAATTCTCTCTTCTAGAGGTAGTTGTGTATATCTGCCTACCTCAATCTGTAACTGATATGATGAAGTTCGCAGCTGCCCTATCACACTACACAACGGATAAGATAGATGTATGTCCATATAAGGTGGCCTGATGATGAATCCATCCTCCGACGTGTGTAAGAAGTGTGTCTTATAGTGGGCCATCTTTGTACCAAGTGGTATTTTGGGGCTGATCCATGTTATCTTGTTTTCCAAGTTAATATATTAATGTCTAACGTAACCAAGTAAAATAAGTGAATAGAAATAGAATTAAGATGTGACCAAAGAATCTCGTCATCTATACAAGTAAAGATTCTCAAGTTAAATATATTGTACTTTTGGTCCTGGAAAGACTTCTAGCATAGGCTGATCCAGAATGGAGAGGTCTCCAAAGCAAGGTAAGAACCTGCTACGGCGGGAGATTATGGCCTGTATTTTTCTTTAAGGGTAGTGAGATCGTGGTCCATGAGGCCAGGCATACGTGCATGACAAATTGCAATTGTTTTATATATTAGAATACCTTTGCATTATCCTGGTTGGTGAGATCGTGGTCCATAAGGCCAGGTGTACGTGCATGACAAATTGTTATATGTCCATATAAAGTGGCCTGATGACGAATCCATCCTCCTATGTATGTAAGAAGTGTGTCTTATAGTGGGCCATCTTTGTACCAAGTGGTATTTTGGGGCTGATCCATGTTATCTTGTTTTCCAAGTTAATAATATCATTTCGGATCACTCTATTCTTTTCCACTTTGGTCATATTTAGGTGGGGACAGTCCAAGCTATATTGGAATGGAGGTAGTGCATTTATACTCATGCCATGTGACTCGAACCATTGCTGCATTTCAGCATACCAACAATGAGTGTCTCCATTTTCAGCCAGTTGTCTTAATGACATAAGTGCCAACCTTGGGTACCTTCGTTTAGGGAGCTCCCAGAGACGTTGGATAAATGTCACTGATCAGAACAATGCCTCGGTTATTATAGGTGCTGCTCCCATCTCTGCCCGTATTATATCGTGGGGCACCGATGCTTTACCCCATATCATGCGAGCAACCATTGACGCTAAAGGTCTCTCTAAATCTTTCCAATGATTGGCCTTGTTAAGACTCGGTTCCCATGTTTCTACTCCATAGAGAAGAGTTAGTGTGACAAGTGTATCAAATAATCATAGCTTAGTTTGTGGCTCTTGGAACTGCAAATGTGCACATTGTCTCTTGAGAGCACCAAGGGCTGCATATCCATGAGAAAGTCGGGCACAAGCAGCCTCCTGTAAGGAGAATCAGGTCCTATAAATGTTGCTCCTAGGTATGTGTAGGAGCGTGAGTATTCCACCTTTTCCTCTCCCAAGAAGAATTCTGGTTCTAATCTTGTTACCCATGCTTGAGTGGTGTTAAACACCATCACTTTAGTTTTGTCTATGTTGATTGACAAACCCATCCTTGTTATGTGTAGGAGCGTGAGTATTCTAATCTTGTTACCCATCCTAGGTATGTGTAGGAGCGTGAGTATTCCACCTTTTCCTCTCCCAAGAAGAATTCTGGTTCTAATCTTGTTACCCATGCTTGAGTGGTGTTAAACACCATCACTTTAGTTTTGTCTATGTTGATTGACAAACCCATCCTTGTTATGTGTAGGAGCGTGAGTATTCTAATCTTGTTACCCATCCTAGGTATGTGTAGGAGCGTGAGTATTCCACCTTTTCCTCTCCCAAGAAGAATTCTGGTTCTAATCTTGTTACCCATGCTTGAGTGGTGTTAAACACCATCACTTTAGTTTTGTCTATGTTGATTGACAAACCCATCCTTGTTATGTGTAGGAGCGTGAGTATTCTAATCTTGTTACCCATCCTAGGTATGTGTAGGAGCGTGAGTATTCCACCTTTTCCTCTCCCAAGAAGAATTCTGGTTCTAATCTTGTTACCCATGCTTGAGTGGTGTTAAACACCATCACTTTAGTTTTGTCTATGTTGATTGACAAACCCATCCTTGTTATGTGTAGGAGCGTGAGTATTCTAATCTTGTTACCCATCCTAGGTATGTGTAGGAGCGTGAGTATTCCACCTTTTCCTCTCCCAAGAAGAATTCTGGTTCTAATCTTGTTACCCATGCTTGAGTGGTGTTAAACACCATCACTTTAGTTTTGTCTATGTTGATTGACAAACCCATCCTTGTTATGTGTAGGAGCGTGAGTATTCTAATCTTGTTACCCATCCTAGGTATGTGTAGGAGCGTGAGTATTCCACCTTTTCCTCTCCCAAGAAGAATTCTGGTTCTAATCTTGTTACCCATGCTTGAGTGGTGTTAAACACCATCACTTTAGTTTTGTCTATGTTGATTGACAAACCCATCCTTGTTATGTGTAGGAGCGTGAGTATTCTAATCTTGTTACCCATCCTAGGTATGTGTAGGAGCGTGAGTATTCCACCTTTTCCTCTCCCAAGAAGAATTCTGGTTCTAATCTTGTTACCCATGCTTGAGTGGTGTTAAACACCATCACTTTAGTTTTGTCTATGTTGATTGACAAACCCATCCTTGTTATGTGTAGGAGCGTGAGTATTCTAATCTTGTTACCCATCCTAGGTATGTGTAGGAGCGTGAGTATTCCACCTTTTCCTCTCCCAAGAAGAATTCTGGTTCTAATCTTGTTACCCATGCTTGAGTGGTGTTAAACACCATCACTTTAGTTTTGTCTATGTTGATTGACAAACCCATCCTTGTTATGTGTAGGAGCGTGAGTATTCTAATCTTGTTACCCATCCTAGGTATGTGTAGGAGCGTGAGTATTCCACCTTTTCCTCTCCCAAGAAGAATTCTGGTTCTAATCTTGTTACCCATGCTTGAGTGGTGTTAAACACCATCACTTTAGTTTTGTCTATGTTGATTGACAAACCCATCCTTGTTATGTGTAGGAGCGTGAGTATTCTAATCTTGTTACCCATCCTAGGTATGTGTAGGAGCGTGAGTATTCCACCTTTTCCTCTCCCAAGAAGAATTCTGGTTCTAATCTTGTTACCCATGCTTGAGTGGTGTTAAACACCATCACTTTAGTTTTGTCTATGTTGATTGACAAACCTTATGCCCTCCTCAATAAGGGCCCGGAGGGTGAATATGTGATCCAATGTTGTGAACCCCTTCCAAAAGCTTGCTTGTCCAACTGAACGGCAGCCATTCTGCTCTGCCCATATACTCAATTCTGATTTTAGAATCGACCCATATAGTTTAGCCAAGTAATGGACAATCATGATTGTCTTGTAGTTTCTTGGCATCATGGGGTCTCCACTTTTGAGGAATGGCACAAATGGTATGCTGAGTCCATCTAGTAGGGAAACCTTCACACATGGCTCTATTAAAGATGCGTGCCAGCAATAGGAGCAAGGTGTCACGGGCATAGATAAAGTGCTCACCCACCAATCCATCATGATCTTGGGCCTTCCCAATTTGTAGCCGATCAATGGCATTTCTTACATTTTGTGGTGTAAAGAAGGTTGATTCATGTGGGCGTGAGGCATGTTAGGGAAGAGGAGGTTGCCCCGGGATATCATATAGAACCTTTGCATATTCATGCCACACCTGAGGTGAGGTCAGTTGTGTGGTGGGTTGCCTCTCATTAAACATTTTCCATGCTCTTTTACTCTCTTGTCCTAGGAACAAGTGATACAAATGATCTTCAAATTTAGCCAAATACAATCTCTTCTTCTTCCTTTCGAGGTGTTGGAAGGTTGCTCTTGCTTGGTTGTGTGTATAAATGCCCCGAGTTACATCATGCTGCAAGCATCTCCTTGTATCACGACATTCCTCATCATACCAACTATTTTGTATTACTCTACCAAGTTTGGGGGGATTGGCCGTTGTGTGAGGGAAGGCATTTGTGGCTGCTTTATGCAATGATTTGGACAATCCTTGGGTAAGTTCTTCAAGGGGTGTGAAAGGATCTAAATCTAGCATGCCATTGTGTACACCACAATTATACACACCAATTGTCTCATCAGTAAATAGATACTTAGCCAGCCCACTCTCCTTAGCATATACATCCTTTGTGCATCCATCCTTTACCTTGAAGCGTAGATATGCATGATCTGCTGCCAAGCCAATAGGCCTACCCGATATAGTGAACACTTTTATTTCAGGTATAAGAGATGGAGATCCCATTAGATAGTCAATTGTGCTTGCACCCCCTTTTGGGTTCCAACATGTCAAAGCATCTGATCCAGGCCATTGTGACAAGCCATTATATATCACAAATCCATGCGCACTTCCTAAGGCTCGAAAGTGTTTTCCATATTCCGTTATAGCACTCATATCTTGAGCTTGTCGCTTTAGACCAACCTCTTCTGCCATAACTTCTCCATAAACAGCCTCGTTGGTGTTAAACATAGTTGTTTGTTCATCCTTGGTTTGTGCATTCAAATCTCCTAATAGTATAATGTCCCCCATAGTAGCAAATCTTATGATGTCATATCATATAGAGGTAAATATGGTGATTCACGTAGAGGTGCAAACCTTGAGTAACCAGGCGAAAAGTAGCAAATTGCAATATATAACTCCCTAAGATCCCCTCTTTTTATTCGTATCCACATGTAGCGTGCATCTACATCCTTACGGACAACATGCACTCTATCATGGAACTCCTTTTTGTATAGGACAGCCACTCCTCCTGAACCTCTAGTACTTCCTCATGTCCGAGGTTGGGGGCGACATATTGACTCCCATCTATATCCTTGTACCTCGGGGAGTTTGCTAGCCATGCATTGGTGAATCTCTCTCTGTATATATAGCAATATCTGTGTTTTTCAATGTATCTTCAAAATATCCGACATCTGTCCGTAGAGAGCCGTTGCAATTCCATAAGGTCATGCGTAGGGTCTCATAGGCCATATATCATCATGCGGTTCGCTTCTTTGTAATAATGACCTTGCCATCTCTATATACGGCCCATGTATATTAAGAGGCGAAAATGGCCTATAAGATCAAACAGGAGATTACATCTTAAAATGTTGTCTCATCTTTGAGAATAGTAAACCAAAATAATAAAATGGTAAATAGAAATAGAATTAAGACATGATTAAAAATCTTGTCATCTACATATGTAATATTCTCAAGTCCGATATATTGTTACTTTTTTCTGCCAAGAAAGTTGTGATTGTTCTTTGTTCATGAGCTACAGAAATGTTGTCAGATTATTGACACATGTCTGGACTGCCAGATCAAAGAGTGGCTATTTCTTACAGATGTACTGCTGTTTCTGCATTTTGATTTGAAATTCAAACACCCAGTGTCATGTACCAATCTCATTGAATAGGTAAAAACAATCATCTTTTTAAAATAAGTTTCTTATGTCAGGGGCATTCAAGAGCCATGTGAAAGATACATAGTTATGATACATATATTTTATAGCAAGTTGTTATCTATAACTCACGCTTCCAGATCTAAACCCAAACCAGTTTCTCATGTATTAAAATGTATTAAAATTACCTGTAGAAGGTTTCGTTGTAGGATCTATACAGGGAATGCCATCTTCTGTTTTCATGTCTGGTTCATATGCTGCATTGTTGCATATAGAGCAGCTTTGACAAGTTAGGACAGTAACAAGAAAGGGGCATTTTCTCCGAGGGAAAGGCAATGCCTGTTTCTTCTGTGGGTAATACTGCCAACCCAGAGGCGGACATTGTGTATTGGATATGGTCTTGTAATGGTATATACTTGACGGTTCTTCATCCAGCCATATATCTTACTGCAGACAATCCACAAAAAATCACATTTCCAAAGTATCTAATAAAAGGTGATGTCTTGTGCTACAGAATGGAGAAGGTATCAAAATGTTGAACTTCGAAAGAAAAGATGTGTGGAATATGAAGTGGGCCGATGATAATACTGACCTTCTTGCCATCATGGAGAAGTTTCGAATGTATATACTCCGTGGAACAGAACTTGAAGAGCCAGTTCCTTGTACTGCTTATTTATGCAGGTTTCGTGCCTTACAAGTAAGGATTCTAAATCTCAGATGTGTATGGGCTAACTCTCCATATTTATTCATTTATTTCTGTTAGAAGACTAATATTGATAGTGTAATGCAAACCTTCTCAGAATATTATGGGGTTGAAGTTTTGAGAGAGTACAAAAGAAAGGAACAATAAAAGCCTTAGTTGACCTATAAGAAAAATCAAAATGAAATGTATACCATCTTAATGTCTGCAAAATATGAAAATTAACTAGGAAACCAAAGTTACAACACTGACAAAAGCTGTCTGTTAAGAACTCTAGAAAGAAAGATATATTAACTTCTTTTAAGAGGCCAAAATGGCCTATAAGACCAAACAAGAGATTACATCTTAAGTATTGTCTCGTCTATGAGAACAACAAATCAAAATAAATTAAATATTACTAAGTAAATATAAAAGTAAATAAGATAAAAGAGACTAAAGAAACTGGTTTTCGGGACATGTAAGATTCCCAAGTTAGATATATTGTAACTTTTGTCTTTGAAAGGTCTCTAGCATAGGTTGATCCAGAATGGAGAGGTCTCCTAAGTGAGGGAAGCACCTGCTATGGTGAAAGATAATGGCCTTTATCTATTGATAACAAGGGTGGTGAGGTCGTGGTCCATGGGCCTACGTGCACGACAAATTGCTATTGCCCTATAGATCGTAACCCGTTTGTTATGGGCGTCCATTTTTGTATCCTTGATTGACTTGTTGCATTAGTAGGAGTGATGGGACTAAAGAAAGTTGTGATTGTTTTTTGTGGATGAGCTTGTGTGGCATTATTGTTGTCCTTCAATAAGTTTTCCCTTATGTCTCTTGAGTTGCAGCAAGAAAAGTCCTAGGCACCGTTGGTCCTCATATTACCTTGGGTAGTGGGCCAAAGTCTTGTTGAAAGAGGCAATGGTATCTCCCTCTTATTTCATAAAAGACACTACAGTGATAAACATAGTGTTCTTCGGATTCCACTCCTTGATCACACAATTGGCTCTTAAGAGGCGAAAATAACCTTTGAAAATGAACAAGGAATTATATCTGATAATGGTGTCTATCTTGAAGACCATTAAATAAAAAATAAATGGAGTGCACGAGTTTCTATCCTATGGAGAAGAGTTAATATTACTAGTGTATTGGATGGCCTCAATTTTGTTTGTGGCTCATGGAATTTTGTATGTGGACATTTTCTCTCACGGGCACAAAGGACTGCATATTCTTGAAAATTTGGGGACAGGCAGGCTTCCTATAGGGAGATCTGAGTCTATCTTCATGTTTCTTCTAGCTATCTAGCGCATAAGACTCCAATGGCCATTAGTCATTGCATGAGCTTAGCTTGCAGCGCTGTATGTTGACATTTTCTCTCACGGGCAGAAAGGACTGCATATTCTTGAAAATTTGGGAACAGGCAGGCTCCTATAGGGAGATCTGACTCTATCTTCATGTTTCTTCTAGCTATCTAGCACATAAGACCCCAATGGCCACTAGTCGTTGCATGAGCTTTGCTTGCAGTACTGTGTCGAATGCATTTAAGGAATCTACATATAAATAATTGATTTTCCTCTTTTGGTTCTTTCTTCCTCAATAAGGATTTGAAGGCCATTGTGTGATCCACGATGGTGAAACCGTTCAGAAACATGACTGTCTTGTTGAAAGAAACTATTAACCATTATCTCCCGCCATCGAAGTGATTCCTGTTTGTTGGAGACCTCTCCAATCTGGATTGACCTATGTTAGAGATCATTGAAGGCAATTGGCTTGAGAATCTTACATGTACTGATACCAAGATTCTTTAGTCTCTGTTTATCTTATTTAGTTTTTTATATTTCTTAGTAATATTTATTTTGGTTTGTTGTTCTCAAAGATGAGACAACACTTAAGCTCTAATCTCTTGTTTGGTCTTATAGGCCATTTTGGGCTCTTAAAAATACTATTATATCTTTCTTTCTAAAAGACCATAATTTGTGAGTAGACAAGATATAGTTAGGTGGCATGTCCAATACCAGTTTCATGGGTGGCACATTCAACGGATTGTTTTTTTTATGTTTATTTACAAGTTTGAATTGGAAAGGTTTCAATTTGGTTGGAGTGTATCATAAACATTGAACTATGTGGTTGTATAGGTTTGTGCCTAGTTTATTTCTAGATCTGGTAAGTGTTGTCTTAGGTTTGTTTATGTGTCAATTGTTAGATACAAGCTGTTCAGCTAGATGAGATCATGCAACAACCTGAGGATCCAGGAAAGGAGCACATTTTTTACTATGAAACTAAGTCTCAACGTGACACACTTCAGATACTAAAAGCTGCACAGCTTCAAGATGCATTCTCTTATATTGAGGATCATTCTCATCCGAAACTCTGGACAATACTTGCAGAGCATGCGCTTGAAAAGCTTGATCTTTCCATTGCAGAAAAAGTATTGATGAGTTTCTTATTTTGCTCTTGAAGATATACTTATAATTCCTACACTAATACATAATATGCAGGCCTTTGTCAAATGCAAGAACTATTTCGGAATTCAATTTGTCAAAAGAATTCATTCCTTGAAAGAGAATAATGAGAAAAAAGCAGAGGTAAGTTAGTTTTCTCCAGGGCACTATCTCTTTATCCAAAAAAGGTTATACTTGAAAGCTCCTCAAAAGTTGAGAAATGGAACTTTGTAAAATTAAATGCAATAATAACATATTATGAATGTGAAACTGCACTGTGTTGCTGAAAATTTGTCCAAGAAGATTTCTATATATTCTGAATGTGAAACTGCAGTGCGAGTCAGCAAAATTTGTCCAAAAATTTGTCCATATAGCAGTCTTGTTGAGCTGCTGTACTTTCAAGCTAATGGGCCTAATTTCTATGATAATCTTTAAACACGATTCTCTTTAATGTTAGCCATATGGTTGACATGCAAGGATCCAGGAAAGATCTCTAACTGCCACTTGAGCTTGGGCTCTTCGACGACTACTCTTGGGATGCATTTTCCCTTTGTTGAATTGTTACTGCCTGGTCTATTGTAACGCCCTTCAAGTGTGTGGTAGAGACCCTACGTACGTAGCCCTTAGGTCACTTGTAGAGTGATGGAGCTAAAGAAAGTTGTGATGGCCCTTTGCTGATGAGCTGTTGTGGCTGTGTTATTCCTCAACAACTTCTATGTATCTTGATTTCTAGCAAGAAATGTCCCAAGCACCATTGGTCTTCAGTTTTATTACCTTGTGTAGTTTGCCAACGCCTTGTGTGAAGAGACAATGGTATCTCCCGTGTACTTCATATGGCACAACACAATTAGTACATCCATTCTTCCCTTGGTTGCATCTCTAATGATGCCAATAGAGCACATGAAATAGATTTATATCCATATAAGAAGGCTTGATGATACAACAATCTTGCAATGTGTAGGTCATCTTCCAACCAATAGACGTAGAGCTAATCCATGTTTTCTGTATCCAATTTAATGACAAAATCAAATTACTCTATTCCTTTGCATCTTTTTTTGCGTTAAGGTGTGGAAAATCCAAGCTTCAATGCAGTGGGGGTAGTGAGGAGACACACTTGTTACATTCCCTTCAAACAATGGCAGGGCAGGTCTGAAGTTTTTGTCAACAAAGAGGATTCAAACTTTGTCTCAATATGTTAGTGTGAGCCCAGCAGATTGGATGATATACATTTAGATTTAGAGGACTGCACCTGGCAGCTTTGCAATCATAAAGTTGAATCTGAGGAGCATTATGAATATCTTTGCCCTAGCACTTGAGTACCTTTGGTTAGGGATTTCTCAAATCTGTTGGATACAGATTATTGATTGGAATAATGGGTTGATCACTGTTGAGTCTACACCCATCTCCATCTGGATTATATTGTGGGGCATTGATGCATTTCTTCTTATCATGGGGGCAATGATCAAGACTAAAGGTCTCTTTAAATATGTCTAATTATGAGTCCTTGGAGGCTGGGTCACAAAATTGCTATTTTGTAGAAATGTATTGAACAGTTAAAATTTAGTTCGTTCTTGGAATGTGATGTGCACACTGTCTTTCAAGGGCTACCTACCCACTAGAAAATCAAGCACAAGAAATCTCCTATAGGGAGAATTGAGACCCTATGAATTTTACTCGTACATATGTGTAGGATCACGTGTATGGCACTGTTTCCTTTCTCAAGAAGTATTGTAGTTCTGGTCTTGTTACACATGCGTGAGGTAGAGTTAAACACTGTCACTGTAATTTTGTCAAGGTTGACCGGCGAATCCTTCTCAATACAAAATGACTTTAAAGCGTTTAGATGGAGATCAACACAATGTCATCAACATACAGTAATATCGGTGTGGCTACTTGTTCTAAGCATGCTCGTTAAGAACATAATTTCTCTATGTAATTAGATATCTCATCTATATAAAAATCTAAGAGAGTGAGTGATAATCAAAGAAATTTTGTGATCTCCACAGAGTGGAATACAATGATAAAAACTCCTTAGATTAGGAGACATAGAGAACCTCTTGATAGAGAGGGTGGCAGTCGCTAATCCACCTAGAGAGAGAACTATGACAGATTTCTTCCATATGGCTACTGCTAGAGTCACCCTTATAGCATGGATCCCTGTGAAAGCGCATTGACGATTCAGATATGTCACAATCTAGAGATATTTCTTTTTGTCTTTTATGTCAATTTAGTTTTAGGAAGCTACTGTAGAAAAATATTTCTCTTTTGTATTCTCTTTATTATTCACATTGATGAATTAATATAAATGGTTGAACCACTGTCAGGTCTCATTGACTATTACAGTCTTTTAGAGATGTTAATGTATCGTTCTTTTTTTCTCCCGTTCTATCTGTTGTGTACTCTGTAATATTCTATTGACCATTGGGATTATCCAGCCTGTTTATATTTTAGTTGTTTTATGCTAACATTCAGTTCTTTTAATGCTTTTTTGAAGTTCTTTCTTCAAAAGAGAGCAGTTCAGTGAGGTGCATTCTATCTGAAAATCATTTCAACGCTTCCATCATCTTTCATTTCTCAATCAGTATCCTTGCCAGGGAGAGCTTGGGCACGTGTATTACCTGATAGTTCAGCCAACTTTTACTTTGAGCCTGCCTTTTGTTTGATGGATTACTGTTACGAATGTAAGACGATGATCAACAAATAAGTGAACAAGCAAGGTGAGAAAGACAAGCCAACCAGCGAATGAGCGAGACGAGAGAGAAGAAAGAAGAAAAAAGAGCAATGAAGAGAAAGATCAGTAGATAGAGTCCAATACACCCAATAACTTGTTTTGAACTCCTTGAGGACAACCAGGGTGGGAACCCCCTATTTAGGCCATGAATAGAGTCCAATACACCCAATAACTTGTTTTGAACTCCTTGAGGAAAACCAGGGTGGGAACCCCCTATTTAGGCCATGAATAGAGTCCAATACACCCAATAACTTGTTTTGAACTCCTTGAGGACAACCAGGGTGGGAACCCCCTATTTAGGCCATGAATGCGTGCCACCTTGCACCTCTCTTTGGAAGACGTGCATACAAGTCACAAGTGCCATGAATGTGGGCCATCTTGTACCTCTCTATGGAAGATATGCATACAAGTCACCTTGTGACCACTCATTTGACATTAGATTAACCAGACAATATACTGACACACATAAACTACTTGAAGTTGATTTCTAGAATCACGTTGGTTGTGACAATTGTGACATGCAATTCTGTATGCATACTTATTTCTATGTATCATATTAAATGTCTAATATTGCAAGAATATCCAAGATAAGAATGAGAGATATAAACACAAAACTTTCAAGGTTTTAGCTATGTATTTGGTTAGCTCACAACAATTTTTTCTTTTTCATCAGGTCTCTGCATATTTTAAAAGATTTGATGAAGCTGAGAGGTTACTTATTAAATTGGAGCGAGCTGATTTAGCTTTGCAAATGCACATGAAATTTGGACGTTGGTTTGCGTGAGTCTCCCCCCACCCCCTGAAATTGGATCCTTGCTGGTTTTATCCAATGTGTGTTTAATAGTAGTGCATCAAGTGGTATTCTAGTTTATCCGAAAGCCCCCAAAGTTGCTAATATTTGGGAACATCTGAAATTATGTTTATGAACAATATGAACAAGGGAACTTGTGTGATATGCATGTTTACAATTAATGCAAATTATGTTTATGGAATAATGTTATAATATCTGTTAGGTGTTACTTTAATAACAGCAGATGTCACTTGTAAAGGGTTTCTCTTTAGTCCAAAATTACCCTGTGAAGAACTTTGTTTCGTGATTGTAGCCACTGGTATTTGAAGATCTCTCCCATTTTCTTTGCAGTCTTGAAAAGCTGGTTGCTTCTGCTATTGAAGATTCTGTGATTCAGTTGATTAACGATAACATAGGAAAGTTCTATTTGGAAAGGCAAAATTGGACAGAGGCTAAGAAATTTTATGAACAATCAAAAAACAATGCTTGCATAGCTTATTGCCTACATAAACTTGGAGATTGGACGACTCTTGAGGGATTGTGTAAGCTACTTAAGAAAGAAGATCCAGTTCTTCTATGCGTGGCAAATTATTTTTGGAATGTTGGAATGTGTGATCAAGCGGTGAGTACTGACTGATCAGTGAGAAATGATCCTTAGCATGTAGTATAGGACCAGTCTCAAGTTCTTTTAGAATGCTTCTATTTTATTATAAAATATAATTTTGGTAGTGATTGAGAACTTTTTACTAATTTGATGAGGTACATATAACTCATTTTTGATGTGTTATCGATGAAACTGAACATAGTTTGTAGACCTTCCATCATGTATCAGCTGGATCCTGACGGTCTGTAGCTCCTTTTACAAGTTAAGCATGGAATCCCAATGCACATTGGGAGCTTCAGATTGCTAGTTGCACATTGCATTTTATCACGATGTTCACGGCTCTACTACATGTTTTGAGTGCTCATTATAGGTGTATAGAGAGATTTGCACATTGCATTCTATCACGCCGTTCATCATCATACCAACCATTTTTGTGGCTCTACCACATGTTTCCAGTGCTGATTGTAAGTAGGAAAGAAGAAAAGTCAGAGATGGTTTATGGTCAAGCTTACATGCTTGGTATAGGTGATGGTGTATAGCTACATATTTTCTTATGCAGCTTCATTTTTACTTGCTCTTCCTCTCATCTCCACAACATACATTGTCTGGTTTCTGTTTTCTTTTTGTGCATTTATTTAGTAATTATAGTTTCAATATATTGTTCCATTCAAACAATTCTTCATGTTACTTCTAGGTCGTAGTTTTCTTAGGTTGGATGTAATATCCTCTCCTTCTATGTCTTCATTTATCGTATCATATTCTTTGCATAGGTATGTGCATTTATTCAACATGGTTCCATATTGTCGTCCGTTGAATGCTGCTTAGACCTCCATGCATGGAAGTTGGCTTTTGAACTTGGGCAGAAATATGATCATCTTGTACTCGTGAAAGAGAAATTCAATACATACATAGAATACCTTTTAAGTTGTGAGAAACACAGTCTAGCCATAAGAGCAGCAGACGATGTAAAACAACATCTTCAAGCTGCCACACTACTTCGAAAATTTGCAGAGAAAATCATCAATGAAAAGGTTAGAAATTTTAGGTCTTATGTTTCATTAATCTTATTTTTTATTTCAGTTTTTTTTTCAACTTCTCTTTGGTTACGATGTTTGTTTTTGGCAATCAGGTTTCTCTACACATAAGAAAGAAGGTCTATGTTGCAATGGCCTTGAAGATCGAAAAATGGAAACTTGAAACACAAAAATTGAAGGTTCTCCTCATGCTAAATTTTTTTGCATTATTAACATTGACAACACGAGGTTAATAACTTGGTATGAAGTAATTCGTCTGTATTAAAGTATTAAATGAAGAAAATGGGTAGGAGAAGATAATACTATCCATATGATGATGACATTATCCTTATATCATTACTCAAGAGGAATTATAATATAGATGTTCCTTGTACTCAAGAAGGCTGACTCATAAACTGAATGGCAGAATCTTACATATCCAGCCAGGTGATAAGAGAGATTATGACCATACCATTTATGCATATGCGATGTCAATACCAGATTTCTTCCATCAGAATTGAGTTGATTATGAGTGACTATTTCATCTGGAGGGTTAAGTTTTCGGATGGATTTTATGGCACTGATCGAATGAGAAAATATTCTTCTGTCCATTGCTTGGGGCCAATAGGTAGGTACTCCTATTAGAGGTTTAGGAATTTGACGGTGTAGCTAAAAAAGAATTTAAACCCTTATGAGTAATCAGGGTTCTTTGCTACCAAATAATATAACATTATGACAACAGTCTTTTGTCATGGTCAGACCTTGCCTTGATTTTAGAGGCAGTCGGATAGGTTGAAATGAATTCTAGACGTCAGAATCATGAGTAGAACATTCTTTACATGTTCTTTTAATGAGCATTCAGTCTATCTGAGAGGATATTCTTGAGAGGAGACTTTAAACACCATATAATATTTGTTGAATCAGTATTGCTCTGGTTTGTAGAGTTATGCATAACAACATTTGTTATTATGCATTGATGGATATATGAATGCTACCACTTGGTTTTTATTCTATAGAAAGAAACATTGTAATGTTCATAAATTTTGAATATCTTCTATTCAGTCAGACCTCTTGTACCTCAATAGGAGGGATTAAATATTTGAATTTAATTGCATATCATGATACTGGTTTGAACATTGACATCAATGTTTGCAAATGCAGTGGTGCACATGCTTGTAAAAAATAAAACGTAATTTGTTTCAGCACACACTAATAATTGATTAAATGATTCTTAAATAGATACAGTTATTGTTTGTGTTGCTTACAATGAGATTTGTTGTACTTAAAGGTTGAAGATGATTATTTAATGGACATGTTGGAGAAACCTTGGCATCATGCAGAAGCTTACCATTATTGGTTTTTAGCGCACAACCATCTTTATTCAGGGAACTTCGAATATGCATTTCGTGTAATGGTTTATGAAGTCTTTCTTAACTTTTATCTATTTTTATTCTAAAGGTATATCTAGGTTTCTAGCATGTATACAAGAAGATTAGAAGCAGGCTCTATGTTTAATTTGTTCAGTTATTGTATACACATTCTTACATATTAGACTACAAAAATATGTAAACATAAGTAATCGTTTACACTGTTTATTCAGGTTGCATTATGGCTCAAGGAGTATGAAAATGTTATTGACCCAAAAAAGATATATTGCTTAATAGCTGTGTTGTCGTTTTATGTCAAGGTATTTTCCGTTTTAGTCTATTATTTTAAAATATTATACTCATAAGTTCGTTAAAGAAAGGCAATTCATAGAAGGCAATAGATACGACATATTGATACACTATGCTATGTGTGCATAGAATGTTGGGGTTTTTTATGTGATTGTATTTTATAGATGCTTATTTGAGTGCTGTCATTACAAAGATATCAAAAGGAATGTTATAAAAGCATAAGATTCGGCCTGAAAATTATCTTTGTTTAGATATTCAATGTGCATTTTTATGAGTCTTGAAATCTCTTGGATGTACTGCACCTTCTGAGATTACCATGGCTCATTAATGTCTGATCATGTATACATATTTGTCTATTTGTTTGAAGTATATGTTATGAGAGCATTTGTTTGGGTATGCTTAGGGTTTGAACCCACATATTTATTCTTTCTAGTGTGTACAGGTTTTGAACTAAAATGGTTCACTTTATTTATATATAAAATATTCAAGAGTTTCTTGATCATTTGGATTCATCCAAGTTAAGTGTTTTCCTATCGGCATTTTCAGTTAGTAGTTAGGGTTGAAACTTGGGTAAGGGATTTGTATTATTGGCAGTTGCCTTGTTAAATAAAACAAGCAATTTGCAGGACTTCTATTCTTGTTTATTTGTAACTTCATTTTGTTGTAATTCTTTTGCGATAAATGAAGGGAAAAAACTACTTAAAGCATGTACTTGCATGCATGGTCAACAACTATACGTCAAATATCATCATTTAAGTTTCTTATGACTATACTCATCAATGATGATTTAATTGAACTATCCATGGGTTGGATGCCACCTGTGGGTACTCCACATTATATTTCCTGATAATATATGAAAATATTCTTATATTAGTAGCCCTATGATTTCAGATTTTTTTTTCGTCTTTTCAATAAACTTTATTTGAGTAGAACATTTGTTTCCTAAACAAACATATAATTTATAAGACTTCCTAATATTCTCATTTAGTACTATAGAAATGATTGATAAAAGCATAATTTCTTTGTTATCACATTCTTTAATTATTTGATACTCACTTCCAGAGATTCCAAGAATGCAAAAATGCAACATTGGTATTGCAACGTATGGAGAATATTTCAAACGAGACAATGCAAAGATTATCTAATCTTTGTAGGGTGATATCTAAAGAGAGTCATACATTGGAATTTGCTGAGGGCATTGAATATATATGCAGAGATTGCAAGTCACCAATCCAGGTTCCTCTCTCTCTCTCTTTCTTTCTCTCTCCGAAGACGATAATATAATCTATCTATCTATCTATCTCTCTCTCACAAATCACCAATCCAAGTGACTTGAGAATCTTAAATGTATAGATGATGAGATTCTTTACTCACGACTTATTCTATTTTCTATTTAATTTTTAATTCAGTTACATTTATTTTGGTTTGTTGTCTTCAAAGACGAGACGACATTTTAAGATGTAATCTCTTGTATGGTCTTGAACGCCATTTTGGCCTCTTAAAAGATGTTTATATGTATATGTTTACTATATGCTCATGATATTGTGCTGATTTCCAACTCTCTTGAGGGACTATAAAGACATCTAAACGCCTTCAGAGTATTTTGTATGGACAAAGGTTTGTAGATAAACATGGATATAACTGAAGTGATAGTGTTTAATACCAGTCAAGTGTAGTTAACAAATTGAGAACGATAATTCTTCTGGGGAGAGGAAAAGGTGGCATATACATGCTCCTACATATACCTAGGAGTAAAATTTGCAGGGCTTAAGTTCTCCTTACGGAAGGCTACTTGTGAATATGCAGCCCTTAGTGCTCTCGAAAGATGTGCACATTTGCAGTGCCAAGAGCCATGAACTCAACTGTTTGATACACTTGTCACACCAACTCTTCGCTATGGAGTAGAAATGTGGGGACCAAATCTTAACAATGCAAATAACTTGAAAGATTTAGAGACATTTTTAGTGTCAATGATTGCCTGCATGATAAGGAGGAAAGCATTGGTGCCCCATGATATAATCTGTGCAGAGATGTGAGCAGCCCCCATAACCATCGAGGCATTATACCGATCAGGTACTCAGGTGGGCACTTATGTCATCAAAAGAAATTGCTGAAGATGTAGACATTCATTGTTGGTATGCTGAAATGCAACAATGGTTTGAGTCACATGGCATAAGTGTAAATTTACTAACCCCGTTCCAATATAGCTTGCATTGTTCCCATCTAATATCATTGGGTACGAAGATGGCCCACTATAAGACATTTTTACACACATCGGAGGATGAATTCATCATCAGGCCATCTTATATGGATACACATCTATCCTATGCACTGCGCAGTGTGATAGGGCAGCTGTGAGCTTCATCACATCAGTTAGAGTAGAGTAGACATATATGCACAAATACCTCTAGAAAGAATTTGACAATTGTGTTTTCAGGGAGTGGAATCCAAAGAAATAAGAGGAAGATACCATTGCCTCTTTAACAAGGCTTTGGTCCAATATGCAAGGTAATGGAATATGAGGATCAACGGTGCTTGAGACTTTTCTCACTAGAACTCAAGAGACATTTTGGAAAGTTGTTGAAGGTCAACAATACAACTACACAAGCTCATCCACAACGAAGTATCACAACTTTCTTTAGCCCCATCACTTCTACGAATGCCACAAGTTAATCAAGGGCTATACAGATGGGCTCTTGACCATGACATAACAAAGGGGTTACAATAAGCAATAGCAATTTGTTGTGCATGTTGTCCATGGCCACATGGACCATCTTACCACCCTTATCATTGGCAGATAAAGGCCATTCTCTCCCGCCAGTGCAGGTGCTATAGCAGAGAAAAAAGTATATCCCTCACTATGTCATATAGTAAAACAAACTCCACCTATGGAGGAAACAACCATCAAGGGGGTAGATATTGCCGAACCATTTTGTCATTTCTCTCCACAGATGAACAAATCCTTTCACTTGCCTTTAAAGGACACTCAAGACACTTATTTATTTTTATTTGTTGTTCTCAAAGATGAGACAACACTCAAGATGTAATGTCTTGTTTTGGTGTTATAGGTATAGGCCATTTTGGCCTCTTAAAAGACGTTTGTTGAGAATCAAGCTCAACTTGTGTGAACATGTGCTTATGAAGAAAAGGACGGTGTGTGAAAAAGTGTGTGAGCGCACTTTATTGTAATCTGTGTAGTTGTCGAGTGTTAATGTGGTCAAAGAATATTAGATATTCTTATGACAAAATCATACTCAAGTGGATATCTTGGTTAGATCCACCAACACATTTAATATGGCAGTCCCTTTAGGACTTGTATATAAAACCCCCTTTGCCCATTCTGTTTTGTTGATGATCTTTAATTAATTAATATAGCTCTCTTAAGTGCATAAGCTGTCATCCCCCTACTGTGTGTTTTCTTATTTTCTGGTTATTCTCTCTGATTCCTTCTCTTGCTTATACACTCACTCTCACACACACACACTACGCTTCTGAATACTCAACTCTACTAGAGTTAGATTCTTTACAATGTTAGTGTATGCTTCTTTTTTTCTTTTTTTCTTTACCATTGAGGATGCATACATGTGGGTTAAAAAACTAGCCTTCTAAAGGTAGAAGATCTTGAAGGTATGAAGGTAGAAATGGTCAAATTAATTGGAAACGAAGCACATGCATGTGACAAGTGATGTGTTTAATTGTGCATCGCGACATGGTATGTCCTAGGATTGGAGTACAAATAGGAGCATATCTTGACATAAAGGTGGATATACAAATAATGTAAACAACTATCGAACAATCATGGTTGTGGCTAGCTCAAAATCAGTAAAACAAGGATGCCATCACCCACTCTCTATGGTCTCTATATATTGGCCTCTCTATAATCAGAATTGAGTATATGGGCAGAGCAGAATGGCTGCCGTTCAGCTGGACAGGCAAGCTTTTGAAAGGGGTTCACAACTTTGGATCACATATTGACCTTCCGAGCTCTTATCAAGGAGGGCAGAGCCCATAATAAAAGGATTTATTGCTGCTTTGTGGATTTCCGAAAAACCTTTGACACTGCCACGTGCTCGGCTTATGCAACGGCTAGAAGCCCTTGGTGTTCCTACAGATATGCAATGGGGAATCTATGCACTCTATGAATCCGTGTCGGGAAAAGTGCTGTCTTCCAAGGGCTTATCAGAGGCGGTGCCTAGCACAATCGGAATTGAAGCAAGGATGTGCTCTATCACCCACTCTCTTTGGTCTCTATATAGATGAGGTATCACATTACATAGAGAGATTTGGCGGTTCGAGAGCATGCCTAGCAGGTATAGCTATACAAATATTACGATATGCTGATGATATTGTGCTGATTTCTGCCTCTCCAGAGGGACTACAAAGACATCTAAATGTCTTAAAACTATTTTGTACCACTCAAGCATGGGTAACAAGGTCAGAACCAGAATTCTTCTTAGGAGAGGAAAAGGTAGAATACAAACGCTCCTACACATACCTAGGAGTGACATTTACAGGGCCTAGGTTCTCCTTACGGGGGAGGCTGCTTGTGCCCGACTTTCTCGTGGATATGCAGCCCTTGGCACTATCGAGAGACAATGTGTACATTTGTAGTTCCAAGAGCCACAAACTAAGCTTTGGTTATTTGATACACTTGTCACACCAACTCTTCTCTATGGAGTAAAAACGTGGGGACCGAGTCTTAACAAGGCAAATCATTGGAAAGATTTAGAGAGACCTTTAGTGTCAATGATTGCTTGCATGATAAGGAGCAAAGCATCGGTGCCCCACGATATTATCTGGGCAGAGATGGGAGCAGCACCTATAATCATTGAGGCATTGTCCCGATCAGTGGCATGAAACCAAACCAAACCAAACCATTTATTAATAAAAAAATCCGAACCAAACTGCTTAAAATTTATGAAGCCGATAAACCGCTAAACTGCTAAACCGGTAAATTCAAAACCGAACGGAAACTAATTAGTAACATTTGAAACCAAACCAAACCCTTTATTTATCTTCGAACCTATAAACCGTTAAGGCACGGTTTATCGGTTCGGTTCGGTTTGAGCCGAAACCGGGCCCATTGCTAGACATGTATACGTCTTTGGGAACTACCTTAACGAAGGTACCCAAGGTTGGCACTTACGTCATCAAGACAACTAGCTGAAAATGGAGATATTCATTGTTGGTATGCTGAAATACAGCAATGGTTCAAGTCACATGGCATGAGTATAGATTTTCTACCCCTGTTCCACTATAACTTGGACTGTCCCCATCTAAATATGACCAAAGTGGAAAAGAATAGAGTGATCCAAACTGATATTATTAACTTGGAAAACAAGATAACATGGATCAGCCCCAAAATATCACTTGGTATGAAGATGGCCCACTACAAGACACACTTCTTACTCACATTGGAGGACGGATTCATCATCAGGACACCTTATATGGACATACATCTATCCTAGAGCAACTGCGCAGTGTGATAGGGCAACTGTGAACTTCATCATATCAGCTTGAAATTGAGGTAGGCAGATATACACGAATACCTCTAGAAGAAAGAATTTGCCGATTGTGTCATCAAGGAGTGGAATCCGAAGAACATTATGTTTGTCACTGTATTGTCTTTTATGAAATCAGAGGGAGATACCATTGCCTCTTTAAACAAGGCTTTGGCCCGCCAAACAAGGTAATGGAATATGAGGACCAACGGTGCCTAGGACCTTTCTTGCTAGACCTCAAGAGTGTAAAGATTTCAGAAGTTGACACAAAGTCGGCAGGGCCGAAACAGCTATATAACACATATGGAATCAAAGAGACAGAAAACTGAGATGGAATTAGAGATTAGACAAACCGCATACATCAGTATAGAGAGAGAGTTAGCACCAAATTACAGAAGAGTCAGTTTCATTAACAAAAATGGTCGACACCTTACAACATGCTCACAAAGCACCTTTTATACAAAGCCCTTTTATTCCTCTCATAAAGGAGCGGGCTGACATACGTACAATTCGCTCATTCATGAGCACTAAATTCTAGCTGAACTAATAACTACCAACAACTACATTAAAACTAGTTGAGCTTGGTATCTCAACAAAGAGACATAGGGAAAAGTTGTTGAAGGACAATAATACAGCCACAAGCTCATCCACAAAGAACAATCACAACTTTCTTTAGCCTCATCACTCCTACTAATGCTATGAGTCAATAAAGGGGTACACAAATGGGCTCCTTACTAGGAAATAACAAAGGGGTTGCAATAGATCAGGCAATAGCAAATAGTGCATGTAGGTCCCGGCCCCATGGACCACGACCTCAACACCCTTGTCATCAATAATAAAGCCCATTTTCTCTTGCCATTGCAGGTGTTTCCCTCGCTTCGGAGACCTCACCATTCTGGATCGACCTATGCTAGAGATCTTTCGAAGACAAAAGTTACAATATATCTAACTTGAGAATCTCACATGTGCCGAAAACCAGATTCCATTTATATTTATTGAGTAATATTTATTTTATTTTGATTTGTTGTTCTCAAAGACAAGACAACACTTAATATGTAATCCCTTGTTTGGTCTTATAGCCCATTTTGGCCTCTTAAAAGACGTTTATATATATATATATATTTCTATAGAAATATCTATCAATCAATCAATCTATAGATGAGGTGTCACATTACACAGAGAGATTGGGCAGTTAACATGGCATAAGCGTAAATGCGCTATATAACCAGGATTGCCCCCATCTAAGTTTGTTTACATGACCAAAGTGGAAAAGAGTAGAGAGTTCTAAACTGATATTCTTAACTTGAGAAACAAGATAACATGTATTAACCCCAAAACATTATCTGGTAGGAAGATGGCTAAGACACTTTCTACACACACCAGAGGCTAGATTATCATCAGGCCCTCATATATGAACACTTTCATTCTTTGCAAATGTTTGCTTAATCTTTGCAAATCATTGGCATCCATATTCATTGGGTAAATCTCTGGTTTGTTAATATTTGCTTATATTTATTTTTTCTTAAATGACCTCCAAGATGTAATTCCTTGTTCAATCTCATAGGCTATTTTTGCCTCTTTAGAGCCATCAATACTTCTTTCTTTCTAGGACGAGAGAGTAAAAGAGCATGGAAACTGTTTAATGAGAGGCAACCCACCACTCAACTGACCTCACCTCAGGTGTGGCACGAATATGCAAAGGTCCTATATGATATCCCGAGGCAACCTCCTCTTCCCCACCCGAATGCCTCACGCCCACATGAATCAACCTTCTTTACACCACAAAATGTAAGAAATGCCATTGATAGGCTACAAATTGGGAAGGCCCAAGATCATGATGGGTTGGTGGGTGGACACTTTATCTATGCCCGTGACACCTTGCTCCCATTGCTAGCACACATCTTTAATAGAGCCATGTGCGAAGGTTTTCCTACTAGATGGACTCAGCATACCATTGTGCCAATCCTCAAGAGTGGAGACCCCATGATGCCAAGCAACTATAGGACAATCATGATTGGCCATTACTTGGCCAAACTATATGGCTCGATTCTGGAATTAGAATTGAGTATATGGGCAGAGCAAAATGGCTGCCGCTCAATTGGACAGGTAGGTTTTCGGAAGGGTTTCACAACTTTGGATCACATATTCACCCTCCGGGACCTTATTGAGGAGGGCAGAGCCCACAATAAGAGGATTTATTGCTGCTTTGTGGATTTTCGAAAAGCCTTTGACACTGTGCCACGTGCTCGGCTTATGCAGCGGCTAGAGGCCATTGGTGTTCCTATAGATATGCAATGGGGAATCTATGCACTCTATGAATCTGTTTCAGGAAAAGTTTTGTCTCCTAAGGGCTTGTCAGAGGCGGTGGCTAGCACAATTGGCGTGAAGTAAGGATGCCCACTATCCCCCACACTCTTTGGTCTCTATATAGATGAGGTATCACAGTACATAGAGAGATTTGGTGGTTCCAGAGCACACCTAGCAGGTATAGCTATACAGATATTATTATATGCTGATGATATTGTGCTGATTTCTGACTCTCCGGAGGGACTACAAAGACATCTAAATGCCTTAAAACTATCTTGTACGGACAAAGGTTTGTCAATCAACATGAATAAAACTAAAGTGATGGTGTTTAACACCACCCAAGCATGGGTAACAAGATCAGAACCAGAATTCTTCTTGGGAGAGGAAAAGGTTGAATACACATGCTCCTACACATACCTAGGAGTAACATTTACAGGACCTAGGTTCTCCTTACAAGAGGCCGCTTGTGCCCGACTTTCTCGTGGATATGCAGCCCTTGGTGCTCTCGAAAGACAATGTGCACATTTGCAGTTCCAAGAGCCACAGACTAAGCTGTGGTTATTTGATACACTTGTCACACCAACTCTTCTCTATGGAGTAGAGACATGGGGACCGAGTCTTAACAAGGCCAATCATTGGAAAGATTTAGAGAGACCTTTAGTGTCAATGATTGCTCGCATGATAAGGAGCAAAGCATCGGTGCCCCACGATATTATCTGGGCAGAGATGGGAGCAGCACCTATAATAACCGAGGCATTGTTCCGATCAGTGACATTTATCCAACGTCTTTGGGAGCTCCCTAAACGAAGGTACCCAAGGTTGGCACTTATGTCATCAAGACAACTGGCTGAAAATGGAGACACTCATTGTTGGTATGCTGAAATGCAGCAATGGTTCGAGTCACATGGCATGAGTATAAATGCAGTACCCCCGTTCCAATATAGCTTGGACTGTCCCCATCTCAATATGACCAAAGTGGAAAAGAATAGAGTGATCCGAACTGATATTATTAACTTAGAAAACAAGATAACATGGATCAGCCCCAAAATACCACTTGGTACAAAGATGGCCCACTATAAGACACACTTCTTACATACGTCGGAGAATGGATTTGTCATAAGGCCACCTTATATGGACATACATCTATCCTATGCGCTGCGTAGTGTGATAGGGCAGCTGTGAACCTCATCACATCAGTTACAGATTGAGGTGGGCAGATATACACGACTACCTCTAGAAGAGAGAATTTGCCAATTGTGTCATCAAGGAGTGGAATCTGAAGAACACTATGTTTGTTATTGTAGTGTCTTTTATGAAATCCAGAGGGAGATATCATTGCCTCTTTAAACAAGGCTTTGGCCCACTACGCAAGGTAATGGAATATGAGGACCAAAGATGCCTAGGACTTTTCTTGCTCGAGCTCAAGAGACATCGGGAAAAGTTGTTGAAGAATACAGCCACACAAGCTCATCCACAAAGAACAATCACAACTTTCTTTAGCTCCATCACTCCTAATGCTAGAAGTCAACCCCAGGATACAGAAATGGGACCCAGACCAGGATATAACAAAGGGGTTACGATTGATCGGGCAATGGCAATTTGTCGTGCACGTAGGCCCCGGCCCCATGGACCATGACCTCGACACCCTTGTCATCGACAAATAAAAGCCATTATCTCCCGCCATCGTAGGTGCGTCCCTCGCTTTGGAGACATTTCCATTCTGGATCGACCTATGATAGAGATCTTTCGGAGACAAAAACTACAATATACCTAACTTGAGAATCTCGCATGTGCCAAAAACCAGATTCTCTCGTCTCTTTTCTTTTCATCTTATTTACTTTTATATTTACTGTGTAATATTTACTTTATTTTGATTTGTTCTCAAAGACGAGAAAACATTTAAGATGTAATCTCTTATTCGGTCTTATAGGCCATTTTGGCCTCTTAAAAGACGTTAATATATCTTTCTTTCTTTCTTTCTTTCATGGCATCTCCACAGTCAAAGCCAATATAAATAAATAATATATTCCATTTAATGCTATGGGGGATATAATACCAGAGGAGACAACTTTAAGCCAATAATAAAATGGAATTTTCAATACAACTTTAAGTTGATGGTGGAATTACAACTTTAAGTCAATGGTGCACAATTTCTGTGTTTTCATTTCTACGTATTTCCATTTCAGATTATTCGGTAAAGCAATCGCAACATTGTATATGAGATTCATTTTCTATGCAGCCCAATCCAGCATGTGTTTTGGTTTCTTGAGAGATATAATCATACTGCATAAGTTAGCAGCTGTTCCGAAATACAATTAGTTTCTTTTCTTGTATTCATAACTTTCCAATTAGTTTCTTTTCTTGTTTCGTTTTCTTGAAAAGTCATTTTTGTCTTTGCAAAGTCTAGGAGAGAACGGATTTCAAGAAAGCACAAATGTTTTCTTGGGTTGGCAATGGAAGTAAGGAACTCCCGAGGAAGTTTTCACCCTTCTCTCAGCCTCTGGGATTAAACAAGACTCAGATTAAGTCTAAGTCACAATTGTGGTATAATGGGTGACTGAGAGAACATCTATAAGCACTTCTCCTTAGTATAAGCTTGACTCTGTATTTTAGCATAGAGTGGTGTAAAAGTCAAAGTCTTTGAGATTAGTTCACGTAAACCTGTACACAAAATGAATTTAAACATGGTTAAAAGCAGTGGATAGCGTAATTCATATAGTTCATGTTTAATAAGAATTGGCAGTTGGAAAGATTGCCATAATTATTGATACCATTTTGAATTAGAGACCAATCAACGCATAGTGAATTTGTTTTTCACATGTACATATTGATTGGATGAAAATGTTCAACTGTGGCATAGTCAGTTAAGATTCCCGTAGAAGCTGACACTGGAGAATATCTCATTATTATTGTAGTCATGGATTTAGATTATGCTCTTGCACTTCCTGGCACTACATCCTGGTCGTGCTATGGTAGAGTCTTCTAGAAATTAAGGAATGCATACATTAATCATTTATGAAGATCATAGTAAATGATCAGTGGCATATTGATAAATGTCATCATAATTATTGATACCATTTTGAATTAGAGACCGATCAACGCATAGTGAATTTGTTTTTCACATGTACATATTGATTGGATGAAAATGTTCAACTGTGGCATAGTCAGTTAAGATTCCCGTAGAAGCTGACACTGGAGAATATCTCATTATTATTGTAGTCATGGATTTAGATTATGCTCTTGCACTTCCTGGCACTACATCCTGGTCGTGCTATGGTAGAGTCTTCTAGAAATTAAGGAATGCATACATTAATCATTTATGAAGATCATAGTAAATGATCAGTGGCATATTGATAAATGTCATCATAATTATTGATACCATTTTGAATTAGAAACCGATCAACGCATAGTGAATTTGTTTTTCACATGTACATATTGATTGGATGAAAATGTTCAACTGTGGCATAGTCAATTAAGATTCCCGTAGAAGCTGACACTGGAGAATATCTCATTATTATTGTAGTCATGGGTTTAGATTATGCTCTTGCACTTCCTGGCACTACATCCTGGTCGTGCTATGGGAGAGTCTTCTAGAAATTAAGGAATGCATACATTAATCATTTATGAAGATCATAGTAAATGATCAGTGGCATATTGATAAATGTCATCATTAACACTTTGACTACTAGGTTATGGTTTCCCATGGAGATGTGTTATATTCACATCTCTCATTATTAGAAAGAGCTGCTAAAAGGTTGTGGGAAAGTTTTGAACTTACCACATGCTCTACCTAGCTGCACGTAACTACATTGGAACCATGATCTAGAGATCTGGGACAGTCTACTCTATTGTTTGTGGGAAAAGTAAGAGTAGGTTAACAAACAAACAACCTCTAAACTTGATACCTAATCATGCATTCAATAGATGAAGACTTAAATATAGGTGTTAAGGTACTTAACACAATAAATGCGTAAAGCAAAGAAAGGAAACCACAATATTAGGAAGCTTTATGGACTCATGCAACTGTCTTTTATAGCTTTTACAATGCCTTTCTGCCTTTCTGCCTTTCACAAATACAATATATGCATGGAAAATGTCTCTCTATTCTCTTGTCTCAAGGATTTAAAGGCCATGATATCACAGTCACCAATGGAATGTTGTCTGGGCATGACCATTGATTGAGAGTTCAAAACCCAATTTTCTCACATCCCTCTTACTCCATAGATGTCCCTTCTCTCTCTTTCTCTCTCTTTATGGTCGTGGACATGATGATTGTATTGTGAAGTTTGTCCTAGGTGATAGTCTTCACACTTCCATAACTGTGAAACCTTTTAACCTGCATGGATAGATCATGCATTGACATTCGTGACACCATGATAACTTTTTCATTTACTTATTAGATTAGTTTATAATTTACATTTCAGTCAAAACCATGATTTATCGCTTTAGGTCTTTTAGGATATTTTAGGCCTCTGCTCTAAGGTGTATTTATTTTAGGTATTTGAGATAAACTATGATTTGAATTGATTTCATTTAAATTAACCTTTATAGAATTTGATTGGATTATTCATGAACTCAAATCGAAAATCTCCATTTACATATTCCCAGGTTAAAGATCAAAGATGTACAAAGTGTAACTACAAATACAATATATGCATGGCAAGTGGACAATTAATTATGGGTGAGAAATATGTTATTTGTAATGTATGTAAGCATTCTTTGAGTTTTTTATTGTTGAACCACTATGAATATTGCCCATTTTGCCATGGGGATTTACACTCTGTAAAGTCCTCAAAAACGTATATGAAGAATGATAGAAGAAGATTTTTCTAGTGATACTCTTAAATTCTCTCTCTCTCTCTCTCTCTCTCTCTCTCTCTCAGTATTGGCCAGGTGCTTCTCTTCAGATATTTTTTTCATGATACAAATGTGAGTCCGAAACAAGGGGGGACTTATAAATCACAGGGAAAAAAACCTAATGTCTCCAATCAGAAAAGGGACAGATGTAAATACTTAATCTACAGGACATTTACAAGCCAAAGGATAAACTTCTTCACTTATATCATTCTTTGGAGTCGGTGCCTTAAACTTTCCCTCTCTAATTCCTTTTCCTTATTCTTGAACAAGAGAATAGTATATGTAATCAGGATCATCCATTATAATATCTCACGGAGATTTTAGCTTACTTGTAATATATGTTGAGTCAATCTAATATTTTTTGGCTAACACTATGAATTGTATTTCTAAATTTACAATTTGGTTCTTAACTATTAAGACCCTCACTCCCTGCGCATTTAATGATGTGTGAACACAAGGGGAGCTAACTTGTCATCAAATTGGAACCGCTGATGAACAAAGCTTCAAACAAACCACTTTGTTAATCCCTCAGACAATCCACCTGTTACTCCTTGCTACTCGTTCACAGGAACACGAATACATTCATACACATACTTATAGATAATAAACATACAATCTTGAAACATGTTCATTTCCCTCTTTATGTCACACACTAACATGAAGAGTAGGCTTACACAATTGTACAAATCGTTTTCAACATGTAATTATTACTAACAAGGCCAACAATGTCAAAAGCCATTTACCTCCCTTGCTAATTTAACTACTGTGGCAATTTTTTGTTATTGTGTATTTAGCGTATTAATATGACGTAACTACCCCTTGAAGTAAAAGTATTTTGAATATTCTATGTGCATATGTATTTTTTAAATGGTTATAAAATATTAAGATATATATTTTATGTATAATACATTAAATACTTCATTCATGTACTTTTAAACAATGGACTAGTTTATACTAGTCTTAAGTCCCTTCATTAAACATAAATTTTTCATGAAGACCAACACCAAATATGACTTGTCTCATAATAATTGGATTTATATTGTACAAAAATTAAATGAAAACTATAATATTGTTCGTGTTTTTTTTTTCCAAAAAAAAAACTCCTTCCATTAGTTATAAAATTTTACAAATGAGACTATTATGTACAAATCCTTGTAGGGATGCGATAGTTCCACCTTATGTGGATGCCCACTATTGTATGAAGGCTATTCATTGTCTTTCAACTCCATCAGAGCTGCCCTTGAGGATATCATATTGGCTCTTTAGAGTGGCTACAATTTCACTCCATATCTCTTGTAGTAACCTTGTTGGATGTGCGGTTTGGTTGGAGAAGACTCATCTACATTGTTGTTTCCATAGAATCCAAAGAGTTATTGAGTTGACCAATTCCAACACAACTTGAGATTTGTCATTAAGAGGAGTTGAGTGGACATTGCCGTTGGTGGAGAAAAAAAGTTTATTGTGCTTTTCTCACCAAAGTCATCCCCTCCTAATGCTTGTATCTGCCAACTGGGGTTTGCCATGATAGCATAATTGCAACAAGAGGCCAACCCCCCGCCATATTCCATGGGACGCTAGGCAGTCCCATAGAGCGTGTCGTATTAATTCTACTACATTTGGGCGCTCTTTACAATTAGGAGAGCTAAGGTTCCCACATTGCCATACTCCCACCGGTAGTGACTTATGTATTAATAGCCATTGGAACGTGGTAATTCGCCTCACGTGTTGTTGTTTCTAAATTTTTTTCCAAAACTTGGTGATAATTGTGTGAGGAACTTGAAATGTGTGCCAGACCTTTGCAGCAGCCGGCTCTCGGGCGGTTTGAGCAGCTAGAATGTGGCGACCCAATCTAGTTGTGAATTGGAAGAAAGGGATGCATTTGCTTCCTTGCTCCGCGTAAGGATCACACCATGTCCATTGCGCGTGTAGTTGTCGATGAAGGAGACGAAATATTGGCTCCCGCCAAGACTACCGTTTTGTGCCAGCCCCCACACATCGGAGTGTATCAAGTCGAGCTTGTTCCGACTTCGATTACGCTCGTTGGGGAAGGGAAGTCGGTGTTGCTTCCCAAGCTGGCAGGCTTCACAAATTTGTGCCTTCCGGCCACTAAATTTGGGCAATCCGAACACCACTTGTTTCGATTGCAGCTCCTGAAGCCGCTAGTAGTTGATGTGGCCTATCCGCTTGTGCCATAAGTCGATATCCGACTCGACTTTTTGTCCCTTCGCGAACATTGCGGTGCTACCGTCACTAGAGTCGAGGATAAACATCCTCCCATCTCTGCGCCCTTGTGCAATAACACGACCTTCTTCCTCAATGAAGCACCCAAGATGCGTAAACCGAACCTGCATCCCCTGGTCAACGATCTGCCCGACTGACACTAGGTTCTTTGTGATTGTTGGGACGTGTAACACATTCATGAGTTTCCCTTTCTGCCCGACATAGCTCAAGGGAACTTCACCGACATTCGCGATCGGATGCAGAGTGTCGTCTCTGGTTGCAACTACTCCTGGTTGCGTCGGTTTCTCTAGGTACGAGAACCACTCCTTATGGCATGTCATGTGGTTTGACGCGCTAGAGTCGACGTACCACACCTCCGACTTCGGGGAGATCTTCTTCATTGAGTTTGCTTTGTGTCTTGTCACGAAGACTAACCTTTTTTTGGCTTCTCCGGATCCTTCGACGTAGTGCGATCGTTGCCGATTTCTTTTGTCGGTCTATTCGGAACCTGTTCCGAACCCGGTTCTCTCCGAATCGGCGCGCTTTTTCCAGCACTCGCTCTCCCTGTGGCCTTTCTTGCCACAGTACTAGCAATCCGCGGGCGGATTTCCCTTATCGGTTCTCGTCGCCTCGACTCCCCCTGTTTTCGGAGGGTCCGGAATTGCTGTCGGCATCACTTCGGTGCCTTCTTCCTTGATCCTGTTGCGTACCAACTCAACCCGTTCGCCACGACCACGGGGCCTATCTCCCTCCCTGTACAACATCTTGTTGTCGGCATGTGTGCTTGTCGACGCACCCGCGTGGTTCTCCTCTATAAGGAGCATCGACTGTAAGTCGAAAAACGACGACGTATTCTCCCATGTATGCACAACAGTTCGGAACGATCCGAACTTTGATGCCAAACCCCCGAGACAGACCTGGACCATCTCGCTTTCCTCGATATTCACATCGATGGAAGCTAAGGAGTCACATATGTCCTTGATCTTTGAGGTATAGTCAGCCACCGACAAATCGCGTTGTCGTAGGTTGCTTAACTCCTATTAGAGCTGAAGCTTCCTGGCTGTGGTGGTCACGACGAAGATCTTCTTCAGATTTTCCCACGCACCCTTCGGCATTTTTGCATCCCGAACGTAGCTTAATAGCTGTTCGCCCACACAAAACGCGAAACAGTACAACACTCTGTTGTTGGGGTGGGGGGTGAAGCCTAGAATGACTTTACCTCCCCTCCCAAGGGGATTACAATAGAGAGAGCTAAGGAGAGTGAGAATACAAGATGACACCAAAAATGAGGGGAAAAAACTATCTTCATTACATGCCCCATAAGGGGTTTATATAATACAAAATGTAACGGTAAATAATAATTGTTACAAAAGAGACGACCGTTACACTCTTGTCACATGCACATAATTGTGCATGTACTCACACATACTCATCCTCACACACTCATATACATATTACACATACCGAACAACCCCTTCAACGTGTTTTACCCTTATGCCGCCCTGTTCAACTCCTACGGGTAACACACTCTGCTCACCGATTGTTCCCACGTCGGGAAGTCTTTGTGTGTCGATTCGGGTGCCACGTCATTCACTCCTTCGACATAACTCCAGTAACCGTGCCCAAGCAAGTACTAGTGCATCTTGTAGGACCAAGATGCGTAGTTGGTTCTGTCGAGCTTCTCCGTTGGAAGTGAGCTAGCCATTCCTCTGTCCATCGGTTTTCTTGTTCTTCTTCGTTGGTTTTTCCTTCAAGCAAAGTCTACTGCAGAGGTTCTCAACCCTTGCGCTCTGATACCATGAAAAGAATGGCGTGCGGAAGCAATATAGGAAACCGAACAACAGAAAACGTAGGTTTAATGGAAAGCTTAGGTTTGCACAGTACGCACGGGAGAGACAAAGAGAGAGTAAACACAATAACTTAATTCAAAAATAATACTCGATCTGTACATACATCGTGCTCAGTGAGCACCTTTTATACAAGCCCTGACAATCGGGTTGACACAAGTACTGATAGTACTTGACTGCTCATAAATGAGCCTCGACACTCACTCCCAAATTTATTCCTTTACAAGGAATATCTCTCTAACGGCCTTTCGGTTTACGCACCGATACGGCCTCTCGTTATGCACCGGTTTGCGTAACGGTTTACGCATCCGTTTTACGCACCCGTCCGACCTAACCGATCAGTCCCAACCGATCCGGTCCTCGGCTTGCTCAGCCGATCTGGCTGATGTTGAGCTTGTCTCTCAACAGGTTCTCAACCCTCACGCTCTGATACCATGTGAAATGTTACATGCGGAAGCTATACGAAACACATAATACCGACAGAGAAAAAACATGTTTAAGGGAGAGCTTAAGACACAATGTATGTCGGAGAGACAGAGAGGGAAAACACACAGAAAAACTAAATTCAAAATAATGTGTAAAACTCTATACATAGGATGTGCTCAGAGGGCACTTTTATACAAGTCCATATGGACTGACAGAAGTACTGACATGTACTTCAATTCTCATAAATGAGCTCCTTCACTAACTCCCAAATATATTCCCGCGTGGAATATCGATTCAATGGACTCCCGGTTTCCGCACCGATTCGGCCTCTTGTTGCGCATCGGTTTATGCACCGGTCCGGCCAATGTTGAGCTTGTATCTCAACAAGGAGGCTTCTCCCTTGTTACGAGCATGAACATATAATATCCCGTGGTGGGAATGTACCATAGTATTCTATACACGTGGATAAAGTGTGACAATTATTTTTAATCCTCGGGATTGAGACAACCCATTAGGCCAAGTGTGAACTTGCCTGGGGGCCTTGGGTCTGGCTATAAATATGAGGCCTAGGTACCCTTATTTCATCATCTCTTGACTACTTCGAGACTCGGTTCTTTGAGGAAAGTATCCTGATGACACTTATTTTGCAAAATACTAGGCAAGAGTTGAATCTGGAACATTGCTAATGGTTTGCTCTACCATAATGGGAAGGTTTGTGTTCTAGATTTGTCTGAGGTCAAAAAGAGAATTCGTTTTGAATGTCATAATGCACTCTCAGTAGGGCACTCTGGAATACATCGCACACTCGTTCTTATTTCGACTCAATTCTATTGGCCTAAGATGCGTCTTGACATACATAGCTATGTGACTAAATGTCACCAATGTCAGGTTAACAAAGCCGAGCGACTTAAAGCCGCTGGACTTTACATCCCTTGGACATTCCCAATAATAAGTGGGAAAGTATATCTATGGATTTTATTGTTAGCCTTCCTCTCACCCAAAAAGGCCATGATGCCATCTGAATTGTGGTTGATCGACTAACTAAAATGGCTAGATTTATTGCTACTAAAACCATGGTAACAACTCTTGAATTGACTTACCAATTCGTGGACGAGTTATTTCGTTTTTATGGGTTACCAATGGATATCATGAGTGATGAAGATCCAAAGTTTACTAGTGACTTTTGGATGCATGTCTTTAAGAAGTTAGAAACTACATTGAGCATGAGCTCCACGGATCATCTTCAATTTGATGGACAGATAGAACGAGTAAATCAAATTATTGAGGACATGCTCCGTGCATATGTTGGCGCGAAACCAACAAAATGGGAATGTTATCTCCCAATTTTGGAGTTTGCTTATAATAGCTCCAAACATACATCGACGTGATATAGTCCTTTTATGTTGATGTATGGTTTTCAGCCACAAGCCCCGATTGATGTTAATATACATCATGATGAGTTGAGAAGTACGCAAAACTTTCTTCGGGATATGCAAGATATGTTGCATATTGCATGAGATAATATAAAAATAGCTCAAGATAGCGTGTTTTTATGCCGATCATAATAGGCAACCTCGTGTATTCAACCATGGAGAGAAGGTATTTTTACATGTACCTCACAATTCTAAGATATTGTCTATGGGTAACTGTGCTAAGTTAGCCGGGCATGGTTTTGTGGACCTTTTGCAGTCCTCAAATGCATTGGTTCATGAGCCTATCGTCTCGCTCTTTCTGATGTCGTTGAAATCCATCCAGTTTTTCATATAAGTCGTCTGAAACAAACTTTTAGGTTTTGGCGACAATACAGTTACAACTGAAACTTTGGTTACTTCTTAATGTTGGGATTACGGTCCCTCCGGATGGGATGTTCGGAGATGAATGACGGCAAGCCCGGTTGCGGTTACGGAACCGGATGATGAAGAGTACCCGGCATGAAGCCGGATGAAGAGTACCCGGATGCGGATCCGGATGATGAAGAGTACCCGGATACGGATCCGGATGATGAAGAGTACCCGGATACGGATCCGGATGATGAAGACCCCGGCTACGGAGCCGGATGACGGATGTACCCGGAGAGAGATCCGGATGCAGGGACATATCTGTGAATATGTTTGCTAAGAGCCCTTGAGGCTATATTTGTAAATAGCCCGAAAGTCATATATGTATAAATATGACTTAGGGCAAACAGTTTTTGTTGTTGCTCATTTTCTGTTTTCACTTTAGAGGGAGCAAAGTGAGAGCAGCCGCGAGAGAAAGAGAGAAAGAGAGAAAGAGAGAGAGAAACAAAGAGGTCGACGCCTCTGTGTAATACCGCCGCCTGTGGCGAGGACAGCGAGCTCAAGGTCGTCGCCTTGCAGCTCGCCATTGTATATTCCAGTGTATAGTGGTAGTTGGAGTCGTGCACTCCCGTGGTTTTTCCTGTTTAAGGTTTTCCACGTTATACCCTGTGTACTCGTCTCTCTGGGTCTTTGTGTTTTTATTTCTGCTGCATTGATCCGTGTTGTCTCGGTTGTGGCCGAGAGGCGAAAGATTTGATAGCGTCAATTCTTTACAAATTGGTATCAGAGCGATCGTTGCAGAAAATGGAAGGCGGCGGCAGCGGGCAGCCGGGGATGATGGTGCTGAACGCGCAGAATTACGCCGATTGGAAGATCAAGATGGAGGACCTTCTGATCGTTCGGGACCTGTATGAACCGATTGACAGGTCGGAAATACCGAAAGGGGTACTTGAGTCGGAGTGGAAGCTCCTGAACCGGAAAGCCGTAGCGACGATCCGACAATATGTCGATGTAAGCGTCCTACAACATGTGGCGAACGACACCAACGCATATGAGATGTGGAAGAAGCTGTCGGGCCTCTACGAGAGGAAGAATGCGTTGAACCGGACCTCCCTGATGAGGAAGATAGTGAATCTCAAGTACCGGGACGGCGAGAGTATGGTGGAACACGTAAGCACGTTCATGGGATTCGTGAATCAGCTTGCGGCGATCAAGTTCCCGTTGGAGGATGCAATGCAAGCCATCATCCTGATGTGTACATTGCCGGATAGCTGGGAGAACTTGGTGGTGACTCTCAGCACCTCCTGCACCGAAGATAACTTGTCTCTACAAACGGTAAAGACAAGCATTTTGAACGAAGAAGCGCGTCGGAGAGACAAGGAACCGGCCTCCGAACCGAAGATGCTATTTACCGAATCGGATCGGGGAAGACAATGGAACCGGAGTCCGCAAAGACGGGAGAAGTCGGGGACCCGGTCGCAGTCAAGAGGAAGGCCCACATGCTTTCACTGTGGGAAGCCGGGGCATTTCCGAAAGAATTGTCGGCATTACCGAAAAGACAACGGAGCCGACGACACCGATTCGAAGAAGTCACCGGAGAGAAACGGTGCATACCGGGGAGCCACGGACCGGAGAGGTTCGGATCGGCGAGGGCAGGACCGGAAAGGAACGACGGCACTCGCAGCAAGTGAAGAGGAGATCATGCTCATCACCGAAGAAGGTGAACTAAATATTGCCGGCGATGAGACGACCTGGGTGGTCGATTCCGGAGCATCGTTCCACCTGACCCCGGAGAGAAGATACTTCTCATCCTACACAGCCGGTGAGCATGGCTGTGTTCGGATGGGAAACGAAGGTACGTGCCGGATTGCCGGCATAGGAGACGTGTGGTTGACAACCCCGACCGGATGCAAGATGCTGCTGAAGGATGTGCGACACGTTCCGGAGGTCCGATTGAACCTGATCTCGGCCGGGAGGCTAGATGATGAAGGCTACACGGGTAGCATCCGGAACGGTGTCATGAAGTTCAGCAAGGGGAGCTTGATAGTGGCTCGGGCCCGGAAGGTCAACACACTGTACCTGATGAATTCCCGGCTATGTCCGGAGGAGCTGAACGTGGCAGCCGACGCTGCCGGTGAGCTATGGCACAAGAGACTGTGCCACATGAGTGAGAAGGGGATGAGGAGGCTTGCAGAAGACAACCTTATTCCAGTAAAGCATGTGCACCTGGAGAAGTGCACCGACTGTCTGGCCGGTAAGCAAAACCGGACCTCCTTCCACTCAAGGCCACCGACGAGACGTAGCGGACCGTTGGAGCTGGTGCACACAGACGTGTGTCAAGTAGAAACGAAGTCACATGGTGGAGCCCAGTACTTCGTGACATTCATTGATGACCACAGCCGGAAGCTGTGGACGGCACCGTTGAAGACAAAGGACCAAGTACTGTCCGTCTTCAAAGAACTCCACGCGAGGGTGGAAAGAGAATCCGGCAAGAAGCTGAAAGCGGTACGAGCGGATAACGGAGGAGAATACCGGGGGCAGTTCCAGGAGTACTGTCGCTCGAAGGGAATCCGGCTCGAGTTTACTGTGCCGAAGACGCCGGAACTGAACGGGCTGGCCGAGAGGATGAACCGGACCATAATGGAGAGGGTCCGGAGTATGCTGGCGCATGCGAAATTACCCAAGGGATTTTGGGCTGAGGCAATGTCGACGGCGACGTATGTGATAAATAGATCACCCTCAGTACCTTTGGACGGAGACACGCCGCAGAAAGTGTGGACCGGTAAGGAAGTGTCCTACCGACATCTGAAGGTGTTCGGGTGTCTCGCATACGTGCATGTGGCAAAGGACCGGAGAGGAAAGTTAGATCCAAAGACCCGGCCATGCATATTCCTCGGTTACGGCGACGACGAGTTTGGCTACCGAGTATGGGACCCGGTCGACAAGAAGATATTCAGGAGTCGAGATATCGTCTTTATGGAGAACAAGACACTCGCCGACTGGGAGTCGGAGAAGAAGATGAAGAGCTCCAAGTCGACTGGTGAGGATAAACTCTACGAGGAGCAGTCCCGACCGGCAAGGGACCGGTTAGCACTCGAGGACCCGGCCGAAGACGGTGAAGAAACAGAACCGGCCGAAGAAGATGAAAATGATACCGGAACCGGCCCCGATCCCGAAATGGATTCGGATGAAGAAGAATCGGAAGAACCGGTTACTGAAGCTCCGGAACGGAGATATCCTCTAAGAGAGAGAAGGGCCCCCCGGAGATTTCCGGAACCAGAGCACGTGCTGCTAACCGACGAGGGGGAGCCGGAGAGCTTTGAAGAAGCAAAGCATGACACCCAGAGCCGCAGGTGGTTAAGTGCCATGCAGGACGAGATGGATTCCCTGCATGAGAACCACACATATGAACTTGTGGAGTTGCCGAAAGGAAAACGGGCACTCCGTAACAAGTGGGTGTTCAAGCTGAAACCGGGAGATGCCGGAAACCCCCCGAGATACAAAGCCAGGATCGTGGTGAAGGGGTTCCAGCAGAAGAAGGGCGTCGACTTCGACGAGATATTTGCCCCGGTAGTGAAGATGACCTCCATCCGGACGGTGCTGAGCATTGCGGCAAGCATGGACCTCGAGGTAGAACAGATGGACGTGAAGACGGCATTCCTTCACGGTGACCTCGAAGAAGAGATCTACATGCAGCAGCCGGAAGGATTCGAGAAGAAAGGGAAGGAGCACCTGGTATGCCGGTTGAAGAAGAGCCTTTACGGACTGAAGCAGGCTCCCCGGCAATGGTACCGGAAGTTCGACTCCTTCATGACCGACGAAGGGTACCACAAAACGCAGGCTGATCACTGCGTGTTTGTGAAGAAGTTCGAAGGAGGAGACTCTCTAATACTCCTCCTGTACGTGGACGACATGTTGATCGTCGGACGGGATCAGGTCAAGATACGGATGCTGAAGAAAGCGCTTCACCGAACCTTCTCAATGAAGGACCTGGGTCCGGCGAGGCAAATACTAGGGATGCATATCATCCGGGACCGGAAGAAGAAGCAGTTGTGGTTGTCACAGGAGAAGTACGTGACAAAGGTGCTTCACCGGTTCAACATGTCGGAAGCAAGACCGGTCGGATCAACCCTCCCGGCAAACTGCAAGCTGTCCAGCAAGCAAAGCCCCAGGACAAAGGCTGAGAAAGAGGACATGATGAAAGTACCTTATGCCTCTGCTGTCGGAAGCTTGATGTACGCAATGGTGTGTACAAGACCAGACATTGGATACGCAGTCGGAGTGGTGAGCCGGTACATGAGCAATCCCGGCAAAGAGCACTGGAACGCGGTCAAGTGGATACTTCGATACCTGAAGGGCACGGCAAACGTGTGCCTCCGATTCGGCTCCGGTAAGCCCGAACTCGACGGTTTCACCGATTCGGATATGTCGGCTGATGCAGATACCAGCCGGTCCACATCAGGGTATGTGATGACGTATGCAGGGGGAGCTGTTTCATGGCAGTCGAGGCTGCAGAAGACGGTTGCGTTGTCAACCACGGAGGCGGAGTACATGGCGGCTGTTGAAGCCGGCAAGGAAATAATATGGATGAAGGACTTCATTAGAGAGCTCGGTATCCGGCAGGAGGAGTACCGACTCTACTGCGACAGTCAGAGTGCCATCCACCTTGCGAAGAACGCGGCCTATCACTCCCGGACGAAGCACATCCAGCGAAGATATCACTGGATCCGGGAAAGGATAGAAGACCAGGAGTTCGTGCTGACGAAGGTCCACACGGACGAGAACGGGTCGGATATGCTGACCAAGGTGCTCACACCCGACAAGCTGGAAGCATGCCGGAAGAGGATCGGATTGGAGAGACATCCCATGCCGAAGTGAAGGGGGAGTTTGTTGGGATTACGGTCCCTCCGGATGGGATGTCCGGAGATGAATGACGGCAAGCCCGGTTGCGGTTACGGAACCGGATGATGAAGAGTACCCGGCATGAAGCCGGATGAAGAGTACCCGGATGCGGATCCGGATGATGAAGAGTACCCGGATACGGATCCGGATGATGAAGAGTACCCGGATACGGATCCGGATGATGAAGACCCCGGCTACGGAGCCGGATGACGGATGTACCCGGAGAGAGATCCGGATGCAGGGACATATCTGTGAATATGTTTGCTAAGAGCCCTTGAGGCTATATTTGTAAATAGCCCGAAAGTCATATATGTATAAATATGACTTAGGGCAAACAGTTTTTGTTGTTGCTCATTTTCTGTTTTCACTTTAGAGGGAGCAAAGTGAGAGCAGCCGCGAGAGAAAGAGAGAAAGAGAGAAAGAGAGAGAGAAACAAAGAGGTCGACGCCTCTGTGTAATACCGCCGCCTGTGGCGAGGACAGCGAGCTCAAGGTCGTCGCCTTGCAGCTCGCCATTGTATATTCCAGTGTATAGTGGTAGTTGGAGTCGTGCACTCCCGTGGTTTTTCCTGTTTAAGGTTTTCCACGTTATACCCTGTGTACTCGTCTCTCTGGGTCTTTGTGTTTTTATTTCTGCTGCATTGATCCGTGTTGTCTCGGTTGTGGCCGAGAGGCGAAAGATTTGATAGCGTCAATTCTTTACACTTAAGAATTATCGTCTAAACCACATGTACTAGAACGAATTCTCGATGTTAAAACACAAAATTTGCATTCTAAAATAATCTGAGAATTTAAAATTAAATGGATGGATAAATCTATCAAAGATGCCACACGGAAACATGAAAATACTCTTAGAACTAACTTCCCTAACTTTCCATTGCAAGAGTGCAATGTTTTAAAGAAGGGGAGTATGTTACGGGCATGACCATATAATATCCCGTGGTGAGAATGTACCATAGTATTCTATACACGTGGATAAAGTGTGAGGGTTAAACGAGAGTGTAAAGAAGGGGAGAATTACTTTTAATCCTCAGGATTGAGACAACCCATTAGGCCAAGTCTGAACTTGCCTGGGGGCCTTGGATCTGGCTATAAATATGAGGCGTAGCTACCCTCATTTCATCATCTCTTGACTACGTCGAGACTTTGTTCTTGTGGTGGGTCAACTCTTGTTGCGAGCACGCGAGCACCAAGTACGACCCGACGCCACGACGATGGTATGGTACGCCGATCGAGGCTCGAGTCCATCTCGATCCCTTCGCCCGGGGGTGGCTGGGTGGATCAATACCCTTCTTTCTCTCTCTCTCCTTTCTTATAATCTATCTTTGTTATCCTTATCATATGCTTACTTTAGAACATAACCCTAACATCCCTCTCTCCTGTAAAAGTAGCAACTAGAAGACCCGCCACACACTCGAGGCCTGCTAAGAAGAAAGTGACCAAAATGTTTGAATCAAAGTCCTCAAGTTCAATAGATGATGAAGATGATCGAACAACACCAGGGCAGAGTTGTCGTCTGGTGTCCTTTCAACCAAGAAAAACAAAATTAGAAGAGAGATCAATCAAAGAAAGCTTGTGAGGAAAGGACAAGTCTTGAACCTTCCTATCACTCAAATTCATCGCCCACCTGTTGTTGAAAAGACTCGACGTCGGACACTAGAGATAAGAGAGCCTCACAAATTACATGTCCAAAACTTAAAAAAGAAAATGAAGATTAATCCCCATGCTACAGTTGTTCCATTCATCGTAATGGTCGATCCAGATGAGTGTTCGTCTTTAGGGGACTTCGATGTTAGAAAACATGAGGTCCAATATAACTATTACGTAATTGGGGGTTCACACTCGGCAGAGGCAAGGAGGCAGTTGGTCAAAGAACATCCCATCACATATTTCTTCAAATACGCAGAATGTAAAATTTATGTGGGACTAACAAATGAAGAGGCAAGGTTGTTAGCATGGGACCATAACAATGACAACGATTATTGCTAGAAGATGTCCTCAATTGAACAAATAGGTTTTTCCACTAGGAATACTTAGACGTCATATCATGGAGCAAATTTATATCTTGCTCTTAGACGTCAATGTCTTCATGAGGTCGGAATTGTGGTGAATGATCAAGCGATGTCTAAGGGCATTAGAAAGTACGAGTCATGGTTCCAGCTGGCCTTTACAAATGGAGAAGTGTGGGAGTTACAAGACTGGATTTTCACAACATGGGAGAACAAATAGGTCAAAGGTCAAAGACAAAAGAAATTGAAAGTTAACCCTCATCTAGAATTGAAGTAGAATGTTGCCAAGAAGATTGAACTGACAATAGAGGAAGCAACGGACGACATGAAGTTGTCTTATTGGAGAGCGGTGGAAGGAATTAAGGATGAGCAACTTCTTGTGTCAGTTTTTTAACGAGTTGTGGCAAAAGAGCTTAGCCTAGAAGAAATGGTCACCAAGTTCAACAAGTATTAGTTACAATATTTCTTGTATTAGTTATTTTATGCAAAAGAGCTTAGCCTAGAGAAGGCGGGCAAGGCTTTGTAAGAGAGGGTCATATCACGTGTGTATTTTAAGTATCAGAGGACACGTTTCAAGGCTTCCCAATGACGGGGGCTTGGATGCTCCATAAAACGTGATAGAAAACCTGTGGAGAATGATAGGTCAGGGCGGGTGCAGCTCACTAATTACCGCAAACTACCAAGAATTTGGCGATATGGTATATTTTTCATAAACACAACTACTTCAGGAGTAGAGGGGGAGTCAAAGCTAGATAGATGGCAAGAATAGTGAGTGGAGTAGCAATGGAGGAGCAATCCATCATATCAAACTTTTGAAGAATACCATCAACTAATTTATTTTGGGAGATGGAGAGTATTCCTATACAGTGATTGCGCTTGACTTCTAGATCAAGAAAGTATTCAAGTTCTCCAAGGTGCTTGGTGGGAAAGGAAGTTTGTAACTCATTGAGAAATTGAAGAATGTCATGCTGGGAGGTACCAGCAATTGGTAAGTCATCTGCAGAAACTCCGAATAAGAGGAAATTGGAATCCTGCTTGCGGATGTACAATGCTAGTTCTGATTGTAGTTGCATAAAAACCTTGTGAAGGAGAAAGGTATGGAGTTTGGCATACCATTGACGTGGTGATTGCATACATAGTCGGGATGTGCACTAGCTTGAAGTATTGGGGGTTGCTCCATGTAGATATCCTCCTTCAAATCTCCATGTAGGAAAGCTGTCTCAATGTCAACATGATGGAGTTCTAAATTTAAATATGCAGTAATGGCAAATATGAGACGGAGAGAAGTGAGTCTAAGTGTGGGAGAGAAAGTCTCATGATAGTCAACCCCCATAATCTGAGTAAATCCTCTAGCTACCAATCGAGCTTTGAAGCGAATAGAATTGCCTTGAGCATCAATTTTTTTTGTAAATAACCACTTACAACTAATAATATTTGATTTTGATGGTTTTGGAACCAAGCTCCATGTCTTGTTTTTGTATAGTGCATCTGCCTCGATTTGTACCGCTTGTAGCCATCTTTCCTTTTCATTGCTTCGGAGAACCTGTTTCAGAGTTAAAATGGGAGTAAAATCGATGCTTGCATCTTTGACATACATGACAAAGGCTGAAATGTTAGAGTCGATGACAGATTCAAAATACTCGTCGATGGTAGCTGTAGTTTCGTAAAGTTCTTGGATAGGTTTAGTTTTCCCCTTTTTTGCTCTACTTGCTGATTTTGTCATTCTATCATTTCTGTGTGGATTTTCCTTCGAGCACCTAGGTAGTGGTGACATTGTGATGACTATAGAAAGTAGCGGTCGAGATTGATAAGAGGATTCCTAATCTCATCTATTCTGTGGTACCTGTGAGACCATTTCTCCGCGGTTAACGGAGATGATGAGGTTATTATATTTAGCACATCAGGTTGAGAGGATGCAGCAGGGTTGTTGTGACATGAAACACAAGAGCTTCAGTTCTCGATGGTTGTCCCTTGATGCTGGGATTTGTGTGCATCTGTGATGAAGAATCTTTTGCTGCATCATTAGGAGATGTAATGCGATACAACTCATTCGGGTAAATACTGTTACAACTCATTCGGGTAAATACTGTTGTGATCAGTTTCCACCAAGTGTGGTGGACATCCAGGATCTTCATCTTCACTAGTTATAATATCTCCATTTCTCTCTACAAGGGACAACTCATCAAATTTTACTGACCTATTGTAAACTGTTTTACCTGTTTGTGGGTTGAATATTTTGTATGCTTTGAGACCATTTTGCTCCCCATACCCAATGAACCATCCTCTGAAGCATCTATCATCCAGCTTTGATCTGTGATGTGGATTTACATATACATAGGCTACTGCACCAAATTTTTTGAGATGGGAAACATCAAGTATTTCACCATACCATAATGTAAATGGAATTTAACCTTGTAATGCAGTATGAGGAGTCCTATTTTGCAGATAGCAAGTTGTGGAGATTGCATCTTCCTAGAACCGTTGTTTCATTTGTCCCATTTTGAGCAGACTACGACCAACATTTAACAACGTTCTGTTCTTTTTTTCAGCAATGCCATTCTGCCATGGAGTGTAGGGTACTGGTTTTTGATGAATTATTCCATTTTTGTTGAAAAACTTCTCCCATTCTTGGGATACATATTCTCCACCATTATCGCTTCTCAACTTTTTAATTGTTCTTGATGTTTGATTTTTTGCAAGTTGTTTGTATTTATAGAATGCCGCAAATGCCTCACTTTTCTGTTTTAAGAAGCTAACTACTGTGAATCTGGTAGTATTATCAATAAATGAAATGAAATACCTTGCTCTGGAGAGAGACGGTACAGGAAATGGCCCACACAGGTCTGTATGAACAAGTTGAAGTGGAATTCTGTAACAGTCTTGCTTTTGGCAAATGGTTGATGGGACATCTTTCCGAACAAGCAGCTTTCACATATAGAAATAGCTTTGAAGCCTATGCCTGGCAATCCTTTCATTCTTTTTAGTTGTTGACACTTTTGAAATGCTGAAATATTCAGTGACCAAAATGACAATGCCATAAATATGTTGTTGAGTGCACTGATTGTTTCTTTGTTTCAATAGGTGCAACTAATGCATATGCTGATTGATTATGGACTGGATACAAAAGTTGTTCTTTAGGACAAACCATCTGAATGGATGAGTTACCATCTTGAAATTGTAGAATTGCTTTATCTCTGCAAAACTGAATTGTAAGTCCATCTATTGTCGCTTGTCTGACTGATAACATATGTTTTGCCAATCCAGGCACATAATACACATTATGAACAATAATTAGGTGATATTTCGAAAGTTTGATTTTAATTGTACCTTTATTGATTGGAGATTTCTTTTCTTAATCACCAAAAATCACCTGCAACTGATTGGAGAGAACTTGATAATCTTCTAGTCAGTCTCTTCGATATGTGAGATGGTGTGTGGCACCAATATCCAAGTACCATGTGTCATAATTTTTTTTGAATTCTTCTGTAGTGATGTGGTATGCTTGAATAATGTTTCCTTCTTCTGGCATGTCATCATAATCACCTCTTGATTCTGAATATCATTTTGATTTATCATCAGATTTATCCTCTAAAATGACATTGTTGGCTTGTGGTAGTTTCTTATTTTTAGCAAATTTCTTGAATCGACATACCCTCTCAGTGTGCCCTTCTCACTTGCAATATCTGCAAACTAGTTTGAAGCCTCCACCAGGTTGTTTTGATGAAGTTCTCTGTGATTCATTTCCCTTTCTCGAATTAGAGACTTCAGTGTATTTGTAATTGTCAGATCTAGGCTTGTAGCAATTGTTATATGACAATTTTTGTGGTTTGTTGACTATAGCCATCATTGCCATTGATGGAGTAGAATTTTTAAGTTGTCGTCATTGCCATTCTGGAAGTTTACTCAATAAGAGCCCAATCTTCATTTCTTTTGAGATTTCATTTCTGGCTAGGGTGGCTTCTTCGAGATATGTCTCTGAGGTATCCAAGAAGCTAAGAACATCTTCTTCTTCCTGCAAAACACACATGTGAAATAGGGTAGCAAGACTATGGATTCTAGTAGTACCATCTTGTGGTTCAAACATCTGTTTTAGTTTGGACCACATTGTCGAATACATGTGTATAATGGACGTATTCACACTATTCCGTTTTGGCCATTTATGTAATTATCATAAAGGGTAGTTGCCCTAAGTCGGTCACTATATATAGTGACCTTGTAACCTCTTTGTGAGGTTGGTTGTTGTATTCTTTGTTTATGCAATAAGAAAGTCTTTTGTGCCTCTCTCTCTCTCTCTCTGTGCAACGACCTACCTTCTGTCATACGCAGGTACTCAGAACAGAACAGAATGCTCCTTGATCTTCCGCATTGACGACCTCGCTTCCAACATCTGGTATCAGAGCAAGGTTCGGCCGTCATCACCGCCTGCACAGCATTCGGTTCTTCACTTCATCTCGGCCTGCACAGTATTCGCGTCATTCGAAGAAAGAGAGAAGAAGAACAAAAACGAGGTTTGCACCTCATCGAGTTAGATCCTCTTGCTTGGAGTAAGCCCTCAGGTTGTACTCTGTTCCTTGTGATCGTAACCGCTCGAGGTGAAATCCCCTTGTGCATCATTGACACGATCGTGCTCCATTCGGTTAAACGGCATCCGAAGAGGTCACCAAACGCTGCTCGTTGTAACCACTCGGTGCAGATCGGTCTCAAGACAACAAACCCAATTCGTGCTTCATCCGGCTGATCGACATTCGAGAGAATCAGTTGGATCTGTCTCTCTCGTCGCTGCAGCCACCCGAAGCAGAATCGGTCCAGATAATCGGTTTCAATAATCGGTATTCGGCACATATATCCGAAGCGAACCGGGCTCACTCCGACTCGGCAACACTCGGGAAGACCAGTCGGTTCTGTCCCTCAAGTTACCGGAGTCAATTCGAGCAAGTTCCGAAGCCGAACCGACTCGGGTTCAAATCCGACTAGAACGATATCGGGTGAGCCAACCGGCTGCACTCCAACAAGGTTCACAGTCAACTCCGAACCGAGCTTCGTCAACCGAAACCGAATTTGATGGCATCAACATCAGGCTCGTCAGAAATGAGTCTACGAAAGTTCGATGGATCGAACTTCAACTTCTGGAAGGAGCAAATGCAGGACTATCTCATAGTCAAGGGGCAAATCGATCCCATCGAAAATGAAGAACCTCCAGAAGGATACAAACCAATTGAGTGGCAGAAGCTGGACAGAATTGTCCGCGCCACGATTCGGATGCACCTATCGGAATCGGTATACTTTACGGTGCAATCGTGTACGACAGCATTCGAACTGTGGAAAACACTGTCGGACACTTACGAAAAGAAGGTCGCCGCAACGAAGATGTTTCTGATCCGGCGCCTCTACAACTTGCGGATGAAAGAATCCGATTCGGTTCAAGCACACCTCAATGAGTACGAAAGCATAAGCTCCCAAATCTCGTCACAGGGGACGGCAATCGAGGATGAACTCAGAGCAATGATACTCATGAGCAGCCTTCCCTCATCATGGGAAACTTTCGTTACAACCGTGTGCAACGCGTCAACCACGGCTGTTAAATACTCCGAAGTCACGAGCGCAATCCTGACCGAAGCAGCTCGGAGAAAGTCTTTCGCCAAAGACTCAACAGATGACGCTTACGTAGTACAAGGTTCGACAGACCGATCGAACATACGAGGAAGAGATTCCTCACGACCGCCGAACAATCAGCGAAGACGGAGCCAGTCACGGGATAATCGAATCTGCAACTATTGCAAGAAACCCGGACACATCAAAGCCGACTGCCGCGCACTCAAGAACAAGAACAACAAGAAGAGTGGCCGGCATGAGGAGATCAATTACGTCAGCTTCTCAGCTGATGTACTACCGGACGACCCGAATATACTATCAATCGAAAATCCAGTCGGATCAGAAGTTCTGCTCACGACTGAAGAATCGAGCACATGGCTCTTAGATTCGGGCGCGTCATTTCACGTGACTCCTCATCGATCCCAATTTCGGCAATATACGATCCGTCACTCCGACTCAGTTCGGGTCGGCAACTCGCAACACTGCGACATCATCGGAATCGGCACAGTAGAGCTCAACCTTGCAGGTGGCTCTACACTTGTACTCCACAATGTCCGACATGTACCCGAGCTCTCAAGGCCATTGATCTCAGTCGGACAACTAGATGAAGACGGCATTCGTGCCGGTTTTTCTTCGGGAGGGTGGACACTCCACAGGGGGAACCTCCTGCTTGCTAGAGGACCCAAGATACACTCCCTGTATCCGTTACATGTTACGCTCAGAGAGGGTAACCTGTTTCTGGTGGATATTCCTGTGTCATCACTATGGCACCGAAGATTAGGACACCTCAGCAAGGCCGGCATCACGCACCTATCTAGAGCCGGATACATCCCCAAACTCTCCTTCTCGGACCATCAATTCTGCGAGCATTGCCAGTATGGCAAACAAGCCGCCGCATCACACCCGACATCAGCACCAAGAGAAACGAGACCTCTCGATTTGGTCCACTCGGATGTCTGTGGCCCAATGCCGCATCAGTCTCTCGGCGGTGCCTCTTACTTCGTCACTTTTATTGACGATTCGACTCGAAAGGTGTGGGCTTATCCAATTCGCACCAAAGATCGGGTCTTCTCGATCTTCACCGATTGGCTCGCTATGGTAGAAAATCAAACCGACCGAAAGCTGAAATGCCTTCGGACCGACAATGGGGGAGAGTTCAAATCAGAAGAATTCGTCAAATTCTGCCGACAACGCGGCATCCGACGTGAATTTACGGCACCACACAGTCCGGAGCAAAACGGGATTGCAGAACGAATGAATCGGACAATCCAAGAACGGATAGTTTCCATGCTCCAACACTCCGGACTGTCGGATGGCTTCTGGGCAGAGGCTCTACTCACGGCAGTACACATAATCAATATGTCGCCAAGTAGACCTCTAGGACTTCAAATTCCTCAGGAACTATGGATCGGCAGTAAGCCGAATTACGACAAGCTGAGGATCTTCGGATGCGAGGCGTACGCCCTTATTCCGAAAGATGATCGCCGAAAACTTGCACCTCGGTCCAGGAAATGCATTTTCCTTGGATATGGATCCGACGGCGAAATGGGATACTGACTCTGGGACCCCGAACGCAGACAAATCGTTCGAAGTTCGGACGTTGTGTTCAACGAGTCGGCTATGAATCCATCAATCGAAAAACCGATCGAAGTCCGAAGGGTAACATTTTCCGATGTGCCGACGACCCTTCAAGAAGGCCCCGCTCTCAACACACGGTCAGCTTCACGGGTAGCTGAACCTTACACTACCGACTCAGACAACTCTGACTCGGCACAGCCGAATGATTCGGTTTCGGACCATCCGACCTCGATACCCGATGCGACCAGTCCAATCATACCTCGCCGATCCGAGAGACTGTCGCAACCTCCGGAGAGGTATTCTCCTGGAATTTTCTTCACCGACGCCGGCGAACCGACGTCTTACGAAGAAGCATCGACATCTGTCGATTCAGCCACCTGGCATCTGGCGATGGAGTCGGAAATGCACTCCATTCGGGCAAACAAGACTTGGGATCTGGTCGAACTACCTAAGAATCGACGTGCTCTTCCTTGCAAGTGGGTTTATCGACTAAAAGAGACGTCTGATTCGACCACCCCAAAGCACAAGGCCAGATTAGTTGCGAAGGGCTTCCGACAAGAATATGGCGTCGACTTCGACGAGATTTTTTCACCAGTGGTGAAAATGACAACCCTTCGTTTCCTACTCGGCGTAGTGGCAGCCGACAACTTGGAGCTGATTCAGCTAGATGTCAAAACAGCCTTCCTCCATGGTGATCTTGACGAGGAAATTTATATGGAGCAGCCCAAAGGCTTCGTGGCAACCGGCCAAGAACATCTAGTCTGCCGACTCAGGAAGAGTCTATACGGCCTCAAACAGGCACCGCGACAATGGTACAAGAAGTTCGACGACTTCATCCAATCGATCGGCTTCTCCAAAAGCGATGAGGACCATTGTCTCTTCACCAATACAGCTCAAGATGGATCACCCATCTTCCTCATCATTTACGTGGACGACATGCTAATTTCTGGACGCCACGCGGGCGAACTTGCCGATCTCGTTCGGCAACTGCGGTTGAAGTTTGCCATGAAGGACCTCGGTCCGGCACGACACATCCTTGGCATGAAGATTAGTCGGCATCGCGATAAACGACATCTTTTTCTGTCTCAGACCGACTATATCCGACGTGTCTTAGAACGCTTCAACATGCAATCAGCCAAATCTGCTTCAACCCCGCTCCCTATGAATCTTCGGCTCTCTCAGCGAGACTGCCCGACATCCGGTCCGGAGGGGGAAGATATGAAGTCGGTACCGTATGCACCGGCAGTCGGCTCCCTTATGTACCTGATGGTCGCGACACGGCCTGATATCTCTCATGCCGTAGGAGTCGTCAGCAGATTTATGCACAATCCTGGCCGATCGCATTGGAACGCAGTCAAGCATGTGTTCAGATATCTGGCTGGCACAAAAGACCATGGCATTCTTTTCGGTCCGAACCGAACCTCAGGCGTAGTCGGTTACACCGACTCGGACTTCGCCGGCTGTATAGACAGTCGGAAATCTACAACCGGATACTGCTTCAAATTCGGCAATGGAGCAATCTCGTGGAAGTCGAAACTTCAGGAGTGCACAGCGACCTCAACGACCGAAGCAGAATATGTAGCTGCGTCCGACGCAGCAAAAGAAGCTTTGTGGCTCGGTCGGCTGGCGCACACGTTTCGACAAGTCGAACATGACTCGGCTCCAGTTGTCTACAGCGACAGTCAAGGTGCTGTTGCCTTGTCGAAAAATCCGGTTCACCACAACGCCTCCAAGCATATCGACGTTCGATATCACTTCGTTCGGGACTGCGTCATTTCAGGGAAAATCGGTCTAGAGAAAATATCCACAACCGACAATGTCGCAGATGGAATGACCAAGTGTCTTTCGGCAGACCGCTTTCGGTCTCTTCGGCATCAGATGGGCGTAACGACAAACCAGTCCGGTTAGAGCCGGACACAGAGCAGGATGGTTCCCGACAACCGACGTCAGTTCCATAATGATCGGCTTCAACTGTTCCGACCCGACCAGTTCGGTCTTCTGCCTTCGGACCCTGCCGACTCGAACAAAGCTGATATGTCCGAGAACCTAAGTCTATACCTGTAATCTTAGATAACCCATGTATACGCCCATTACGGGGGAGTGTCGAATACATGTGTATAATGGACGTATTCACACTATTCCGTTTTGGCCATTTATGTAATTATCATAAAGGGTAGTTGCCCTAAGTCGGTCACTATATATAGTGACCTTGTAACCTCTTTGTGAGGTTGGTTGTTGTATTCTTTGTTTATGCAATAAGAAAGTCTTTTGTGCCTCTCTCTCTCTCTCTCTCTGTGCAACGACCTACCTTCTGTCATACGCAGGTACTCAGAACAGAACTGAATGCTCCTTGATCTTCCGCATTGACGACCTCGCTTCCAACATCACATTTCGGCTGTAGTTGTGAGTTTTCGAATGGCATCAGCCTGCTATTGCCGTTTAGGAACACGGTCCGCGGTCAGTCCTTCGACCTAGACCTTAAAGTGGGTGTGGAACAACGAACAGGTGTTTAAGCGTAATGCGTAAGGGAAGAATCCTTGTAACCTATTAGCGTATAAGGGGAGACGGCTACAACCGAATCCCTGTCAAGGGTTACACTTACATACTTAAACTCTTAGGTATTCAAGACACACACAGTGAATTAGCCGTAGCTATACATAGGCAATCAGGTGTTTCTTTACATTCCCCAAAATTACACGCACCTCCATCAGAGGTTTTCTGGCCTTTATATACGCAGGGTCTATTTAGCCGTTCACGCTTCCTGCGTGAACCGTTACATGCGTTATGCTCTTATATAACTTCTTATTCCTATGCTTTTGTCCGTCGGTTACTATTCCGGTGGACCACACTTGGCACGCATGTGGGACAGTGCCCTGGCACGTCGGACCCATCCTGTTAATCCTCTTCCAAAATGGCCCGGATGTTCGGCTCTGTTGCGATGTCCGCGTCTGGAGGTGACGTAGGGCCCGTAGGTGCATCGTGGTGTGGCTCCTCTGTTTGGTCGGGCTGGTTTCTCCTGGAGTCGCCGTCACCGTGTGTGGGCGGTCCGGGTACGGTGGGCTCTTCTTGAGCTAGTGGGTTGGGCTCCGCCGTCGTCGTGCTTGCAGTCGGCTGCGGCTCTGCCTCCATTGTTACGTCCTCCGTGGTGTCAGCCGTTTTTGTATGTTCCGGGGAGTGGGGCGGAGATTCCGCCTGGTCTGCACCGTTCTCCGCGTGGTCTGATGATAGTGTGGGCTCATGCGGCTGAACCTCTTGTTGTGTAGTGGTTTCATTGTCTGGTCCTGTGGGGAACTCCGCTCGTCGATCCCCGCTATTCTCCATCGTTGTCATCTCTGGTGATCGGGCCTGAGGTTCCTCTTCTTCGGCTGTGCCCGGAATTGGCGTCGCGCTGGATTCCTCGTTTGTGCGCGTGTTGCCGGCTTGTGTGATATGGTGAAATAGCTCCTCTTGACTTTCACCAAAATCATCTAAGAGCTGCGCGAGTTCTTCGGAGTGTTGGTCCGCTAGCGCACGATAGTCTTGCGCTAGGTCCTCCCGTACGGCCGCAATGCTCTCCTCATTTAGTTTATAGAACCCTTGATCGTCTTTTCGTCGGTTCTCCCAGTCCGCATGATACGTGTGCAATTCCGCTGCTTGGGTTGCCCACGCCATCCATCCTTTGTCCAACGCCGTTTTCAATTGCGCTGTGAACCTCTCCCGATTTGTTTGGAGAAGGATCCACACGTTATCTGTGATGGCCTGGCAACGGTTGCGTGCGTCTTCCATCGACTTCTGGAGATTAGCGATTTCCTGCTATTTAACTGCTACCGCTTCCTCATACGTGGCCTTTAGGCCCACCCACAACTGGGATTCCTTTGCATGCTGTTCTTCTAATTTCCCCATTTCATTGTTTAGGCGGATTTTGAGCTGATGCCTTCTGTCTTGTTCGACCACCAACTGCTCATCGAACCATACCTTCTTTTTTTCTAATAAGGCCCGGAGTCCCTGCTATTGCCGCCTCCGATTTCTTCGCGTCCTCCCTGCTTTTGTCCGGATGTGCTGAGCTACCTCCGTAGCGAGTTTCTCTTCAAGGGTTTTTATTGCCTTCCGACCGTTAGCCCGTATCTCCTTTTCTCAGTCTGAGGATTGGCGTAGTTCTGCTCGAAGGTGGTCAATTTCTGATTCCGCTAGTTGCACGACCCTTTTTGCTTTTGAGGCGATGGCGGTCTGAGCCTCGATTTCTTCTTTTAGAGCGTCGATGACGTGGTTCGGTGGCGGGGTTGCGTGTTGCGCCATAGTCGCGTGAGCTTCCAACTCCGCGATGCGTGCGTTGGCTTTTTGCAGTTCGGCTTGGGTCAGTTTAACCTTCTTCCAGACATTCTTATTTTTTATGGCCATCTCCTTGGTGCCCGTGCTGACCTTTGCCAGTTCCCGATGGACTTCGACTAGGGCCGTGTTTAAGGAGGGTATCTCCATCCCCACTCGGCGTACCTCGACGTTCCTTTGTCTGCCGACCCTGGCTAGCCGGTCCTCATCGTCGCTTTCCGTTGTTTGTGTTAGGGCGCGCTCGATCATCTGGCGTTCCGCATGCTCTTCGGCCATTCGTTGGGCGGCTTTTACCTATTGCGTTGCCAGGAACTCCATGAGCTCAAAAGAAGTACCAAACTGCAAGAGGGCGCTGAACTTGTGGGCCGTATCGGGGATATCTGGATATGCCAAAACTTCGCTTTTCGCCGTCAATACAACTTTCCCTCGTTGGGACTGGGTCGTAATAATCAGCCGTGGCTCCCAGATGATTTCGAACGTGGTCTTGGGTTCCACTGCTGTGGAGCCGTCGCCTTCGATACCAATTGACAGGAACTGCACGCTCCGTATACGCAACGCTCGGCCTCAACCAAGCTTAGAATCATACACAGAAAAAACGGTGAAAGAATGCACGACACGAAGAAGAGAAGAGTACACAGGATGTTTACGTGGAAAACCCAAACTAAGGGGGAAAAACCATGGTAGCCCACATGCTGCAAACTATCACTATGCTAGAATGTACAACAGTGAGTTCACGGAGGCCACGACCTCGTGCTCACAATCTTCGCCACAGGCGGCGGTTACAACAGAGGCAACGACCTCTTTCTCTCTCTCTCTCTCTCTGTACACAGTTACGCGCTCTCTCTCTCCTTGCACCAACAAGAATAACAACAACTCTACATCACACACAATAAGTTTGCCCTAAGTCATATTTATACTACTATGACTTTTCGGCTATTTACAAATATAGCCTTGATGGACTCTCAGAAACATATTTACGAAAATGTCTCTTCATCTGGTGAGCACTCCTCATCGGGTCTGCACCATCCGGCTCTCCGTAGCCGGGTACTCCTCATCCGGTTCTCACCGGGTCTGCACCATCCGGCTCTCCGTAGCTGGGTACTCGTCATCCGGTTTCCCATCGGCACTGTTCTTCTCCCTTTCCATCCGAGTTTGTTAATCGGCACTGTTCTTCTCCCTTCCCATCCGGAGGGACCTGTCTCCCAACAAGTGTCTCCCCCTTCACTCCGGCATGGGGTGTCTTTCTAGTTCGATCCTCTTCCGGCATGCATCCAGCTTGTCGGGTATCAGCACTTTGGTCAGCATATCTGACCCGTTCTCGGCCGTGTGGATCTTCGTCAGTGTGAACTCCTGGTCATCTACTCTTTCCCGGATCTAGTGATATCTTCGCTGGATATGCTTTGTCCGGGAATGGTAGGCCGCATTCTTAGCAAGATGGATGGCACTTTGACTATCGCAATAGAGCCGATATTCATCTTGCCGGATACCGAGCTCTCCGATGAAGTCCTTCATCCATAATATTTCCTTGTTGGCTTCTACAGCCGCCATGTACTCCGCCTCCGTGGTTGACAATGCAACCGTCTTCTGCAGCCTGGACTGCCATGAAACAACTCCCCCTGCATATGTCATTACATACCCGGATGTAGACCGGCTGGTATCCACATCAGCCGACATGTCCGAATCGGTAAAACCGTCAAGTTGAGGTTTTCCGGAGCCGAATTGGAGACACATGTTTGAAGTGACCTTCAAATACCGGAGTATCCATTTGACCACGTTCCAGTGCTCCTTGCCGGGATTGCTCATGAACCGGCTCACCACTCCGACTGCGTATCCTATATCCGGTTGGGTACACACCATTGCGTACATTAAGCTCCCGACGGCAGAGGCATATGGAATCTTCATCATATTCTCCTTCTCTGCTTTCGTCTTCGGGCTTTGCTTACCGGATACCCTGCAGTTTGCCAGAAGTGTCGATCCGACCGGTTTCGCATCTGACATGTTGAACCGGTGAAGCACCTTTGTCACGTACTTCTCCTGTGACAGCCATAATTGCTTCACTGACCGGTTCTGGATAATATGCATCCCCAACATCTGTCTTGCCAGACCCAAGTCTTTCATTGAGAAGGTCCGGTTGAGAGCCTTCTTCAGCATCCGTATTTTGACTTGGTCCCGTCCGACGATCAACATGTCATCCACGTACAGAAGGAGTATCAGGAAGTCGCCTCCTTCGAACTTCTTCACAAACACACAGTGATCGGCCTGCATCTTGTGGTACCCTTGATCGGCCATGAAGGAGTCGAACTTTCGGTACCATTGCCGGGGGGCCTGCTTCAACCCGTAGAGGCTCTTCTTCAACCGACAAACCAAGTGCTCCTTCCCTTTCTCCACGAATCCTTCCGGTTGCTGCATGTAGATCTCCTCTTCAAGGTCGCCATGAAGGAATGCTGTCTTCACGTCCAGTTGCTCTACCTCGAGGTCCATGCTTGCTGCTATACTCAGCACTGTCCGGATGGAGGTCATCTTTACCAGCGGGGCAAATATCTCGTTGAAGTCCACGCTCTTCTTCTGCTGGAACCCCTTCACCACGATCCTAGCTTTGTCTCTTGGGGGGTTGCCGGCATCTCCCGGTTTCAACTTGTACACCCACTTGTTTCGGAGTGCCCGCTTTCCTTTCGGCAACTCCACCAATTCGTACGTATGGTTCTCATGTAGGGAATCCATCTCATCCTACATGGCACTTAACCATTTGCGGTTGTGGGTGTCATCCTTCGCTTCTTCGAAGCTTTCCGGCTCCCCCTCATCGGTCAGCAGAACATGCTTTGCATCTGGAAATCTCCGGGGTGCCCTTCTCTCTCTGAGAGGATATCTCCGTCTTCGGGCTTCGGTAACCGGCTCCTCCATTTGCTCTTCATCCGAATCCGATTCGGGGTCTTGGCCGGTTCCGGTTTAGGCTTCCTCTACTTCTTTTTCAGCCTGTTCGGTATCCTCACCGTAACCGGGTGGTTCCTCGAGTGCTAACCGGTCTCTTGCCGGTTGGGTCTGCTCATCGTAGAGTCGATCCTTACCGGTCGACTCGGAGTTCACTATCTTCTTCTCCGACTCCCAGTCGGCGAGCGTCTTTTCCTCCATGAAGATAATATCTCGACTCCGGAATACCTTCTTGTCGACCAGGTCCCACACTCGGTAGCCGAACTCATCGTCACCGTAACTGAGGAATATGCATGGCCGGGTCTTTGGATCTAACTTTCCTCTCCGGTCCTTAGCTACATGCACGTACGCGAGACACCCGAACACCTTCAGATGCCGGTAGGACACTTCCTTACCGGTCCACACTCTCTGTGGTGTGTCTCCGTCCAAGGGTACTGAGGGTGATCTATTTATCACATATGTCGCCATCGACAATGCCTCAGCCCAAAACTTCTTGGGTAGTTTTGCATGCGTTAGCATACTCCGGACCCTCTCCATTATGGTCCGGTTCATCCTCTCGGCCAGTCCATTTAGTTTCGGCGTCTTCGGCACAGTAAAATTGAGCCGGATTCCCTTTGAGCGGCAGTACTCCTCGAACTACACCTGGTATTCTCCTCCGTTATCTGCTCGAACCGCCTTCAGCTTCCGGCCGGTTTCTCTTTCCACTCTCGCGTGGAGCTCTTTGAAGATGGATAGCACCTGATCCTTCGTCTTCAACGGTGTGGCCCACAGCTTCCGGCTGTGGTCATCTATGAACGTCACGAAGTATTGCGCTCCGGCATGTGACTTCGTTTCTACTTGACACACATCCATATGCACCAACTCCAATGGTGCATTACGTCTCATCGGTGGCCTTGGTCGGAAGGAGGTCCGGTTTTGCTTACCGGCCAGACAATCAGTGCACTTCTCCAAGTGCACGTTCTTCACTGGAATTAGGTTGTCGTCTGCAAGCCTCTTCATCCCCTTCTCGCTCATATGACACAGCCTCTTGTGCCACAGCTCACCGGCAGTGTCGGATGCCACGTTCACTTCTTCCGGACATAACCGTGCATTCATCAGGTACAGTGTGTTGACCTTCCGGGCCCGAGCCACAATCAGGTTCCCTTTGCTGAACTTCATGACACCGTTCCGGATGCTACCCGTGTAACCTTCATCATCTAGCCTACCGGCTGATATCAAGTTCAGACGAACCTCCAGAACGTGTCAGACATCCTTCAACAGCAACTTGCATCCGGTTGGTGTTGTCAGCGACATGTCTCCTATCCCGACAATTCGGCATGTACCTTCATTCCCCATCCAGACACAGCTGTGATCACCGGTTGAGTAGAATGAGAAGCATTTCCGGTCCGGGGTAAGGTGGAACGACGCTCCGGATTCTACCACCCAGGTCATCTCGTCGCTGGCAAGGTTTATCTCACTCTCCTAGGTGATGAGCATCAACTCTTCTTCACTTGCCGCGATTGTCGTCGTTCCCTTCCGGTCCGGCCCCCTCCGGTCTTTACCGTTCCGGTCCGAGGTCCGCTTCGAATCGGTACTGTCGGTTTCCTTGTCTTTTCGGAAATGCTGACAGTTCTTTTGGAAGTGTCCCGGCTTGCCGCAATAGAAGGAAGTAGGCCTCCCCCTTGACTTTGACTGTGTCCCCGACTTCTCCCGGTTCTAGGGACTACGGTTTCTATGTCTTCCGCGTTCTGATTCGGTAAGGAGCGCTTTGGAGTCAGAGCTCGTATCTTTATCTTTTCGACGCGCCTCCTCATCTAGCAAGCTCGACTTTACTCTTGCTAGGGATAACCGCTTTCCTTCCGGCCCGGCGTTGCCCAAAGTGACAACCAACGTCTCCCAGCTATACGGGAGGGAACCGAGCAGGAGTAGCGCTAGTACCTCATCGGCGAGAGGTACTTCCAATGAAGTTGCCTGGTGGATCAGCCCTTAGAAGGCATTCATGTGCTCCGCCATGCTGGAGCCATCTTGGAACCAGAGTCTTACTAGCTTCCGGAATACCGAAACCTGATTAACAGTATTTTTGTTCTGAAACATAATGCCGATCTTCTCCCAGAGCTCATGAGCCTTGCTCTCTTCATTGAAGTTGTTGTATAGGCTCATGTCGATGAAGCACCGTATGTAAGCCGTTGTCTTCATGTGCATCACCTCCCATATCATGGCGTCGATTTTGTCTGGTCTCTTGTCCCCAAACTGAACTAGCAACCAAAGATCTTTAACCACGAGCATGTCCCTCATCTTCGACTTCCATACCGAATAGTTGGAGCCGGTGAGCTTGAACATGCCTCCCAACGAATCGTCCATTTTCTGTGTCGTTTCGCTCTGATACCAATTGACAGGAACCGCACGCTCCGTATACGCAACGCTCGGCCTCAACTGAGCTGAGAATCATACACAGAAAAAACGGTGAAAGAATGCACGACACGAAGAAGAGAAGAGTACATAGGATGTTTACGTGGAAAACCCAAACTAAGGGGGAAAAACAACGGCAGCCCATAGGCTGCAAACTATCACTATGTTAGAATGTACAACAGTGAGTTCATGGAGGCAACGACCTCATGCTCACGATCTTCGCCACAAGTGGCGGTTACAACAGAGGCAACGACCTCTTTCTCTCTCTCTCTCTCTCTCTCTCTGTACACAGTTACGCGCTCTCTCTCTCCTTGCACCAGCAAGAATAACAACAACTCTACATCACACACAATAAGTTTTCCCTGAGTCATATTTATACTAATATGACTTTTCGGCTATTTACAAATATAGCCTCGATGGACTCTTAGAAACATATTTACGAAAATGTCTCTTCATCCGGTGAGCACTCCTCACCGGGTCTGCACCATCCGGCTCTCCGTAGCCGGGTACTCCTCATCCGGTTCTCACCGGGTCTGCACCATCCGGCTCTCTATAGCCGGGTACTCATCATCCGAGTTTGTTCATCGGCACTGTTCTTCTCCCTTCCCATCCGGAGGGACCTGTCTCCCAATAGGTGTCTTTGTTGCTGTGGGGGCGTTTTTTACCAACCCCCACCAATCTTTCCTGTCCAATCTGCGCCGTTTTGGTCTGGGGCTTTCCCACCGTGTTTCAGTGTTTGGCTCTGGGGTTGCTTCCATGGAACGTTGTCGCGTTGTTACGTGCGTGCGTGGAGAACAAGGCGGGACCACTGGGGTCTTGGACAGAGGAATAGGTGAGAAGAGAGAGAGAGAGAGAGAGAGAGAGAGAGAGAGAGAGAGAGAGAGAGAGAGAGAGAGAGAGAGAGAGAGAGACGCTCACACACGGATAGACAAAGAAGCGCGCGGGAACGCAGTCCGATCAACACAAGAGACACAAGTTGGGCAGGAGGTAGAGTATAAGAACGCGTATATAAATATATGTATGCAGATGAGTCGGACGGTTAAAATCGATCAGGTCGGCGAGACGGGTGTCGACGCCTGATCACCCACGCATACAGGGGAGCAAGATGGAGATACTGCCGGAAGCACACAGGCGTTCCACGGAGCAGAATCAGCCTCTCGAGAACCTGCGCAAAGAAAGCTTATGGAGAACGATAGAGGAGAAGAGCTCGGTCCCAGTCTGACAGCACTTCGTCCCCTCTAGCGCGCGATACCCTCTCTCCCCCGTCTCCCTCTCTTTTATAGCTCAAGGAGGGAGGCCGTCTTGCTCGTTTACATCACATTAATTCTTTGTCCTTTCGGACAGAGATACTCCTTGATTCTCCCTATAGAAATATTGCTACCTAGGAACTAACCCTTGCGCCTACCTATCTACTTTACGACAAGGGACGTGCCCACGTGTAAGGGCCAGTTCACACACATTATACACGGTTTGCGCCTGGGGACGGTTTTCTTCACGACATCCACCCCCACCTAACCGCGCATCCACCGGTATGCGCCAAAATTGGGTTCCTACGAGAGAAAACCGATCCTTGCTTTTATTCCTCGTTTACCAGTTCATCCTCTGCCTCGGGCTGCTCGTCGTCGCTATCCATGCCTCCTAGCCCCGGCTCCCCGTCGTGCCGTTTCTTGAACGCTTTGATCCTCTTCCCCGCTATCGGTATCGCCATTCTCGTACCGTCGAGCTCCGCGAGATGGTACGTCCCATTGTGGTTGGCGCCTGTTACTACGTAAGGCCCGAACCACCTCCTCGCAAACTTCCGCGTGACCCTATGCTGATTGTTGAGGTTGCTGTCATAGACTAGCACCCAGTCGCCTTCCTCGATCTTCCATGGCCTAGACCAGTGTGTTCGGTCAAACCGGGCTTTGTTCCTTATCCTCGCTACCTGAAGTTTCTCCGCGGCTCGTTCTACGTCCTCCGGCCTCCGCTTGAGCTGTCGAATCCGCGCCGCCAACAGTTCCTCTCGGCTCATCTCATCCCTCCAGTCCACTGTGGCCCACGAGGAGATCGTTCGCTCTGTTGGCATGATCGGCTTCTGTCCGAACATCATCTCGGCCGGCATGAACCCGGTTACCGGTCCGCCCACAAGGCATAAGGTAGCAGCCGTGGCCAGTCCCCGACTCGGCCTCCGCACACCCGTACTAGCGCTTTGACAATTGGCCTGTGTTCGCGCTCCACCTTCCCGTTCGCCTCCGGATTGTACGCTGTGGTGAGCGAAAGTTTGACTCCTAGCTGGTCGAACAACTCTTCGGCTTCTTTTGCGTCCAACTCGCCACGGTCAGATGTATCCGTCCCGGAGAAAGAATCGGTAGGCTTTCTTCCGAATCCGGTTGGCCTCGTCCGTTGTCCATGCCGCGTTCGGTGTCATTGTTTTCAGGAACCCGTCGATCTACAGCCACTCCCCGTCGTACTTGCTCTCGTCGAAGTCGTTAAGCGTTGGAGAGCATTCCCTGTTGGTTGTCACGTAAGCCGTCTCGAAGAAGTCCACGCCGACTTCCTCGTCCTCTGAAACCATGCCGCCGTCGTTTTCGAACCTCGCCCTTGAAAGCATGTCGGCCATGGCATTGTCTTTCCCGGAAATGTGTCGTATTTCCGGATTCAGGGACTTGATGTACGCTATCCACCTGAGCATTGCCAGGTCCGGCGTCGCGCATCCGGAAACCATGCCAAGAATTGGCAGGCAGTCCGTCTCGATAATTACCTCTGTCCCGATCAGGTAGCCTTTATCGGCCTTTACCGCTGAAACGATACCCCAAAGCTCGCGTTTAACCTGGGCGTATCCTCGCTGTCGCTCGCTGAGGACCTTCGCACCGAACCGGATTGGGGAACGCATGCCATCCTCGTCCTCTTGGTTGACGACCCATCCGATCCCGGTCGGACTCGTGTCTACCGTTACGTAAATTGGAGTGCTCTTTCCGTAGCCAGTCTTTTCGAGCGCCGAAGCCGCGACAAGTGCTTCCTTCATCTTCTGGACAGACTCCGTATGCTCGTCTCTCCACTCGAATCTTCGCCCCTTTTTCAGCAACCCGTATAACGGCTCCGCGACGTGAGCATAATGCGGGATCCATATGTGGTAGAACTCGCACGCTCCCAAGAACCTTCGAACCTTCGTGACCGAGCTACAGTCGTTCTTCATTGCGGAGATGGCTTCTACCTTAGCCGGAGACGGTTTCCGGCCGTACGGCCTGCATAGGTGTCCGACGACCATTATCTCAGATTGCCCGAAGGACGACTTCCCCCCGGAGAAGGTGAGCCTTGCACCCTCCAACCTCTGCAGCACCTCCTCGCAGTCATCGATGTGGGTCGCCATGAATTTCCTGCATCCGTCCGGTCCGATCGTCTCGTCCCTTTCCTCCACCGGGCATCCCATGATCGGGACGTCGTCCAAAAATGGCATGGTGATGACCGGGATACAATCCCTCAGAACCTTGTTCATTGCGTTCACCATGTGACAAACGCCGTCTTCTCCTGGTCCTCGGGATGCATGCGTACCTGGTTATAGCCACTGAAGCCATCTAAAAAACTGTACATCTCATGGCCCACGACGATGTCCAACACACTATCGGTGAAGGGTAAGGGAAATGCGTCCGTAATGGTTACGATGTTTAATTTTCAGTAATCTACGCATACCCGTATTTTGTCGTTTTTCTTTGGAACGACCACTATCGGGCTTAGCCATGTCGCTTGTTTAACTGGTCGTATGAACCCCGCCTTCAGGAGCTTGTCAATTTCTTCTTCCACGCGGGTCGCGTAGTTGGGGTTCTTGCGGTAGCGGCGCTGCTGGACGGGTTTCGCGTCAGTTGCTACATTGATCTCATGCTGATAGAACTTGGGATCTAACCCCTTCACGTCCTCGTGAGCCCAAGCGAATACATCTTTATATTCTGTGAGTAGTGCGATCATCGTGATTCTCTGGTCCGGCCTTAATTCCTTTGCGATGGAGAGGAATCGGGGCTCCGATTCCGTACCCACATTTACTTCTTCGAGAGCGGAAGCGGTGACTTGTCGTGAAATCTCCATTTCCCTTTCGAATGCCGCTCGTGCTCTGCTGAGTTCCAATATGGACTTTGGGTTTGGTTCGTAAGGCTCGTCGTGGGGAACAGTGGCCGTGGCATATTCTACTGCGGTTGCGATGACATCTATTTCGAACAACGGAATAATCCGAGGGTGTTCGTCGAGGTATGCCTCCAATTATGCATCTTCCACCCTAGCCAGCATATTTATATCCTCCGTGTATAACGGTGTTATACCCTTAGGTTGTGGCGTGCTGCCTTCCGTAGGTACGCGAACCTTGGTGTGTCCATGCCGGAAACTAATACACTTGTGTTGCTAGCTCTGCTTGATATTTGTTGTCCGAAGGTATGGTCTGGCCAGAAGCACTTGGTACGCCCCCTGGGGCGTCCAAAACGAGGATGACCACCGAGATGTCGAAGCGGTGTCCGCCCACGATGATGCCTATTTTGCGAATTAACCCCAACGGTCGCACTGAGCGGGTATCTGCCATGCAGAGCCAGAATGGACATGCCCCCCATTCGGAAATGCCTAATTGTTCGCAATTTTTCATGCTAATTACATTGACGCCTGAGCCGCCGTCGATTACACATCCCCTGATGCTACTTACTCCTCGCGGTCCGGCCTTGTTTGTCGGAACGTACGCGGTGGCTGCTGTTGGTCCCGGCGTTGTTCTTGGTGCCGCTCATCCCCCGAGCTTTCGTCGTAATGCCGGTGATCCCTATACTGCCATGGCTTACCCCGATAGCCATTGAAGTCGCCTCGTTTGTTTGTCGGCCGTTGATTCTCGTAGCGCCGACCCCCTTTGGCGTAACTCGGATGTCCACGATAATCCTCGTCCTCTGGGTCGTCCTCCTCGGAATTGTTGTGATTCCTGCGATTCCGGTTGTACCGGCCCTCCCGCGGGTTGCGATCCTTATACCGGGGTCAGTCTTCTTGCCTCCTCTGTTCAGCCCGGTGCGGTTGACGCTGTGCGTCCATGCTGTGAACTGCGAGAGTGGCTCTTTTTAACATATTGTACTCGCATTGGTCGAATGTGTGAGCCTTCGAGTGGCAGATTGGGCAGTGGATTCGCATATTGCAGTCTACTGCGGAATGCCCCGAGTTCAGGTAAATCGTGCATTGGATTGCTTGACGAAACTGGCGTTCCTCATCCTGAGGTAACGCTTGTCGTAAGGAGGACATAGAAAACCTTTCCTCCTCGTCATCCAACTCGAGCTATAACGCTCGTTCAATTACCATATCCGCCGTTTCCCCTTTCACGCTATTGTTACCAAAACTGGGGGACCCAACTTACGACAATCAAGAACAAGTCCTTTTGAACCCTAGTCGTCTACGATTAATGGTGACAAATGTTGTTGAGACAACTTTGGATTCAAAATTTCTCGATTCTATTCGCTCGAGCATTGGTTCAGATGATTTTGCACAAGATATTTTAGACCACATTGTTCCAAATCATGCTTCTTGTTCACAGTCCAAGTTTTCTTGGATGGATTATGGGAACTTCAGTTGGCATGATGGGTTGCTTTCTCAAAACAACCGTACTTATATTCCCGATGGAACTTTTCGACTTGAAGTCTTGCATCACTGCCATGATTCACCACTAGCTGGACATTTCGGAGCTTTGAAAACATTAGAGCTAGTTACTCGAAACTATTGGTGGCCTCAGGTTCGTCAGTTTGTCATAGACTATGTTTCTACTTGTGATGTATGTTGCCGATCAAAGATGCCTCGACATTGGCCATATGGTTTGTTGCACCCATTGCCCCTTCCAGATGGTCTGTGGAAATCCATTTCTATCGATTTCATCACAGATCTCCCATCTTCCCAAGGCTATGATGCAATTTTTACAGTGGTGGATCGCTTTACAAAAATGGCACATTTTCTTCCATGTAGAAAATTTTTTACTAGTGAAGAATTGACAAGTCTTCTTATGTGAGAAGTTTTCAAGCACCATGGCCTTCCAGATGAAATCATTAGTGATCGTGGACCACAATTTATTGCAATGTTTTGGACACACTTACTTGAGAGCCTTGGAATTTCTCGTAAACTATCTTCAAGCTACCATCCTCAAACTGATGGGCAAACGGAACGCACAAATCAAACATTAGAACAATATCTCCGTTGCTTTATCAACTATCAACAAGATGATTGGATGGATTTCTTACATATGACAGAATTTGCTTACAATAAGTCAATCCATTCTTCTACGGGATTCACTCCATTCTTTGCAAACATAGGATATCATCCTTGATGGATGATGCTCGAAAGTCCAAAAGTCTCAAAAAATCCCACGGTCAAAGATCGTCTAGAAAAACTCAAAGAAATTCAAACCAACCTTTCTCACAATTTGCTTCATGCTCAAGCCAAGTACAAGAAGGTGGCGGATAGACATCGCTTAGATTCTTCACTTGAAGACCCTAAGTTTAAAGTTGGTGATCGTGTCTGGTTATTGCGTCGTAATGTGAAAACTACTCGACCAAGTGCCAAATTGGATTTCCAACGTCTAGGTCCATTTGTAATCTCTCATCAAATCAATGATGTTGCATTTCGTCTGGACCTACCTTCACATATGTGTCTTCATCCAGTATTTCATGTTTCATTATTAGAACCATGGACATCAAGTTCTATTCCAAATCGGGTTATCCCACCACCACCTCCGGTTCAACTTGCTGAAGGACCTGAATATGAAGTAGAAGCTATTTTGGACTCTAAGGTCATCCGCAATAAGTTATATGATCTAGTAGATTGGTTGGGATACACGCCTGCGGATCAGACATGGGAACCTGCAACGAACGTCACTAATGCCTCTGAACTTATACAAGAGTTTCATCTTCATTATCCCCATAAACCAAAACCTAGTTCATGCATTTCGACTCATGGAACTCGTCGTCAAAGGAGGGGATGATGTCACAAAATGTGAATATGAAGGTTTGAACTTGTGACCTTCAAACAATGGTCTTACACTTCAACCATTGCACCAGCTCATTTTCATTAATAAATACATTTTCATATAATTATTATTCAAGAACTCTAGAGCACTAGACACACTAGATGACCGCCAAATGGCATGCACCCTGTACGCCAAGTGGCGCACAACATGTATGCCAAATGGCGATCATGCACATTCTGATGTACAGTATATAAGTCGAAGATCTGCTTAGTGTTGAACCATTCCGGTTCAACACCAGTCTTCAACAACCTTGTAATCTCGGTTTCCGGTAATAGAAATTCTTCTATTTTTGTCTTGTAAAAGTTTTCTCGTTTGTTATTATCTTCTTTTCTTCGAAATCGACCTTGTCTTCGAAGCTTGGGTCATGACAATTTCAATGTAGATGTCGTGAGACCAAGGTCTGATGCAAATTGCTCGAGCTTGTCGACTCATAAGGCCTTTGTAAATATATCAGCAACTTGGAGGTGTGTATTGGTATGTTGTAGATCGATCTCGCCGGCTTGTACGCGCTCGTGGATGAAATGGTAATGCACTTCGATATGTTTAGTCCGCGCGTCGAATACGGGGTTCCACAGGAGGTAGATATTGTTCATGTTCTCGCAGTAGAGACAAATTGGATCCTTGATGGGAATGCCCAGATCCTTTAGTATGCGTTTAAGCCATACGGCTTCGCATGTGGTGACTGTTGCATCCCTATATTCGGCTTCTGTGCTTGACAGTGCGACTGTCGGCTGTTTCTTGTTGCTCCGCTACCAAGGGAGAAGAAAAATTTGGAGGTGGATCGTCTATCCGCTTTATAGCCTGCCCAGTCCGTGTTGGTGTACCCTTCGAGTCGAATAGTCATGTTTGATTTATACATGATTCCGTAAGCCATTGTCGTACTGACATACCGTAGTATCCTCTTAGCACAACCAAGATGAAGGTTTCACAGATTCTGCATGAATTGGCTAAGTAGGCTGACCGAATAACTGAGGTCGGGTCACGTAATGGTTAGATAGATCAAACTACTGATCAGTTGTCGATACTGAGTTACGATCGAGAGGGGTAGACACAAGCTTGCACTTGGTCATTCCGAACTTGTAGAGTAAGTTGAGGACATAGTGCCATTGTGAGATCATTATCCCGATTGGTGTCTGAATTACTTGAATGCCTAGGAAGTAATGGAGTTCGTGTAGGTCTTTCATTTTGAATCTGCTGGAGAGAAGTGTTTTGACTTTGTTGATCTCGGCAAGATCCTTTCCTCTGATGACTAAGTCATCCGTGTATAGGATGATGATGATCGGGCTATCCGACTCATTTCGGATGTACAGAGAAGTATCGGATTTTGACATTCAAAATCCGACTTGATGAAGATACTGCGTGATCTTCGAATGCCAAGCACGTGGTGCTTGTTTGAGGCCGTAGAGTGGCTTCTTGAGTTGGCATACGACGCGTGGATGTTTACGCGATTCAAATCCGGGTGGTTGTATCATGTACACCTCTTCTTCTAACTCTCCTTGGAGGAAAGCATTTTTCACATCCATCTAGTGGAGGTGCCATCCCTTCGCTGCGGCGAGTGCAATTATTATCCGTACAATTACTGACGGACCCCATGTCGCCAAATGCCGTACCTTCCTTTGTGATATAAAACGCCTTCGACGAGGCAGAAGTGATGGCTTCGGACGGCTAGTCGTTTCTTCTCGTCCGTGCGTAATTGTGGTGGAGGCAGTGCTGTAGTTAAAAAGCACGTCATTTCCATAAGCCAGCGGTCCGGAAAGGTTTATTCCGTTTTTTGTGCCAGTGTCGCTGCTCGCAGGATGTCGGCGTTCGGAAAATCGTCGTCGTCTTTCTATACTGTTTCTCCATTCTCGAGTCTGCTCATAAAATCCGCCACTACGTGTTGCGTCCCTGGTCGGTGCTGAACTACAAAATCGAATTCCTGGAGCAGCAGCATCCACCGCGCCAATTTCCCTGTCAAGGCTTGTTTCTCCACCAAATACAGTAGTGCCGAATGATCCACGTGGAACGTGAATTTCCTTCCTAATAGATAGTGTCAGAATTTATTGATGCTATAGATCATCCCTAGCGCCTCCCGCTCTGTTGTGGAATAGTTACGCTCTGTTGTTTACAATTTACGACTTGCGTAGTATACTGGCCTGTACCAGTTTGGTTCGGTGAGCTGCATTAGTGCGCTTCCTATTGCTATGTCCGAGGCGTCGACAAACACGTGGAATGGCTTCGCCCAAACTGGTGGTTGTACGACGGGAGCCTGTGTGAGCATTATCTTAAGTGCGTCATAGGCCTTAACCTCCGTTGCAGTCCATTGGAAAGGAGTCTGATGTACGACAACGTCTTGCGGCGTGGCGAAGTCCACCAAATACCGTATCATCCGACTATGCCACCGTATTTGTCCTAAAAACTGGCTAAGCGATTTGGCGTTTGTCGGAGTTTTGGCTTGCGTAATTGCGGAGATCTTGTTTGGGTCGACCGCTATTCCCTCCTTGCTGACTATGTGGCCTAGGAGAGTCCCGCTGATCACGCCGAAGGCACATTTCGCGGGATTCAGGCTTAAGCGTGCGGTGCGGCAACATTCCAGGCATAGTCGTAAGTGCGTAAAATGGTCTATTGTTCTCCCATATACCGCAAGGTCGTTTAGAAAAACTTGCATGAACGCCGGAATGTATTCCCCAAATATCTCCGTAATCGTTCGTTGAAAGGTTGCCGGCGCTGTCTTTAGCCCGAACATCATGACGACTGCCACATATACTCCCTAGTCCGTGCCAAACGCCGTCTTCTCCTGGTCCTCGGGATGCATGCGTACCTGGTTATAGCCAATGAAGCCATCTAAAAAACTGTACATCTCATGGCCTGCGACGACGTCCAACACACTATCGGTGAAGGGTAAGGGAAATGCGTCCGTAATGGTTACGATGTTTAATTTTCGGTAATCTACGCATACCCGTATTTTGTCGTTTTTCTTTGGGACGACCACTATCGGGCTTAGCCATGTCGCTTGTTTAACTGGTCGTATGAACCCCGCCTTCAGGAGCTTGTCAATTTCTTCTTTCATGCGGGTCGCGTAGTTGGGGTTCATGCGGTAGCGGCGCTGCTGGACGGGTTTCGCGTCAGTTGCTACATTGATCTTATGCTGATAGAACTTGGGATCTAACCCCTTCACGTCCTCGTGAGCCCAAGCGAATACATCTTTATATTCTGTGAGTAGTGCGATCATCGTGATTCTCTGGTCCGGCCTTAATTCCTTTGCGATGGAGAGGAACCGGGGCTCCGATTCCGTACCCACATTTACTTCTTCGAGAGCGGAAGCGGTGACTTGTCGTGAAATCTCCATTTCCCTTTCGAATGCCGCTCGTGCTCTGCTGAGTTCCAATATGGACTCTGGGTTTGGTTCGTAAGGCTCGTTGTGGGGAACAATGGCCGTGGCATATTCTACTGCGGTTGCGATGACATCTATTTCGAACAACGGAATAATCCGAGGGTGTTCGTCGAGGTATGCCTCCAATTATGCATCTTCCACCCCAGCCAACATATTTATATCCTCCGTGTATAACGGTGTTATACCCTTAGGTTGTGGCGTGCTGCCTTCCGTAGGTATGCGAACCTTGGTGCGTCCATGCCGGAAACTAATACACTCGTGTTGCTAGCTCTGCTTGATATTTGTTGTCCAAAGCCATGGTCTGCCCAGAAGCACTTGGTACACCCCTGGGGCGTCCAAAGCGAGGACGACCGCCGAGATGTCGAAGCGGTGTCCGCCCACGATGATGCCTATTTTGCGAATTAACCCCAACGGTCGCACTGAGCGGGTATCTGCCATGCAGAGCCAGAATGGACACGCCTCCCATTCGGAAATGCCTAATTGTTCACAATTTTTCACGCTAATTACATTGACGCCTGAGCCGCTGTCGATTACGCATCCCCTGATGCTACTTACTCCTCGCGGTCCGGCCTTGTTTGTCGGAACGTACGCGGTGGCTGCTGTTGGTCCCGGCGTTGTTCTTGGTGCCGCTCATCCCCCGAGCTTTCGTTGTAATGCCGGTGATCCCTATACTGCCATGGCTTAGCCCGATAGCCATTGAAGCCACCTCGTTTGTTTGTCGGCCGTTGATTCTCGTAGCGCCGACCCCCTTTGGCGTAACTCGGATGTCCACGATAATCCTCATCCTCTGGGTCGTCCTCCTCGGAATTGTTGTGATTCCTGCGATTCCGGTTGTACCGGCCCTCCCGCGGGTTGCGATCCTTATACCGGGGTCAGTCTTCTTGCCTCCTTTGTTCAGCCCGGTGCGGTCGACGCTGTGCGTCCATGCTGCGAATTGCGACAGTGGCTCTTTTTAACATATTGTACTCGCATTGGTCGACTGTGTGAGCCTTCGAGTGGCAGATTGGGCAGTGGATTCGCATATTGCAGTCTACTGCGGAATGCCCCGAGTTCAAGTAAATCGTGCACTGGATTGCTTGACGAAACTGGCGTTCCTCATCCTGAGGTAACGCTTGTCGTAAGGAGGACATAGAAAACCTTTCCTCCTCGTCATCCAACTCGAGCTATAACGCTCGTTCAATTACCATATCCGCCGTTTCCCCTTTCACGCTATTGTTGTTAAGCATTGCCCGGATGGGCCGGCGTAAAGCTGCCAGAAATGTTTCCCGAGCCTCATCTTCCGCTGGGCTTCGTTCCAGTTTCCGTCGTAAATTTTGGAAATGTAAGCTGAAGTCTGCTATTGTCTCGGTCGGCAGTTGCTTAATTGTGTAAAACTGCCCGAGAATCTCGTGTTGTGGAACCCTGCCATCGAAGAACCGCAAGAAAGCGGACTGCAGCTGATCGAAGGTTGTTATGGCTGGTAAATCCATTTGTGAATGTCAAAATGCCACACGCCCATCTAATGTTAATCCGAACTCCGTCATTTTCGACTGGTGTGCCACCGCCTCGGAGAGGCTCTGCGCCATGTGGTTCGCATTCCAGACATTTAGGAACATGCGAATATGAGTTGCGGCGTCGGTTTCGCCGTTAAAGTGGGGGTATGCAAAGGCCATAGTGGGAGCTACGGCAGGTCGGGAAAGACCATAGGGTGGCTGTGGTGAGCGTGGCCCCAGTGTCTCGTCGAGGTATTTTGGGAGCGAAGAATCCCCTTTGTACTCACGGCAGGTAGTACTGAGGTCGCTGAGGTGCGGCTTTTGCCGTGCGCGTTCTTCTGCTTGGCGTGTGACGGACCTTGTTATTGGCCGGTCTTGTCATGTTGGTTCTCTGGGTCGTCTGCAGCTAAACATCCATTCGTTGTTGCTCGTCTGTGAGAAAACACAAATCACCAAGCGTGCCAAAAGTGTTGCCGTTTAGGAACACGGTCCACGGTCAGTCCTTCGACCTAGACCTTAAAGTGGGTGTGGAACAACGAATAGGTGTTTAAGCGTAATGCATAAGGGAAGAATCCCTGTAACCTATCAACGTATAAGGGGAGACGGCTACAACCGAATCCCTGTCAAGGGTTACACTTACGTACTTAAACGCTTAGGTATTCAAGACACACAGCGAATTAGCCATAGCTATACACATGTAATCAGAGAAGCTAGAATTCTATTGAGTCTTCACATTCCCCAAGAGAGAGAGTGGTTGTTGTAAGTTAATGAAGAAAGAGGGTGACTCTATATAAAGCACCCTCCTCATACTTCATACTAAGTTAGTTGTGACTCCTTGTAATGCTACATTTTCATTTATCATATTCTCCTTGTTAATATACATCTCCTTCTTTTTGAGTATTTCATTTTGTCTCTTATCCATCTTGTGTTTCTCTCCTCTCCTCTTTCCTCTCACACATACACATAACACACATCTCTTTCGCTACACAAGAATCATACCCGATTCTTTACAGGACGTATCTACAACTTGTCACCAACTGAGCTTGATGTTCTTCGAGCCTACATAGAGAAAAACTTGGTGAATGGATTCATTTGAAATTTGAAATCTCCAGTTGGTTCACCTATTTTCTTTGTAAAGAAAAAAGATGGATCACTTCTTCTAGTCGTTGATTACCTAGGCCTAAATAAAATTAGCATCAGAAACAAGTATGCACTTCCCCTAATCTCGAGTCTTTTAGAAAGGATTAATGGAGCAAAGTGTTTCACAAAGATCGACTTACGAAGTGCATATAACCTCATACGGATTTGATTGGGAGACGAGTGGAAGTGAACTTTCTGCACCCGATATGGGCATTTTGAGTATATATTTATGCCATTCGGGTCATCAATGCACCAACAATGTTTTAGTACATGACAAATGATATTTTTCGAGATCTTTTGGACATATGTCTGATCATCTACCTAGATGATCTACTAATTTATTCAAAAAAACTGGAAGAGCATGATTCTCATGTATGGTTAGTAGTAAAACGACTACGAGAACATGGTCTTTATGCAAAACTCGAAAAGTGTAGTTTTGATAGTAAACAGGTGGAGTTCCTAGGCTATGTCATCTCCTTTGAAGGGATCTCTATGGATCCTGCTAAGGTCCAAATGGTGTTATCTCCTCCAATGAACAGATCATCCACGTATAGGATGATGACAATCAAGCTTCTAGACTCGTTTCGTATGTAGAGGGAGTTGTCGGATTTCGACATTCGAAAGGCAATTTAATGAAGATATTGCGTAATCTTCAAATGCCAAGCACACAATGCTTGTTTGAGGCCGCAGAGAGGCTTCTTGAGTTGGCATACGGCTTTTGGATGAATGCTGGATTCGAAGCCGGGTGGTTGTACCATGTACACCTCCTCTTCTAATTTACCTTGAAGAAAGGAGTTCTTGACGTCCATTTGGTGGAGGTGTCACCCTTTCATCGCCGCGAGTGCGATCATGGTCTGCACAGTTTTCATCTTTGCCATTGGGGCAAATGTCTCTTTGTAGTTGACTCCATGCGTCTGTACGTCTCTTCGTAGTCGACCTTTTGTCATTAATGGAATGATCAATGTTGTCACTTTTCACCTTGTTCTACCTTCCCAATTAATGGATACATCGTACAAGTTCATAGTTCTCTCCTACAACCATGTCAAAAAAGCTTTATTCCAAATCATACTACACCACCTCCACCCCTAATCGAACTTGTAGATGGACCTGAGTATGAAGTTGTCACCATCCTCGAATCCAAGATTGTTTGCAACAAGCTCTACTATTTGGTGGATTGGTTAGGATATAGTCTAAGTGATTGTACTTGGGAACTAGTAGAGAATGTGGCAAATGCTCGAGCCCTTTTGCGGATTTCCATTGGCAATATCTAGACAAACCAGGTCCCCAATTACAGACGGCTCGTAAAACTTGTCGTTCGAAGGGGGAGATAATTTCATGATATGGCCTCAAAAAAAATCGAACCTGTGACCTTATGTTACATAGGTTAAGGCCATACCATTAAGTTATTCATTGTAATAAAACATATATTTTTTTCATTTGCTATTTCATTATAGAAAATTCTTGTATGTTCTAGATTACTCTAGAACATTCTGGAAACTGCAGAAATACTCTTGATAATACTATAAATAGAGGTGTATGGCCCTATTAAGAACCAATTCGGTTCAATGTTAGTCTTAAGCCTCTTAGCTATCATTGTACTCTTTTTCATATAATATACTTCTTGTTATCATACTTCTCTCTTCCACACTATCTCTTTCCTCTTTTCTCTCTCTTGTGATTCCCTCACACTCTCTCTCCCTTCTCTCTACATCTCATACTAATTGTGATAGTATTCTCTCAACATTGGGACATTTGAAACAAGTAATATATCACATTCCCTTTTTTATATTTATGTCAAATGTCAAGAAATACCTTTTTTTAGACAACTTTCAAGAACATATCACGCATGCGTACATGATTTTTTAAGACACTGCTCAAATCTACAGTTAATAATTTTAAGACTGGAAAATTAACATTCATTTATTCAATCTATGATAAATTTACCCAATTCTTAAATAAGATGATGGGAATCCATGCAATTATAATTTTCTTATGCTTCATTGTACATAATGTTAAATTCGAATCCCACTTAACAAATTTTGAAATGCAACTTTGTGGGTACATTTGTCTCTAAGACTTATAACTAGGGTTTGTAGTTAAGGTTTAAGGTTATAACTAGAGAAATATTGGTAAAAGCAAATCTCACGAGATATCTTGAATGCAAAAAACCACTGCGCAAATTATATGTTAATCATATGAATAAACATCAACGCATAATCATATGAACAATCCTCTTGGCTTAATATCATTGTGATTACTCAAAACTAGTTTATTAAGAATTATGACAACATAAATGATATTATCAGGATACTAAATATACTTAAACAATAAGTTCAATGAATCATATGTAATGCCCAATTTACACATTAACAAGAGTCACCCATTCTAGTTGAAAATAATCGAGATACAATAATATCCAATCATTGTCAAACACAATACAATAATACTAGGAGATTATACTGAAACCAAAAGTTGTTACAAATCAAAATAATGTTCAATTCATACATGAAGCACTATACATATATATATGTTTCATTCCATTAGTAAATCTGGAATTGGTTGCTCTTCAAGATCAGCTGACTCTTGTGTCATATCAACATTTGCCTCTTTTGTTTGCTCAATTGAATCAAGCATATGTTCAGACTGTAGTACATCCTCAATATCAACAAGGTCCCCTCCTTCGTCTATAGGTTCCATTGGTTCTCTGGAGGTCAACTGGAACATCTCAATTTCATTAATATGCTTTGCCCCAACCTCTTGGTCTTGGTCAGGACAATCCCAGATACCTTGGAGCCTCATTTTAATAAAGTTAACTTGTGAACTGTCCTTCTCCAAGGCGACATGGTTCCCTAAACATTTTAAAGCACATGAAGTCGTAGGTTTTGAAAAAACAATCGTAATTGTGTAAGTGAGAAAACATATTCCGGAAAATCAATTTTATTTTAAGATAAATTGATCATGCTTCTAAGAATACCTGTTCCAGAAAATAAGTCTAGAACCCAATCATTGGGTTTAGAAAATAGCTCGATTAATCATTGTGGTTTTTGGTAGGGGTTCACTAGACTTTTATCGCTAGAAACATGGCGCTGCTTCTTCGTCACAATTGGGCACATGATAGTACCCCATGCACAAATGTTCCACAACGCTCACCATTCGATCGCTTGGGCTATGAGTTATATTCTTTTTAACCCTATTTGTATAATGGAATGGAAATAAGTAAATATCATCACATTTTCTAAATAGTAAGTGCATTTCAAATTGTATATTAATATATAGCAACTTGAAGCTTACCAATGCATGTGTTCAGTTGCATGGCATCTCGACTTTAACGTAGTAGTGACCGATAAAGACTAACCCATACTATGGAATATTATTATTCGCCACAAAGGAGCCAAGGTAAGCCCAACCCTGCAAAGTCCTTCACCAACTTTTCTATTTGAGGATACTTATATGACATGTCATCATATGTGGATCCGGTTATTCAAAATCCATATGGTATATCCGCGACGAGCAACATATAATGCCGCTTGGGTAATATGTCAAGCATATTACCCCGAGCCACATCCCCATTATATACACTATAGTACAATTGGTGGAAAAGATCACCCTTGTGTAGAAAACTCTTCACTATATCTGAGTCTTTGGGCACCTCCAATTCCTTCCCTTTGTCGTCTGCTTGTCATATTTCGCTCTTTCCAAATGGGTGATGAATGCGCTTTGTATGCCTTCATTACTATCACCCAGTTTCTTTGAGAGAGGTGGTTTCTGCAATTATCTGTTTTGTAAGAAAATACCCATTATCCTATACTCAATTAATATTGTAGACACAGATATCCATTCTCTAAATACTATAAAGAATTCTTCAAGATCCTTGTATGATGATGTTTTTGGGCACAATTTCTCCTCTTCTTTCCACATTGGCAGGAATAATTTTTTCATCATAAGCTCTTGTATCTCCATGTACACCTTATGGCTAAAAAAACATTACACATAAATGTTAGAATCAAGAGTAAATTAAGAATGCAATCCAGACACAAATAGTAACACAAAAAGACAACTCACTTTTGGAATTCAGTAACCATTTCCTCCAAGTTGAATTCCTTGGCGGCCACTCGTGAAACTACAAACATTAATAATCTGTCATCCTTTATGCCTTGCAATGACTGCCAAGGAAGCAACTTCATATCCTCAGCTAATTCTTCTATCAACAAGTCACTTTTACGTGGCTTAGACTTCATCTCCACCTGAGGATCCAACTTAGCCTTCTTTGAACATTGACCCTTGACCTCTTTCTGATCCCACATACTAAAAATCTTATCTTGAAGGTCCGAAACCTCCCCAGTTTTGAAAGTGAGTTGAAACCATGAGTCATACTTTCATAGGCCTTCAAATTTCTTGCTTTCGTCAACTGATATCCCTACTTCTAGCAGACATTGTCGTCGCAATCTTGGATGCAGCCTATGACCATATCTCTCAAAAGCATCAAGGTACTCGTGATGAAAGAACTTGATGCTCTCTATACAAGACATCTTTTCTCTATAATCATTGTCATTATTGTGGTCCCAAGCTAGCAACTTGGCTTCTTCATGTGTAAGACTGGCGTACACTTTACATTATGCATATTTGAAGAAGGGGGTGAGAGGATATTCCTTGACGAGTTGACGATGGGCTTGAGTGGAGTGGGACCCTCCAATGACATAGTATGTATAATCATTTTCCGAACTATATTTAAAGTTTGCTACAGTTGGGCATTGATCTGGGTTTACCATTACTAGGAATGGCACAACAGTAGCATGTGGATTGATCTTCATCTTGCTTTTTAAATTCTGCATATGCACTACATGGGGCTCTCTTATCTCTAACAGCTATAAATATAACTAAAAATACATATCAAGTCTACTAAAAAATAACTACAAAATTGGCAATAAAACTTCCATAAGCCCCACATCTGACTCAAATTTGTGCTCTTTCAACGGGAATCCGGTGTAGTGCATCAAATTCCCGTTGAAAAAGGTGCACTTTCAACAAGGGAATTCGATGAGTTTGAGTTCGAAATCCAAACAGCTGGAGTACTCTGAGCACGAATGTAGACGAAAGCTCCCACAACAACACAAAAACTCTGATATTGACATTGCACCTTCAGAGCACCAACACCATTATTTTAATCATCATCCAAGTATGTATCAGTTACACATTACATGGCCATTAAAAAATCTTATTATTTTTCCTTTCTGATAACTATAACTGTCATGCACGTTCATCTTTTATAAAAAACGATTCGGGTGAAGTCATTGGAGTCCCAGACAAGGATGTCTCGAAGATCAGGGTGTAGCAGCAGGCGTGTTTTTGATTGACAATTTTTTTTTTTAGGGTCGAAAGTTTGCACCAATTCACATTTGTGATTTCAATGGTCGTGTTTGCAAACTTCCCCCAAACTTGATTTAGGATTTTGATGCACGTGCCCAATTTTTTATTTTTGATTCTTCCCTACCAATTGTGATTCTAAATACACATGTCCCAGTAGAGCAGAGGTAACATGTATTGATTTTTTATTTCAGGTGGATCGTTCCTCCATATCCTAGAGTGTTGAACTTTGCAAAGTTTTGCAAGAGAAAGGAGGACTTTAACAACATATATGGTTTGTCACTGGAGGGTATTGACCCTGTTATTCGAGTAGATAAATTGATATAACAATATTGTTAATAATAAACAATATAGACCTCTTAACTAAGGTAAAAACTAGCAAAAATCATATGTTTTTGTATAGAATGTTACATATAAAACTTGAAGAAATAGACCAAAAAATAACAAAAAATGTGACCAAATTTGATAGTGCATCGAGTTCTCGATGAAAGGGATATCTCTTTCCAAGGGAACTCGATGCACTGCATTGAGTTCCCGTTGAAAGAGACACTCTTGAAGAATGGGAACTTGATGCACTGCATCAAGTTCTCGTTGAAAGGGATACACCTCAATTATGGAAACAAAAAATGAATAAAACAAAAAAGAATCTTTAAGGAATCTAAAATGTTGGGTTGGAAAACATACCTGGCAATTTTCTTTCCCTTGTTCATGTTGATGTTTACTTCACCGAGGAGGTGAAAACCAAACGATTTTGGTTGTTGAGTGCTCTTGTGCTCTTATGCTCTTCTTTTGCTTGAACGTGATAATGAGAAATAGAAGATGACTTCCCTTTATATAATTTTTATTTTGTATTTTCAAAATTATTATTTTTAAAAATATTTTTATTTATTTAAAAATAATAATAATAAATAAGTTTTTGCACATGGTGCTTATTATAGAACCAAGCTTGTGCCTATTTTGGACATTATTTGTGTTACATAGCCTTGAGCAAAATTTCCTCAAAGTCAAGTGAAAATTCTTTGTTTTCTATTGAGCCTGTTATATTATCTGATAACTCCTTATTCTCAATCGAGGAATATAGCCATGTTAATAATACAAGGTGCCATGTTAGGACCAACTACGATCAAGAGCAAAGCTCGACGTCAATTTTTTTGATAGAGCCAATAAACTTAGGTAAAACAAGATATGTTAAAGTAGATACAACTCATGCGACTTTAGTTTATCGAATGCTAATGAGGACTGTGTTAATAAGCCTCTAAATTTTCAAAGAATTTGTCGACAAGTGAGTGTGAAATGATATAATTTTTTGTGTTCGGATCGACAAATTTCAATTGACGTATGCAAGGTATGTTGTGGGAGCCTCCTTGTCTATCAAAATTTGGAAAGGCAAACTTGCGGGGGTTGCGACAAAAGTATTTGTCTCTCAATGGTGACGAACAAGATACATTCTGGATTGCCAATATGCAACTTATTAAGGAACATCTAGCAGTGTCGTGTTCTCCACAAGTGGAATATTACCTTTCATTTACTACAAAGAGTTGTCGAGTTGCTTTTAAAATTGCTTATAGCATTGGGAACATGAGGCTACAGAGAATTCAACATCGATTACTAAAGGGGTGGTGGGTGCCTTTCAACAATAGAGAATCTTCATGTAAGGGCCTGATTGGGCGGCATGTTGTTAGATGGATGGAGATTTATTTCTCGAAGCAATGTGATGTTATGCCCAACACTGGAAGGTTACATTTGTCAGATAACTTCACTCGTCGTGAGGTATACCAAGCCTACAATATCGGCATTTTAATCGTTTATGGAGATCAAAGTTTAACAATGAGGTCATACCCCGCAAGGTTCAGATGGGTGTTTGTTCGATCTGCACGAGTTTAAAAGCTTGGCAAAGAGTGGGACAACAGATGAAGAAATAACAAATATAAGACTTTATTGAGAGAGCATCGAGAAAGCCAAGTGTTGGAAAGATCTAAATTTATGCACCATCGTCAAAAAGCGCTTCAATCACTAGAAAGATACATGTGCTTGATTATATATGGGATGGATCAGAAGAAAACTTGTTTGCCACATTTTCGAAGATTGCCCAAGGATATTGGAGATGAATGCCTAGTGCAGATGCACTTAGTAGGATGCCTTTTGTGTTGTCAAACAATAAGGCCTCAAGTGTTCTTAACTTATCCAAATATCCACAACGACCCTAATCTTACAATTACAGTCATGCAAAGAGTTCTGCAGAGTTGGCAAGGTTTACTCCCACCAGTACTATACATGCAACTTTAGAACACGGCGAGAGAAAACAAGAACTCAACTGTGTTTGGTTACTTGAGCATGTTAGTAGAAAAGGGTATTTTCAAAAAGATTCTAGTTGATCATAAACATGATCACATAGATAAAATGTTTAGTAGCTTCTCCAAGAAATTAGCGAGGTGCGACGTTTTCACACTTCTTGTGCTATCAAGGTTGATCGTTGAAGCTTATACCCCCAAGCCAGATGTGAATGTAGGGTTCTTGCTCCGCTTAATAATATAAGTTTTAACTATGTCTTCCTCATCCAAAAAAGTGTGGTCAGTCACAACTAGACCATGTTGTATGCCAAACAATACTCATCTTCTAGTTTACAATGGGAGCCACAAGACGGATGTAGGCTCTTATTGCATTTCCCAAATGCAATAATCTATGGTGCTGAGCAAATGCCCTATGACGACCATAAAAGATTGGTTGTTGGTAGTTCAATTGAAGAGCAAAAGATATATTGGATGCGGTGCCTTGAGGAAAAACAAAAAAATATTGAGCGAACTATAATGGAATGGGAGGCAAGAGTGATTGTTGTCACAAAATGTGAATATGAAGGTTTGAACTTGTGACCTTCAAACAATGGTCTTACACTTCAACCATTGCACCATTTTCATATTATTATTATTTAAGAACTCTAGAGCACTAGACACATTAGATGACCGCCAAATGGCATGCACCCTGTACGCCAAGTGGCACACAACATGTATGCCAAATGACGATCATGCACATTCTGATGTACAGTATATAAGTCGAAGATCTGCTTAGTGTTGAACCATTCTGGTTCAACACCAGTCTTCAACAACCTTGTAATCTCGATTTCCGGTAATAGAAATTCTTGTATTTTTGTCTTGTAAACGTCTTCTTGTTTGTTATTATCTTCTTTTCTTCGAAATCGACCTTGTCTTCGAAGCTTGGCTCGCGACAGTTTGAACCGGAATCCCACTCTTTTTTTTTTCTCGAGTATCTAGTGAAGTTTTTCCGTCACAATGGAGACCGTCAGTAAACAAGAGTATATGCGTATTCTCTCAGAACTTGACCTCCTAACAACAAAATTTGTTGCATTGGAACAAGAGAATCATAAACTTCTTGGCGACTTGCAACCAGTGAGCGTTGAAAAGGCACAACAACATGAGGAACTCTCGAAACGTGTCCAACAACTGGAAGCTATTGTGTTATCTCTTCGACAACAAGCTTCAACCTCTCAAAGTTTGTTGAAAGAACCCAAAATTAGTTTACCAACAAAATTTGATGGTACAAGGTCTCAATTCCGAGGATTCTTAAATCAGGTACACCTTATAATTCATATGCATCCCAACCGATATCCAACTGACACAGCTCGAGTGGGGTTAGTTGGAGCATTATTGACAAGAACCGCACTAGCATGGTTTGCACCATTGCTAGAGAAGAAATCCCCAATACTAGAAAACTTTGATACCTTTATCAACGAATTCCAAGCTAGTTTTGGTGATACTAATAGTGTAAGAACAACAATAAACAAGATACGTAGGTTGCGCCAAGGAGATCGGCCAACCTCAGCTTACGCAACTGATTTTCGTCTTCTTGCTTGTGATATCTTTTGGGATGAAGCAGCGATGATGGACTTGTTTTGGCATGGTTTGCGTAATGATGTTAAAGACTTGCTCTTAACATTTCATGATGAACCCAAATCACTGACAGAAGCTATTAGCCGTGCAATTTGATGTGACAATCGTTTGTTCGAAAGACGTTCTGAGCGCCAACAAACGTCGACACGCCTTAGATCTGAGCAAACATATGCCTCAGCATTAGCCTCATGCAAGTTCCTAATCCTAATTCTTTTAATGGACCTACCTTAATGGAGATTGATGCAGCACGTCGTCGAGGTCCTTTGTCTGAAGCCGAGAAACAACGACGTCGAGCAAATCGACTTTGCTTATATTGTGGTGGTCCAGGACATATAGCAATACATTGTCCACATCGACCAAAGAGACAATTAAATCAAGTAAGTGCTATTGAGAATTTTGATTCATGTTCTCCAGTCAAAGCCAATAAACCAAGAACTCTTGTCAACAACCCTCAATCCAATAGTTTTGATGTTCTAAGCCAACTAGATGAGCTGTTAAACGAGTAAGTCTAGCCAAAATCGGAGCGCCATTTGGTTGGACCAACCAAAGCATATAGAACTTGTTCCGAGCTTAGGTTCCATTTCATTGAACCGAGTCAGTGAAGTTTTCACAGCACAAGTTCGACTCAGCACATCAAGATGTCATCAAGTTCTTGCATCTGCGCTTTTGGATTCAAGAGCCAACTCATGTTTCATGAATCGGGATTTTGCCACAACACAAGAAATTCTACTCTATAAGCTTCCTCATCCAGCATCAGTAGTAGTACTTGATGGACATTCTATTGCATCAGGAGATATTACTGAAGAATTAGAGCCTATTCGTGTAGTTCTTGGTAATTTAGCTACTGTAATATCTTTTAATATCATAAGTAGTCCTGAACATCCAATTGTTCTTGGGTTGCCGTGGTTTGAACTTCATAATCCAAAGATTGATTGGAAGAAGCGGGAAATCATAGACTCACGAGACAACACTTTAAGGCTGATCACCACATCAACCTCAAAGCTAACACCAAGACATATATCAACTATCTCTCTCAAAAGATTACATAAAGAAGCTACAATAGAAGATATGTTTGTATTTGCAGTGGTCATAACCCCATTCTCAAACCCATAAGATTCAGAGGTCCATTTGCCATCAAAGTATCAAGAATTTTCCGATGTGTTTGATAAGGTAAAGGCCACAACAGTTCCTGATCATTGCCCATATGATTGTCCCATTGATTTGCATGCTGAGAAGGAACCACCATGGGGACCAATTTACAACCTTTCGCCGTCAGAATTGAAAGTTCTTCGAGAATATATTGATGAGAATCTTGCAAATGGCTTTATTCGACATTCCCGATCTCCTGCTGGCGCTCCTATTTGTTTTGTTAAGAAGAAAGATGGCTCTTTACGTTTGGTCGTACATTATCGAGGCTTGAACAAGGTTATGATTCGAAATCGATATGCTCTACCATTGATTCCAAATCTCTTGGAACGTCTCAATGGGGCCAAATACTTCACAAGGCTAGACTTACGAGGAGCTTACAACCTTGTTCGTATTCGACCTGGTGATGAATGGAAAACTGATTTTCGCACACGATATGGTCACTTTGAGTACATAGTAATGCCATTCGGGCTTACAAATGCTCCAGCAATTTTCCAACATATGTCAAATGAAATCTTTCGAGATTTCCTCGATATCTTCACGATAATTTACTTGGATGACATACTAATCTACTCAAAGACACAAGAGGAGCATAATAATCATGTTCGACAAGTTCTACAATGATTACGGGAATTTGGTCTTTATGCCAAACTAGAGAAGTGTTGCTTTGACTGCAATCAAGTCGAGTTTCTAGGGTATATGGTCTCTCTAGAAGGAATTTTTATGGATCCAAAGAAAGTAAAAACAATTCTAGATTGGAAGACACCAGGTTCAGTTCGTGATCTGCAATGTTTCTTGGGATTTGCGAATTTCTACCGCAAGTTCATCAAGAGTTACTCAAAAGTTGTTTTGCCCCTCACGGAACTAACACAAAAGAACCGACCATTTGTATGGACATCAAGCGCAACTGATGCATTTGATAGCTTGAAGCAAGCATTTACATCTGCTCCCATTTTGGTCCACGTTGACCTTAAAAAGCCGTTTATTATAGAAGTAGATGCATCTGATTTTGCACTAGGAAGTGTTCTATCGCAAGTAGCGGATGATGAGAAATTACATCCAGTTGCATTTCATTCAAGAAAGTTTGAACCTACAGAAATCAATTATGAAATCCATGACAAAGAATTGTTGGCAATTGTTGATTCTTTCGAACAATGGCGTCACTTCTTGGAAGGTTCTCCCCACCAAATTATTGTTTAAAATGATCATAAAAACCTCACATACTTTCAAAATGCTCGAGTTCTAAATCGACGACAAGCTCGGTGGGCACAATTTATAACACGGTTCAATTTTGGGATATCATATCGACCAGGAACACAACAAGGTAAAGTTGATGCCTTATCAAGACGCTCTTATTTTGCACCAAAACTGGGGGACCCAACTTACGACAATCAAGAACAAGTCCTTTTGAGCCCTAGTCGTCTACGATTAATGGTGACAAATGTTGTTGAGACAACTTTGGATTCAAAATTTGTCGATTCTATTCGCTCAAGCATTGGTTCAAATGATTTTGCACAAGATATTTTAGACCACATTGTTCCAAATCATGCTTCTTGTTCACAGTCCAAGTTTTCTTGCATGGATTATGGGAACTTCAGTTGGCATGATGGGTTGCTTTTTCAAAACAACCGTACTTATATTCCCGATGGAACTTTTCGACTTGAAGTCTTGCATCACTGCCATGATTCACCACTAGCTGGACATTTCGGATCTTTGAAAACATTAGAGCTAGTTACTCGAAACTATTGGTGGCCTCAGGTTCGTCAGTTTGTCATAGACTATGTTTCTACTTGTGATGTATGTTGTCGATCAAAGATGCCTCGACATCGGCCATATGGTTTGTTGCACCCATTGCCCCTTCTAGATGGTCCGTGGAAATCCATTTCCATCGATTTCATCACAGATCTCCCATCTTCCCAAGGCTATGATGCAATTTTTACAGTGGTGGATCGCTTTACAAAAATGGCACATTTTCTTCCATGTAGAAAAACTTTTACTAGTCAAGAATTGACAAGTCTTCTTATGTGAGAAGTTTTCAAGCACCATGGCCTTCCAGATGAAATCATTAGTGATCGTGGACCACAATTTATTGCAAAGTTTTGGACACACTTACTTGAGAGCCTTGGAATTTCTCGTAAACTATCTTCAAGCTACCATCCTCAAACTGATGGGCAAATGGAACGCACAAATCAAACATTAGAACAATATCTCCGTTGCTTTATCAACTATCAACAAGATGATTGGATGGATTTCTTACATATGGCAGAATTAGCTTACAATAATTCAATCCATTCCTCTACGGGATTCACTCCATTCTTTGCAAACATAGGATATCATCCTTGATGGATGATGCTCGAATGTCCAAAAGTCTCAAAAAATCGCACGGTCAAAGATCGTCTAGAAAAACTCAAAGAAATTCAAACCAACCTTTCTCACAATTTGCTTCATGCTCAAGCCAAGTACAAGAAGGTGGCGGATAGACATCGCTTAGATTCTTCACTTGAAAACCCTAAGTTTAAAGTTGGTGATCTTGTCTGGTTATTGCATCGTAATGTGAAAACTACTCGACCAAGTGCCAAATTGGATTTCCAACGTCTAGGTCCATTTGTAATCTCTCATCAAATCAATGATGTTGCATTTCGTCTGGACCTACCTTCACATATGTGTCTTCATCCAGTATTTCATGTTTCATTATTAGAACCATGGACATCAAGTTCTATTCCAAATCGGGTTATCCCACCACTACCTCCGGTTCAACTTGCTGAAGGACTTGAATATGAAGTAGAAGCTATTTTGGACTCTAAGGTCATCCGCAATAAGTTATATTATCTAGTAGATTGGCTGGGATACACGCCTGCGGATCAGGCATGGGAACCTGCAACGAACGTCACTAATGCCTCTGAACTTATACAAGAGTTTCATCTTCGTTATCCCCATAAACCAAAACCTAGTTCATGCATTTCGACTCATGGAACTCGTCGTCAAAGGAGGGGATGATGTCACAAAATGTGAATATGAAGGTTTGAACTTGTGACCTTCAAACAATGGTCTTACACGTCAACCATTGCACCAACTCATTTTCATTAATAAATACATTTTCATATAATTATTATTCAAGAACTCTAGAGCACTAGACACATTAGATGACCGCCAAATGGCATGCACCCTGTACGCCAAGTGGCGCACAACATGTATGCCAAATGGCGATCATGCACATTCTGATGTATAGTATATAAGTCGAAGATCTGCTTAGTGTTGAACCATTCCGGTTCAACACCAGTCTTCAACAACCTTGTAATCTCGGTTTCCGGTAATAGAAATTCTTCTATTTTTGTCTTGTAAAAGTTTTCTTGTTTGTTATTATCTTCTTTTCTTTGAAATCGACCTTGTCTTCGAAGCTTGGGTCGCGACAATGTCAATGTAGATGTCGTGAGACCAAGGTCTGATGCAAATTGCTCGAGCTTGTCGACTCATAAGGCCTTTGTAAATATATCAACAACTTGGAGGTGTGTATTGGTATGTTGTAGATCGATCTCGCCGGCTTGTACGCGCTCGTGGATGAAATGGTAATGCACTTCAATATGTTTAGTCCGCGCGTCGAATACGGGGTTCCACATGAGGTAGATATTGTTCATGTTCTCGCAGTAGAGACGAATTGGATCCTTGATGGGAATGCCCAGATCCTTTAGTATGCGTTTAAGCCATACGGCTTCGCATGTGGTTACTGTTGCATCCCTATATTCGGCTTCCGTGCTTGACAGTGCGACTGTCGGCTGTTTCTTGTTGCTCCGCTACCAAGGGAGAAGATAAATTTGAAGGTGGATCGTCTATCCGCTTTATAGCCTGCCTAGTCCGCGTTGGTGTACCCTTCGAGTCGAATAGTCGTGTTCGATTTATACATGATTTTGTAAGCCATTGTCGTACTGACATACCGTAGTATCCTCTTAGCACAACCAAGATGAAGGTTTCACAGATTCTGCATGAATTGGCTAAGTAGGCTGACCGAATAACTGAGGTCGGGTCACGTAATGGTTAGATAGATCAATCTACTGATCAGTTGTCGATACTGAGTTACGATCGAGAGGGGTAGACACAAACTTGCACTTGGTCATTCCGAACTTGTAGAGTAAGTTGAGGACATAGTGCCATTGTGAGATCATTATCCCGATTGGTGTCCGAATTACTTGAATGCCTAGGAAGTAATGGAGTTCGTGTAGGTCTTTCATTTTGAATCTGCTGGAGAGAAGTGTTTTTACTTTGTTGATCTCGGCAAGATCCTTTCCTCTGATGACTAAGTCATCCATGTATAGGATGATGATGATCGGGCTATCCGACTCATTTCGGATGTACAGAGAAGTATCGGATTTTGACATCCAAAATCCAACTTGATGAAGATACTGCGTGATCTTCGAATGCCAAGCACGTGGTGCTTGTTTGAGGCCGTAGAGTGGCTTCTTGAGTTGGCATACGGCGCGTGGATGTTTACGCGATTCAAATCCGGTTGGTTGTATCATGTACACCTCTTCTTCTAACTCTCCTTGGAGGAAAGCATTTTTCACATCCATCTAGTGGAGGTGCCATCCCTTCGCTGCGGCGAGTGCAATTACTATCTGTACAATTGTCATCTTTGCCACCGGGGCAAAGGTTTCTTCGTAGTCTATGTTGTGCGTTTGCGCGTAGCCTTTTGCAAGGAGCTGTGCTTTGAAGCAATTTATGGATCCATCAGCATTGTATTTTACTTTGTATATCCATCTACAACCAATCGCTTTCTTGTTTGGGGGGAGACGAATGAGATCCCATGTCTCGTTTTTGCATAAAGCTTCCATCTCCTCATTCATCCCGTCAACCCATCGCGGATCCTTTGCGGTTGCGGTTGCGGTTCCCGTACTGACGCTACTTTCATCATAAAAGCGTAGTGATACGCCATGTACTCATCGTAGCCGTAGCGGTTTACGGGGTTCTTTTCACGTGTGGATCAGCGTAGCTCTCGATCCGTGGGGAGTATGGCTTTCTTTGCTCCATCTATGCGGATGTCGAGATCTTCAAATTCACTATCGAGAGAGTGAAGCATCTCGGTCTCTTCCTAATCTTCAGATTCCCGCATTTTTGCCTTCCCTTTGTCTAGCTTCGGACTCGGCCGAGATGTGCTTTCATCGCTAGACGGCTCTGATGGCCCACTTAGCCGTGTCGTAGTTGGGATGTCTTCTAACATTTGTGTGAGCCGATCCTCAACTTCTATTTCTATTTCAGTGTCATCCGCGTCAAGCGGGGTTGGAGTCGAAGTATTCTCAAGTGCGTACCAGGATGCGTATTTGTCGAAGACTACATCTCGACTTGTTCGAACCCTATGGGTAGATGGGTTGTAGCATTTGTATCCCTTCTGTTCAAGTGAGTATCCTACAAGGATACATTTCTCCGACTTTCGGTCAAGCTTTTGCCGCGTATCGTCAAGAATATGTATGTAGGTGATAGAACCGAAAATGCGGACATGTGATAAGTCCGGCTTCTTTCCGAAGAACTTCTCATGCGGAGTTATATCATGTACTCCCAAGGTTGTGCACTTGTTCATGAGATATATGGCCGTATTTGCCGCTTCTGCCCAATATGATTTCGGTAGGTTCTTCTCATTCATCATGGTTCGCGCAACTTCTACTACATGGCAATTTTTACGCTCTGCTACGCCGTTTTGCTGAGGCGTGTGTTGACACGAGAACGCTCGTCGGATTCCTATATGCCGTAAATTCATCCAAAAAATATTCTTTGCCTCCATTTGATCGAAGACAACGTACATGCCAACCATAGTTTTTTCGACTTCGGCTTTGAATGTCTAGAAGTGCCTGAATACTTCACTATTCTACTTCATCGGATAGATCCAAGTGTTCCTGGAGAGATGTTGTCGATGAACGTGATATAGTATCGGCATCCGCCGAATGTTGTTGTCTGGGCTGGTCCCCACACATCTGAATGTACGACATCCAGGATTCCTTTGCTCAGATTCTGTTCTTTAGGGAATGGGTGACGACATTGCTTTCAGAACTGACATGCTTCGCATATGCTTGTAATATCCTTTGCCGTAAAGTTTGGGAGTCCGATTACGACTCCTTTCGATTGCATGTTCTGGAGCTTTTGGAGATTGATGTGGCTGATTCTCTTGTGCCACTGTTTCAAGTCGGTTTTGACTTTCTGGCCCTTTGCAAACATGGCCGACTTTACCTCACTCGATTCAAGGATGAACATACGGCCTTCACGACGGCCGTGAGCTATGACTTGATCGCCTTTTTCGATGAAACACCCATCGTTATTGAAGCATACTTGCATTCCTTGTTTGACAATCTGGCCAACTGAGACCAGGTTTTTCGTAATAGTGGAAACATGCAGCACGTTCTTGAGGTAGGTCTGTTTGTCGTCGTTTCCGAATGGGACGTTCCCGATATGCTGTATTGGGTAAGTCGTGTCATCTCCTGTTTCGACATATCCGAGACGTTCGGGCTTCCGTAGTTCCCGAAACCAATCTTCATGGGATGTCATGTGATTGGATGCTCCCTAATCGACAAACCATACGTTGTTCAGAGTGGAAGTAGTAGTTGACGCAAGTGTGGACATTGAGTGCGCTTCATGCTTCATTATGAACATTCCGTCGCGGTCGCCGTAGTCAAAGTTTGTGGCGTAATTTGTTAGTTCTTGGCCTTGCTCACGCTTCTTCTTCCGACACTCCTCTTCGTAGTGGCCGGGTTTTCCACAGTACCCACACGCAACTGGGTTCCTACGGTTGCTTGGTCCGGCGTGATGACTGCCCCTCCCGCCGAACTCTCTGGGGCCGTTTCTCTCCGCTTGCCATTGGTGGGAGTTACGCTCTTGGTTGTGTCGGCATCTCCTTCTGCGGCTTTGTCCCTCTTCCTCCATTGAAGTTCGAATATAGCATTTGTCCGTTGTGCACGTTGTTCCTTTGACGCACTTGATTCTTTTCGACTAGCAACAATGATTGGAGATCAGAAAAGGAGGGAGGATTCTCTGTCGCGAGAACGGCCGATCTTATTGCGCCAAATCGCGGTGCCAAGTCACCGAGGCATATTTGCACCATTTCTTTGTCTTCAATGCTAACATTGATCGATCCAAGGGCATCACACAACCCCTTGATCTTTAAGGTGTAGTTGCTAATTGACATGTCGCTTTGTTGAACATTGTTTAGCTCTTGTCGAAGTTGGAGCTTTCGTGCGGCCGTATTGGCTGCAAAAATCTTCTTGAGGTTTTCCCATGCGCGTTTTTGCCTCTGGAATGTAGCCAAGCATATGATCATGAACGCATGATGCAAGTCAATACAACATACGACATGCGGCCTGCTCCCAAGCGGGATAGTCGGCGTGTGTTGGGTTGGGTTGTGATTCGTGAGCTCCTTCGATTTAGCTCCAGTATCCTTGTCTGACAAGGTATTGATGCATCTTGTATTCCCAAGATGCAAAGTTCGTTCTGTCGAGCTTCTCGGTAGGAAGAGTGCTTCCCATTTGAGTATTCATGGTGATTTCTTCTCTGTTGATGGGCCGGTTCTGTTGATCGTCAACATGCAACACAACACAGTCGAATAGGCTTAATTAGGCAACCACACACTTTGATACCATGTAACAGAATGGGGGGCAATAGTGATTGCAATGCAGCGGAAGAAGATTGAGAGAGTGTGTGTGAGGCAACAGAGGGAGAGAGAAAGAGAGAGCTCTTAAGGCAGAGATAGAAAAACTGTATATTAACCAAAAATACATCAAACATAAAACATCCAATAGTAACTAAGTTACAATGCGTTGGTTTATATACCAACTAAGCTAGGGCAAGTGCTCTTTCTACTATTTACAAAACTAGTAGACCATGTCCATGAGCTAGTGTGAAACCTATCTATGGGAAGTTCAGTTCGACTCTCAACACAAACCAAAAAGTACGTTGGTGATCAAGATGTGGATTGGTGGGATGTCTTCTTTAATCATCAACATACAATATTTGATAACCACTTTACAGGGTACTAGCCACTACAAAATCAATTCGAATGGGCGCTTGGCGACCCATCAGTGGCAAGCATGACTCCTTTACAACCACTAGATAATCTTGAATTGAATAATATAGGTCGTCCACGACAAAGAGATGTTTACGTGGAACCAACATTATCATGTTGCAGAGGCGAGGTGGCAAGGCAATCTACATGAGCTACAAGTTGGTATGTTGGTTGCAACATTAGTTGGGGGTGATAAGTTGGGCCATCCCTTCTAGATTTCCAAAATCATTGAAATTATTAAGGATGATGAAGGTAATCAAGTAAAGTTTATTATGGTTCATTAGTATCATAACTCTTCCAAAGATGCATTTACTAGGAAGTACTCTTTAGAGATGGTTAAGGATGTCGAAGGCACAAGCAGAAAGCGAAGAAGAAAGAATCGACCAAGCACGTCTGCTCTAGCACTCGTGTATGACTTCTCCTTGACCAAAACAGGCCATCTAAGGCAGACTACACTGAAGATAATAAAAGAGAAGATCCCAAATGTGCATGTTGACGCAACACAAAGACAAAGAAGGAGTATGTCTCATAATCACGGTGACGTTGGATTGCAATTGGATGAAGACAATGCATTGGTTGCTAGTGATGATGAGGATGAAACCTCACAAAGCTCTTCTAGTTCATCAGGTGGGTCTGAAGGGGAAGGCGTATCTCTGGGAAGTGATGGATCCCATATATGAAATGTAAATATTCTACGTTACATCAATATGGCGGTTCACAAATATGTATATATACATGTTAGTCATTTTGTAATTTTTGTACGTTCCCTTGTAAATTTCACGTGTCGATTATTAGGGGCATTTGTTTGAAAGCCCTAAATTTTTGGACATGGTATAAATCAATATATTTTGATTCAATTTCCAAAACCCTTTACGCATGCAATGGTCCTTTTTGTGAAATGACCTACTTTGTGCCTTTTTTGGACGGACTGTTCTTAAATTGCAACATATTACCAATTTCATATGACTCGGTGTTATCATTAGTATCAAGAGTCGTAGCTAATTAGTTATTGCCATACTTAACTATAGTAGCTAATTAACTACTCTCAATCTATAGTGTAGCCATTATTTAGCTACAATGTAGCTAATTAGCTAAGCAATATCAAGAGTGGTAGTTAATTAGCTATTGCTATACTTAACTATAGTAGCTAATTAGCTACTGCCAACCTAGTGCCGATGACTGAGCAACCAATGAGGAGATAGCTTGCAACGTGGTTCAAAGTAGTATCAAGAGTGGTAGTGAATTAGCTACTACCAATCTATAGTCTAGTTACAACTTAGCTAATTACCTAAGTAGTATAAAGTGTAGCTAATTAGCTATTGCCAATCTATAGTATAGTAGGTAATGAGCTAAGCAGTATCAAGAGTTGTAGCTAATTAACTACTGTCAATATATAGTATAGTAGGTAATTAGCTAAGCATTATCAAGAGTCGTAGCTAATTAGCTACTGCCAATGTATAGTCTAGTTACTGCCAATATTAGTTGTCACCGAAGGTGGTAGAAAAGCTACAAGTGTAGTGTATAAATAACTTCATAAAAGTAGCTACACCTAATGAGAAAATGTAGCTACTTAGCTAAAGAGAGGCCACTAATTAGCTGACATGTTGTTGTAGAATATCTTGGATTAAGGTGGTTGCATGAGGTGTTCGATGCTATGTTTGTATTAAAACCATCACAATCAACAAACTCCTTTATCGACGGATCATTTAATATTCTGTAAAGTACTACCTTCTTGTCTTCATTGCTGATGTGCTTGGTCTGAACGTTGAAATACCCTACAACCTTTCTCTTTATGATAGTGGTCTCATTACTTGCATTCTCAATTGTATTCAGACCTACATTGCAACGACTACTTATCATTACTGTTACCAGGTAGCGTAAACACGACCTACCCTCAATCCTCTGGGGTACGGCTCAAGAAGATTGGGATGCAAGAAATGGAGAGCGTATACCGGCTATCACGGGCTATCGCGTGAACCTGAATTATGTGGCATGCGTAAAAGAGGAAATCGACAAAGTTTTGAAAGTTGGGTTTATTCACTAACCGGGAAATTAGCCCAATGGATGCTGCTATTACAGGAATTTGAATTCGAGATCCCACATTGGCCAGGGACACAACATGCTATCCCAGACTATCTGAGCAGGATCGACAATGGCGACGAAGTAGGAGCAGGGCACGATGATTTTCCGAACGCCGAAATCCTGTGTATTACAATAGCCCGGAGAAAAGCAGACCAAAAATTTCCCGGATAGATAGCTGTTGGAAATGACTTACTTCCTAAGCACGGGGCTGCCACCGCCACAACTAAGAACAGATGAAAACAAACGGCTTGTGGCTAGGAGCCAAAACTTTTGCCTAGTAGATGGAGTGTTATACCATAAGGGAAGCGATGGCATCTGGCGGCGGGGTGTACGACAGGACGAGAAGGACGGGGTATTACGAGAGGCTCACTGCGGCACAACAAGGAGCCACTACGCGGGGGATGTTACGGCCTAGAAAGTATGGCAAGCAGGTTTGTGCTAGCCAACAACGCAAAGGGATGCATACGTATACTGCAAAGAATGTGACCTCTACCAGCGTATGGGCCAACTCACGGAGCTGGCACAGACGCCTCACCAGTCGTTGGTTCCACTTGAGCCTTCCTAGAAATGGGGCCTTGATTTCGTGGGACCCTTTACCCCAACCGCGGCTCATACAGGAAACAAATATATCCTAGTGGCCACGAATTATTGTATGAAATGGGTGGAGGCAAAAGCATTATGAGACAACACCGCGGCTTCCATGACCAAATTCTTGTACGAGCAAATTTGGTGTCATTTTGGCTGCCTGATCGAGCTCATCAGCGATCAAGGAAGCCATTTCTTAAATATGGTCGTATCCGATCTCACGGAACATTACGCCGTTGCTCACGAGAAAACTGTGCCATATTATCCACAGGCCAATGGACTCGTGGAATTGACGAATAAAACACTTCAGAATATCTTTAAAAAAATCGTCAACGACAACCACACGGATTGGGACACAAAGTTGCACAATGCCTTATGCACATACCGCACTAGTTTCAAAACCAACGTCCAATCAATGTCATTCCGGCTGGCGTTTAGCTAGAAGCCATAATGCCTGTAGAGTTTCAGATACCAAATTTACGCCTACAGATCCGCGAATGACTTTCGGAGGGCTAGTTCGAGCAAATCCGCTTACATCAACTACTCGAATTGGGGGAAGCGAGAGTCCACAACATGGCGATCTTGGAGCACGAACATCGGCGGCAGATGGCATTCATAGATCAGCACCATGCCACAAATGAGAAGCACTTTAAAATTGGAAAATCAGTTTTAGTATTCCAAACACACATGGGACAGATGCCGGGAATACTGCATTTTTGATGGACAGGGCCGTACTAGATAATAGGATCCGAGAACGGGACATTCGAACTAGGCACCCTGGCAGGGGAAGTCTTGTGTCAAAAAGTCAATGGGTTTCGATTAAAGCCGTATTTGGGACCCACGCTGCCAAACCCGTTTTGCACGAATGAAGATAATTGGGTCGTTTCCTCGGTAGATTGAAACGGTCACTAAACAGGGCCCACTGGTCAGCATGTAACATTAATGTACTATAAAACGAGCCTTAACCGTTAGGTCTGAAAAAAAAACAAAAGAAGAAGAGAAAGATGGACATCCACGACTATTAAAGGGACTACATGCATCCACACTTTACAAGACAGAAAGAACACGCGTCCACACAATGATTCGTAACCCTAACTTATCATCTTCACAAAACGAGGACAAAAGATATTTCTCTTCACATTGAAGAAAACATTCCCAAACTCTTTGCTCCCCTCGCTCTCCTCGCTTTCCACACTCACATCGCCATCACAGAACAATAAGCTTGCGGACCGTGCCCCCTAGGCGCTCTCCCTGCTTATCTCGACAAGACGACATGCCGACCTATATCTCCCCGACTCTGTGGCGATGGATACATGACAAGGGCTTAGAAGGTTACATCCGGGTAAAAAAAGCTCCACCACACCCAAATGCCTAGGAGGTGGCCAAGAAACTCAATGTCGACACCATCACAAATGCCACTATTAGGAAGAAGCTGGGTTTATCTGGAAGTGGCGAACGTCACTTTGAAATCACCCCAGTAGGAGTCCTCGAACGGTACTTCGGGGAATATTCAACCTCCTCAAAGGCATACAAAACACGAGACATCCCTAACCCATTCTTTGGGGAAGTGGCAAAGTTCTTATTGTGAGTAGGGTGTGTACATACTAATGCATATGGGATGCCAAAGCAGAAAGTAGGCATCGTCATTGCTACGTTAGAGGGCCATTCCATTGACTGGGGATTCATTACAGGGCCAACACTGAGAGAGGGCTTGCATGCGTTTCAAGCCGGGGAAGAGCTTTGCCCTATCATCCAGCAGTACTTAACAGTACTATTCCCCTCCCGTGACCTCCCTGCCCTGCAAACGAGCCACCAGACACCCACACCACGGTCAACAAAATGACGACTAGCTGATCTCACAGTTACTGAATGGGAGGAAGAAGCAAATCCGCGTGAAACGGAAGCTGCCCCATCACAACGCGACCCACTAGCTAAGCGCGCCCACTACAGCGAAGCACAATCGACAGAGTCCAAGGTCGAGCAAGAGACGGCACGCAGAAGCCCGAAACCCAAGTGCAAGCGGTTGTACAGAAAGGACGGTCACGGGCTTGTTAAGGATACAGCCTCACGAGTCGAGAACCTCGCCACTACAGAGGCCACCTCCACATTGGAGTTGATTCCCAAACCTCAGCCAATAATAACCGAATAGTCACAACACAATAAGGGCATGCTAACTTCGGAAAGCAAAGTTTTGTCCTACCCAGACGTCCCGGACATGACGCACGAGTTTGGCTCCCTCTTGGAATTAGGCACAATTTATGAGCTCATGGAGTTCTTGACGACACAGTAGATTAAGGTGTCCCAGCAAAAGGCCAAAGAGCACGCCAAATGCCAAATGATCGAGCATGTTCTAACATGGATGGAGGAAAACGAAAACGAAGGCCCACTAGCGGGGGTAGGAAGGAAGAGAAACGTGGGTGTTCACCACGTAGGGATCGATCTCCCTCCGCTTAATATGGCCTTAGTCCAGGTTCATAGGGAGTTGGCAAAGGTCACTCTAGGCACCAAAGATATGGCAATCAAGAACAAAAACGTTTGGAAAACCGTGTAAGTAACCCACGAGCAGTTGAATAAAGCACAACAACGGATTACAGAGCTTGAGAGCAGTGCACCAACGACGCAACCAGTTCCCGCTCCTACCTCACAAACGACCAAACTATAGACCCTACAAGAGGAAGTAGAGCCTTAAGAAGCAATAACAGCTAAAGCAAAAAGTGCTACTGAGCTAGCTGAATTAGAGATCGATCGTCTTAGGTTGGTACTCCGTCACTCCTCCGACAGAGAAGCAGACATTTGGGCAAATGGACATTAGACGGTCAAGGCAATTCAGGACAAGCTCGACGTGGAAGTGGTCGTGCATTGCCAAACAAAGGCGGAGAGGGACAAGCTCCACGAGGAAGGGACAAAGAAAGAAGGCATCGTCACGGCGCTCAGAGAGGTAGGACAGAAAAAGCGAGAGTGGTATGACAAATAACTCGAGCACGAGCACCAACTCAAGCGTGATGTCGAAATACGCCTCAACAAGGAGATGGGCCGGCTAGAGGAGCTTCATGAGAAGCAGTGGTGGCCAACAAGGCTCTTGAGGACTTACATGCCCGCATGTGGCTGACCACAGACCGTATCCGCATCCTCCTCCAAACGAAACAACAACGGTTTATGGCCGAATTACAAGTGGCGTTAGACAGAGGATGGGCCGAATGGGCGGCGCAAGCAACGGAACTCCACACATACAGAGCGGACTGGGAAAATCAGAGTAAGGAAGGAAAAGGGTTTTACAAGTTAAGCGAAGAGAGCATCGCTACGATTCACAAAGACCTTACGCAAGATTACCAGTCCTTAGTCAACCGTCACACCGAAGAAATGGTAGAACTATTAGAGGACTTCAGTGAAAGCCAACACGACACATTCCGCCAGCTGCATGACATCAGCAACGAACATCAAAGGGAAGAAGAGGTGAAGAAGTCGGAGGCCATCATCCTGCCAAATAGAGATTCTGCGGAACAACACGAGAGTCCGTACGAACAAGACGTAGCTCCGGAGGTTACGACAACGGCCACACCTATCATTATGTCCCTTGCTCTGGTAGTCGTGGTGAATGAGGCATTACAAAGACACCTAGACCAGACTCCCACAGGCGTAGAGGAGGAAATAAGGACATAACCATTGGTGGAGACGTTGCAGGAGGATGCAATGGCCAACTATCAGGAGGGAGACCCAACAAATGTAGAATCCACGATGCAGGGACTTTCGGCCGAGCTGGAAAATGGTGAGCCCATCCATGTCACGACACCACCTATTACGATAAACAAATATCCTCCATCCTTTAGACGACGAGTAGAGAAGGAGGATGGGTTTGATGTGCCATGCCACTGTCCCACAAGCGTGCGAGGTGTTGTCCGCCCTAGTGAGAAACGAGGCGAAGATTAAAGGTAGACTAGTAGATAAGCATATTTTGTAATGATGGAAGTGTTAGAAAGCATAAGCGCATGCAATGGTTCACGCACTAAGTGTAACCGTCTATGCCCTACATATATAATGGGCATAAGAACATTGTAACGGAGTATAATCCGTCTAATATAATCGTGATGTCTTTTCCGAACTTTGTGTCGAGTATTATCTGAGCTCTGTGTTGATAGGGAAGCGTATTTGTTCTTAGGGTAAGTTGTGTATCTGTGTAAACCACGACATATGGTAAGAAGGTGTTTGGTTGTAGTCGTCTCTTGTTAACGCCTTACCCTCGTGATCACTCACTAACGCACTACCCATTCCCGTGGGTTGAGGCTTGACGTCGTCGTGGAGAAAATCGTCCCTAGGCGGAAATTGGGTATAACGTGCGTAAACTGGCCCTTACACGTGGGCACAAGTTTTGTTGTATAGTATGTAGATAGGTACAAGTCGGCTGATGTGAAATTCTAGGTAGCACACATTCATTAGGGAGAAAATCGAGGCGTAAACATGATGTAACGGGTGGTAATGGCCTCCCTCCTTGGGCTATAAAAGAGAGGGAGAGGTATGGTAAAACATATCGCGTTTTGTGGAGGACGAAGTGCTGCTGGACTGGAACCGAGCTCTTCTCCTCTGCCTCCTCCATAGTCGTTCTGTGCAGGTTTTCGGGAGGTTGACTCTGCTCCGCGGAACGCCCGAGTGCTTCCGACAGAGTCTCCATCTCGCGTTCTGTGTGTGTAGGCGTCGGAGCCTATCACTCGCCGGCTTGCCGGTTGTAACTCCTTGATTTATACATACATATAGATTCGTTCTGTCTCCATTGTTCAGAGTTAGTTGCAACTCCTGTGAATTTGTGTGTCGGTGCACGTGTGAAGTACATATGTAGTTTCCTTCCCCTCTTCTCATTCGGTTATTTCTCGGTCCAAGGCCCCCGTGGTCCCGCCTCGTTCTCCACGCACGCGTGTAACAACGCGACAATGTACTACGTTATCCATTTTCTATACCACGATCTTAATCGGTAACACCTCCACGATGGCTTTGATTTTTCCGGGATCCACCACGATACCTTCTTTGCTCACTATGTGCCACAGAAGGGCTCCGCTCATGACCTCGAATGTGCATTTGGCCCGATTGAGGTTGAACCTTGCTGAACGACATCGCTCCAAGAATAATCGTAAATGCCCTGAATGATCCGCGAGCATTCCATAAACCACAAAGTCATCAAGCAACACTTGCATGAACGCGGTAATGAACTCGCCAAAAATTTCAGCGACGATGCGTTGGAAGGTTGTTCGGGTAGTCTTCAACTCGAACATCATGACGACGGCCACGAAGACTCCCCAATCTGTCACGAAGGCGGTTTTCTCCTAGACGTCTGGGTGCATGCGTATCTAATTGTACCCACTAAACCCATCCAATAAGTTGTACATTTGGTGGCCTGCCACGACATCAAGTACGTTATCTATAAACAACAATGGAAAGGTGTTTGTGATCGTAACTGCATGCAATTTGTGATAGTCGACGCAAACCCCGATTTTGTCGTTTTTTATTGGTATGACTACAATCGGACTAAGCCATGTGGCTTGGTTTACCGATCTATTGAACCCGATTTTTAAAAGTTTATTGATTTCTTTCTTTATGTGTGCCACGTAATTCGGGTTCATATGGTAGTTTTGCGTCTGTTGCCAAATTGATTTGGTGTTGGTAAAACTTGGGGCCCAATCTCTTCATGTATTTGTGTGACCACGCAAACATGACTTTGTACTCCCATAATAGGTTGATCATTGCTACCCTTTCCGCAAGCTTTAGGTCCTTTGCTATGGATAGAGGTCGTGGTGCCTACATCAATTTCTTCCAAGGCTGATGTTGTGACTCATCGATAGATCTCCATTTCTCGATCAAACGCATCACGCGCCCTACTCAATTATTGCAATGATTCCAAGTTAGTTTCATAATCCGCCTTATCTGGTGCGGTCAATGTGACGTATTCGTTCGCTGTTTCTAAAACGTCTATCTCGAACAACAGTACTATTCTTGGATTCTCGTCTAGGTATGCCTTGAGTTCCGTTTCATCCATCCCTTCCAACATGTTGACCTCTTCCGCATATAGTGGGGTTATCACTTGTATGGGTGATGTGGTCTCCTTCGTCGGAACCCGAACCTTGGCACGGCCTCGTCGGAAGCTAATGTTGTTAAATTGGCAATTCTACTTCATATTAGCAGAATGTAACCATGGGAGACCTACCAAAATAGGGTATGCACCCAGGGAATCGAGAACCAAAACAATGGCTGCAATTTCAAAGGCATGGCCACCTATCACGATTTTTAATTTTCAGACCAACCCCAATCGTCGGAACGTGTATCCGCCATACATAACTAGAATGGGCACACTTCCCACTCCGTAATGCCAAGCCGATTACATGTGGCCTTATAGATAACTTTTACCCCTGAACCTCCATTGAAAATACAACCTGTGACTTCCTGTCCTTGTAGAACCACCTTGATGGCCTGATTATGATGGTCAATCATTGTTGGCCTCATACTAGATTCCGTAAAATTTTTATAGGCCCAACATTCGTGTTTCTACAGGTTCCAGAATAGGGGAACTTGGTTTAATAACTTATCCATTGTCAGGGTAATCTCACAGTTGGCAAGTGCTTGCTATATCAGATCCTCCACTGATGGCGTCTCCTCGTCGTGGGAAGATGAAGTGCGTTCGCTGACTCCTGGTGCATGCAGTTAACTTTGGCTTCATCGTCTTCTCGACCCAAACTTTAGCAGCTTCGCGGATCTCGTCTTGCTTCGCCCATTCAGTGGACTTGGCCTTACTGTGGAACGTGACTTGTTAGACTTCTGTTGTGATGGTGTTCACGGTTGGCCCCTTCCCCTTGTCGTGTCGTGACCATTGAGTCGCGTAGTGTCCTGGTTGTCGGCAAAGAAAACAATGGAAACGAGCCTCACCTTTCTCGACGACTAGGGATGCTACTGGCTTGGTTAGTGGCGCCTACTCTTCCCGAGATCACTGATAATTCTTGTTATTATGGGGTTTCTAGCAATACTTGTGACGATTATCCTCGCGACGCTCATCCTTTGAATTCTCGTCGTGGACTCGTTGATTACGTGCTTGTCGGTTTCCGTCGTATGAGCGCGGCTCGGCCTGGCCACCACGATTGTTAGTGGGATGCTAGTTGTCGTAGCGCCCTCCTCCCTGAGGATTATAGTGGTCGTTTCTTGGGTACTCCTCTTCCTCCTAATCCTCATCCTCCGAATATGGATAATTGTCGTGGCAAGGACGGCTTGGACGACCCGAACGATGGTTGCGCTCCGAATTCCGGTCGTGCTCCTCTTGGCGGCTCTAGTCGTTTTATTTGTTAGTACATTGAGGCTGAATAGAGTGTACCGATGCTATAGGACGATTTAACATATTATATTCACATTGATCCACCGTATGCGCTCGAGAGTGACAGATAGGGCAGTGGGCCCGCATGTTGCAATCGACTGCCGAATGTCCCGGATTTAGGCATATTGTGCACTGCAAAGCCTACCGAAAACGATACTCCTCATCCCAAGGTAACACCTGTCCTAACGACGTCATTGATATGACATCATCTTTGTCCTCTAATTCCATCTGCAAGGCCCGTTCAATGACCATGTTCGCCGTCTGTCCCATAAAGTTTTGCATTCCCAACGTCGTCCGCAACGGTCGGCGCAAGGTGGCCAAGAACCTTTCTTTGGCCTCATCTTCCAAGGGAGCTTTCGTCAGCTGGTGCCTTAGATTTTGGAATCGTAGGCTGAAGTCAATGATGGTCTCTTGCTGGAGTTGCCGAATAGAGTAGAACTGGCTGATAATTTTGTGTTGCGGAATGCTTCGGTGAAAGAATCGTAAAAACGTTGACTCGAGTTGGTCGTAGGAGGCGAATGCCACAATATCGAGTGGGGCATGCCAATGGGTGGCACTGTCATGGACACACCAATCTAGTATTTTGGTTTTTCCCATCTTCTCTCCTTAATATTCATGTCTATCTTTATGCTCTTGTGTCATTCCGTCATCGCTCCGTCGTAGCCTCATCATCCGTGCTCCGTCTTAGTCTGCACTTGGTGTGTCCGTGACAGTTTGTTCACCTTCCAACTAGAAGCATCACCCGTCTCCGTCATCACCCTTGCTTCTATAGTTACCATCGACATCGTACCATCCTCAACATCGCTTCATTTCCTATCTTCCTTGCCATTTCTATCTCCCCATTTTTGCCTTCCCTTTGTCCAACTTCCGACTCAGCCAAGATGTGCTTTGATCGCTTGTAGGCTCTTGTGGCCCACTAAGCCTTGTAGTAATCAGGCTTTCTTCAAACATGCGCATGAGCTGATCCTCAGCGATTATCTCAATTTCGACGGATTTCGGGTCGAGTGGAATCACAATCGAAGTTGTCTCTGGTGTATACCAGGATGCGGACTCGTCGAATACGACGTCTCGACTTACTCGAGTTTTTCAAGTTGAGGGGTTATAGCACTTGTACCCCTTTTGCTCTAGTGAGTATCCTACAAGGATACATTTCTCCAACTTCGGATCGAGCTTTTGTTGCGTTTCATTAAGAATATGCACATAGGCGATCGTGCCGAAAATACACACATTGTGATAACTCCGGTTTCTTTCCGAAAAACATATTATATGGGGTTACGTCGTTTACCCCTGAGGTTGTACACCTATTCATGAGGTATACGATTGTGTTAGCCACTTTTGCCAAATATGATTTCGGCAGGTTCTTCTCGCTCATCATCGCTTGTGAAACCTCTACTATGTGTCGATTTTTCCGCTCGGCTATGCCGTTTTGCTGAGGTGTGTGCTAGCATAAGAATTTTCGTCGAATTTCTTCCTTTCGGAGATACTCCGTAAATTCATCCGAGAAGTATTCTTTTCCTGCATCTGATCAAAGACATCGTATGTGCCGTCCCGTTGCCTTTTCGACTTTGTTTTTGAACCTTTGGAAGTGGCCAAACAGTTCGCTCTTGTGTTTCATCGGGTAGATCCAAGTGTACCTAGAGAAGTTGTCGATGAACGTGACATAATATTGGCATCTGCCGAATGTGACTATCTATGACAAACCCCAAACATCTGAATGTACGACATCCAGGATCCTTTTGCTCACATTCCACTCTTTTGGAAATGGATGTCAGCGTTGTTTTCCAAACTAGCATGCCTCACATATGCCCGCAATCTCCTTCTTGGTAAAGTTTGGGAGTCCGATTGCAACTCCTTTTGATTGCATATTCTAGAGCATCCGGAGGTTGATGTGGCCAATTCACTTGTGCCACATTTTCAAGTCAGTGTCGACTTTGATGCCATTAGGGAACATAGCGTACTTCACCTCTCTCGACTCGAGCATGAACATTCGGCCTTCTCCATGGCCGTGAGCTACGACTTGATTGTCTTTTTCAATGAAGCATCTGTCAATGTTGAATCTTACTTGCATACCTTGTTCGACAATCTGGCTGACCAAGACCAGGTCTTTCGTGATGGTTGGGACATGCACGACATTTTTGAGGTAAGTTTGTTTGCCATCATTTCCGAATGGGACGTTCCCGATATGTCGTATTGAATGAGTCATGTCATCGCCTGTTTCGACATATCCGGGCCATTGGGGCTTTCGTAATTCTCGAAACCAATCTTCATGAGATTTCATATGATTGGATGCTCCCGAGTCAATGAACCATACATTATCTAAGGGCATGGTGCTTGTTTCACCTTGTGTCACCATTGAGTGCGCTTTGTGCCTCATCATGAACATTCCGCTACGATTGTCGTAGTCGGAATTCGATACGTAATTCGTGAGTTTTTGACTAGTCAAAGCGGAGTCTCGCTTCTTCTTTCAGCACTCCTCTTCGTAGTGGCCGAGTTTTCCGCAGTACTCACATTCGATCGGGCTGTTATGATTGCTTGGTCTGGCATGATTGCTCCCCCTTCTTCCGGAGACTCTGCTTCGCGTGTTTGACGCGTGTTGTCGGTAGTAGAATTTTTCTTCACGAGGTTGCTCTTGGTTGAGGTTCGAATAGAGCATCTGACCATCATGTGAGTTATTTCTTTGTCAAACATGATTTTCTTTGCCCAGCAATATCAATTGGACATCGAAGAAAGAGGGAGGATTCTCTCTCACAAGAATGGCCAACCTTATTGCTTTGAATCGAGGTGCCAAGCCTCCGAGACATATTTGCACCGTTTCTACATCGTCGATGACGACATTAATCGAGAGGGCATCGCAGAGCTCCTTGATCTTCAGGGTGTAGGTGTCGATTAACATGTCCCTTTGTTGAATACTATTTAGGTCTTGTCCGAGTTGGAGTGGGAGTTTATGTGCAACCGTGTTGGCTGCGAAAATATTCTTGAGATTGCCCCACGCCTCTTTCTGCATTTTTGAGTCTCGAATATAGCCAAGCATGTCATCATGAACGCATGATACAAGGTAGTACAATACACGGCTCGCGGCCTACTCCCAACTTGGGTAGTCGGCGTGTGTTGACTTGGGTTGCGTTTTGTGGGCACCTTCAATATAGCTCCAGTAGCCTTGTCCAACAAGGTACTGATGCATCTTGTACTCCCAAGATGTGAAGTTTGTTCGATCTAGCTTCTCTGTAGCAAGAGCGCTTCCCATATGAGTGTTCATGATTTCTATTTTCTTCTCTGTTGCTTGAACCGGTTCTGATGATCATCGATGTTGTGATCACAGCATAATTAAGCAAGTTTGATCAGATAACCACACGCTCTGATACCATGTAAAGAATGAGAGAGATTTTGTGCAGCGAAAGAAGACGGTGTGTGTGCACGTAAGACACGTAGAGAGAGAGAGAGAGAGAGAGAGAGAGAGATGGAGCAAGAAACTGTATATTACTTCCAACAAGGACTAAGTTACAAACGGTTGGTTTAAGTACCAACTGGGCTAGGTCAAGTGCCGTTTCAACTATTTACAAAACTAGCCTGGTATGTCCATGAGCTAATGTGAACCCTATCTCTATGGGAAGTTGAGTTCGACTCTCAATAGTTAATGATGTCACTTTTCTTCTTGATCTACCTCCACATCTAAGGTTACATCTGGTCACCTCCACCTCTGATCGAGCTTGAAGCAGGATCGGAGTACAAAGTTGATGCCATCCTTGATTCCAAAATTGTTTGCAGCAACTCTACTATTTGGTCGATTGGCTAGGCTATAGTCCAACCGAGCGTACATGGTACCAGTTGCGAATGTCACAAATGCTCGTGCTCTTATTGAGGACTTCCAATATCCTGACAAACCAGGTCCTCCATCTAAAACGACTCGTAACACTCATCGTCTTAAGGGGGAGGTAGTGTCATGATATAGCATGGTATGGCGCATGGTATGGCTTGAAAAGGATTTGAACACATGATCTTGTATCACACAGGTTGAAGCCCTACCATTAAGCTATATATTGTAAAACAAAAAATATTATTTCCATTTATTATTTCACTTAGGAAATCCATGTATATTCTAGATTTCTCTAGAACATTCTAGAAATGTCAGGAGTACTCCTAAGCATACTATAAAAAGAGACATATGGCATTATTGAGAACCAATTCGGTTCAACACCAGTCTTAAGCCTCTTAGCTATTCTTGTATATTCTCTTCATATAATATAATATATCGTTTGTTATCATTCTCTCTCTCTCCCTCGAGAATTCTGCACCCTTATCTCTAGTACTATTCCTGACACGTGTCATCCTCTCCTTCGAACCATGCTCTCAACAGCATATCAGCCATGGTGTTGGCTTTATCGGATATATGCAAAGGGACTTCATATATGCGATCCACATGAGCATTACCAGGTTTGGAGTTGCACATGCAGAAACCATATCAAGAATCGGTAGACAGAGAAGCTATTCTTGTATATTCTCTTCATATAATATAATATATCGTTTGTTATCATTCTCTCTCTCTCCCTCGAGAATTCTGCACCCTTATCTCTAGTACTATTCCTGACACGTGTCATCCTCTCCTTCGAACCATGCTCTCAACAGCATATCAGCCATGGTGTTGGCTTTATCGGATATATGCAAAGGGACTTCATATATGCGATCCACATGAGCATTACCAGGTTTGGAGTTGCACATGCAGAAACCATATCAAGAATCGGTAGGCACTCTGTCTCGATAATCACCTCTGTCATGATATGGCAAGACTCGAACACATGACCTTATGCTACATGGGTCGAGCTCTTGACCATTAGACCATACATTTTAATACATAAATATTATTTTCATTTATGTTTTATAGAAAATTGATGTATATTCCAAATTTCTCTAGAACATTCTAGAAACTTCAGGAGTATTCCTGAGAACACTATAAAAGGAGGCACAAGGCATTATTTTGAACCAAATCGGTTCAACGCTAGTCTTAAGCCTCCTAGCTACTATTGTATACTCTCTTCACATAATATATATCTTTTATCATCATTCTCTCACCCTTTCTCTCTCTCTCTCTCTCTCTCTCTCTCTCTCTCTCTCTCGCTTTCCTTCTCTCGAGAGTTCTACACCTCTCTTAGTACTGATACTCATTTTTTAGTACTAATTCCTTCTCTGTCTTAGTACTGATCCTAACAGTTTGAACCGATTTTCCGTCCTCCTTCCGTCTCCTCCTTTCCTCTTCCTTTTATCTTCTTACATATCCCCTTTTTCCGGTCTTCTTTTCGGTTTCCCTCATCTTCTTACCCCTTTCTTCCTTTCATACTAATCCTCTTATCCTCCCTAGTAAAATGGAAACTGTTAGCGCTCAGGAATACCAATCTGTTTTCTTGGAGCTCCGGTGCTTAAAGGACAAATTCGTAGCACTAGAACAAGAAAATCATCGTTTCTTGGGGGATGTTCAACAAATAACACTAGAATAACAACAACAACAACACGGGGAGTTGACGTTGCGTGTGCAACAACTCGAAGCAACCATCGTAGCGATGCAACAACAAGGACCCAGAACACAAGGGATTCATAAAGAACCCAAGATTGGCCTTCCCATGAAATTTGATGGAACACGATTGCAGTTTAGAGGGTTCCTTAATCAGGTACGACTAGTTATTCAAATGCATCCTTCCCGATATCCCATCGATGCATCACAAGTGGGTTTAGTAGGCACGTTGTTAAGTGGCTCAGCGTTGGCATGGTTTGCTCCGCTGTAAGAAAAAGAATCTCCATTACTAAACAATTTTGAAGAATTTATAAGTGAGTTTAAATCCTGTTTTGGAGATACTGACAGCATAAGGACAACAATAAACAAAATCCGACGACTACGTCAAGGCGATCGTCCAGCCTCCGCATACGCTACAGATTTTCGCCTACTTGCCTCCGATATCCCCTAGGATGATCAAGCGTTAATGGAGCAATTTCGTTATGGTCTACGTAACGATGTCAAAGATTTACTCTTGACCTTTCCCGAAGAAACAAATTCATTAATAGAAGAAATCAGTCGCATAGTGAGATGCAACAATCGCCTCTTCGAATAGCATTCGGAACGTCAGTTCCAGATGCCAAGGGCAAGCTCCGAGCCTACCTATGCCTCCGTGGTAGCAAAACCTTTTCCAAGGGAGTCATATAATGCGACTCTAGTAAGTACTCCAACTCCGATGGAAATTGACACCACACCTCGTCGTGGACCACTATCAGAAGAAGAAAAGCAACGACGCCGAGCAAACCGACTATGTCTTTATTGCGGTGGACCAGGGCATATCGCGGTAAACTGTCCTCATAGGCCAAGAAGGCAGGTAAACCAAATAGTTGCTAGTTCTGATTGTACTAAACCCGAATCTATTTCAGTAGGGATATCTGAAAGTCCTAATAGTACAAATAGCCCAAATCTAGCGAACAAATTTGATGTCCTTAGTCAGTTAGAAGAAGAGTTAAACGACTAAGTCTAGCCAAAATAGGAGCCGTTTGGTTGGACAACCCTAGATATGTGCAGCCCATTAGTGGTTCCATTCCCTCTAAGAAAGTTAGCAATGTGTTCGTAGCCCAAGTAACAGTTATTACTAAAAGTACCCCTCCAATACATGTCTTAGTACTTCTAGATTCCGAAGCTAATTCTTGCTTCATGGATAAGAACTTTGCCCAAGCTCATAAGATATCACTCAGAAAACTCCCGTGTCTAGCCTCTGTAGTAGTCATTGATGGTCGTCCCATTGCTTCCGTAAATATCATAGAAGAGTTAGAGCCTGTTAATATTCTCCTAGATAATCTAGCCTATGTAGTATCATTTAATATAATTAGCATCCTAGAACACCCCATTGTTTTAGGATTACCATGGTTCGAATTACATAACCCAGACATAGATTAGAGAATAAGAGAAATCCGGTATCGAAAAGCCCGAGGGTCTACTCATGAGATTGCAACCATTTCGCTACATCAGTTGAGGGAAGAAGGACACAAGGAAGAAATGTTTCTATTCGCAATATCAGTAAAGCCCTCAGACACCATTAAAAAGGAGTCCACCGTTCAATTTCCAAAGAAGTATCATCATTATGCTGATGTGTTCGATAAAGTACAAGCCAATACACTTCCTCACCATCGACCGTATGATTGCCCCATCAATTTACAACCGGGGAAAGAGCCACCATGGGGACCGATTTACAATTTGTTACCAACCTAGCTAGAAGTCCTGCGAGCCTATATAGAGGAGAATTTCGAAAATGGTTTCATTCGGCATTCGAAATCTCCAGCCGGCGCACCCATTTTCTTCGTCAAGAAAAAGGATGGATCACTTCGTCTCGGTGTAGATTATTGTGGCTTGAATAAGGTTACAATCAGAAATAGGTATGCAATTCCCCTTATCTCAAGTCTTTTAGAACGGGTCAATGGTGCCATGTTCTTCACGAAGATCGACTTACGGGAGCCTATAACCTCATATGGATCCGACCAGGAGATGAATGGAAGACTGCGTTTCGCACCAGATATGGGCACTTCGAGTATACGGTCATGCCGTTCGGCCTCACTAATGTGCCAACAGTCTTCCAGCACATGGCAAATGATATATTCCGAGATCTCTTGGATGTTTGTTTGATCATCTATTTGGATGATCTACTACTTTATTCGAAAACCCAAGAAGAGCATGATTCTCATGTACTGTTCGTACTAAAACGACTTCGAGAACATGGTCTTTATGAAAAGTTGGAAAAATGTAGTTTTCGGTGCAACCAGGTGGAATTTCTGGGCTATGTCATTTCCTCGGAAGGCATCTCCATGGACCCAACTAAGGTCAAAACTATGTTAGAGTGGCAGACTCCGCGTTCGGTGCGAGATGTGCAATGCTTTTTAGGCTTTGCCAATTTTTACCGGAAGTTCATACAAGATTACTCAAAGCTCGTTCTGCCTCTCACACAGCTTACCAGGAAGGGACAATCGTTCGTTTGGTCTAAAGAAGCGGACATGGATTTCGAAAGTCTTAAAAAGGCATTTACATCGGCTCCAATTCTATCTCATGTCGATCCAGAAAAACCATTCATTATCGAAGCAGACACATCGGATTTCGCATTGGGGAGCATTCTGTCACAACGGGGTAATGATGAGAATCTACATCCTGTGGCTTTTCACTCACGCAAGTTTGACACCGCTGAAATCAACTACGACATTCATGATAAGGAACTATTGGCAATAGTGGACTCTTTTACACAATGGAGGCATTTTCTAGAAGGATCCTCTCATCAAGACACCGTATTCAGTGACCACAAACACCTTGCCTACTTTCAGGACACTCGTGTGTTAAATCGACGTCAAGCTCGGTGGGCCCACTTCCTCACGCGTTTCGACTTCAAAATTACATATCGTTTGGGGAAGCACCAAGGGAAGGCAGATGCATTATCACGGCGTTTGTACCTAGCCTGCCCATAGATTCCTACGTTATCGATACTATATGTGAGGACTTGAAGACCGATGCTTTCGCCGAAGCCATTCTAGCACAAATTGATCCCTCTCGAGCATCTTGTTCACAGTCGCAATGACCAGGTACGGACTATCGACAATTCAAATACCATGATGGATTACTATTCTTTAATGAACTCTTGTATGTTCCTAATTGTTCTTGCCGCCTTCGATTAGTCCAAAATTGTCATGACACATATACAACTGGGCATTTTGGTAGTACTAAAACATTAGATTTAGTACAACGATCATTTTGGTGGCCCCGTATGCGACAATTTATCGAAGATTTAGTTCGGACTTGTGATACATATTACAGAGCGAAAATTCCAAGGCATCATCCATATGGTTTATTAGAACCATTACCAATTCCAAGCAAGCCATGGCAATCCATTGCTCTAGACTTCATCACAGATCTTCCAGTATCTAAGGGGTTCAATGCGATTCTAACAGTCGTAGATCGATATATGAAGATGGCTCATTTCTTGCCATGTACTAAGGAAATATCCAATGAAGAAACCGTTGAAATTGTCATGCGTGAAGTATGTCGACATCATGGCCTTCTCGATAGTATCATCAGCGACCGTGGACCCCAGTTTGTATCGAAATTCTGGAAGCACCTTTTTAAAATGCTCAAGCTCACTTGTAACCTCTCCTCCGGCTACCACCCACAAACGGATGGCTAAGCAGAACGAACAAATCAAACACTGGAGCAGTATCTTCGGTGCTTTCTAAGCTATCATCAGGATGACTGGGTAGATATTCTCCACTTCGCCGAATTTGCCTACAATAACTCTGTCCACGCATCGACTAAAGTTACACTGTTTTATGCTTATACGGGTTCTCGCCCTCGGTGGTGTGTATTTGAAACCCCAAAGTTGTCCACAAATCCTTGCGCAGAGGATTGTTTAGAGCGGTTACGCAAGATACAAGCCGATTTATCTACTCATCTCCAACAAGCTCAACAAACACACAAGGTTTACGCGGATCGTCATCGACTTCCATCCAATTTTAAAATTGGAGATCGGTATGGCTACTACAACGAAACATCAAGACTACTCGCCCATGCGAGAAGTTGGATTATCGATGACTAGGTCCTTTCCGTAGTATAGGAAAGATTAATGATGTCTCTTTTTGTCTCGATCTACCTCCGCAACTTCGGATACATCCGGTGTTTCATAGTTCTCTCCTCGAACCCTATCAAGAGAACACCATCCCAGGACGTATTACATAGCCTCCACCCCCGATCGAGCTTGAAGATGAACCTGAGTACGAGGTTGCCGCCATCCTTGATTCCAAGATTGTTAACAACAAGCTCTACTATCTAGTCAATTGGCTAGGATATAGTCCCCGCGAGCGTACTTCGGAACCAATAGAAAATGTCACCAATGCTCGTGCTCTTCTTGAAGACTTCCATCGTCAATATCTAGACAAACCGGGTCCTCAATCTAAAACGACTCGTGACACTCGTCATTTTAAAAGGGGGATAGTGTAACGATATGACAAGACTCGAACCCATGACCTTATGCTACATGGGTCGAGCTCTTCACCATTAGACCATACATTATAATACGTAAAATATTATTTTCATTTATGTTTTATTATAGAAAATTGATGTATATTCCGGATTTCTCAGGAACATCTAGAAACTTTAGGAGTATTCCTGAGAACATTATAAAAGAAGGCACAAGGCATTATTTCGAACCAAATCTGTTCAATGCCAGTTTTAAGCCTCCTAGCTACTATTGTATACTCTCTTCACATAATATATATCTTTTATCATCATTCTCTCACCCTCTCTCTCTCTCTCTCTCTCTCTCTCTCTCGCTCGCTCACTCTTTCCTTCTCATGAGAGTTCTACACCTCTCTTAGTACTAATCCTCATCTTTTAGTACTAATTCCTTCTCTGTCTTAGTACTGATCCTGACAACCTCCATCTTGATCAAGTAATCCTTGTCGGCCTTCACCGCCGAGATGATATGCCACAATTTGCGTTTAACCTGGGCGTATTCTCGCTGTCACTCGCTTAGGACTTTCACTCCGAACCGGATGGGGAACCGCGTGCCGGCCTCGTCCTCCTGATTCTGGTCAGACTCACCCACTCAATTCTGGCCAAACTCATATCAACCGTCATGTAGACTGGCGTGTACGCCTTGTAAGGCCCGTTTCGGAGAGCCGGGACCACCGTTAGCATCTCCTTCAGTCTTCGAACCGCCTCCATGTGCTCTCCCGTCCACTCGAACTTCCTTTCTTTAATAAGCCGTAGAGTGGCTCGATGATGTGTGCGTAATGGGAAATGCATATGTGGTAGAAGGCGCATGCTCCCAGGAATCGTCGGACTTCCGTGACCGATCGACAGTCTTCCTTCATTGTGGAGATGGCGTCTACCTTTCCCGGAGAAGATTTACGGTTATGTCCCGCATAAGTGTCTGACTACCATAACCTCGGATAGTCCGAACATTTATTTCTCTTCGGACAAGGTAAGTCAAGCGCCCTCAAGCCTCTGCAATGTCATCTTGCAATCGGAGATGTGGTCCGCGACAAACTTCCAACATCTGTTGGCTCCGACCGATTCATCCTTCACATCCTCCTGACATCCCTTGATCGGAATGTCGTCCAGAAATGGCATGGTGATGTCTGGGATGAAGTCCCTCAACACTTTGTTCATTGCATTCAACACGTACGCCACCAAATTCGTTCCACCCTATAGCAAGTTACACATCCGAACTAAGCTGACGGGGGTCCACATTGTTGTAATATCCCTACTCTCCACAGCAAGCTAGAACTGGTCGTACTCGGAATACAGGTCTCTGACTGAGTAGATGGACCTGCCGGCGAAGGGCTCTGCGAACTCATCTATGGACCGGCTCCTACATTTCGAATGGTCACATTGTTGACCGATTGTAGGTCCTGAATAAAGCACAGTGTGTGATTGTTGGGCACTTTAAACCACTGATTCAAATAAGGGGCACTCGATGGTTCGAGAATCCCCATCTCCACTTTCTCCTTGAGAAGCTCCATCAACTTCGGGATGTGAGCTCTCGGCACCGGAATCAGCTTTGTTGATGGTTTTAGGGTTAGAGTTAATAATAATGATAAAGATAGAAATAGGGTTAACGATGATGATGATCATGAATGTTAATGGTGATGGAGATGGAAATGGTGATGAAGATGGAAGCATTGTGGGGTTCATGGTATGATTGCGATGTGCATTTAGAAGCATTGCGGGGTGGGGGTGGCACCTAGAATGGCTCCACCCCCCTCCCAAGGGGGTTCAATGTGAGAAAGAGAGATAGAGAGAAAGAAGCTTCAAGGGAGTTAAATAGTTACAAGAGGGGATAGATACATAGTGGTGGAAGCCCCCTCAATTTTCTCACATCGTATCTTCTCATTCCTCTCTTTCTATGGGACATTAAAGTACCCATCAAATCACACCCTCTAGTACTTATTAGTCCTACGTTATTTACACACTTTGTACATAAAGACAATTCTCGTGTGCATCCGTGCACACCCCCGTTCACGAGCATCTGGCTCCGTTTTCTTCCTCCGGTCGGAATCCTTCACGACAACGGTCAGATGCGCCATAAATTGACTGCTCAAGCGGACTGGATAGCTGAGCTCCAGCCAAGTGATGGTCAAGTAGATAAGTCTTCCGACGATCTGTCAGAACTGTTTCGGATTGCATGTCGTTCCGAAGTCGAGGTGAAGCTTCACATTCTTGTCTAGACGAATTGAGATGGATTTGCATTCCGTCATACCGAATTGAAGAGTATACTCAACATATAATGGCGTTGACTGATTAGTATGCTTTCGAGGGTGCGGATCACTTCAATCCCAAGTGATGAAGGTCCCCGAGATTCTTCTTTTCGAACGATGCCGCGAGTTTGGACTTGGTGCAATTGATTTCTTCCGGGTCGACACCAGCGATGACTAGATCATCCACATAGAGCAAGATGCTTATCGGCCCATTCTGACCCTACTGAATGAAGAGTGAAGCATCTGATTTGGACGATGCAAACCCCATCCGACGTAGTCTCTCCATGATTTTTGCGTTCCATGATCTGCTTTGCCGATTTAATGGCCCTCTTGGCTGACTTCGACCTCTTCTCCGGAGGTCCATCTTCTTGCTTTCCGGAGTCAGATTCCCTCTGATCCAACTCGTCTCTACTAGTGTCATATTCCGGCATCTTCTTCTTCCCCTTCTATTTGCGTGTGAACCATCTCCTCGGTTCCTTGCACGGGGAGACCATAGTTGAATCTCCACTACTCACCGACTCATCATCCGGTTGATCGCTCCAGCTTAACCAATCCAGATTCTATCCAGTAATCCGGAGGGTGTTGACTGCATTGGACGGCCAAAGGGATGGTAAGGATTTCGCTTCAACCCATTTGGTGCAGTAATCCATTGCGACCAAAATGTACTTGTTGCCCGTGTGTGTTGTAGTTGGGGCAAATGGGCCAATGAAATTGAGGCCCCATTTTTGGAATGACTCTAATGGAAGCATGGGCTGAGGCGACATTCACGCTTGGTCCACAGGTTGTCCCATTCGTTGACATAGGTCACCTTCTCGGTAGTACGCTTGGGAGTCCTTCTGTGTGGTTGGCCACTAAAACCCACCTGGCCATATCTTCTGCGCAATAGTGTCACCCGTGTAATAGTCCCCGTCTTTGCCGCAATGGGCTTCTCGTAACACTGCTTCCTTCTCATCATTTTGAACACACCTTCTCCAAATGCTGTCACTTCCCTTGTGATACAAGGTAACTCCTTCTAATAGGCAAAAGTTGCGACTCCTGACCGTCAATTGCTTCTTCTCGTCCGTTCGCATCCACAAAGGTGGTAGGCCTGTGCTCAGGAAATGGCTCATATCCTCAAGACATTTGTCGTTTGGTGACAACTTGTGTGTCTCAGCATCACTTGCCGAAATGCGTAGGATTCCGTTGTCCAAAAGTCATCATCCCCTTCGACAACATTCTCGCCATTCTCGATATGGCTTAGATAATCGCCACCGCATGCTAAGCGCCTGGCCAATGCTAGATTTCAAATACGAACTCCTGTAACATCGTGCTAGCTTTCCTGTATGTGATTGCTTCGAAACCAAATAGCGGAGTGTCACGTGATCCACTTGAAAGACGAATTTCCAACCTAGTAGGTAGTGTCGAAATTTGTTCATGCTATATATCATACAGAGGGCTCCACCCGTGGTCCTGGAGTAGTTATGCTCGGCGATCGATAGCTTCCGGTTGGAGTAATGGAATGGCCGATACTCAAACAATTCCATGAAACCGACGAGCAAGAAAGTTGCCCTAAACCCAAACATCGTCGACTAGATTGAAAGGATGGTTGAGGTTTGGTAAAAGATGCGGCTCCACAACCTACCCCCGCAGTAATTGTCGAAACGGAGCCCACGCAGGTGCTTCAAGAAATTCCGCGATCCAATCGATCTTGATAGGAAATACAGAACGAGGCAAAGGGATCCTCACACCTGATAATGGTGTCCTGGCTTACCCAGAGATGCCAATTGTGGCCCACGAATTCGCAGCTCTACTCCAATTCAGCACCTCCTTCGAAATCATGGAATTCTTGGCGACACAGCAAATCAAAGTCTCGTAACACATGGCAGAGGAGCACGCAGAAAGGAAAATGATCGAGTGAGCTCTGATTGGAATGGTAGAACAAGAGGAAGAACACACTCTAAGCAAGATTGGCCGAATGCGAAACGCGGATGAGGGTAGTATGGGAATCGAGCTGCCGCCTTAGTCAAAGTTCACAGGGAGCTCGCCACAATGCGGAACGAACAGAAGGATATGGTTCATAAAAACAAGACAGACATCTCCCTCCAACTCTAGGCATTCGAAAACAAGCAAAGGAAGGCAGAAGAAGGAAAAAGGGCGTCTGCCATCATACCCCCCCCCCCCCCCCCCCGACAACTACTCCAAGGAGCACACAATTGATAGACCCCAACACCCAGAAGAAGAAAACCTGGAGGTCACCATGTTGCCAAACCCACCCTTGGATGCACAACCAGATTCCCTCAAGGCCATGACGGATGATACGGTTGAAGACCCTATGCAAGAAATACCGCACGAATAGCCGACACGAGAAGCTACACGCGCAGAAGAAGAGCTGGAAGCAACATTGATGCACAAAAAAATCAACGGGTTATAAAAAAAATTATAAAATTATTGTTATTATTATTATATATTTGGTTTACATTTAGATATTTAATATATATTTATTAAAATAAAAGCACCATAAATATTCTTTTATTTTATTTTCGTATACCCCTCTCGATCAAGATGGCCACGCCCCAGAGGTGGCCTTACGTGTGGAGATCGCATCACTAGAGGTCGGCCACCTAATATACTATAGGTGATGCTTGATCATCTAATTTTCAAATTGACATGGATTAATTGATGATCATGATACAATTACAGAATGATCATTGACAATCAATGTTAATAAAGTTGGCCAATAGAATTAGGGTGATGATCGTTGAATGTCAATAATCAATTGATCATCGACCCTATGATTATATCAAAGGGCCACAATCATCCATCACTACGGGTGCGTTTCAATTATGCGGATAATTATATGGGTGATTATATAGATAATTATAAGGATGATTATATAGATAATTATAGGGATGATTATAGGATTATATGGATAAGATCATCATCAATTATTAATCGATGCAAAGGAGAGATATAAGGGAAAATTTTAGTTTTGTGAGAGGGGAGCATGAGTGTGAGATGGTTGGGAAGAATATGGGGATGATGAAGGGATGTTTTGATCATCGCCCTTGTTTGTTAGCAATGATTCTCAAGAAAATCACAAACTATCCCCATCGACTTCCAAAAAGGGGATGTTGAGTCCTAAATTCTAAACTAGGAATTCTCATTAACTAAAAGGGAGAATTTCCTAGTTTGGTAGAATTTAAGGGATTATTCTTAGAGAGATGGTGACCGACTACTCATTACCGACTTCCTAAAAAGGGAGGTTTTTATTTCCTAATGTCTAATCTAGGAATTCAAATAGATAAAAAGGGGATAAATTCCTAAATTGGATTATATCATAGGGGGATATTTTATCCTCAGTGACTTAAATGAAAAAAGGGTATATAAGTATTCTCTCTCATGATAATATATCACACTTCACTCCCTCGTCCAAATTCATCTAACACACTTTAGTACATTTCTTCATGTACTCTCTTAGCTCTCTTTATTTAAGTTCATATGGTTTCCTCTCGCAATTCCGCACATCACACATCTCCCAACCATCGAGGTTTTTTGGCACATCCCACATGTCCCGTCCATCAAGGTCATCCAATTTCTCCTACGCGAGTTGAGGACGACCGACCAATATCTCCAGTCTGTGACGAGGATATTAACAATGATATCGAATTCGTCACGAGCGATGATTTCCCCAAAACGTTGTCGCGTCGTTACGCGCGTGCGTGGAGAACAAGGCGGGACCACAGGGGTCTTGGACCGAGGAATAGGTGAGAAAAGGGAGAGAGAGAGAGAGACGCTCACACACATATAGACAAAGAAGAGCATGGGGACACGACCCAACAACACAGGAGACACGAGTTGGGAACACTAGCGTATGTATATAAATATGTGTATGTATTTGTATGTATGCAGACGACTTGAACGGTTACAGCCGATCAGGTCGGCAAGATGGATGTCGGCGCCTGATCACCCATGCACACAGGAGAGCAAGATGGAGATTCTACCGGAAGCACACGAGCATTCCACGGAGCAGGATCAGCCTCCTGAGAACCTGCGCAAAAGAAAGCTATGGAGAATGACAGAGAAGAAGAGCTCGGTCCCAGTCTGACAGCACTTCATCCCCTCTAGCGCACGATACCCTCTCTCCCCCGTCTCCCTCTCTTTTATAGCTCAAGGAGGGAGGCCGTTTCACCCGTTTACATCACATTAATTCTTTGTCCTTTCGAACAGAGATACTCCTCGATTTCCCCTATAGAATATTGCTACCTAGGATTTGACCTTTGTGCCTGCCTATCTACTATACAACAAGGGGCGTGCCCACGTGTAAGGGCCGGTTCACACACACTATACACGGTTTGCGCCTGGGGACGGTTTTCTTCACGACATCCGCCCCCACCTAACCGCGCATCCACCGGTATGCGCCAAAATTGGGTTCTTGCGGGAGAAAACCGATCCTTGCTTTTATTCCTCGTTTACCGGTTTATCCTCCGCCTCGGGCTGCTCGTCGTTGCTGTCCATGCCCCCTAGCTCCGGCTCACCATCGTGTCGTTTCTTGAACGCTTTGATCCTCTTCCCCGCTACTGGTATCGCCATTCTCATACCGTCGAGCTCTGCGAGATGGTACATCCCATTGTCGTTGGCGCCTGTTACTACGTAAGGCCCGAACCACCTCCTCGCAAACTTCTGCATGGCCCTGTCCTGATTGTCGAGGCTGCTGTCGTAGACTAGCACCCAGTCGCCTTCCTCGATCTTCCTTGGCCTGCGCTGGTGTGTTCGGCCGAATCGCGCTTTGTTCCTTATCCTCGCTACCCGAAGTCTCTCCGCGGCTCGCTCTACGTCCTCCGGCCTCCGCTCAAGCTGTCGAATCCTCGCCGCCAATAGTTCCTCCCGGCTCATCTCATCCCTCCAGTCCACCGTGGCCCACGAGGAGATCGTTCGCTCTGTTGGCATGATCGATTTCTGTCCGAACATAAGCTCGACTGGCATGAACCCGGTTACCGAACTGTGCGTAGTCCGGTCCGCCCACAAGGCATAAGGTAGCAGCCGTGGCCAGTTCCCGACTCGGCCTCCACACGCCCGTACTAGCGCTTTGACAATTGGCCTTCCCGTTCGCCTCCGGATTGTACGTTGTGGTGAGCGAAAGTTTGACTCCTAGCCGGTCGAACAGCTCTTCGGCCTCTTCTGCGTCCAACTCACCACGGTCAGCCACGATCTTCCCTACGCACCCGTATCGGCATACCACGTCCTCAATCAAAAACCGTCATACGGCTGGAGTCGTCTTGTTCTGCAGGGCTCGGCCTTCAACTTGGTTTGTTAGATCCTCCCGAGCCAGCACCAGATACCGCATCTGTCCTACCCCCATTGGCATCGTCACCAAATCCACCATCCATTTGAAGTGGACGGTCGGAGGGTAGGTCGGGTGAAGCTCGTCCCAGTGTCGGATCATGGAGTGCACCTAGCAGCTTTCGCAAGTTGTCACGAACAGATGCACGTCCCGGTATAGTCCCGACAACCAGTACTTCCCTTTTAGCTTTTCGAACGTGGCCCACGTTCCACGGTGTCCAGCCCAAGGACTATCGTGGTACGCCGCCAGCAAATAGTCCTGTTCCTCTTTCTTCGCCACCACTCGGAGCGGAATGTCGTTCCTCTTCTTCGGATGCTTCCATATGTACCCGTCCCGGAGAAAGAATCGGTAGGCTTTCTTCCGAATCCGGTTGGCCTCGTCCGTTGTCCATGCCGCGTCTGGTGTCATTGTTTTCAAGAACCCGCCGATCTGCAGCCACTCCCCGTCGTACTTACTCTCGTCGAAATCATTAAGTGTTGGTGTGCATTCCCTACCGGTTGTTACGTGAGCCGCCTTGAAGAAGTCCACGCTGACTTCCTCGTACTCTGAAACCATGCCACCCTCGTTTTCGAACCTCGCCCTTGAAAGCATGTCGGCCATGGCATTGTCTTTCCCGGAAATGTGTCGTATTTCCGGATTCAGGGACTTGATGTACGCCATCCACTTGAGCATGGCCAGGTCCAGCGTCGCGCATCCGGAAACCATGCCAAGAATTGGCAGGCAGTCTGTCTCGATAATTACCTCTGCCCCGATCAGGTAGTCTTTATCGGCCTTTTTCGCCGAAACGATACCCCAGAGCTCACGTTTAACCTGGGCGTATTCTCGCTGTCGCTTGCTGAGGACCTTCGCGCCGAACCGGATCGGGAAACGCATGCCGTCCTCGTCCTCTTGGTTGACGACCCATCCGATCCCGGTCGGACTCGTGTCTATCGTTACGTAAATTGGAGTGTCCTTTCCGTAGACAGCCTTTCGGAGCGCCGGAGCTGCGGCAAGTGCTTCCTTCATCTTTCGGACAGACTCCGTATGCTCGTCTCTCCACTCGAACTTTTGCCCCTTTTTCAGCAACCCGTATAACGACTCCGCGATGTGAGCGTGATGCGGGATCCATATGTGGTAGAATGCGCACGCTCCCAAGAACCTCCGAACCTCCGTGACCGAACTACAATCGTCCTTCATCGTGGAGATGGCTTCTACCTTAGCCGGAGACGGTTTCCGGCCGTACAACCTGCATAGGTGTTCGACAACCATGATCTCTGATTGCCCGAAGGCCGATTTTCCCCCGGAGAAGGTGAGCCTTGCGCCCTCCAACCTCTGTAGCACCTTCTCGCAGTCATCGATGTGCGTCGCCACGAGTTTCCAGCACCCGTCCGGTCCGATCGTCTCGTCCCTTTCCTCCACCGGGCATCCCTTGATCGGGACGTCGTCCAGAAACGGCATAGTGATGTCCGGGATACAATCCCTCAACACCTTGTTCATTGCGTTCACCATGTGAGCCACCGAGTTCGTCCCTCCTTGTGGTAGGGTACACATCCGTACTAGGCCGAGAGGAGTTCGCATTGTCGTGATGTCTTTGCTCTCTATGGCTAGCTGGAACTGATCGTACCCCGAGTAGAGATCACCGACCGAGTAAATCGACCTTCCAGCGAAGGCCTCCGCGAACTCGTCTATTGTCGGTCCGATTCCTGCGTTTCGAATGTTCACCTTGTTGACCGGCTGCAGGTCTTGAATAAAGCGCAGCGTGCCGTCCTTCTTCGGCACGGTAAACCACCGATTCGAGTATGGGGCACTCGACGGTTCGAGGATTCCCATCTCGACCTTCTACTTTAACAGCTCCATCAGCTTCGGGATGTGGGCTCTGGGTACTGGAATCGGTTTGAGACTCCACGGCACATGCGGCACCGTGAATATCACCATCAGTTCCACGACTGTCGGATCTACGCACCCGATCTCCTTCGGTGAGAATGCGAAAGCCTTCCCGTGCCTCCCGAGCATTTCCCAAAAACGGTCCTCTTCCACCAGCAATAGGAAGCCGCCCCCACCGATTTTGAGCTCGCGCAGCGTTATGTCGGTGAACATGTGTCCTATGCTAGCTGGATTTCGTAAACTCGGGTCTGACGCAACCCCCTTTATTCGCAACTCGCTGCCCTCCGGCAAGGGAGCCGCAACTAGCCTCACCTTCCAGTCCACAGTCTTGTACCTCGTGTCCACCCAGGACGCCCGATCCGACTCGAGCCCTCTACTGAAGTCCGCGATGACTTCGTACATCCTTTCCGAACATATCGGAATCGTCCGGTCCTCTTTAAGGACTCCTCCGACTACCTCTCGCAACTCCCCCAAGGTATCGTTGAAAGAGACCGCCTCCACGGCTCCGTTGATTTCCTCTCCAAGGCCGAGGATACCACATGCCCGAAGTCGCTCCTCCGCCCTTTTCTTCTTCCGGCCAACAACGTCGACTATCGTACACCCTCCATTGTCGGAGAACCAAAATTTCCTAGTTATAGTACAGGTCTTCTTCGCTATCGTACACTTGTGGGGTTTTCCCGGAGTGTCCGGACTATCGCAGCCCCACGCCTTGATAGCCCTCTCTAAAAATTATCCCGGCTTTCACCCCCGAGGGTCTCCCGGTTACGCTCATGGTTCAGTCTTACCGTCAGGAACTGGACCGAGTGACGACCATCCTAGCTCTTGACCCTTGCATAGGCCAAGCCGTTGTCCAGCACCTTGGTCTCCATCCGTGCTGTCGTGATGTACAGTTCTCCTAGTATAACCGGATGTGAGTACGTCTCCTGCACGAAGAAGTGCTGGTCAATATCAACATCGCCGATCTTTACTCGTACATTCGGGCAGGCTCCATGCAGTTTTTCGGTGGCACGCGTGGCTGGCCGTATTTTCCACCCGTGCTTGGTGTTCATCGGCCATTTCCCCTTCTTATAGAAGTCCATGGACATCAAATTGATTTCTGAACCGTGGTCCACCAACGCCACCACCGATTCATGAACATCTCCGATCTTCACGGGGGTCTCTGTGGTCGCTCTAGCCCAGTGCGGCCTCGAATAGTGGCTCTCAGCCAACTCGTCATCCAGCGCCATGTCCTCTATGTGCGTCGTCTGCACCTCCACCGGCTTCTCCGGTTCTGTCTCCGTCGACAGCCTCTTCCTCTTCACCAAGTCTACGATGGAGTCGTGGAACTCCTTCTTGGCGATCCCGAGCACTTCCCTCAGTGACAGTTTCACCTTGCTGTCGAGGATTCGTTCTTCCAGGACCTTTCGCAGGTCCGTGGATCTTTCGATTTCTGTGCCCAGCCGGTACCCGCCCCTCTTGGGATTATCCTGGGCGTCGGTTACACCGGCCTCATTTCGTCTTTGCCCGAATCGAGTTTCATATCGTTGTGAGGGCCCGGCCCCTCCGGTTTTCCCTACCCGCTTGTCCTCCACCAGAGCCTCGTAGTTTTGACAATCGGCTTCGACGAAGCCCGTCTTTTCTTCCACCGGGTCACTCCACCGGGTCACCTCCCGGAACCATTTTTCCGCGCGGTCCGCCTCTTCTTTCCTTAGTCGTGCGCCGGTGAGGCCTTCTAGCATCGTTGGCCAGAACCCGGCTTTGCTCGTCTTCGGAGCCTCGCCACCTCCGACCCGAATACCAGCGGACGCCGAGTAGTGGACGGTCTCCGCGTGACGAGCCGCCGCCTCCTCCATCAGCTTTTTCATACCCCCTCGCCCGACGTTCAGGTCCAGGGGCCTTCAGGTTTTGCTGGCGTGCACCCGACCGTTTCACAGGTACACCACATTGCTTCTCATCGCCTCGGCGAAGTCCCCGCAGTCCTTCCGGATGTGGCCAACCGCGTCACACCACATGCACCTGTTTCTAGCCAGAGGACGTCTGTCACGGCCCTGTTCACTATCGTCCCTCCGTGCCTAGGCGATCTGGAGATCCTTTACCATCCGCGTCAGTTCCTCCAGAGTTGCTCCCCCGGACGAGCCCTTGACCATGCCGGTCGAAGCCGATCCGGTCTCAAGCCAATCTCGGGTCTCTTCCCTTCGCGTTGGTGGTGTTGGCTCGAGCTTCCTCGCTGTGACAGAGCCCGCCCATGTCGATCCTTTGTCAACCCATTCCCGCCGTTTGTCGAAACGGCCACAGACCCTTTTCACCACGGCCTAGTCGGCCGTTAGCCTATCATCAGTCTCCAATAGGAGGCCTACCTGCTCCCGATCCCGCTCATCAACTGACTTAACAAACAATAGGACACGGCTTGTGTCCAGAACGGTCCGGTCAAGCACCGAGAGGCGCGCGAAGCATTCCTCAAACTCCCGGAGGAGCACCGACGCGTTCCTTCCTTTGTCGGGGGTCTCCACCCACTCCATGAGGTCCCGCTTCGAAAGTTGAAGCGCATCTTCAAGCCCGTATTTTTCAAGGAGCCGACCTTCGAACTCCTCCCAGGTTCGGCTCTCGGCCCGTACCTCGAGCACCTCCATATGGATATCCGGCATCGCCACTCGAGGGAATCCGGCTAGACGCCTCTCTTCCAGAATGTCCCTCATTACCATCTCAGCCTGGTAGGACACCAAGTAGCTCGTGGCATCCTTCCCACTAAACCGGCCGATCGTACCAACAACCGCCTCGATAGCCCTATCAAGGGCGCCGGTGCCTTCACGCGCACTCACTATACGGTCCACAGCCGAAGCCATAGCTTCTCGAAGGTCCGACCCCCTCATCTTCTACTCCTCTGCCACCTGTTCACGTCGGGTTCACCAAAGATGTCGCGTCATTACGCGCGTGCATGGAGAACAAGGCGGGACCACAAGGGTCTTGGACCGAGGAATAGGTGAGAAAAGGGAGAGAGAGAGAGAGACGCTCACACACGTATAGACAAAGAAGAGCACGGGGATGCGGCCCAACAACACAGGAGACACGAGTTGGGAACACTAGCGTATGTATATAAATATGTGTATGTATTTGTATGTATGCAGACAACTCGAACGGTTACAGCCGATCAGGTTGGCGAGATGGATGTCGGCGCCTGATCACCCACGCACACAGGAGAGCAAGATGGAGATTCTGCCGGAAGCACACGGGCATTCCACGGAGTAGGATCAGCCTCCTCAGAACCTGCGCAAAAGAAAGCTACGGAGAACGACAGAGAAGAAGAGCTCGGTCCCAGTCCGACAGCACTTCATCCCCTCTAGCGCACGATACCCTCTCTCCCCCGTCTCCCTCTCTTTTATAGCTCAAGGAGGGAGGCCGTTTCACCCGTTTACATCACATTAATTCTCTGTCCTTTTGGACAGAGATACTCCTCGATTTCCCCTATAGAATATTGCTACCTAGGATTTGACCTTTGTGCCTACCTATCTACTATACAACAAGGGGCGTGCCCACGTGTAAGGGCCGGTTCACACACACTATACACGGTTTGCGGCTGGGGACGGTTTTCTTCACGACAACGTAAGACGATATTGTCAAGTCAATGACAATGGTCACAACTGCATTCTCCACCAAACTTGAAGGTCTTCTTGGTGTCAATAGGCATTAGTTTGAAAACCTTCAATAACAAATTTTGGAGTTAAAGGCACACGCTTCACATCAAGCAATACAAAGAAGCCTTCATTTACTCCTCAACAGTTCTCAGGAAGGGAAAAGCAACACAACCATGAGTTTCTAAGCAGTTGGATAAACCAATGGAATGCTCACTTTCACCTCGAGAATATTCAAAATGACTCTGAAAAGATCGATATGACTGTTCGTGAGATGATTGGTGCCGAAACTCTTCGTGGGAGTGGTTGGATAGAAAACCGGGAATGTGGGAGGCATTTGAAAAGACTCTCGGGAAGGAATTTGTCTATTCCAAGAAGACTTCTAAAGTGATACAAGATTGATATGTGTCACTTGTCTGATAAGGGCAAGACTATTGACCAATTCAATCAGTATTTCCGCGACTTGATAACAAAGCATGGACTTTTATCGGCTTCTAATGAGGAAATACTAATAAAATTGTATATTAATGGTTTACATAATAAAGATTTTCATTATGAGTGTTGAGAGTCAAGCTCAACCTAGTCTAGTGTGTGAACACACCCTTGAGAGTGTGCATTTAAAGGTCAAAAGTCACCACTCTTATCTACACATTAACTGTGTCATAGAATCATATTCTATGACACATAACTAATGAGTTTTCACATTCCCCATGACCCATGAGCTTTGGTAGTTAATGAAGAGAGAGAATGACTATATAAAGCACTCTCCTCCTACTTTGTAATTAGTTCGATTAATATCCTTTGTAATATACATCGTCTTGAGTATTCTATTGTTGTTAAAATCTATCTATCTTGTGTTGCTCTCTCTCTCTCTCTCTCTCTCTCTCTCTCTCTCTCTCTCATACACACACTCACAACACATATCTCTAGTCTATTCCACTGTACACATGAATCACCATCGATGCTTTACATGGTATCAGAGCGGTTTGGTAGCTTGATCTCGCCCATCCGCGTGTGTTGAGCTTTACGCCGACGTTCAAGAAGAATTGGCTCATCGTTATCGCAGTGCAACTACATAGCTCATATTCAAGAGAGAAGAAGAAGGAAGAAATCTACATCGAACACCATGAATATTCAAATGGGGAGCGCTCTCCCTAACGAGAAGTTGGACCAGAACAACTTCGCATCTTGGGAGTACAAGATGCACCAATACCTTGTTGGTAAAGGAGCACAAGAAAACCGGCCCGACGATGCAACATGGGAGCAAGCGGCGAGTCAAGTAATGTATTGCTTAGCGACATGTGTTCATGACCACATGCTCGGCTACATTCGAGAAGCCACAGAGCCAAAGGAAGCATGGGACAATCTAAGGAAGATATTTTCCGCCAATACAACGGCACGAAAGCTTCAACTCCGCCAAGAGTTAAACAACAAGTCACAAGCTACACCTTGAGGATCAAGGAGCTTTGTGACTTGCTCGGCTCAATAAGCGTCAATGTGGATGATGATGAGATGGTGCAAATATGCCTCGACGGCCTTGCACCACGGTTTGGCACAATGAGAACCATCGTCCTAGCAAGGGAGAATCCTCCCTCTTTCTTCGATCTTCAATCCATGTTGTTCGTTGAAGAAAACCATGTTCTAACAAGGAGGAACACCTCGGAAGGCCACATGCTCTACACACATTCGAATGGAGGAAGAGAACGTGATCGAGCAAGAGGCCGATTCGGCCAAGGACGAAGCAGACAAGGTTCGCCTTACGGCAACAACTCCCAATTTTGGCAACAAAACGAAAGCCATCAAGGAACCTTTGGAAGAAGGGGGAGCTTCCATTCCGGTCCAAGCCAAAAAACCTCGATCGAATGCGGTTATTGCGGAAAAATAGGCCACCATGAAGAAGAGTGCTGAAAGAAGACGCGCGAGTTGGCTTCCACAAGCCGACAACTCACCAATTACTCCACCAACTCTGATTATGAAGATCATGGTGGAATGTTTGTAATGAGACATAGAGCAAATTCTATGTCGGCCTCTACTTCGACTAATGCCTCCAATCCAGAAGATGTATGGTTCGTCGACTCCGGTGCTTCGAACCTTATGACGTCCCATCAAGAATGGTTCAAAGACCTTCAAGAGCCGGATCGACCCGGTTATCTCAAGACCGGAGATGACACCACACATCCGATTCAGCATGTTGGCAATGTCCCATTCGGGAAAGAAGGTGAACAAATTTGCATAAAAAATGTCTTACATGTACCCACCATAACGAAGAATTTGGTCTTGGTCGGCCAAATTGTGGAGCAAGGGATGCAAGTTCAATTCAACCAAGGAGGAAGGCCGACTAATTGCTCGTGGTCGAAGGGAAGGCCGACTGTTTATCCTCGAAGCGAACGAGGTAAAATTGGCCATGTTTGCAAATGGCCTCAAACCCGACACCGACATAGAGCTATGGCATAAAAGAATCGACCATATCAATCTCAACAAACTCAAGGCGATGCAATCGAAAGGAGTCGTCATCAGGCCCCCAACCTTCAAAGAGAAAGAGATTGAAGGAGTATGTGAAGCATGCCAATTCGGCAAGCAACATCAGCACCCGTTCCCGAAGGAGAGCAACATGAGCAAAGGCCTATTGGACGTAGTCCACTAGGATGTGTGGGGACCGGCACAAACGGCTATGTTCGGAGGATGTCGATACTATGTTACCTTCATCGATGACTTCTCTAGATACACATGGATCTTCCCCATGAGGATGAAGAGCAAAGTGTTTACACACTTCCAAAAATTCAAAAGAGAAGTCGAAAAGACAACTGAGCGTCATGTACGATGTCTTCAGTCAGACGGAGGAAAGGAATACTTCTCCGATGCATTCACAGCATATCTTCGAAAAGAAGGAATTCGGCAAGAATTCACTTGCCGACACACACCGCAACAGAACGGTGTAGCCGAATGAAAGAATCGGCACATCCTCGAGGTAGCACGGGCCATGCTCAACGAGAAGCATATGCCTAAGTCATATTGGGCAGAAGCTGCAAATACCATCATCTACCACATGAACCCGAGCACAACATCTGGAGTGCACGAGGTGACCCCGCACGAGAAATACTATGGGAAGAAGCCAGACCTATCCCATGCAAGGATATTCGGCTCCATTGCATACGTGCACATTCCCGATGAGAAGCAGCAGAAGCTTGACCCAAAATCAGAGAAGTGCATCCTCATGGGGTACTCACTGGAGCAAAGGGGTACAAGTGCTTCAACCCCTCTATTCGGAAGACTCGTGTAAGTTGGGATGTCGTCTTTGACGAATCGACATCATGGTACAAACCCGAGCCAACTCCTCCCAAACCATCTACAAACGACCTCGACAACACAGAAGACGATGATCAACTAAGGTCAATACTCAAAGAGAGTTCGATCTCAACTAGATTGAGCGGACCACAAGAGCCTCCGAGCAACCAAAGCTCATCTCAACCAAGTCCAAAGATGGACAAAGGGAAGGCCAAAATGCCGGAATATGAAGACGATCACTTCGACAGCAATGAATCGATTCATTCACTCAATAGTAAGTTTGATGGCTTTGATGTGCCTCTTATGAGGTCACCCAGAGTTGAGAATGCACTCACATCGGCAAATGAGAAACTTTGTCACTCCACCCGAGAGAAGAATCTGGTTACCTGATTTGGCTACAATGACTATATGGCATACCATTATGCCTTTATGATGAAGGTGGAAACAGTTTGAGAACCAGAGAGCTTTGCCGAAGCAGCTAAAGATCCGCAATGGGTCGAAACGATGAACAAGGAGATGCAAGCTCTCAGCAAGAATGAGACATGGGATCTCATCCCTCACTCACCGCACAAGAAGGCAATCGGCTGCAGATGGATATACAAAGTGAAGTATAATGCTGATGGTTCCGTCAATCGCTACAAAGCTCGACTCGTAGCAAAGGGATACGCACAAACACAGGGCGTCGACTATGATGACACCTTTGCCCCGGTGGCAAAGATGACAACCGTGCGAACCGTGATAGCGCTTGCAGCAGCGAAAGGGTGGCACCTCCACCAGATGGATATCAAGAACGCTTTTCTTCAAGGTGAATTAGAGGAGGAGGTGTACATGGTACAACCACCCATCTTCGAATCCAACATTCATCCGAAAGCCATCTGCCGACTCAAGAAGCCTCTCTACGGCCTTAAGCAAGCACCACGTGCTTGGCACTCAAAGATAACACAATATCTTCATCGAATCGGCTTGCGAATGTCAAAATCCGACAATTCTCTCTATGTAAGAAGCGATTCCGAAAGGCCGATCGTCATCATCCTGTATGTGGATGATCTTGTCATTGGAGGTGAGCATCTAGTCGACATCAACAAGGTCAAATCCCTCCTTTCCAACAAATTCGAGATGATGGACATGAAAGAGCCCCACTACTTCCTTGGCATCGAGGTAATTCGGACTCCAACCGGAATAATGATCTCCCAACGACACTACAGTCTCAACTTATTATACAAGTTCGGGATGACTGAGTGCAAGTCTGTGGCAACACCTCTCGACCAAAACCTCAAACTAGATGCCAATTGTGCCACCATAGAGTGTGAGCCGACTTAGTATCGACAACTGATCGGTAGTCTTATCTACCTCACGATGACTCGACTAGTCCTGACCTACCCAGTCGGCCTTCTTAGCCAATTCATGCAAAAGCCACGAGATATCCATTTGGATGGTGCTAAGAGAGTGCTACGATACGTGAGCAGAATGATGGACTATGACATTCTCTATAAGTCTACCACACCAATTCAACCCGAGGGGTACACAAATGCCGACTGGGCAAGCTACAAAACTGACCAACGATCAACATCTGGTTTCGTCTTCTCCCTCGGAAGTGGAGCCATCTCCTGGAGTAGCAAGAAGCAACCAACCGTCACTCTTTCGAACATAGAGGCCGAATATAGGGGCGCGGTGATGGCTGCATGTGAAGTCGTATGGCTCAAGAGGATATTAAAGGATCTGGGTGTTCCCATCAAAGATCTTATTCTCCTTTATTGCGACAACATGAGTAGTATTTATTTGGCTCGAAACCCGGTGTTCCACGCACGCACGAAGCATATCGAAGTGCAATATCACTTCATTCGAGAGCGTGTTCAGGCTGGCCATGTCGACCTTCAACATATCACTACGAATCTTCAGACATTCGACATCTTCACCAAAGCCCTAGGAGCTGACAAGCTTCGCCAATTCTTGTCAAACCTTGGATTGACGGTCCCTGACTTGCCAAGCTTGAGGGGGAGTACAAGCGAGAATGAACTGGATACTGTCTGAACCGATGACGAGCCGAAGTGGACATCAACCGAAGTAGCCGACCAAAGTTGAGCTTGAGGGGGCATGTTGAGAATCAAGCTCAACCTAGTCTAGTGTGTGAACACACCCTTGAGAGTGTTCACTCAAAAGTCAAAAGTCACCACTCTTATCTACACATTAACTATGTGTCATAGAATCACATTAACTATGTGTCATAGAATCACATTCTATGACACATAACTAATGAGTTTTCACATCCCCCATGACCCATGAGCTTAGGTAGTTAATGAAGAGAGAGAGTGACTATATAAAGCACTCTCCTCCTACGTTGTAATTAGTTCGGTTAATAGCCTTTGTAATATACATCGTCTTGAGTATTCTATTGTTGTTAAAATCTATCTATCTTGTGTTGCTCTCTCTCTCTCTCTCTCTCTCTCTCTCTCATACACACACACTCACAACACATATATCTAGTCTATTCCGCTGCACACGAATCACTATCGGTTCTTTACAATGAGATTCACGCTCATCAACCCAACACTTTGGGAGAAGCGATGGAACGTGCCCATATTCTATTTGACACAAAAGCTCGTTACCAACCGAAAGAGTCAGAAGGAGAAAGCAGTAAACGTAGACACCAACCTTCTCCGATAAGTCAAGGCAACAATGCGAAAAGGTGCGTAATAATCTACAACTTTTTATATGAAGCCTGGGCATAAAGCCAATGAGTGTAGGCGGAGAAAGGAGAGCGGTAACTCCAACAGTCCGCAAAGAAATCCATCAACTTCCAATAATCCAAGTATGTTCTCAAATTATTTGAATTCCGTTAGTTCTAATCTATTACAAAAAAATATTCTTGGACCACACGATTTACTTAAAACTTATGGGACTATCCACAATCAAAGTGTAACTATACTATTTGACTGTGGTAGCACTCATAATTTTCTTGACTTTGATATGGTACAAATTTTACGAATAAAAACAACCAAAAGTGACCACGACTACAAAGTCCTTATTGCGGGAGGCCACGTCCAAAGGCATTCATTATTTGCATATGGTGTAACCCTAGTAATAACTAACTACATTGAAAACTTGACTTTTCATGTAATGCATTTACAAACGGTAGATGTAGTTCTTGGTTACATATGGTTTTATAATTGTTGAGAGATAAGCTCAACATTGGGTGCGTAAATGGGTGCGTAACCCAGTACGTAGACTGGGTGTGTAAAACCGTACGCAAAATATGGCCGTGGCGGTGTTTAAACCAGAAGGTCGTTAGAACATTATTCCTCGTAATGAATAGTTTTGGAAGTTAGTGTAGAAGGCTCATTTATGAGCGGTCAAGTACTGTCAGTACTTGTGTTAGCCCGATAGTCGGGGCTTGTATAAAAGGTGCTCATTGAGCACCAAGTATGTATAGAGAAGATACAGAGAATTATTTGAATATAGTTTTGTATTTTCTGCTCACTCTGTCTCTCCCTCTCTTTCTCTATGATTTCTGTGCTCTACGGAACTGTCGTACTTCCGAACTGTGTACTCTATGCACACGTATTCTTTTACATGGTATCAAAGCACGAGGGTTGAGACTCCTTTGCAACTGATAGAAAAAGCTTACGACAAAGACAGAGTTAAGTTATTGTTTTCGGAAAAGATAAGACAGCAATATGGACAGAGCAATGGGAAGCTCGCTACCGACTGAGAAGCTCGACAAGAGCAACTATGCATATTGGTCGTACAAGATGCACCAGTATCTGCTTGGTCATGGCTACTAGAGCTATGTCGAAGGAGCTAATGATGCAACACCCGAATCAACACATAGAGATTTTTCGGCTTGAGAACATGCGGCAGCAAAATTCTTTACTGCTTCGCGTCCTATGTGAGCAACCAGCTCTTAAGCTACATTCAAGATGCTAACACGCCAAAGGACGCATGGGCGAATCTCAAGAGGATTTTCACTACTAGCACAACAGTCAAGAAACTGCAACTCAGGCAAGAGCTCAGCAATGTCCAACAGAAAGATCCATTTGTGGCCGATTACACGGCCCGAATCAAGGAGATCTACGATTCCCTCGCCTCCTTCAACGTGAACATTGAGGAGGACGAAATGGTGTAGGTTTCTCTTGGAGGGTTAGCGTCAAAGTTCGGAGCATTCTGAACGGTGGTTTGCACAAGGGAGATTACGCCTTCGTTCTTCGAGCTTCAGTCGATGTTGCTCGTGGAGGAAAATCACGTGGGTGCGTCAAGGAGTATGCACACTGACAACAAGATGTTGTACACGAAGAAAAATAGGCCCTGTTGTTGTGGCAGATGAAGCGGGTCGGCGCGCAATGGAGGCAGCCGAAAAGAGTAGAATGTGCGGCATAATCGAAATGCAGAAAGCAATTCCGAGCCCTCCGAAAGTAGGGGGAGTCACAGCGGTGGCGGAAGCCGGCAAGAGAAGGCCGCAACGAAATGTTGCTACTGTGGCAAGAAAGGCCACAGGGAGAGCGAGTGCTGGAAGAATAGAGCCGATTCGGACAACGCCGAATCGAGCGGAAGAGATGCAGGAAGGCGTCAAAAATCGCACTACACCGAAGGTTCCAAACGAGCCAGAAATGGATCGGGCCCAGCCTTCGTAATGAAGCACAAGGCCAATTCGATGGCCGTGAACACCTCGAAATCGAGCAAGCTGTGGTATGTTGATTCCCGAGCGTCAAATCATATGACGAGTCATGAGGAATGGTTCTCATACTTGGAGAAACCGGAAAAACAAGGAGTGTTCGAAACGGGAGACGAAACTCTGCATACCATCAAACATGTCGGAGAAGTTCCTCTCAGCCACGTACGGCAAAAAGCGAAACATATGAACGTGATGCACGTTGTTGCGGTATTCCACGGGTACGTGTAGGAACCGAGGTGGGACCACGGGGATCTTGGAGTAGGGAGTAGAGGAGAAGGAATAAGACACAAAATGGAAGCTTAGCTCAAGAGGAGATGAGGAAGAATAGCACATAAACATAGAATAGAATAGATGGAGGCAAGATACACCCACAAGACAAGAAAATCAACATGCTATATTAAGAGTTCACAAAAGGTTACAACCAAGGCTGCATAGGGCGCACCAAAAACGACTACCAGAAAACCCTCACTGGATGAGCAAGTAAACAAGTATAGTAAAACCCTAAAGGAAACCCAAGAAGAAACCCTAAAACTGAATAGGAAACCCTCCACCCAAGTGGTATGCCTCTGCCCCTCCAAATAGGCAACCCCTTCAGAAGTGACCCCTCACTCCTTTTATACTAGTAAGGGGTGAGGCACATTACAAAGGTAGTCAAATCCCCTTTCATTAAATGGGGAATATTTGTCCTTGATCTTAAATCGGTGGGCCTTTAACTCTCTCTCTCCTATCACATTCACACTCAATGCCCACTACTCATTCTACTCTACCAAGCGCACATCACATTTACACTTAACAACTTTCGTAGAGCACCTTAACACTTTAGATTCTACCCTTCCCTTTTACACTTGTTTACTTATTTTTATTACACAAATTTACAAGTGCATGTGCAATGTTGCACATCCCCATTTTATTTGTCCCTTCTGGTTTTCTCACTGTAGCTGGAAATCTTCATGACATCCGCCCCCACAAAACCGCACATCCACCAGTATGTGCCAAGAGGGAAAAGGTGAGAGATGTCGGTGATGGTGATCAACCGGGTCCTCCACCATACTAGCACCCGGCCGCCTTGCCGGCTCCTACCAACCCCGATTCGTCGACTTCTGGAATGATTCCATCCTCCTTCAGGGAGCTTTCCTCCACGGCTATCCTTGTCGACCTTGATCGACTTCGCCTTCCATTTCGAGCATGCCCACCCATCCCACACGAACAGTCGTAGCCCACCCATCCCACCCGATCCACCGTATCCGCCATACCTCCCCGAACTGTCGGATCCATTGGATCCTCCATATCTGCCGCACGCACCTTCCTCCTCGATTGGTCCTCCCGAACGCCATTGTCGGCCCGGTCTCTCTTCCTTTGTCCGCCGCATATGTCCTCCGGATACACTCTCGATCTCTCCGATCCCACGCCAAATTCCACCCATTGCATGCCGCGTATGTCCTTCCTTCAGTTCGATCATCTCCGCATCCCGAACACCTCGGCGTGCCAACTCTCTCCGCTCTGCGCTTGCCTTCTGTAGGCTCTTCCCATGCGTCGATGTTGTCCTCCGAATACACGCTCGTTCTTTGGTCCTTACGTGACCCCACTACGCGCTCCTCGCTTCTCCCTTGCTCGCCGTGCTCCATCCCGACATCCATGTCGGTATATCCCGCTTCGGCGTCCTCGAGAGAGCACGGTGAGCAAGGGCGAAGCGAGGATCGCGTAATGGGGTCATGTAAGGACCAAAGAACGAGCGCGTATTTAGAGGACAACATCGACGCACGGGAAGATCCTACGGAAGGCAAGCGCGGAGCAGAGAGAGTTGGCACGCCAAGGTATTCGGGACGCAGAGACGATCGAACCGTAGGAAGGACATATGTGGCATGCAACGGGTGCAATTTGGCGTGCGATCGGGGAGATCGAGAGCACGTTTGGGGGACATATGCGGCGGACAAAGGAAGAGAGACCGGATCGGCAACAAAGTTCGAGAGGACCGATCAAGGAGGAAGACACGAACGTCGGATATGGTCGATCGGATGGAGTCGGTGGCTCGGGGACATGCGGTGGACGTGGTGGATCGGATGGATCCGATAGATCGGGGTCAATAGGAGCCGGCAAGGCGGTCAGGAGTCGGGACGACGGTGGACCCGGTTGATCACCATCGCTGAAATCTCTCACTTTTCTCCTCTTGGCACATACCAGTGGATGTGCGGTTTGGTGGGGGTGGATGTCGTGAAGATTTTCGGCTACGGTATGAAACTGGGATGGAATGGGCAAGTCGGTTGTGTGCAACATGTGCACATTTACAATGTAGAATGGTGTATAGAATAAAGAGGGGAAATTTATCCCACATTGGAAAGTCCCTCCCTCCTTGGGTTATAAAGGAAGGGAGGGGTCACTTATAAAGGGGTGTCTATTTGGAGGGGGAGAGGCATACCACTTGGGTGGAGGGTTTCCTATTCGGTTTTTCCATACTTCTTTACTTGCTCATCCAGTGAGGGTTTTCTTGTAGTCGTTTTTGGTGCGGCCTATGCGGCCTTGGTTGTAATCTCTTGTGAACTCTTAATATAGCATGTTTATTTTCTTGTCTTGTGGGGTGTATCTTGCCTCCATCTATTCTATTCTACGTTTATGTGCTATTCTTCCTCTTTTCCTCAACTCCCTAGTCCAAGACCCCCGTGGTCGCTCCTCGGATCCTACACGTACTCGCGGAATATCGCGACATTAATTTGGTGAGCTCGACATGAAGAGGCGGCAAGGGAGGACGGAGATGGAAGAAGACTTCAACTTCGCGAAGATAATGGCAACGATCGTGATAGATGCGGAACGGAAGAAGGCGAAGCGAGATGCGAGATCCCTCACTTTTCCCAAATTACTACCCTACCACTCCCCTCATCCCTCTAAATCTCTCTCTCTCTCTCTCTCTCTCTCTCTCTCTCTCTCTCTCTCTCTTACTTTTTGGCCCTACACTTTTGCCCACATTACCTTCCCTTTTTCTCTATATTTTAACACCCTTACCATTACCCTCTCCTTCCTCAACATACACATGTGCACATGTGCACAACCTTTACCCTCTCTCTTACCTTTTTGTTTTTTTTCTCCTCTACACCCTCTCACCATTCCCTTTTCCCTATCTTTAAAAACCTTACACCCCACTACCATCCCTTAATGTGCACATATGCACATAGCACACCCCTACCCCTCACTCCGTATTTTGATCCCACACCCTCACTCTACCCCTCTCCTAAAATCCTATATAAACCCCCTCCCTCACCCTCATGGTCTTATGGCACTAATGAGCCCTTCGGGGCGAAACTAGTTTGCCGGTTACATAAGACCATGCACCCCCCCACCCACCAAAAACCCAATATAATTTTCCCTAATGATAATTACATGTTTCATCTCTCTCTCTCTCTCTCTCTCTCTCTCTTCTAATTATGTTTTTACTTATGTTTTATCTCTCCCTCTCTCTCCCCCTTTTAATTATGTTTTAATATTGTTTTTTACTTGTAAATGGTACCTCTCTCTTTCATTTTAAGTAGCATGTTAATCCCCTCCCCTCCCTTTACCCCATTTTTTAAACTTTAATTAGATTTTTAACCTCATTTTTTTATTTTTAATCTTAGGTTTATTATGTTTTAATCTCGTTTTTAATCTTTAATCTTAGGTTTATTATGTTTTAATCTCTCTCCCCCTCTCTCTCTTTCACTTTATTTTTAATTAATAGGTTAATTCCTCCTACCCCTCCCTTTGCCTTGTGTTACACTTAGGGTTATGTTTTTTTATTATTTACGGTTTAATCACTTTATTAGTTTTTATGTTAATCCCCTCCCCTCCCCTTACCCCATTTTTTAAACTTTAATTAGATTTTTAACGTCATTTTTTTATTTTTAATCTTAGGTTTATTATGTTTTAATCTCGTTTTTAATCTTTAATCTTAGGTTTATTATGTTTTAATCTCTCTCCCCCTCTCTCTCTTTCACTTTATTTTTAATTAATAGGTTAATTCCTCCTACCCCTCCCTTTACCTTGTGTTACACTTAGGGTTATGTTTTTTTATTGTTTACGGTTTAATCATTTTATTAGTTTTTATGTTTAGCCCCCACCCCCCTTCCCCTTTCTCCCTCTCTTTCATTTTTTAATTAGTATGTTAATCCCCTACCCTTGCCCCTCTTCTTAATACCTACTCTCGTCTCTTCGTATACACCAAGCATCTATCGATTCGGGTGCACTCAATCGACCTTGGTGTTCCTCTTCTCCAATATCTCCTCCGCCCGCCGATGATCCACCATTTCCACACTCCTTGTCTATGACCTCGTTGTCAACAATTTCATAATGCTATATATCATGCCAAGTGCTTCTCATTCCATGGTGGAGTAATTCCTTTCTACTATCGAGAGTCGACGACTAGCGTAGTAGACTGGGCGACACCAATTGGGCGGGGTTTTCTACATTAAAGCACTACCGATCGCGATATCGGATGCATCCACGAATACGTGAAAGGGCTCCGTCCAATCTAGGGGTTGGAATACTGGGGCTTGGGAAAACATGACTTTCAGTGATTGGTATGTCGTGTCTTCTAGTTATGTCCATCAAAAGGGCACCGTATGGACTGCTGCGCGTAAAGGGGTCACGGAATCGGCAAGGTATCGGAGCATACGACTATGCCACGTATTTGGCCCAGAAATCAGCTGACTGCTTTGGCCGTAGTGGGGGCCGAGGCATTCAAGATGGCTTGCACTTTGTCTGGGTCCATAGCGATACCCTCTTTACTAACAATGTGACCTAGTAAAGCTTTACAGAATGACGGACGAGCAGGGCCAAGACGATAAGCCGGAGTCGAAAGGGGCTACGAAAACGAAGGGAGAAGAGCCTGACGCGGAGGTCGGGACTACGGCAGGAGAAGCGTGTAACACGAAGCATGCACTACGGCGCAATACGGAGCATGTGTTCTGGCATGATACGGAACATGCATTACGGCCAACGGAGGGCCAAAGAACGAGCATGTACCCGGAAAAGTGGCAATGAGTGACCAGTGATAGCGGTCCAGTTGAGCCTTTGAGAGGCCAGTACAAGATGGAGGACGGAGTGGTGAGGTGCTGGGATCGACATATGGATGGCGTGAACGGAAGGAGGTGTCTTGGAAACCAGAGGAGGTGCGCGAAGAACAAAGGGCTACGTGCCGAGAAGAGGAAGCGCGGCTTTCCAAAGGGCATGCAAGCCCAAGCGGGCCAAGAGGGTGTGAATCGAGACGAAGCGGTAACGAAAGCCGGAAAGGATGCCGAAGCGGGGTACACTGACACGGATGTCGGGATGGAGGTACGCTCTACATCGAGAGAGCACGGAGAGCAAGGGAGAATCGAGGAGCACGTAATGGGGTCACGTAAGGACCAAAGAACGAGCACGTATTCAGAGGACAACATCGACACACGGGAAGAGCCTACGGAAGGCAAGCGTGGAGCGGAGAGAGTTAGCACGCCGAGGTGTTCGGGACGCGGAGACGATTGAACCGAGGGACATACGCGGCATGCGACGGGTGGAATTTGGCGTGCGATCGGGGAGATCGAGAGCGCATTTGAAGGACATATGCGACGAACAAAGGAAGAGAGACCGGGTCGGCAATAGAGTTCGGGAGGACCAATCGAGGAGGAAGGTACGAACGTCGGATATGGTGGATCGGATGGAGTCGGTGGTTCGGGGACACGCGGTGGACGTGGTGGATCGGATGGATCCGACGGATTGGGGTCAATTGGAGCCGGCAAGGCGGTCGGGAGCCGGGACGGCGGAGGACCCAGTTGATCACCGTCGCTGAAATCTCTCACCTTTCTCCTCTGGGCACATACCGGTGGATGTGCGGTTTGGTGGGGGTGGATGTCGTGAAGATTTCCGGCTACGGTGTGAAACCGGGATGGAATGGGCAAGTCGGTTCTGTGCAACATGTGCACATTTACAATGTAAAATGGTGTATAGAATAAAGAGGGGAAATTTATCCCACATTAGAAGGTCCCTCCCTCCTTGGGTTATAAAAGGAAGGGAGGGGTCACTTGTAAAGGGGTGCCTATTTGGAGGGGCAGAGGCATACCACTTGGGTGGAGGGTTTCCTATTCAGTTTTAGGGTTCCGGTTAGGGTTTCTTCTTTGGTTTCCTTTAGGGTTTTTCAATACTTCTTTACTTGCTCATCCAGTGAGGGTTTTCTTGTAGTCGTTTCTGGTGCGGCCTATGCGGCCTTGGTTGTAATCTTTTGTGAACTCTTAATATATCATGGTGATTTTCTTGTCTTGTGGGATGTATCTTGCCTTCATCTATTTTATTCTATGTTTATGTGCTATTCTTCCTCTTCTCCTCTACTCCCTAGTCCAAGACCCCCATTGTCCCGCCTCGGATCCTACACATAGTTGTGGAATATCGCGACAACGGTATCGTTGTTGTTGAATTGGCCGTGCATCCATTTGAAGGTGTATCTAGTGTTGGTAGTACTGAGGATCTAGGCCTGTCATGTCGTTGTAGAACCACACGAAGACGTCGTGATACTCCGTAAGTAGTCCTATTAAGGCCGTTTTGTTGCTAGTTGCTAGGTCTTTGGCAATTTTTACGATACGTGGCTCGGAAGGTGAGCTGAGGTTGACATCTTCTAAGGTGGAGGCTTTTACACGTTGCGATATTGCTAACTCGCGGCCAACTGCATCATGGGCTTGTTGAAGTGCTTTTATTGATGCCGGGTCAGGTTCGTGGGAAACTTCGTGATCGATGGCGTTGGCTTCGTAGGGTTTGACAGCGGAAAGGAAGTCGATTTCAGAAAGTGGAACTATTGTAGGGTGCTCATCCAAGAACGAGTTCATCTCGTCATCCGCGAGACCATCTAACATATGGACTCCTTTAGCGTATAATGGGTTGTTGTCAGGAGGAGTCGAGTTCTGTGCTTTCGTAAGAATGTGGACTTTGGTTTTCCCGTTACGCTGTCAGTGCTACTTGATGTTGGCAGTACACAACCATGGACATCCAAGTAGGAGGGGGTACGCATCGGGGGCCTCCAATCGTAAGATTACGGTTGACACGGTAAAAGCGTGCCCTCCCAAGGTAAATTCCAAGTTTTGGATGAGGCCTATCGAGTATATCGACCGTGTATCCGCCATTCATAACCAAAATGGACACGGCTCCCATTGAGTGATGTCGATCTTGTTGCATGTCACTTCACTACTCACATTGACGCCTGACCTACCATCGATAATGCATCCGGGAACTTTGTGACCTCGTAAGATGAGTTGTATGGTTGGATTTTGTGAATCCATCAGAGGAGGTCCTGGTGTCGGGGTCGTGAGGTTTACGGATGGATGCAACGTATCCCGATTTGTGAGTGAATGGACCATCTCCTTCAAGCGAGGTAACAAGTGGAGCAGCATGCTACGGCATTGAGATTTGGGAGTCCGCAAGTGCTTGCCACCCGGGATCGGTATCCGTGTGATCGGTAGACCTAGGTTGATCCGAATGTGCGGTCTGTAGTTGATCGTGTTTCCGTTCATGGATTCCGCTATGTCGGCTTTCATACGGTGTCGTGTGAATCTTCACACACTATGTAAAAAAATAATGAAATAATTATTATAGATTAGATTAGTAGCTTACTATAGAAAGATGGATATACTCAAGAGCTTCAAAATGTATTTACTATATACAAAATGGAGAAATACATATCAACTTATGTGAAAATAAAGTTTGAGAAGATAGGGAAATTAGAACTATCCCACATAGATAGGAAAGTTAAGGCCCTGGCTATATAAGCACCTTGAGCTCCCTCATTTTTCATTTGTGTTAAGAGCACTTTGGCCACTTTGTCTTAATGGATGATGGTGGCCAGATTCCCTAAAACCGGACACCGGCCGGTAAACAAATCCGGAAACCGGCCGGTAAGCAAATCCGGAAACTGGTCCGGTAAGCAAATTCGGAAACCGGCCGGTATGCAAACCGGAAATCGGCCGGTAAACAAAACCGGAACTGGAACCGACAAGCAAACCAGAATTGGAACCGACAAGCAAAACCGGAACCCGTCGGCAAGCAAAATCGAAAACCGGCCGGTAAGCAAAACCAGAACCGGAACCGGCAAGCAAAACCAGAACTGGAACTGTCCAACAAGAAAAACTGGAAACCGGCCTGTAAGCAAAACCGCAACCGCAATCGGCAAGCAAAATGGAACCAGCCGACGAGGGATTCGGCGATCGGGTGGAACCAGCTACCAGACGAGGTTGGACGCGGACGGACGGAAGATTGGATCATGCAACAAACTAAAGTAAAGTGAAGAGAACTAAAGTAAAGGCCATGTGGACGCAAGCAACTAAAGTTGGAGTGCATGCAAAAAGTAAAGATCATGTGGACGGTCACGTGCAACTAAAAATAGATGCAACTAAAAGAAAAAGCTAAGCAACTAAAAGTAGAGGCCATGCAACAAAAAGTGGAAAGGCTATGATCAAGGGAGAACACCATATATATTCCATTTTTTTCCTACACTAGGACTGACTCTCCATATTATCTTAATTTTCTTTTCCTTCTCAACTCCCTTATCTTAGGGAAACCATATCTCTCATAAACCCTAATCTTCCCTACGGAAGTCATAACACTCAAAAACCCTAATCTTCCCTACGGAAGCCATAACACTCCAAAACCCTAATCTTCCCTATGGAAGCCATAATACTCATATAACCTAATCCTAATTTTCCCTACGGAAGCCATATCTCTCAAAACCCCTAATTTTTCATTTTCTATTAGTAAGTACTCCAACTCCGATGGAAATTGACACCACACCTCGTCATGGACCGCTATCGGAAGAAGAAAAGCAACGACGCCGAGCAAACCAACTATGTCTTTATTGCGGTGGACCAGGGCATATCGCAGTAAACTGTCCCCATAGGGCAAGAAAGCAGGTAAACCAAATAGTTACTAGTTCTGATTGTACTAAACACGAGTCTATTTCAGTAGGGATATCTGATAGTCCTAATAGTACTGATAGCCCAAATCTAGCGAACAAATTTGATGTCCTTAGTTAGTTAGAGGAAGAGTTAAACGACTAAGTCCAGCCAAAATAGGAGCCGATTGGTTTGACAGCCCTAGATCTATGCAACCCATTAGTGGTTCCATTTCCTCTAAGCAAGTTAGCAATGTGTTCGTAGCCCAAGTAACAGTTAGTACTAAAAGTACTCCTCCAATACATGTCTTAGCACTTCTAGATTCCGGGGCTAATTCTTGCTTCATGGATAGGAAATTTGCCCAAGCTCATCAAATATCTCTCAGAAAACTCCCGTGTCCTGCCTCTGTAATAGTTATTGATGGTCGTCCCATTGCTTCCAAAAATATCACAGAAGAGTCAAAGCCCGTTAATATTGTCCTAGATAATCTAGCATGTGTCGTATCATTTAATATAATTAGCATCCCAGAACACCCCATTGTCTTAGGACTACCATGGTTCAAATTACATAACCCAGACATAGATTGGCAAACAAGAGAAATCCGGCATCGAAAAGTCTGAGGGTCTACTCATGAGATTGCAACGATTTCAATACATCAGTTGCGTGAGGAAGGACGCAAGGAAGAAATGTTCCTCTTCACAATATCAGTAAAACCCTCCAGTACCACTAAAGAGGAATCCAGCGTTCAACTTCCAGAGAAGTATCGTCATTATGCCGATGTGTTTGATAAAGTACAAGCCAATACGCTTCCTCACCATCGACCTTATGATTGCCCCATCGATTTACAATTGGGGAAAGAGTCACCATGGGGACCGATCTACAATCTGTCACCAACCGAACTGGAAGTCCTTCAAGCCTATATAGAGGAGAATTTGGAGAATGGTTTCATACGACATTCAAAATCTCCAGCCGGCGCACCCATTTTCTTCGTCAAGAAAAAGGATGGCTCACTTCGTCTCGTTGTAGATTACCGTGGCTGGAATAAGGTTACAATCCAAAATAGGTATGCACTCCCCCTTATCTCAAGTCTTTTAGAACGGATCAATGGTGTAAGGTTCTAAAAGACGGATCCGACCAGGAGATGAATGGAAGACCGCGTTCCGCACCAGATATGGGCACTTCGAGTATACGGGCCTACCGTTCGGCCTCACTAATACACCAGCAGTCTTCTAGCACATGGCAAATGATATTTTCCGAGATCTCTTAGATGTGTGTCTAATCATCTATTTGGATGATCTACTGGTTTACTCAATGACCCAAGAAGAGCATGATTCTCATGTACTGTTAGTACTAAAACGACTTCGAGAAAATGGCCTTTATGCAAAGCTGGAAAAATGTAGTTTCGGGCGCAACTAGGTGGAATTTCTCGGCTATATCATTTCCTCAGAAGGCATCTCCATGGACCCAGCTAAGGTCAAAACGGTGGTAGAATGGCAGACTCCGCATTCGGTGCGGGATGTGCAATGCTTTCTAGGCTTTGCCAATTTTTACTGGAAGTTTATAAAGGATTACTCAAAGCTCGTTTTGCCTCTTACACAACTTACTAGGAAGGGACAATCGTTCGTTTGGTCTAAAGAAGCGGACATGGCTTTTGAGAATCTTAAACAGACATTTACATCGGCTCCAATTCTAGCTCACGTTGATCCAGAAAAACCATTCATCATCGAAGCGGACACATCGGATTTTGCATTGGCGAGCATTCTATCACAACGAGGTAATGATGAAAAGCTACATCCTGTGGCTTTTCACTCATGCAAGTTTGAAGCTGCCGAAATCAACTACGAAATTCATGATAAATAGCTATTGGCTATAGTGGACTCTTTTATGCAATGGAGGCATTTTCTAGAGGGATCTTCTCATCAAGTCACTTCGCTGAATTTTCCTATAATAACTCTATCCACGCATCGACTAAAGTTATGCCATTTTATGCTTATATGGGATGTCACCCCCGGTGGTGTGTTCTTGAAACCCTAGAGGTGTCCACAAATCCTTGCGCGGAGGATCATTTGGAGCGGTTACGCAAGATACAAGCGGATTTATCAACTCATCTCCAACAAGCTCAACAAACACAGAAGGTTTATGCGGATTGTCATCGACTCCCATCCAGTTTTAACATTGGAGATCGGGTATGGCTACTACGACGACACATCAAGACTACTCGCCCATGCGAGAAGTTGGATTATCGGCGATTAGGTCCTTTCCGTATTATAGGAAAGATTAACAATGTCGCTTTTCGTCTCGATCTACCTCCGCAACTTCGGATACATCCGGTGTTTCATAGTTCTCTCCTCGAACCCTATCAAGAGAGCACCATCCCATGACGTATTACACAGCCTCCGCCCCCGATCGAGCTTGAGGATGGACCTAAGTACGAGGTTGCCGCCATCCTTGATTCCAAGATTGTTTGCAACAAGCTCTACTATCTAGTCGATTGGCTAGGATATAGTCCAAGCGAGCGTACTTGGGAACCGATAGAGAATGTCACCAATGCTCGTGCTCTTCTTAAAGACTTCCATCGTCAATATCTAGACAAACCGGGTCCTCAATCCAAAACGACTCGTTACACTCGTCGTTTTAGAGGGGGGATAGTGTCATGATATGGCAAGACTCGAACCCATGACCTTATGCTACATGGGTCGAGCTCTTGACCATTAGACCATACATTGTAATACGTAGAATATTATTTTCATTTATGTTTTACTATAGAAAATTATGTATATTCCAGATTTCTCTAGAACATTCTAGAGCTTCAGGAGTATTCCTTAGAACACAAGAAATGGAGGCACAAGGCATTATTTCGAACCAAATCGGTTCAACGCCAGTCTTAAGCCTCCTAGCTACTACTGTACATTCTCTTCACATAATACATATCTTTTCTTATCATCACTCTCTCTCCCTCTCACTCACTCTTTCCTTCTCTCGAGAGTTCTTCACCTCTCTTAGTACTAATACTTCTTTTAGTACTAATTCCTTCTCTGTCTTAGTACTATTCCTAACAGCGACCCGACATGGTTTCGACAGATTGTCAGAAGCCTCATCTACTTGATGATCACTCGGCCGGACCTCAGCTATCCGATCGGAATGATCAGTCAATTTATGTCGCAATCCACGACCGAACACTTTCAGTGCATGCAAAGGATATTACGATATGTTAGCAGCATGAAAGACATGGCGTTGTTGTATCGTGCAGACGTAGTCGAGCAGTTAGTCGGCTACACAAATGCCGATTGGGCCGGAAATGCCCACGATCGTAGATCCACATCTGTATACGCATTCTCATTGGGAAGTGTGGCGATCGCATGGAGCAGTAAGAAGTAGCCAACAATAGCATTGTCGAGCACTGAGGCCAAATATTGAGGGGCGATTGTCGCTACGTGCAAAGTCATTTGGCTGAAACGGCTATTACGGGATCTGCATGTAGAGGTGTCTGATCCAACGACGATCTATTGCGACAATCTGAAGAACATCCACCTTGCGAAGAGTATTCCATGCCCGGACCAAGCACGTTGAGGTGCACTACCACTTCGTCCGCGAGCGTGTCCTTTCTAGTGAAGTCGAACTGGCGTATGTTTCGACGGGTCAGCAGGTTGCCGACATTTTCACCAAGCCCCTTGGTCTCAGCAAGTTACAGCATTTCTCGGGTGAGCTCGGTTTGCATCATCTCGACACGCCAAACTTGAGGGGGAGATAGGAACAGGAGCGTTAAAGGAGCGGTAGTGACCGCGATGCCGAATCGGATGAAGAATTCGATTTCGGGTCGGTTGAAGAAGCCGAAGAAGAAAATAGGGGTTGTAATCGAAAAGAAGAGTCGAAGATAGTCAAACCAAAGGGAAATGCAGCCAATTTAAGTGTAAAAGGAATTGAATCGGAAATGACCGATTTAATCGAAATGTTCGATTCGGACATTACGAATCGACTAAGGGCCAAGCAGAGGAAAGAGTAGCGAAATAGGCGCCAACACCGCAACAACAAGGGAGCTAAGAAAGGCCACATGAGCAGACAAGCCGACCGAAAGGGTCAAAGCGTGTAGAATCGGACGGGTCGAGGAGCACGAGCGAGGCGTGAAGCTAGAAGAAGCCGGAGCGAAGACCCAGAAAAGCATATGGAACCTCAAGTTGACTTTGAGGGGGAGTGTTGACAGACAAGCTTAACATTGGGTGCATAAACCAGTACGTAGACTGGGTGCGTAAAACCGTACGCAAAGTATGGTCGTGGCGGTGTTTAAACCAGAAGGTCGTTAGAACGTTATTCCTCATAAGGAATAGTTTTGGGAGTTAGTGTAGAAGGCTCATTTATAAGCGGTCAACTACTATCAGTACTTGTGTTAGCCCGATAGTCAGGGTTTGTATAAAAGGTGTTCACTGAGCACCAAGTATGTACAGAGAACATACAGAGAATTATTTGAATATAGTTTTGTATTTTCTGCTCACTCTGTCTCTCCCTCTCTTTCTCTGTGATTTCTGTGTTCTACGGAACTGTCGTACTTCCGAACCGTGTACTCGGTGCTCTTACGCATACGCTTCCGCACACGTATTCTTTTACAATAATAGACATAGTATTGATATCGATTTGTTGGATCATACTATTTCTTTTGAAGGAAATAACAACCAACAAGTTTTTATTCATGGGACTGCGATAAACAATTTAATGTCTATTAAACATCTTTATGCATATGATCAAAATGTCGATGCACAATTTTATGCATACACGTATATTACAAACCAATGATCCTTTGTATCAATTTGTAGATAAGAGTTCATTGGATGATTTTGAGAAAAATGCTCTACGTGACATCTTGTCGCATTCTAAGTAGATATTCCCAGATAAGTTACCTCAAGGACTACCTCCTTCTCGTTCTATAGATCATAAGATAAACTTGGTTCCATGCACTAAACCTGTGAGCATACCCCCTTATCAGTTGAGTCAAAACCGAAGAGGATGAAATTGCCCAACAAATCAAGGAGTACTTGAGGATGAGACACATCCGGTATAGCAAATTGCCATGGGGAGCTCCCATCATCTTAGCCAAGAAGAAGGATGGAACTTGGCGAATGTGTGTGAATTACAAGGGTTTGAATAAACTCACCATTCGCAATTCCTACCCTTTGCCTCGTTCTAATGACTTGATAGATAGACTCCAAAGTGCAAGATATTTTACTAAGATAGACTTGCGCATTGGCTATCATATGATCAAGGTTTTGGAAGAAAATGGTTCCAAAATAGCTTTCTGAACTCATTATGGTCATTATGAGTTTCGGGTTCTACCATTTGGACTAACAGATGCTCCAGCCACATTCTAGCAATTGATGAATGATATGTTCAAAGATCAGCTAGGCGATTTCGTGCTCGTATTCCTTGAAGACATCATGGTATATAGTAACACATTTGAGGATCATGTGCGTCATGTCCAAATAGTTTTGGACAAGCTTTGTGAATACAATCTATTTACCAAACTATCTAAATGTGATTTCTTTCAAAACGAAGTTACATATCTTGGACACCACATATCTAGGTCAGTTGTGTTTATCGATAAATCTAATATAGAAGCGGTACTAAATTGGCCACGACCTTCCAATGTTAAGGATTTACGATGTCGTGAAGAATTTCGGCCATAGGCGAAAACCGGTAAACATTGTCTACATCGGCGGGGTGCAGTGTGTGTACGCACCCATGTACATTTGGTGTGAATATCGAGGGCGCCTTAATGGCGCTGAAGAGTAGTCAAGTCGGGACAGACGATCCCATGAAAGTCGAGATTTGTCCCACATTGTAACGCATCCCTCTCCTTGTTCTATAAAATGGAGGGAACGCCCTTTGTAAAAGGGTTGCCCATTTTGGATTAGAGGGTATACCGGTAGGTTTAGGGTTAGGTTTCTTCTGCTTCTTCTTCTTCCCCTTCGTGTTCGTTTAGGGTTGGTTGCAGCTTATCTCTTGTGCAAGACCCTGCTCGGCGCGACGAGCCCGAGAGCTCCCCGACGGCGGCTTGACAGCAGACGACTGTTGTAAACTATCCTGGTCCGGCTCGAAGCCGGGAGTGTATTCTTCTTATATATATATACATTTATGTTTGCGTCTGTCTGTGTATATTGGCGTCTCGTTGGTGTCGGGTGCTCCCCTCCTTCCCTACTTTCCTGTACAAGAGGGTGTGTGTGCGTGTGTGTGTGTGTGTGTGTGCGCGAGCGTGAGTCGGTGTCAAGCACGCTCTCTCACTCCCTCTCTCTCTTCGGTTGCTTCCGGTGCGTTTCAGGGGTGCCCCAAAAAATGGTGAAGTGCGACTTCCTACGCTCCGTCACTCCCTAGTCCAAGACCCCCGTGGTCCCGCCTTTCTCCACGCACACGCGTAACAACGCGACATCTTTGGTGAACCCGACGTGAAAGGCGGCAAGGGAGGATGGAGTCGGAAGACGACGACCTTGCAGAGATGGTGGCCGAAGTGGTGTTGGAGTCGGCACGAGTGGTGATGAGCCGAGAAGCAGCGCAACAAGCGGTTGGGCGAGTGGTCGAAAGAGTCGGCCGTTTCAACGGGGACAAAGTCCCATCTTACTTGGAAGCCTACAACGCGGAAATGGAAGAGCGTGGTGTAGACGAGGCGTTGAGGCTGGAGTTCTTCTGTTGGGTCGTAGCTGTCTGGATGCATACGGAAGTAATGGAGCTCCGTGAGGCTCGTGGTTTGTGGGAGGCCTTCGAAGAGGCGCTCCTGAAGGCATACGGAGGACGGCAGAAGAGCCAGGGACGGCACCACTTCGACCAGTGGGTAGCATCGGCAAAGACCCACCGGGGTGCGACGAAGGCGTTCCGGGAATTCGAGCGACGACTTGCTTGGCTCCCAGAGCGGGAACAAGGTTTGGTGGGGGCGGACAAAATCCTTTTGTTCGTCAGGTCGATCGACCGAGCGGAACGGGAAGCCATCGGGATTGAGCTCGAAGACGATGATGAAGCGAATGGGCTTACGGAGGACTGGTCGAGGGTCGGAAGGGTGTGCCAAAGGCTAGACAACGAGCGAGCCGAGAAGGCTAAGAGGAAGGTACGCGATGGCGTGCCATCACATCGGGAAGAAGCCGAAGAAGGGCTTATTATGGAGTCGGGCCGGAGGTGATCGGAGGATGAGGAGGCCGAAAGAGAAGGGTACGTCGGTACCACGAGAGAGGGCGCGGGACGAGCCACCCTCTCGACTTGCGGAGATAGAACGGCCAAGGACGAGGCCGAGATACCGATCGAGGAACCGGAACGTTGGGACTAGCGGTTTCGGGCGTGTCAGCCCGAGATCCCGTTCATTGGAGAAGCAAGCCCAGACGGGGCTTGCGCGATCGGTAAGAAGTCGACCACCGACCACGGAGAGCCGGTGGCTACGGACAAGGGCGTAAAACGGACGGGCGATTCCTTGTGTCTTCCCACACTTGCTCCCGAGACGATGGCAGTCGGGCCCGAGTGCCCACGTGAGTCCCAAGCGGAGGAAGGCGGCGGCGAAGGGCCAAGAATCACCGGCGTGACGATACGGGGAAGGAGCGGACGAAAGCCCACGGACCCGATTCCGGAGAACTCGGCATTCGGGCCCGTATGCCCATGTAAGACCGAGGAGTTGGATGGCGGTACCGAGGAGTCCTGGCACGATGCCAGCAAAGTCGGATGGGAAACGACCTGCGAGGAGGCCGAGGGCAGACGCGGCACGAGGGGATCGGCATTCCGATACGAGTGGAGCGTGATCCGGTCATGGATCGTTCGATCGGGTCCGGTTTCGGCATGAAAGGGGCCGATACGGAAGAGGGTGCGGGACAAGCCGCCCTCTTTTACATGGGGAGAAAGACCGACCGGGCGAAGGTCGAGATTTGGAAAGAGAATGAAAGCCGGTCCTATGGGTTTCCTTACACCGATCCGGCTGCAGGCCCGAGTGCCGGCGTGAGTCCGACAAGAGAGATCGGTGGCGACAGGAGAACGGGACTCGGCAATCCGGAGAAAGACGAACGAACCCGAGCGAGAACCGGGCGGAGCGGACTCCCGGATGACCATTCCAGGAGGGAGGAAGAGAGCTGGCCTACAAAGAGGCCGAGGACACGATACGTCGGTACCACGGGAGAGGGTGCGGAACAAAACGCCCTCTCGGCATACGGAGAAGGACGACCCAGGACAGGGTCAGGAAGACAAATCGGCGGCCTACGGAGGATCCTTCACACCGGTTCTAGAGACTTCGGCAGTCGGCAACGCGGTCGACATAAGACCAAGATACTAACGGTGGCGGCGAGGTGACGAAGGCAAGGGCTACGGAAGGCCGGTCTACAGAGGATCCTTCACACCGGTTCTAGAGACTTCGGCAGTCAGCAACACGGTCGACGTAAGACCAAGATACTGACGGTGGCGGCGAGGTGACAAAGACAATGGGCATAAGGAAGTCCAGTCCTACGGGATCCCCACACTTAGCCAGAGACTCCGGCAGTTCGGCCAACATGGCATTGTGAGACCGACAGAGAAAGTTGGTGGCGGCGGGAAACGGGACCCGGCTACGCGGAAGGCACGAGGAGAGTCCGGGAGGGACTCAAACAAAAGACACCCGACTTTCAGCAAGCATAGAAACGGAGTCCGGCCCTATGGGACCCTCACACTAATCCGGAGACTCCGGCAGTTCGGCCAACGTGGCAACATGAGACCGGGGGAGAAGGACGGTGGCGGCAGGGAACGGGACCCGACGACACGAGGTATCGGAAGGAGCCGATAGGGGTGAACACGGGGAGGTGTGTCAGGCTGGAAAGGCACACCTTGGACAGAACAAGAGTCTCGCGAGTGGCCATCACGGGCCGGATCGAAGCGTGACTACGGGAGGGTGCTCGGCGCGAGCGAGGCCGAATGAAGGAAGCGGAAGACGGCACAAGGGAGGTGCCGAGAACGAAGGGACAAGTGCCTAGTGGACTGCACAGGGTCAGAACCAGGACGGCAAGAGAGGCCGGAGGAGGATCCTCCACACTCGCTTCATAGATCTCGGTAACTCCGTCGAAGTAACAAAGACTGACACGGCAAGTCGGGGTGACAAGCTGGTGGGGGCGAGGGGACGACGGCAAGCGAAAGACCCAGAACCTGTTTCAGCAGCACGACGACGGGAAGGGCCAAGCGGGCTACTACGGGGTGTTCCTCGGATGCAAGGACACCGGTATGCGGGTGAACAGCGATGCACGATCAGGCCGGAAAGGGGCCAACGAGGAGTGCAACACGGGCAGTACCAAACAACAGACGAGGGTAGGTAACACACGGAGGTGCCGGAGCGGAAAGGCGAGCGCGGAGAAGGCCGGAAAGGGATCTTCCACACCGTTCCGGAGACCATGGCGGTTCGAGCCGACGCGGCGATGTAAGACCATGGAGAAGGAAGGTGGTGGCGGAAGGACGAAGGCGACGCGAGACACCATCGGGACATCATCATTCGACAACGGAGGCCAAGCGGGCTGCCACGGGCATTCCTCTAGCGGAGGACATCGGGCATACGGCGGGAAGCGGGGCGTTCGTACGGCCGAACAAGGGCCAACGGATGAACGCGTGCTATGGAGATCGCCGCAGAGGACCCATCGACGGGTTGAACGAGCCTACGGGGAGGCGAGCGCGAAGGAAGACTCGAAGCCGCCGGATCAAACCGGCAGCGAGCCGAGATGCGGATCACGGCAGACCGGTTTCTCACCGGCCGAAATCTCTCACCCTTCAACCAGATTGGCACGTACCGGTGGACGTGCAGTTAGGTGGGGGCGGATGTCGTGAAGAATTTCGGCCATAGGCGAAAACCGGGAAACATTGTCTACATCGGTGGGGTGCAACGTGTGTACGCACCCATGTACATTTGGTGTGAATATCGAGGGCGCCTTTATGGCGCCGAAGAGTAGTCAAGTCGGGACAGACGATCCCATGAAAGTCGAGATTTGTCCCACATTGTAACGCATCCCTCTCCTTGTTCTATAAAAGGGAGGGAACGCCCTTTGTAAAAGGGTTGCCCATTTTGGATTAGAGGGTATACCGGTAGGTTTAGGGTTAGGTTTCTTCTGCTTCTTCTTCTTCCCCTTCGTGTTCGTTTAGGGTTAGCTGCAGCTTATCTCCTGTGCAAGACCCCGCTCGGCGCGACGAGCCCGAGAGGTCCCCGACGGCGGCTTGACAGTAGACGACTGTTGTAAACTATCCTGGTCCGGCTCAAAGCCGGGAGTGTATTCTTCTTATATATATATACATATACGTTTGCGTCTATCTGTGTATATTGGCGTCTCGTTGGTGTCGAGTGCTCCCCTCCTTCCCTGCTTTCCTGTACAAGAGGGTGTGTGTGTGTGTGCGCACGTGAGTCGGTGTCAAGCACGCTCTCTCACTCCCTCTCTCTCGTCGGCTGCTTCCGGTGCGTTTCAGGGGTGCCCCAGAAAATGGTGAAGTGCAACTTCCTACACTCCGGCGCTCCCTAGTCCAAGACCCTCGTGGTCCCGCCTTTCTCCACACACGCGCGTAACAACGCGACAACGATCTTTCTTAGGATTTGTTGGATTCCTAAGAAGATGTCTTCAAAACTATTCATCCTACATTGCACCATTTCTGAACCTATTGAAGGGTATTACAAGAAAGTTCACTAAACCTATTGAGTGGAATGCCTCTCTTGAAGAAACCTTCAATAAGTTGAAGTCATTAATTGTGAATGTGCCTACTTTAGCTATACGTGATCTTAATCAAACATTTGAAGTTTGAGACGAATGCAAGTGATTATGCTATTGGGGCTGCATTATTGCAAATTGGGAAACCAATTGCTTTTTGTAAAGAATCAAGAGATGGATTCTTGTGAAGCGGAAGAGATGTGAGTTATGTGTGTGTGTAAGAGAGAGAGAGAGAGAGAGAGAGAGAAACACAAAGAATACGCAAGGTAAAAGTATATTGACAAAGGAGAAAGACTCGACATTATACAAGGTGGGAGAAGGGTGCTTTATGTAGTCACCCTCTCTCTTCATTAACTACAAGCCTCATGGAGCATGGGGAATGTGAAAGCTCATAAGTTATGTGTCATAGAATATGATTCTATGACTCATACTAAATGCTAGAATACAAAGTGGTGACATAATGGTGACTCTTGACCGTTGGAGTGTCTCTTCACTCTCAAGGTGAGTTCACACACTAGACCAAGTTGAGCTTGATTCTCAACACTTTTGAAAGCAAAAGTCGGGTCGGTTTCATACGGTATCCGAAATCCGCTTTAACTCGCGTTTCGGAGTCCGCGTCGGCTCACTTTATGCGGAGTTGCGGAATCTGTGCTCTAGCTTGCGTTGTGCGAAGTTTGTGCTTCGGCTTGCGTGCGTAGTTGTGAAGTCTATGCTTCGGCTTGCGTCTTTCTTCGCGGCTTTGCGTAGTAGCTCGGCTCTTCGCTGCTTCGTTGCGTGGTTGCGGAATCCACACGTTCTTGCGTAGTGTCTTTAGTACTCCCCCTCAAGCTTGGCAGGTCAAGAATCGTCAATCCGAGATCGGTCATGAATTGCCATAGCTTGTCGGCTCCTAAGGCTTTAGTCAAGATGTCGGCCATTTGAAGATTGGTGCTAATGTGTTGTAGGTCGACATCGCCAGCCAGAACGCGCTCTCGGATGAAGTGATAGTGCACTTCGATGTGCTTTGTCCGTGGGTGGAACACCGGGTTCCAAGCCAGATAGATACTGCTCATGTTGTCGCAGTAAAGGGAAGTCGGATCCTTGATGGGTACGCCCAGATCCTTCAAAATCCTCTTGAGCCATACGGCTTCACACACAGCTACGGTTGCGCCCCTGTATTCCGCCTCCGTACTCGAAAGAGCGACGGTAGGTTGCTTCTTGCTACTCCAGGATATTGCTCCGCTGCCGAGGGAGAAAGGCTTAAGGAGGTCAAAACCAGAGTGTGAAAGGAATAGTTATTCGGGAACTGTTGTAATTAGTAGTCATAATATATATATATTATTATCTAAGAAGATGTGGACGGACGGACCGGAATCAGTATGCCGATCCGGATCCGGAACGATCCCGTAAAGGTGCTAGTTGGCACCGTTTTGTATTTCGCACCGGAGACCTATATAAAGGCCCGGTTACAATGTAATCAGTGACGGATAATTAATAAAGCTTATTGTCTTAATCTTCCAGTGTTGATTACCATTCTGTATTCATAGTTATATCTTACGCGTGTTAATTATGGATGGTTATGTAATCGATTGAGGTCTAATTAAGCGTTATGTCGTAAGTCATTCTATCGTACCACCCTTTGGTGACGTGTCTTAAGTGGACACCCTATGTTAGGTTGTTGTCCGGCCCTAGCAATAACAACAAATCCGGAGGTTGATCTTCTATCAGCTTTGTAGTCGGCCCAATCGGCGTCTGTGTACCCCTCGAGTCGTATTGGCATCGCGGTCTTGTAGAGGATGCCGCAATCCATTGTGCCGCTCACGTAGCGTAGAACTCGCTTAGCGCAGTCCAAGTGAGTATCACGCGGTGTTTGCATGAATTGGCTAAGGAGACCAACCGGATAACTAAGATCGGGTCGTGTGATCGTGAGGTAGATGAGACTCCCGATGAGTTGCCGATACTGAGTCGGCTCACACGCTTTGGTGCCGGAGTTCGCATCTAGTTTGAGATTACGATCGAGCGGGGTTGCCACGGATTTGCACTCAGCCATCCCGAACTTGTATAACAAGTTGAGGATGTAGTGCCGTTGAGAGATCATGATTCCGGCCGGAGTCCGAATTACCTCGATGCCGAGGAAGTAGTGGAGCTCCTTCATGTCCATCATCTCGAACTTGTCAGAAAGGAAGGATTTGACCTTAGTGATTTCGACGAGATGCTCACCTCCAATGACTAGGTCATCCACATATAAGATGATGACGATCGGACTTGCGGAATCGCTTCGTATGTAGAGGGAGTTGTCCGATTTTGACATACGGAAGCCGATTTGATGAAGATATTGCGTTATCTTCGAATGTCAAGCACGCGGTGCTTGCTTGAGGCCGTAGAGTGGCTTCTTGAGTCGGTATACGGCTTTTGGATGAGTGCTCGAGTTGAAGCCGGGTGGTTGGATCATGTACACCTCCTCTTCTAATTCGCCTTGTAGAAAGGAGTTCTTGACGTCCATTTGATGGAGGTGCCACCCTTTCGCCGCGGCAATCACAATTATAGTGCACACCGTCGTCATCTTTGCCACTGGGGCAAAGGTCTCTTCGTAGTCGACGCCATGTGTCTGAGCGTATCCTTTCGCTACGAGTCGAGCTTTGTAGCGGTTTACGGAGCCATCAACGTTATACTTCACCTGGTAGATCCATCTGCATCCAATCACCTTTTTGTGTGGTGAGGTGGGAACGAGATCCCACGTCTCGTTCTTCCGTAGTGCCTGCATCTCCTCCTTCATTGCTTCGATCCATCGCGGGTCCTTCGCGGCTTCCGAAAAGTTTCCGGCTACCGTATTGTCGCTACCTTCATCATAAAGGCGTAATGGTACGCCATATAATCGTTGTAGCCGAATCGGCTTACGGGGTTCTTTTCACGAGTGGATCGGCGGAGCTTTTCATTTGCAGAGATGAGGGCTTTCTTGGCTCCGATTGGTACCTCGAAACCGCCAAACTCACTGTCGAGTGAGTGAGTCGATTCATCATCGTTGAAGCGATCGTCTTCATATTCCGCCATTTTCGCCTTGCCTTTGTCCATCTTCGGGCTAGGCCATGATGTGCTTTGATCGCTCAAAGGCTCTTGTGGTCCGCTCAGTCGGGTCGTGATCGGACTTTCTTCGATCATGCGCATAGGGCGATCTTCATCCTCGATCTCTTGTTCGGCAGATTCCGGGTTGAGCGGAGTCGGAGGCGAAGTTGTCTCTGGTGCGTACCAGGATGCGGACTCGTCAAAAACGACATCTCGACTTACTCGAGATTTTCGAGTTGAGGGGTTGTAGCACTTGTACCCCTTTTGTTCGAGTGAGTATCCTACGAGGATACATTTCTCCGACTTCGGGTCAAGCTTTTGACGCTTCTCGTCAGGGATGTGCACGTACGCTATCGCGCCGAATATCCGGATGTGCGATAAGTCCGGCTTCTTTCCGAAGTATTTTTCGTGCGGAGTGACCTCGTGCACGCCGGATGTTGTGCACCGGTTCATTAGGTAGACGGCCGTATTTGCAGCTTCAGCCCAATATGACTTGGGCATATGCTTCTCGTTCATCATGGCCCACGCTACTTCGAGGATGTGCCGATTTTTGTGCTCGACTACTCCGTTTTGTTGCGGAGTGTGTCAGCAAGTGAATTCTCGCTGAATTCCTTCCTTTCGGAGATACGTTGTGAAATCATCCGAGAAGTACTCCTTGCCGCCATCCGATCGAAGGCATCGTACATGTCGGCCCGTGGCTTTCTCGACTTCATTCTTGAAATTTTGGAAGTGTCCGAACACTTCGCTCTTTTGCCGCATCGGGTAGATCCAAGTGTGCCTAGAGAAGTCGTCGATGAAGAGCACGTAATATCGACATCCGCCGAATATAGCCGTCTGCGCCGATCCCCATACGTTGGAATGGACTACGTCGAGTAGACCTTTGCTCACGTTCTGCTCTTTCGGGAATGGGTGTCGGTGTTGCTTGCCGAATTGGCACGCTTCGCATACACCTTCAATCTCCTTCTCTTTGAATGCCTGGAGTCCGATGACGACTCCTTTCGATTTCATTGCTTTGAGTTTGTTGAGATTGATGTGGCCGATTCGCTTGTGCCATAGCTCTATGTCGGAGTCGGCTTTCGTGTTTTTCGCGAACATGGTGGATTTCATCTCGCGTGAATTGAGAATGAACATCCGGCCCTCTCTTCGTCTGCGTGCGACCGCATGCTTGCCGAATTGGCACGCTTCGCATACACCTTCAATCTCCTTCTCTTTGAATGCCTGGAGTCCGATGACGACTCCTTTCGATTTCATTGCTTTGAGTTTGTTGAGATTGATGTGGCCGATTCGCTTGTGCCATAGCTCTATGTCGGAGTCGGCTTTCGTGTTTTTCGCGAACATGGTGGATTTCATCTCGCGTGAATTGAGAATGAACATCCGGCCCTCTCTTCGTCTGCGTGCGACCGCATGCTTGCCGAATTGGCACGCTTCGCATACACCTTCAATCTCCTTCTCTTTGAATGCCTGGAGTCCGATGACGACTCCTTTCGATTTCATTGCTTTGAGTTTGTTGAGATTGATGTGGCCGATTCGCTTGTGCCATAGCTCTATGTCGGAGTCGGCTTTCGTGTTTTTCGCGAACATGGTGGATTTCATCTCGCGTGAATTGAGAATGAACATCCGGCCCTCTCTTCGTCCGCGTGCGACCGCATGCTTGCCGAATTGGCACGCTTCGCATACACCTTCAATCTCCTTCTCTTTGAATGCCTGGAGTCCGATGACGACTCCTTTCGATTTCATTGCTTTGAGTTTGTTGAGATTGATGTGGCCGATTCGCTTGTGCCATAGCTCTATGTCGGAGTCGGCTTTCGTGTTTTTCGCGAACATGGTGGATTTCATCTCGCGTGAATTGAGAATGAACATCCGGCCCTCTCTTCATCCGCGTGCGATGAGTCGGCCCTCTTTTTCGATGAAGCAACCACCTTGATTAAATCGAACTTGCATCCCTTGCTCTACAATTTGGCCGACAGAGACCAAATTCTTCGTAATGGTCAGTACATGCAAGACATTTTTAATGTAATTTTGCTTACTTTCTTTTCCAAATGGAACATTGCCAATGTGCCGAATCGGGTGCGTAGTGTTGTCTCCGGTTTCGACATAGCTGGGTCGGTCCGGCTCTCAAAGTTCTCGGAACCATTCTTGATGCGATGTCATATGGTTCGAGGCACCGGAATCGACGAACCATGTGTCTTCCGAACCGGAGGCACTAGTTGAGGTAGCGGCCGACATAGAGTTTGCTCTATGTTTCATCATGAACATTCCGCCACGGTCGGAGTTGTGCGCATACATTCCGCCACAATCTTCGTAGTCGGAGTTGTGTGCGTAATTCGTGAGTTTTCGGCTTGTGGAAGCCGATTCACGCATCTTCTTTCGGCACTCTTCTTCGTGGTGGCCGAGCTTTCTGCAGTATCCACATTCGGTTGCGTTTTGACGGCTCGAGCCGGAGTCGAAGCTCCCCCTTCTTGCGAAGGTTCCTCGTTGGCTTCCGTTTTGTGGCCGAAATTGGGAGTTGTTGTCGTAGGTCGGACCTCGTCCGCCTTGTCCTTGGCCGAATCGGCCTCTCGCTCGTCTGCGTCCTCTTCCTCCATTAGAGTGTGTGTAGAGCATGTGGCCTTCCGACTCACTACTCCTTGTACGCACGTGGTTTTCTTTGACCAATAGCATTGATTGGAGCTCGAAGAAGGAGGGAGATTTCTCTCGTGCTAGAACTGCGGTTTGCATCGCGCCGAACCGTCGTGCGAGGCCGCCGAGGCATATTTGCACCATTTCATCATCATCTATACTTATGCTTATTGAGCCGAGCGAGTCACAAAGCTCCTTGATCTTCAAGGTGTATGTCATGATAGACATGTCCCTTTGTTGAATGTTGTTCAACTCTTGGCGGAGTTGAATCTTCCTCGCGGTCGTGTTGGCGGCGAAAATCTTTCGTAGATTTTCCCACGCTTCCTTTGGCGTCTTGGCTTCTCGAATGTAACCGAGCATGTGGTCGTGAACACATGTCGCCAAACAATACATCACGCGGCTTGCGGCTTGCTCCCATGTCGCGTATCCGGGAGCCGCTTCGGCGGGTCGGTCTTCATGCGCTCCTTTGATGTAGCTCCAATAGCCTTGTCCGACAAGGTATTGGTGCATCTTGTACTCCCAAGATGCGAAGTTGTTTCGATCCAACTTCTCGGTAGGGAGAGCGCTCCCCATTTGAGTATTCATTATGTCGATTCTTCTTCTTCTTCTTCTCTCTTTGAATGCGAGCTATGTAGCGAAGCTACAATAGCTATGAGCCGGTTCTTGGTCGTCAGCGTAGAGCACAACACACGATCACGATGAGGCAAATGGGCTAGATCCAGCTACCAAATCGCTCCAATACCATGTAAAGAATCAAGAGATGAATTCTTATGAAGCGGAAGAGATGTGAGTTATGTGTGTGTGTAACAGAGAGAGAGAGAGAGAGAGAGAGAGAGAGAGAGAGAGAGAGTGAAACACAGAGAATACGCAAGGTAAAAGTATATTGACAAAGGAGAAAGATTCGACGTTATACAAGGTGGGAGGAGGGTGCTTTATGTAGTCACCCTCTCTCTTCATTAACTACAAGCCTCATGGAGCATGGGGAATGTGAAAGCTCATAAGTTATGTGTCATAGAATATGATTCTATGACTCATACTAAATGCTAGAATACAAAGTGGTGACATAATGGTGACTCTTGACCGTTGGAGTGTCTCTTCACTCTCAAGGTGAGTTCACACACTAGACCAAGTTGAGCTTGATTCTCAACACTTTTGAAAGCAAAAAATTGGATTCGGCCCAAAGAAATTATTCGGGTCAAGAAAAAGAATTATTTTCTATCATTTATGCCTTAAAGAAATGGCGACATTATTTGTATGGTAGTAAATTTACTGTTTTAACGGACCACAAATCCTTGCAATACGTCCTCTCTCAAAAGAATTTTGAGGGTCGAAAGGCAAGATGGGTGGAGTTGATGCAAAACTTCGATTTTGAAATTAGATATCAAAAACGGGCTTTGAATTCCATTGCAGATGCTCTGAGTCATACTCTAGAAATTAATGCCCTAAGTTTCGTAGAATTTAACAACTTCTTTGATTTGATCCGGGGTAAACAAAAATACCTTGATGACAGAACATTTTCCAAGTTCTAGAAGAGAGCTGAAACAGGTATTCACGTCGATTATGGAACCACATCTACCCCTAAGAACCTTTACTATGTTGCGAATGGATTAATTTACCGCAATAGTACATCAAGAATAAAATTCTTTATGAATGTCATGATGCCCCTTCTGCTGGACATCTAGGTGACCAAAGAACATTGGCTTTGATTAAAGCTAGGTTTTTCTAGCCAAAAATGAAACTTGAGGTAGAGTCCTATGTTATTCGTTATCCACATTGTCAAGTCATTAAGGCCGAGCGACAGAAAAAAGTTGGCTTATTGCAACCTCTCAATATTCCAGCAAAAAAGTGGCCAAGTATATCCATGGATTTCATAGTTGGATTACCTCATTCTGTTGAGGGAAATAATGCCATTTGGGTGGTTGTTGATCAGCTTACCAAGATGGCAAGATTTATTCCAACAAAATCCATAATTACTACAAAGAAATTGGCTATTAAGTTTATTAAACATATTTATAACTTATATGGTATGTCGATGGAAATTGTAAGTGATCGAGACTCCAAGTTTACAAGTACATTTTGGTCAGAAGTTATGTAGAAACTGCAAACAAGTTTGAGTCTCAGTTCTTCCGATCATCCTCAGTCAGATGGGCAAACTGAGAGAGTGAATCAGATATTAGAGGATATGTTGAGAGCATATGTAGCGCAAAAACCTTCATTATGGGAGACTTATCTTCCTATGGTGGAATTTGTCTACAACAGTGTTAAGCATACATCAACAAAATATAGTCTATTCATGTTATGTATGGTTATACATCGTGTCTTCCTATTGATGTTTCGTTTGATTCACATACTTTGGATAGTACAAAGGATTTTATCTCTGATATGCTTGAAGCACGTAAATTAGCAAAAGAAAACCTTAGGATGGTACGGGACAAAAATGTCTTTTATGCAAATCATGATAGGAAACCAAGGGAATTTCACGTAGGACAACAGGTTTTTCTACGGGTTCCTAAGGACTCAGAAACATTGAGACGATGTGCAAAATTAGCCCCATGGTATTGTGGACCATATAAAGTTTTAAAATGTATAGGTTCCAATGCTTATCATTTGGATTTGCCTTCCAAATTTATGGTTCGTCCCGTATTCCACGTGAGTCGATTAAAGGAGGCGATTGGTTATGATGATAATGTTGTATCGCCGTCTAATTTATCAACATTGGAGGATGATCATTTTGCTCCACATGAACCTGAGAAAATCCTTAACCATAGGTCTAGAAACCTAAGGTCAAAGCTTGTTCATCGCTATAAGATTAAGTATAAGGATAGATTGGAAGAAGACAGTACGTGGGAAACTAAGAGACATTACGCAAACATTTTCCTAACTTCTCATTGCAAGAGTGCAATTAAACCAGGGGGGGAGTATGTAATGTTCATTGGTTTAGACGTGCTTATTTGGGGGCTATCATACTGTAATATCTTAGTGACCGTCGGCTTTATTGGAGTGGCCTAATGTGTGTCATTGGGTACCCCACACATGATTGGTCAGGTAGATGTCATTACATGGCCTAGGTCCTATAAATAGGGGATACTCTCCTTTGTCAGGGGGAGCACCATGAGTGGTTCCGACGAAGCTCTCTTTGATGAGAACTAGTCATATACCAAGGTCCTGATGTGGAGATCTTGGCTGGTATGGGATAGATCGGGATTCCTCGTCTGTGTTGTCAACTCTAGCACGGGGGCGGATGGGTGGTAACGCATATTTTCAGTATGATTGTGTCATTTATGTCTTTATTTTAGGATTAATGATCTTGGTTATTACATGAATTGATTGGAAAAGTATTCTTTTCCGCCATCCAACCTTAGACTCTTGATCTTCCTCTCTATTTCCCTCTCAATTAGACTTTTCAAGTTCCAGAAACAGGGAGAAGACTTCACTTTTCTTCTTGACGAGGTACACCCAAGTGTGCTAACTAAAGGTATCGATGAAGGAGACGAAGTATCGGCTCCCGCCAATGCTCACACAACTTGTCGGTCCCCATACATCCGTGTGGATTATATCGAGCTGATTCCAGCTCTGATTCTTCTCATTTGGGAATGAAAGCCTATGTTGCTTCCCGAGCTAGCAAGTTTCACATACTAGTCCAACCTTTCCGGCCGTTGAATTTCAGCAATCCGGAAACTACTCGTTTCGAGTGCAATTCTTGAAGCTTTCTAAATGTGATGTGGCCGATCCGCTTGTGCCACAGGTCGATGTTGGATTCGACCTTCTATCCTTTTGCAAACATTGTGGCGGCAACATCATTGGTTTAGGGTTTAAAAATCCTCTCATCTCTGCGCCCACGCACGATCAGCCGACCTCGTCCTCGATGAAGCAACCATGGTGATTAAATCGAACCTGCATGCCTTGATCGACAATTTGTCCTACAGATACTAAGTTCTTCACAATTGTCGAGACAGGCAGCACGTTCTGCATTAGGCCTTTTTGTCCGACATGGTTGAGCGGGACATCACCCACATGTTTGATGGGGTGCACGGTGTTCTCACCAGTCTCGACAACTCCCGACTGTTCTGGTTTTTCCAAGCTCGAGAACCTTTCAACATGGTTCGTCATATTATTTGACACTCTAGAATCAACGTACTAGACCTCTTCCGGTTTTGTGGTACATACTCCCATCTTGTTTGCCGTGTGCTTCGTCACAACTATTGGACTTGTTTCGGCTCGCCTTGGGCCTTCGGCGAAGTGTGATGGGGTGCACGATGTTCTCACCAGTCTCGACAACTCCCGGGTTTTCCGGTTTTTCCAAGCTTGAGAACCATTCAACATGGTTCGTCATATGATTTGACGCTCTAGAATCAACGTACTAGACCTCTTCCGGTTTTGTGGTACGTACTCCCATCTGGTTTGCCTTGTGCTTCATCACAACTGTTGAACTTGTTTTGACTCGCCTTGGGCCTTCGGCGAAGTGTGATCGGTGATGCCTATCTGCATCACCTCAGTTCGATCTAGTTCTATCCGAATCGAAGCGCTTTTTCTAGCACTGGCTCCCTCTATGGCCCTTCCGGCCATAGTACCAGCATTTCGTCATGGCCTTTCCTTGTCAGCTTCTAGCACCGCCTTGACTCCCCTGCTCATGGAGGGTTTGAAACTGTTGTCAGCATTTCTATTATGCCTCTGATTCTACTCTTGTCGGCCGCTTCCATTGCGTGTTGATCCGCCTCCGTGTACAACATCTTGTTGTCGACATGCGTGCTCCTCGATGCACCCATGTGGTTTTCTTCAACAAGCAACATCGATTGTAGCTCGAAAAATGAATGCATATTCTCCACCATACTGACCGTCGTTCAGAATGATCCGAATCTAGATGCAAGCCCTCGAGGCAAACCTACACCATTTCGTCCTCCTCGACGGTCATGTTGATGGAGGCGGAGAGTTGCAGATCTCCTTGATCTGGGTTGTGTGATCGGCCACAAACAGATCTTTCTATCTGACATCGTTGAGCTCCTACCTCAACTACAACTTCCTAGCAGTGAAAATCCTTTTGAGATTCGCCCACACATCTTTTGGCGTCTTGGCATCCCGGATGTAGCTAAGTAGCTTATCTCCAACACTGTACGCGAAGTAGTACATTGCTCTGCTTGCCGCCTGTTCCCAAGCCGGAAAGTCCCTGTGTGTTGCATCCGGTGATGCATCATTAGCTCCTTCAACGTAACTCCAGTATTCGTGACCAAGTAGGTACTGGTGCATCTTGTATGACCAAGATGCGTAGTTGATCCTATCGAGCTTTTCTGTCTGAAGTGAGCTTCCCAAACCTCTGTCCAAGTTCCTGTCTTTTCTTCTCTGGAAGACCAAAGCTTGTCTCTATCTTGTTCGCTTTGTCGGCAATAGAGGATTCTTATAACCCTTGTGCTCTGATACCATGTAAAAGATTACGTGTGGAAACATTGTGCATGACACAGAGTACAATAGATTATCTAGAAAGCAATAGTTAGGTATACGCAAAGAATGGAGATACACAGTGTGAGAGAGAAAGACACAGTAAGAGCAAACAACAACAACTTCTATTGGCAAAAATACTCTGTGTATATGCAATGTGCTCAGTGAGCACTATTTATACAAGTCCTCAAAAGGACTAACAAGTACTTCAATGCTCATAATTGAGCTACTGAGAAGTCCTCTAAAATATTCCTACGAGGGATATTGGTCCTAACGGCCTTCCAGCTCCTACCAATCGAGCCTAACCGATCGGTTTCCATCTGAACCGGTTCCCAATCCGCCTCGGCTTCTTCACCCGATCCAAACCTAAGTTGAGCTTGCTCGCTCAACAATGGTTTACAATAAATTTTATTTCTTGAACTTCTTAGATGTTGGATTCATATAAAGACCATGATACATGAATGTGTACATGCCCCATGATGCTTGCAAAGCAACAAGACAAACTCAAAGTTTCCTCCCACCAACTAGAGAATAAAGTTGAGTGAACATTTTTCATACTTATAGCTCATTGATTTTTCAAATTATGTGAAGGAGAGATTGAAAAAGAGGCATATTTTGTGTGTAGGTTCCCCACTTTTAACCACATTAAAAAGTAGGCTAAGCCTTTAGGTGGACTCCACCACAAGCATCTAGGGATATGGAGGTTGACCCACTATCACAATCAACATTGTTGTGATGTTATGCACGTGTCTATGAATGTGAGCTCAACCATTGAGGACCTAAACCACAAAAGATGGATTAGATGGCGAAGTTGTTGAATACGATATTTGACATTAGATTCGCAACTATGTGAGTCAATATATATGAGAATATGAGCTTGTGTGCATGTTTTTGTCTTTGCATATCTCAAAGCAGGTGGGGTTGGGTGAAATTTTCATTAAAATTCCCATAAAAATTCTTAAACACTCGCACAACGAGAATTGAATGTGTTGGAAACGAACATCACCTCTTATGAACTTACACATTCATGTTTAGATAAATGCTTGATGACTCAATTCTTTATCTGAGGAATCCATCACAATCCTCACTTGATCACAAACTCATAAAACACAATCAAAATCCTTTCCGAATAAGCATAATTTAAGATAAGAAATTTACCAAACTCTTGATAATCCTATGAAGCTTATAACAAGATAAGGATGAAATCCTCAACTACATTACATGGGGTGCCTATGTATGTTTGTAACAAGATGGATAGTTTACTTTATTGGACTAACAATGCCACCATGCAAAATTAGCAATATTTACACGTGCCGGTATGTATCAAAATGTTGTACATTGACAATTATTTTCCAACCTTTGGCTTTTATGCTCCATAAATACATTATTGTTAAAGTGTCAAATATATCATTTTGAAGGTTGTGTTTATTCAAAAAGTATTTAACAAGCAATAAGCTAAATCTTGAGACAAAAAGCTAGCTATTTATTTAATTATTAGATTCTTCGAAGTTGGAGAAGGGAATAATAATAGGCCAATAATGTAGTGCATATGCATAACCTAATAATAATCAAACTGGAGTTAAGAGAGTTTTTTCGGCCATAGATATTTTACTTTGTTTTGTTGAGGATCACACCCTCTACAACTAAGGCAACTCGAAATATGGGACAAAAACTAACTTCCACATTGAAAATAGTTTCACAAACTGCTTATCTAAGATCCTGCAAACTTTTACAAGAAGAAAAATAACAAAGTTTTACATCCATAGGTGAGTTTTATAAGCTAAATAAAGGGTGGTTTAGCAGCTGTTTCTCTGAAAGCCATCCTTCTGTTTATCAAATACATGATCCCATTAGATATTGAACATGACCTTAATAGCACTCCCACCTTTAGCACTCGTCTCAAATGCATCCTCGACTTCTTTCTGTGAGAACCCAAATCTATGTGTGATGAGAGGCTTCACATCTATCCGACCGCTTGATATCATGTCGATGCAAAGTTTGTATGTGTTGCGGTATCGAAACACACCTACCACATCAACCTCCCTATAACATATATATATATATATATATATATATATATATATATATATATATATATATATATATATATATCATCACAAATAGAGATTACATATGTTAAAATGTCAATCCCAAGGGGGGGTTATCTTAGAACATTTTCTTTTTATAAAAACCAAAGATTAAATAAAAAAGGGTTCACACCTGGCGGCGGCCGGTGTTAAGGGGACACGCATGTCTGTGTGACCCATGCCCACCAAGCAAACTTGTCCTCCAGCTTTAGTGGCCTTCAAAGCAGTGGTCATTGTCTTCTCAAATCCCACACAATCGAATGACACGTCTATGTCTCCCCCCATTGCCTTCTGGATGAGCACCACCTCTTCTTCCGTATCCTGTCCCATTTTCTTTCTCTCTCTCTCTCTCTCTCTCTCTATCTACATATATTTCTTCCTTTTTAGCTCTCAATGGAACAGAAACTTCCCCTACCTCAAATATATATATATATACACATGCCATCCTACAAGCAAGGTAGTTACTGTCATCCACTACATATGAATTAGTGAAACATATGATTTGGTACAAAATTTTGAAGTTGGAGAAAAGGTTCCCAAAAAAGGATGCCATGCATTTGGTCTACGTATTGACCAGCTAGAAGAGTTCAATCAAGGATCTTTAGGAGAAACATGAGGAAAAGCCTGCCATTGGAAGCTTCATAATCTTTGTTCTGAGTTATGCAGATGATGTTGTACTTTTTGGCATATTTCTCAACTGAGACTGCAAAAGCTTTTAGATACAGAGCCATATTTTCTGTGAACGTCGTATAGTGTCTTAGAAGTCAACATGCTATGACAGAAGTCGTCATGGTAGTATGTCAGCACTGTCAACATCCAATGAAGAGGCAATTGAAGTCGTCCATAGTTTCAAATACCTTAGAGGCTCATGAAATGAAATATAGAGGCAATACAAATACAAATAAATATTAGTCTCGACAAAGTGTACATAGAAACTGGAGGTTGATTGGCTGGATGATGCTCAAGCTCACATCCATCACACTCATGTACATACACATACATGCTCACACTTTGAAAGAGAGCCTATGTCCCTTTGGGATACCTCACATATGCGCATAATCAGCCATGAAAATAGAAACTGGAGATTGATTGGCTGGATGATGCTCAAGCTCACATCCATCACACTCATGTACATACACATACATGCTCACACGTTGAAAGAGAGCCTATGTCCCTTTGGGATGCCTCACATATGCGCATAATCAGCCATGATTCAAGGTTGTACTAGCCTTCCAAGAACTCCTAACAAAGACAGAACCATCGCATTGCCAACAACACTCAGAATGATCTTTGCTCATCTACTTGATCACAACAAAAATCCTGGAAGATCCAAACTCTGAAATGAGAAAACAATCTTGGTTTTCGTTTCAGCTTTAACCTTCTTTTTTTGCTCTACCACTTTAAAATTCCTCATCTACATAGCTGGGTAGAGTGTTTGTACCAATTGTTCACCTCGCTCGTTATGTTGGGCTTCTATGCCCATTAATATATCATCAGATCTTCACTAAAGGTTGGTTTGGCAGTTTGTTTAATCATAGAATAACAAATCATAAAATGGGAGAACCCAAGTTCATTCCTTGCCATGGTGTCTTTGCCCAGTCTCGTCTGTTGTATTCAGTCACATATGGGCGTTAGTAATATATTTATCTGTCTGTGTCTATCTACCCCATAAGAAGAGGTTTTAACACAAATCTTTTCCACTTTTACTATTCAACATATAGCATGGACAATGACCAAAACATTGTGACATTCTAGTAGGCTACATATTATTTTCCACTACAATTTTCATTATCACGTGTTGGATTAGTTCCTAACTACATACATACACATATATATAGGCTTTGACATTTTTGGCCCATCCTGATTATTTTCAACCACATTGCAGGGATTCGACCATGATAGAAGAGATTCTTATGGTTAGTCGATTTTCTTATCACCCCGGTCCCCCAATATTGTAGATTCAGACATACCATTCATTAAGAGTACATATTTGCTTTTACAATTCATTTCCAAATTGCAGATTCAGACCTAGCATTATGGGCTTATGTTTCCTTTATGGTAAATTTGTGCATCATAGATTTTAACCTAAACGATTTTGAGCTTTAGAAGGCTAGAAAGATTTTCCACTATGATTCCAACATTGCAGATTTAGCCCTGGCCCCTCCCATTATGATCTTCCATAGGCGGCAAAGAGCATATCTAGCTATCTATAGAGACTCATATTGTTGGAACATTGTCAGAGAAAAATAGGGAAAATCAGTATAAGAACAAAGCCCAGTATGAAACGTTTTCTCTAGCATATGGAGAGTCTTGAGAATGAAAAGCAATTGGGATTTGTGGAGGTAACTATATTAAACTAATTAAAATCAAGACTTCTATGAAAGTGTAAGACGCATCACATTCACATCAGCATAAACTTCCTGATGTGGAACAAGGACACATCATACTCACAGTTGTACTTGCCATGTTGCAAAGTTGTTGACACCTGTGATTTCCCATTGCTAACCACCCTCCTCTACTCACCATTACTTTTGCTCAGTAATTCAGAAAACTAGACCAAGAATATCACCATAAAAAGTCCTATTGTCTCCCAACCATAACCCTAACCATGTGATCCACCAACCTATCCCACTTCACACACCCCAACACATTCAAGTGTGTCTCAAGATAGGTTCACCTAGAGAAACTCACAAGCATCAACTATCCGGATAGCAAGTACAAATATGACTACCTTTGTTGTCTTAAACTATGAGACATTGCGTCAACACCCTGGAAAATAAGTTCGCTTGTTGAACAATAAGGCCTCTATACAATATGTGGGAGTTCTTAAAAGATCAATAAACACATACAGCAACACAAGTTATTCTCATCAAACACTGAATCAAACTCAGCTCTTAAGAAGGAGAAAATGTTAAATCAATTCCTGGAGATAATGCAGTCACCTAGACGAAGCCACCACAATGAGTTCAAACTTCAATTTTAATCAGCAGAAACTAATATTTCTAGGTGCACTGTCCCCGAGTTGGAGATCATTTGTAACTACAATTCGGCTTTAACTACACGAAATTGACATTGTCATCAGAAAAAAAAATCAGGAGCAGACCCTTAACTACGTGTGAGTCCCTCAATAAATAACAAATCAACCCCACAGCTATGGCAACCCAAATCAGCAAAGCTCATCATTACAAACCAAGCCAATATAATCAAAGCACTAACATGCTCCACAAACAAACCCACCAATATAATTATAACAGAGTCCAACAAAGAAGGAATCTTCATGGTCACTTCTGCAAAAGACAAGGACACTACGAAATTCACATGAAGAACAAATGCACACCAACAAAACCATGGACCTCAAGCTTGAATAGCCGATCTCCAAGAAAACTTACGTGATAAAGACAAATGTGTCTATTCAATACAATGGTTACGGACCATTCTCAAAGTTCAAGTAACTCATAGCACTTGAACACCAGTACAATGCACTACAAGACCTTCAACAAGCGCCTTCTTTCACAATGTGGAAGATTATCAATACCTCTAGATATTCATTTGGTTGACAACAGTACCAAGCATGTAATTGGATATGGAACATTGAAACTCGCAAGTTTCAGGACATAAACCCCTACCAATAGAGGACCCTCCTGTATGTGTATTTCGTCCAAGGTCTCACCAAGCACCTCATATCAGTCAGCGGAGCCACGGCTAAAGGCATCTCAATCATTTTCCAAGGATCCTCCTGTATGTTAACATGAACATGGACGAATGGCTATATAATCACAATCACTTGCCATAACCACTCGCCCTCCAAATCCTACAAATATCTGGTATACCCTCTCCAACGATGTTGAGTACAACACCCTAACGTGGCACTATCACTAAGGACATCCTCAAAAGCTAGCACTACAAGAGAGGTAAGACAATACAAGCTTTGCCAAGGTATTTCTGAACCACTTAAAATTCCAATTCTATGTACACCCATGCCCAATGTCCCTGAGTTAATTGATGACTACTCACACTGTATAATAGCCTCTTTCCTTAAACACAAAACAGACGGATTAACTCACTGCCCATTTTACAAAACATAGCTCAACTGCACTATCAAGACACTCTGAAGTGATAACAGTAGTGAATACACCTCCAACGAGTTCCAAAAACACCTACAAAACCAAGGCATTCAGAGTCAACCTACAATCCCTTGCAACCCTTAGGGAAATGGGAAGGCAGAAAGCAAAAATCATCAGCTCATGGAGGCATGCAGATCAAAGCTAAAGATAGTCAAACTTCCGAACAGATTTTGAGAAGAAGCAGTTGCAACAGCCTGTTACCTTCAAAACAGGCTCCCATCCTCAACGACTCCACGGGAACATATTTGGAATTATACACAGGAATGAAACCACCACTATCTCACCTCAAAGTATTTGGCAGTATGGCATATTCCTATGTCCCATTAGAAAGAAGAAACATACTTCAGAACCCTGCACAGAAAATCATATTTGTAGGCTATGGAGACAGTTTTAGTGTAAAAGGGTACAGATTATACACCACCACCACTCATCAATTCTCCTTCAGCCAGAGTCGTATCTTCGATGAAGAATCCCTTCTAGCCCCGGTACCTTCACTCACAATTGTTTGGGTTCTTTTAGCTAAACTATCCTCTTAGACCTCATAATATAGCAAATAGATTTTCAAAAAGCTTTTCAAAAAAAATTTAATTTAGATACCGATAGTTATATGGTGCAGCTTCCATACTTCCAAGATCCTTTCACCCGGACTATGTATGTATTTTAGAAAAGACATTATATGATCTTACATTATCCCCTAGGTTATGGTATTACCAACTCCACAAATTCCTTATCCAACAAGGATTTAAGAGGCTCAGATCAGATTCAAATGTGTACACTAGACATCTTGAAAATCATATTCTCATTTCTAGTGATCTATGTCGATGACATAATGGTATTAAGTAACTCTAAGCTATAAAACAGGTCAAAATAGAAGTTTCAAGCACAATCACCATTACAGATGGAAGACAAGTACGTTACCTCATAGGCATGGAAGTTACATTCATATAATCTCCATACAGCATTTGTCTCGGTCTATAAGATCATTTATAAAGGATGTACTTACAAAGCACTATATGTTTGAGTGTAAGCCAGCACTAATTCCATCTGAGCCTAGTCTAACGTTTAGCTCAGATCAATCCCCAACAGAAATTGAAGAAATAGAACAAATGAAGGCAATCCCCTATAGAGAGATACAATGCACCCTAGCCTACTTAGTTTCTTGCACCACACCAGATCTATGTTTCATCACAGGCTACATTTCAACATTTGGCGAAATCCAGGACATGATCATTGGAGTGCCTAAAGATAACTTATGGGTATCTTAAACACGTCTATGATCCAGATTCACATTATCACGACAAAGGTTCGGTGTACAAGGATGATACAACTGAGATTACAATGGAGACTTAGACACGAGACAGTAAACCACAGGTTTTGGGTTTACCTGCTGGCAGATCATTTTCATGGCATTCTAAGAAACAATGCACGGTCCTCCACAGAAGCAGAATTTATATATATCAGCTGGTCAAGCTGCTAAAGAAGTATGGCTACCACTTGTCCATGAAGTAGAAGTTTAAAGAAACCCTCCCAAGGTTTGAACTTAACATTGATAACTAGTCTTGCATTACTGTTATCAACACAGTAAAGCATGAATAAAATACCGAAACACACGTCCACTATATATAGTTTTACTTAAAGGAGCTCACTGAAGAAACAAATAGCAATGTTCCAATCCTCATCATCAATTACACACCTACATCCACCCAAGTCCGTTCCATTCCCAAAGTTCAAATGATGCTCACAAGCTTGACGATTATGATCTCCCAAATAATCAATTTCTGTACCCATCCAATCATTTACCCACCCATACACACTATTATGACCATGTAACCAACATTATGTTTCAAATGAAAAATAGTGAAAGTGTGAAACATCACATGAACTTTTATTTGACAGGTTGATGAACTTTGTAACCACATGAAATAATACTTGATAAAATACCCTATCACAATATGCATATGATATCATCAAGACCTTACACTTCCATATTTTCCTTGATTTAAATCAGTTTAATATAGCTACCTTCACAAAAGCAAAACGTGCTTACCTTCGCTGACGTCGAGACACGAATGGTTGCATCAGCCCCAAGTCTCTTTGCCATTTGCAGTCTACTCTCATCAACATCGATTATAACAACTCGAGGAGATCCGAAAGCTTTTGAGGCCATCAAGGTGACTAGGCCAATGGGACCCGCCCCAAGCACGAGCACTTTGGTATGAGGCCCAGTGCCCGCACGCCTACATGCATGAACACCCACACTTAGAGGTTCACACAAGGCCCCTTCTTCAAGGCTCATATTGTCGGGTAATTTGAAGCATAGGGATGCCGGATGTACAACCTATCTCTCAAAAACAAAATGAAATTCCGATGAGATATATCCTAATTTTCTTTACTACTTTTGGCCCTAGCAAAATGAAAGGAGGGCTTAGAAGGCATTAGATTAAAAATCCAATGGTAGATTCTGAGCATCCTTCCATTTTGTCTTTAGAAGTACCAAAACCTAGGAGCCAAAAGAAACTAGGAAAGGCACACAGACGAAAAATTTCGAAAACTAGAGAGAAGCAAAAGCAAAGCAAGTCAAAATGCTAGAAAAACAAGACAAAGAGGGGAGATAGTAGTAAGATGGGTGCACACATAATGGGCCAAGGACCCATGGACAGGAGGTGTAGCGAAAAACTTCATGTCATCGCATAAGTTGTAACGCCCTTCTTTGCACTGGGAGCAATGTCCGCAGAAGACCCCAGGCTCAAGTGCCACACGATCGCCCACACTCAAGTGCTTCACTTGGCTCCCAATCTCCTCCACTATCCCGGCACACTCATGCCCTATCACCATCGGTTCCTTCACTATGAAATCAGCACACCGCATATGCTGAATTTCAGGGCACACAAACAAGTTGAGCTTTCCATGACATAGGAACTTATGTTTCAATCATCTGATTCTTAATTAAATGCAAATTAATTGATTTGTAATTTGAGTCCATGTATCCTTCCATTTCGGAAAGTTGTCGAATTTCTTTATTCCTTGATATTATTATTGAAAAGCTTAGGTGGTCAGTATGAGTGACCCACTACGAACCTTGAGGTAATGAACATCACTCCCACAAATGCCCACAGCTTTCATCCTGATCTTAGCATCGCCAGGTCCTGTGCATAGAAGAAGAGTGAAGATCAGATACTAGGTAGGGGAATGGTGATGAATAAAGTGGTGACACACTTACTGCTGCTCACGGACAACATACAGAACGCGCATAGAATATGTAGTACATGCACGGACGGATGATGGCATACATACCGAGAGAGGGGAGATCCAACGGCTTGATGTGGAGGGTATTTGCTGCCATGAGCCATGCCGCGAGGTTGGGAGCTGAGGGATCGGTAGCAGAGATGACAGAGGAGGAGGATCCACTGATCGCAGAGCCCTTGCCCATGATGATGATGATGATGATGATGATGATGATGATGATGATGGTGCTGGTGGTGGTGGTAATGAATGAACGTAGCCGCGATGGTGATAATGATGAGTAACCAACGCAACGACCGGTATATGTATCAGTATGTATGTATGTATGTCAAATTTCAATGCAGCTACCTTACCTACACAGATAATGATAAAAAGAGACTGAGAGAAGATGGGAAGTGAGAGAGAGAGAGAGAGAGAGGAGTGAAAGTTGTGGGGGGTTGAGAACTTAGAAGGACTCACATACATATACATGCATGCATACATATGATATACATAGTTGATAGTTGTGATAGACACTCACTCACTCACTTACTAGAGTGTAGTAGTAGTACCAAACATACTCTTATCAGTAGTTGTACTAGTAGTAGTAGATTGTTGTAGCAGTAGACTCTTAGTAGTAGTAGTAGTAGTAGATAACATCCTCATCATGCAAAATGGGGGGTTTGCTTTGCTTCCTCTCTAATATTTTCACACACACTTTGTTTCCTCATATTTTGCATATCCCACCCACTCCATCCCATGGGCTGGGGTGGTTGGTGACGGTGGTTAAAAGTATGTACCGATACCCTGTTGCTCTCAAAGTTCCACGCCATGAGTGTGTGCACGCATGTGCGCGTTATTAGCTTGTTGCATAGCGAGCAGTGTCCTATATGCAAGGTTGTGGAGATGATGGTCTTGTGTTTCTTGTCTTGTCTATTCCTCCACCAGCACAAACTTTTGGGATTCTCGTATGCTTTTTGTGTGAACCATATCCACATGTCTCATTGTGGATTTGTTAGATTTTGTAAAAAAGTAGTAGATCGAGCATATTTCGAAAGTCGGATGATGGCCTTTCAGTAAATCCCCATTCATTACATGGTGTAGTGGTTTCCAGTACTATGACCACTTGTTGGAAAGTAGACTAGTGCGAGCATCGAGATACTTCAATTGGAAATCATGAAAGCATGAGTCGTAGTTCAAGTACATAACTAAAATTTGGTATGCACGATATGCACATTCAATGCGGCTTTCGAGGTATCCCTATCCACTGTGGTTTACAAATTATCCACATCTAAGGTAGTGACCACAAGCTTGTGAGATAGTGTGTGCAAGTGGGTTTACTATAGATGCAAGGGAAGAAAAGAGGATAAGATGTGAACCAAAACACTTTGGTTGGTTCACTTTATCAAGTTGGTCCGAATTTTACAAACTTTTGCTTGTTGGGGTAAAACTATCTAAAATATCCTTTCCTCTTAGTTGGAGAAATGGCATGAAATTATAGGTTTTATCATTTTAAATGTTGTTAATACATATATTATAATATGAAAGTGACCAATCATGCTGCACTCCGTTAGAAGAAGCACACAGAATTTCAAGTATGACATTGTTATCAATAACCACCTTGACTCATACATTGACAATTATGATCAAGGAAATAGCATTAATAATACTAGTTAATATTGTGCACAATGATCACAATTTATCTACGTAATATATTCATAGTATACCCTCTGATTTTTAAAGATTAATTCATTCAATTTCACAATTAATGTCAATCACTAACAATTGATGAAATTGGTAAGCATTCAAGAAACTACCTAATTCCATGCATATTATAGCAAGCTATTATTAGTCCAACTTTACCAATTTTTGAACCTACACTTTTCAAGGACATTCTAGTTTCCATTTGAACATCCATTTAAATTAAAGACCAGTACTTTCAATATTTATATTTCAACTCTTACTGCGTATTATACAAAATATTACAGGCCAAAATGGCTTATGAGACCAGATGGTTCCGTCTTAAAACGAGGCCAAATCACTTTGAACGAAGCCTAATCACTTCATTTTACATAGTCACTTCACATGTAAACCAAACCAAGATGATCGACTTATCAGTTGAATACAACATAAGGAGCAGAATAGATTTTTAATCATCTACAATGCAGCCAACTGTGAAGCGGATGGGGAAATAACTAGAGGTAAAAAGAAAAAGAAAATGAACTGGTTTCCCAAATACTCGGGCTTTAATAACTGATTTTGCCACTGTCTAGCACATAAACATAGGTATGTTAGTTATACACATGCACAGCTATAGTGACAAAATATTGTTATAAAATTGAATGACAAAAGAAACAATTTCATGGAAGGACTAGATATTGGAGAAAAGAATATTGTTGTTAAATAAAAAAACGGAGGACAAATGAGATGACTACAGATGAAATGGTAGAATTTCCTTTCAAAATCAAGCTATCCAAAATGGCGCACAGATGCACCAATATCACCATGTCCCTATTACATGGGACAGTCTTTGATGAGAACATTAAGTATTTGTTGTTCACCATAAATAATAATAAAACTTCATGAAAGTGGTATCATCTGCTTTTACATAAAAAACTAGCGATTCAAAATGGTAAAATGCAAAACCTACAAAATCCAGATATTCGGGCATTAAATGCAATTCATTCATCCGCAATACAAGGGAAAATTTGAAGGAACACTTTTACATAAAAGCCATAGAGTGTTACTTCTTTCAACCAGAGGTGATGCGGTTGATTGTAGCTAAAGCCCAATCTGATGTTTCTTTTAGTGAACGATCATCAGAATTTTGGCATTCCTCCAAAAAGTTCTTATAAAACGTCGAACTCTGGAAGAACGATGATACATTAGGACCTAATGTGTCAGCTAAGTCACCCAATACACCTACAGCTGCTTTGGTAACAGCCTCATCCCTGAAAACAAACATCAAAAGTTCATTCACATAAGATAGATTACATATTAACAAAATAATGTACATGTGCATATGTCTGAATACACAAATTCATTCACATAAGATACGTGTCATATAAAAAAAGGAATGAATGAAATCGGTTTTTAATTACAGAATAAACATGAATATAATCAGCAAGGTAGGATATTCAACATATACTAAAGAAGAAGGTGCTTATCATTATATACTCATGGGATGTAATCATATTGAGACAATCAGATATATCAAATCAAGAAAACCCATGTCACCAAATAGATTTCATTTACATGAAAAAATTCCCTTTCATGGAATCCAAAATGTATAAATATATTACATTAAAAAGTAAGGATAGGATACAGCTTAAGAAGAACAGACATATCTACATATGTATGCATATATATTATGTTAAACATATCCTACATAAAGAGTGAATTTTGAAGCAGTACCTGTACATGTCTGCACATACGCTCTCGAGGAATTGCAGTATATGACTAGCATAGGGAACCATCAAATCAGATTTCTTGTTCTTGAAACCTTGAAAAATCCCAGAATATGCTTCTAAGATGCCAATACGAAGTTGATTATAGTACTCAATCACTTCGTCGTCCTGATTTGCAGATTGTGCAGAAAGCTCAGCAGCTCCTTGCAGCATAGGCATAGCATACATGAGATATTTCTCAAAATTTTCTCCAATAGCAAGAGCAATGTCACCGAAGCAGGAAAAGATGGGGGGTTTTACTGAGCGATGAAGCTGACTACTAGACAAATTCTTCAATAGATGTGTCATTATACCATCGCAAAATGGTAGAACTTTCTCATCTAGAGCTCGACAAATATCACCCACAACACCGACTGTAATTGCGCACACTTGGTATTCCTCAAAGTTCTGAAGACCCATCTCCAGATACTTATAAAATTCCGGCATATACTTCACAAAATCTGTACCTGTAACATATGCCAATGCACCAATAGCCAGCATTGCTTCTTCATGAACCGTAGCACTCCTACAAGCAAATACTCTAAGAAATAGTGACATCATTTGATCGGCATATTGCATTATACCAAATTTCGTAGATTCGGAAGCACCTAATTTCTGTACTATAACCTGTAATACACCACATAGTAAAGCTTGAACCTCAGTTTGTTTTTCCCTGTCATCGGTCGAAACCACATGCATATCAAGCGTATTACTCAGCTTTTGCATCACAACAGGTATCAGCTGAACAACAATAGGGGCCGTGTCTTCACTAGAACATCGAACTATTTCATTCAATGTTTCATATGCTGAAGCTCTCAAACGAGAATCACCAGCATCTTCTCTATCTGTTGTCACTAGAAGCGCTTGGATAATACTCTGGAAGAATGGTGATAAGGGAGAAGTTGTTTGATCCAAATCCTCATAACCTTGGGCAAGTAGATAAATAGCACCACACACCTTTTCCGCAACATTTGGCACATCTGAGATTCTTTCTAACAAAACCCCAAGGATTTGAGGTAGGTTGGATGGAGTTATAACAGGTGCCTCAATGTTTGGGCCATGTAGAAACTCAAAAATCCTACCCAATGTCCATGCTGTAGTATCTTTCACTTGGTTGTTTTCATCTTTCATTGCATTTAGCATAAAAGAAAGAGCATGATTTACCAACGGAGTTAATTGTTCAAGAGAAGGACCTTCTAGAATTGATCCAAATGCATAAGTGGCAGCTTCTCTACATCGCCAATCAGGCTTCGCGATGTTCTCTTGAACATAAGGCATAACAAGAGGAACGATATCATCACAAACAGTCCTTGCCACAAGACCTAAGCAAGTACCACCTGCCATAGCCAAATTCCATGTTTCTTCTTCTTGATCTGGATCTTCGTTTTGCTTTGTCAGTGTTTCTAACAGCATTGGTACAAGAGCAGCAAGAGCTTGCTTCACAAACTTAAAATATGGAACCTCAGAATCACCTGAAAAATCAACCCCATATTCATCTTGAATCTCAATCTCTTCATCACAAATTGAGCTCCAAAACTCAATTGCTTGCAAGGCAATAGGTTCTTCATCCTCTCGAACTGCTTTTGACGTAATAGAGAACAGATCTTGCATATATGGAGCTAGCTTTTCATAGTAAGTGGAAGAAATCGACACAAGGCATTCAAAAGCTGCCAATCTGACCCTTTTGTCTGGAGAGAGTGTTGCCTGACAAACCACTCGCATGATATAATCTCTCTCCATCGTATTCTCAAAGTTACTCTGGGCAAAATCAAGAGCATTATATAGAGCTTTGGTGGCTGCCAACCTAACATCATTATTGGTCTCAGATGTATTCATACCCTGAACAACTGCCGTAAGGATTGCATTGACTTGCTCTTGTGCCAAGACATTCGCCGATATTTCTTCACATACATAACCTAGTGTTTCTAAGGTAGACTGTCTTAGCACCGCACCTTGCTCTGACTGCGAAGATCCCATATTGCTCAATAGAATGCCTACAAGCTCTGGCCATTGACCTTGTGGTATCTCTATTGCAGCAACTTTTGCAATAACTTGTGATGATGTGTGGCGAGCATCAACGACAGTGGAAGATAATGTATTCAAAAGAGATTTCTTGATTTGTTCCCTGAGTGAATCATTAAGAGAGACCCATGCTTGGACTAGTTCAGCTTTTCTTGTCACATCTTTAGCATCTAGCGAGTTTTTCAAGATAAGTCCCGCAAGTTTTCGAGTCTCAGGTGGCTTTTCATTGTTAGCAAGCTCATGTGCTAGTGATAAAAGAAAAGATGGCAAATTTTGTTCTTGAAATTGCTTCAGGCTATCTTCCGCGACTTTTCTAACCGAACCATCAGGAGACTGTGCATTGAGAAGGATTTGAGTGACTTCCCATGCCATACTGAAGTGACGAATGAGTCTGTGTTAGGATAAAATAATAAAATAATCTCATAGACATGACCATGCACAAATAAACAAATAACTTGATGAGAAGACAAATTAGATCTTGTTGGTTCTCTGAATAACTAGATGGATGAAGTTAAATAAATGACAGGTATTAAGGTCAAATCAGCAACGCATTTATTGAGAATGTCCCACCCAATATCGTATGGATTGATAATGCAAGAGATTTTAGTTGCTTCTTTTAACATATCTTTTTCACTAAGTAAATCGTGAAATATAAGAATTTTAAGCAAAACTTATCCATCCGAAGGTTCGATACTTCACAGTTTAAAACATTTTAAATAAGATCAGATATTACTTATATGGTGGACAAACCGTTTTGTTTATAATCATCGTTTATCTACATTTCGGACACATCACACTAATCTTTAAACTCGCTGTTTCTCTTCATTCGAGAATGATCCATAGACCGTTTTATCTGTTCCAACTGATTGTCTTATTCCGCATTTTAAGCCCGCTAAACTGGGTTATTATTCTCATCATTTTTACAAATTAAAGTGATCTGTTACCCTCACTAATGTGTCCCTGCATTTTACGCATATTTTGTTTCTTATACAACCTAAAGCATTTAACACAACTCGGTTTTTCCGTGCACCTCTTCAGAGGAATGGCATACCTAAGTCTTCGGCAATTTAGAAGAGAAGAGAAAAAAATCACGATTCATAAGACTGTAAAGGGAAGCGTCAGCAGGGAAATAGATGAATAAACTGAGATAAAAAAAAAAGACATTCGAAACAAAAGAAGAGTCACAGAATGAGCAGATGAGCTAGCAGTGGAATCGTAAAAAGAAAATGTTACGAAAAAACGGATACAAAGATAACAAACAAGTTAGATGAAGGGGAGGTGAGGGGGATGAAAGAGAGATACCTGACAGAGATTGACAACGAAGATGCAGTCTCCTCCTTGTCAAAATTCCCTTCTTCTCCTGTTGAGAGTGGAGAAGATAACTTGCCAGCAAATTTAGTGTTTCCAGTAATTGAAAGAGAGCATGCAGAGAGTGAGAGCTATCTCTTTCTCGAGATTGAGATAAGAATCTGAAGAGAGATTCTGCAGAAGAAGGAGAAGGGGAAAGTGAAGCTCTGTGAAGCAGAAGTAGCGAAACCCCAACCCTAACCCTAACCCTAACCTAATAGCACACAGACAGAGTGAAGAGAGAGGGGGGAGGGTGAGGTTTAAAGTCGGACAAAGGAAAAGCTTGAGTAAACAAAAGCCCTAGGAGGTGGAGGGTAAATCGGGCGGCCAACATCTCTCTGACTGAAAAGGATGGACGGCTTGGATCTTGTCCTCTCCGTTTTATGTGTTTTTTTAAAACGAACATCTTCTGGTTTCGGGGGGGTATTTTCAAAAATTAGCATTTGTGAATGTGTTTGCTTTTTGCTTTCTTTACATCTATGTATGTATGTATGTATGTATGTATATGAGATGAGATGATATGAGATGAGATGAAACATTAGAAGAGACATGACTCATGAGATGATGAATCGTTGGCCGGCCCCAAGATTTTCCGTTGCCCGTTCCTCCTCTTTTATTAGGGAGAAATCTCGTCCACATTCTACGGATGGGGGGGTTAACGATAGACGTCCTTCCTTTGGTTGTTCCATTAATATCATTCTTTACATATGTACATGCATACATACATATGTGTATGTGCGCGTGTGTATCCACTCTCGATGTTTCCCTGCCTTCTTTTTGCATATTTTACTCTATCTAGCACTTTATGGGATGATTAACTTTTATTAAATTTTAATCTTTACTAAATTGGGGATGTTTAATAATGGGGTGGAACCTTTTTACCACTAACTACCACACACAAGAAAGGTTGTTGTCTTTCGACATTTCACATTCAAGCAATGGTACTGAAAAAATGTGCAAAACATATTCGACTTGTCACCTTTTCCATATTGTTGGTGCTCAGTTGAAAAAAAAAACTTAACTTTTCTGACGAGGGATAATTAAGTTACCGTATTACAAGAAATCGAAAGCTCTAAATTAGGGCTTTTGTCCAATGACAATTCTTCTCAAGCAATAAATGAACACCTTACTTGCTTTAAGAAACCCTAATTCTATAAGAGTGCGACTACCATATTATAAGCATGACAAGAATTTGAAGCTCTCATATGGTGGCCTTTTTTCTATTACTAAACCAAGTTGATTTGAAATGGGTTGGTGATAAGGATTGGTGGTTAATACTTGAGGTGGATCTTCTTTGGGTCGATGTGATTATCAAAGGTTTTGAGTTGGAATTTACCAACGGATGCATCATAAAATCAAATGTAAGTTGGCGAATAAGATAGTTTTCATTATAGATGCTCCAATTGTAACATATATTATTTATAGCTTGTCTCTGAACAAACTAGAACAATGTGATCTTGCAATGGCATGAAATTTAGTCCTTATCTATCCTCTTGGCCATGAGTGCTCGAAGTCAACACTTGAAATTTAATTGGAGTAACAATGTTGGTCAATCTACGTCTTCAATCTTCATTATAGATGCTCCAATTGTAACATATATTATTTATAGCTTGTCTCTCAACAAACTAGAGCAAGGTGATCTTGCAATGGCATGAAATTTGGTCCTTATCTATGCTCTCAGTTGTTGAATATGGGGTATAATGGACGTATTCACACTGTCCCATTTGGACAGACTAAGTTTAGGACAAATCTGTAAATATGTTGAAGGGTAGTTGCCCTAGCCTAGTTATCATATAACCAGCTTTGTAACCTAGTTCGAAGTGTTATTCTTGTACTGTAACATTTCAGAATAAGATTGTTACATTGTGTGCCCCATTGTCTCTCTCTCACTTTGCCTTGATCCTTGATCCTTGTTCAAGTTGTCTTTGTTTACTTCTGTCATCTAATGTGTTCTTCGTACTGAGATGTTGTTTTAGGTTCCGATTTGATGGCCTCATCTATAACATCTTGTATTAGAGCGAAGTTCCTTGAACTGTTGTTGGCCGTCCCTTGTCTCCGACAACATCCATGCCCTCAAACCCTTGAACACACCAAGTTGATCCAAGTCTTGAAAAAAAATCTAGATTTCAGTTGAATTGAAAGCTTTGGATCGGCAACTTTTTCAAGATCGTATTTCATGAGAAGAGACATCAAAAGGCTTGCACTCCATTGAGCTAAATCACTCCTAAAGTAAGCCAACCAAATGTACTTTGGTCTCTTGATTGTAGCCACTCGGATTGAAACCTTCATCAGATTGGCATCATCTGTGCTCCATCAAATTGAACAAGACTCAGACAGGTCAGTCGATGTTGTCCACTTATATGCATTAGTCACTTGGAGATTTCTATTTACTTCTGATACTCTGAGTCTAAAACTATGTCATAATTTCCCTGTGTTGAGTCTCCACATTCTGTGTAAACATTGTGTATTAAGTCAGTTGTAGTCAGCTTGTTCATCTCCACAGTCGCACAACCTCAGTTCGATTCATACGTAAACCCTTACAGTTCGGAATCCCGAACGAGTTCGAAGTGAAACACACTCACTTCCCTGAACACAAGACCTTGAGTCAGATAGCCAAAGGACCGAATATTCGACACCGTGTTATCCTAGGCCGATAACACCTTTGGCACGCTTGGTCGATCTGTGAGCACACAAAAGAACATTGAGGAATGGATGTTGTCTAGTAGAAGAGGTAGCAAAAGACAGCATGACCAGGTAAACCTCGAACTCGGGCAGAATCTCGACGTGCGGCAGAGCTTGCATTGGCAAAGTCGCGGCACGACACGCTCTTACCGGATCTCAACAAAAGCGTGATCGAGTCCACGCTCACCAAGCAAAGTTCCACAGGATAGGTGGTCCTCTTCCCACTCCACCCAGACATTGAAGGCAACGACGGAAGTAGTTTTGAGGCAAACCATAGTGGTAACCACACACCGCTTACGACAGATCGCGCTCATGAAAGCATCAATATTTACAACTCCGATACCATGATGTTCCCATATCCACGCTACAATGGTGAACCTGACACAGAGGCACACGTGAGGTCCTTCCTCAACATGTGGCAAGCCAACCACGTGTTGCAAAGATTGGTAGAAGCAAACACCAACGCATCAAAAATCGTGGAGTTCAGGCTCACCCTTGACGACCGGACGACTCGATGGCAATCACAACTCGATTTGGCCACGTTCACGACCTTCGAACAACTATGAATGATGTTCCTTCTCTTGTTCCATCAAAGCGTCCCACAACGCAAGATCATTGGCCAATTCTACTCGATTAAACAATGTAGCCAAGAACCCATTGCCGACTTTGTAATCCACTGCAAGTATCTCCGAAGCTAGCTGACGCACCCACCTACTGAAGATGAGGCCAAGGACACTTTTCTTGCGGCCTTGCGTGGACCCATGTGAACGACTCTAGGCATGCTTGACTTTACATGCCAAACGGCTGATTTGGTGATCGACCGAGTACTTCGGTTCGACACGGAAGAAACAGACAGAAGCATGATGAGGATTTCCTTACGGCAAGCCCTACAATGAGACGATGAGCTCAAGTTTCGGCAGGCTATTCAGTGCACCATCTGCCTCAACTCGGGGCACTCGGCCATCGGTTGCAACATGCAGGTGAGCTGCTCAATTTGCCATTCTAGGGCACATACGGTGGAGCGGTTTGAGTATAACCTCTTGAATTGACCCACAACGCCGGTTCGAAGAATCGAACCACAATGCAACGACATGCAACTAAATGATCGGATCCGGCAAGATGAGGGTTACCGAAATATGGAGCATCCCCTCTACAACGAGCGTTCTTGGCAAGATGATGAACGCTATTGGGACGAAGAGGATCGTCAAGAAGATGACTATCGTCAAAATGATCAGTACGACAATAGAAACGGACCACGTTACGATAATCGGCGTCCTATGAACAATAATGGTGGACAAGCCAAACCACGGGACTTCGGAGGGAACCGACAACCTCGCAACCCTCGCCCATGAGATGACAGTCCGGACGAGGATCGACGACAACCCCCGAATAACAATCGTTGCGACTAATGACAGAAACCCCACAATACACATCACTACAAGTACCAACCACGACCTCGGGACGAGCCCGAGCCGCAACCGTAGCTAGTGTCTCCACCAATAGCCGAAAGGGGTGAATCTAGCCTACATTGCTTCATTTGCTAGCAGCTTGGGCATTACGCTACCAACGGTCAACATGATCACTGTGGGAGTCCAACAAGTAACCACTCGTAGCCAAGTCAAGGAATATGATTGGGAGGTTCAGGGCGAAATCTGCAACGCTGTGAAAACATGGGTTGAAAAGGCAAATGAGGCGAACGTCGAATGCATGCGGCACGAAAGTGCAGCCGAAGCGTCGACGCCGACAATGCGAACGGATGAAGCGATTGCGGAGGAGGACCCGATTTGGCAAGCCTTGGCTGACTCTCAAATTGCAATGACCATGAATAAACGCTTAAACTTAATCCCCAAATTTTAGCAGATGATGGAAGCGCGAATGCGTAAGCGGACACATTAACTATTCTGGCCAATTTTACGGAATCCAGAATAGGGCCGACAGTGGTTGATCACCACAACCTTGCTATTAAAATCATACTACAAAGGGAAGAAATCTCGGGATGTATTATTGATGGCGCCTCCGGAGTCAATGTCATCAACAAAGCTACCTGCAATTGCCTTGGCATCGTAAATTGGGAATCGTGCCCATTCTGGCTTCACATGGCGGACACAAGATCCGTCCCTGATCCGTCAAACCGTTGGGGCTGTTGCGAAAACTGGGAATCGTCGTAGATGGTCATACGTTCGAAATATTGGCGGTAGTATTGGCTCTTGACACTCCGGGAGCATAACCCCTACTTTTGGGACGACCATGGTTGCGCTCAGTGAGCATTAAGCTGATTTGGCAATACAACAACATTAGCTTTTACCAAGACCGAGCAAAAATTCGGGTGCTGACTCAAGAAACCGCGCCACCAACAAAAACAATGACCCCCCGCTGTCGTGAAGATTTCCGGCTTTGGTGTGAAACCAAGATGGAATGGGCAAGTCGGCAATGTGCAATATGTGCACATGTATAATAGGAAAATGGTGTATAGAATAAGGGGGAGAATTTATCCCACATTGTAACGTACCTCCCTCGGGCTATAAAAGAAAAAGAGTGTCATGATATGGCAAGACTCAAACCCATGACCTTGTGCTACATGGGTCAAGCTCTTAACTATTAAACCATACATTATAATACATATAATATTATTTTCATTTATGTTTTATTATAGAAAATTGATGTATATTCCAGATTTCTCTGGAACATTCTAGAAATTTTAGGAGTATTCCTGAGAACACTATAAAAGGAGGCACAAGGCATTATTTCGAACCAAATTGGTTCAACGCCAGTCTTAAGCCTCCTAGCTACTACTGTACATTCTCTTCACATAATATATATCTTTTCTTATCATCACTCTCTCTCTCTCTCTCTCTCTCTCCCTCCCTCTCACTCACTCTTTCCTTCTCTCGAGAGTTCTTTACCTCTCCTAATACTTCTTTTAGTACTAATTCCTTCTCTATCTTAGTACTGTTCCTGACAGTTTGAACCGATTTTGCTCGTTCTTCCTTTCATATCTTCCTTTCCTCCTCTTCCTTTTATCTTCTTATTAATCCTCTTATCCTCCCTAGTAAAATGGAAACTGTTAGCGCTCAGGAATACCAATTTGTTTTCTCGGAGCTCCAGTGCTTAAAAGAGAAATTTGTAGCACTAGAACAAGAAAATCATCGTTTGTTGGGGGATCTTCAACAAATAGCGCTAGAAAAACAACAACATGGGGAGCTGACGTTACGTGTACAACAACTCGAAGAGACTATCGTATCATTACAACAATAAGGATCACGCACTCAAGGGATTCACAAAGAACCCAAGATCGGACTTCCTGCAAAATTTGATGGGACCCGATCACAGTTTAGAGGGTTTTTGAATCAGGTACGTTTAGTGATACAAATGCATCCTTCTCGATATCCCACCGATGCATCACGAGTGGGACTAGTAGGCACTCTCCTTAGTGGCTCAATGTTAGCATGGTTTGCTCCATTGTTGGAAAAGGAATATCCATTACTAAACAGTTTTGAAGAATTTATAAGTGAGTTTAAGGCCTGTTTTGGAGATACTGATAGCATAAGGACTACAATCAACAAAATCCGGCGATTACGCCAAGGTGACCGTCCAGCCTCTGCATACGCTGCAAATTTCCACTTACTCACTGCCGATATCCCTTGGGATGATCACGCATTGATGGAGCAATTTCGTTATGGTTTATGCAACGATGTCAAGGATTTACTCTTGACCTTCCCCGAAGAGCCAAAGTCATTAACAGAAGCAATCAGTCGTGCGGTGAGATGCGACAACCGCCTCTTCGAACGACGTTCGGAATGACAATTCCAAATTTCGAGGGCAAGATCAGAGCCTACCTACGCCTCAGTGGTAGCGAAACCTTTTCCGAGGGAGTCATATAATGCGCCTCCAATAAGTACTCCAACTCCGATGGAAATTGACACCACACGTCATCGTCTAATGAGTTCCATATTCCCCATGACTAGTGAGTCTCCACATTCCCCCAGAAAGAGTGGGCGTTATAGTGAGTTAATGAAGACAGAGGGTGACCTTATATAAAGCACCCTCCTACTTCATAAAGTGTTGGTTCTCCTCCCTTGTAATGCTACATTTTTATACTAAATATTCCCCTTGTTAATATACATCTTCTTCTTGGGTACTTCATTTTTCTCTTTTCTATCTTGTGTTTCTCTCCTCTCCTCTCCTCTTCACACACACACACACACACACACACACACACACACACACACACACACACACACACACACACATCTCTTCCGTTGCACAAAATCATATCCAATTCTTTACATGGTATCAGAGTGATTTGGCAGCTCAATCTAGCGCATCTGTGTGTGTTGTTTTCTATGCTGACTTTCAAGAAGAACCGGCTCATTGCTATCATAGTGCAACTACATAGCTTGTGTTTGAGAGAGAAGGAAAAGAAGAAAGAATTCTACATCGAGATAATGAATACTCAAATGTGGAGCACTCTCCCTAGCGAGAAGTTGGATGGAAACAACTTTGCATCTTGGGAGTACAAGATGCACCAATACCTTGTTGGCCAAACCTATTGGGGCGACATTCAAGGAGCAAAAGAAAACAAACTTGACCTGAGGGACGCAGACTACTCAACATGGGAGTAAGCGGCAAGGCGAGTGATGTATTGGTTCGCAACATGTGTCCATGACCACATGCTTGGCTACATTCGAGAAGCCAAGAAGCCGAAAGAAGCTTGGGAGGATCTCAAGAAGATATTCGTTGCCAATACGACGGCACGAAAGCTCCAACTCTGCCAAGAGTTGAATAATAACATTCAATAAAGGGACATGTCCATCACAAGCTACACCTTGAAGATCAAGGAGCTTTGTGACTTGCTCGGCTCGATAAGTGTCAACATGGAGGATGATGAGATGGTGCCAATATGCCTAGGCGGCCTCGCACCACGATTCGGCACAATGAGAACCACCATTCTAGCAAGGGGGAATCCTCCCTCTTTCTTTGATCTTCAATCAATGTTGTTGGTTGAAGAAAACCATGTTCGAACAAGGAGCAATGCCTTGGAAGTTCACATGCTCTACTCACATTCGGACGGACGAAGAGGATGCGGTTGTACAAAAAGAGGCCGATTCGGTCAAGGACGAGGGGGACGAGGTCCGACCTATGAAAATAACTCCCAATTTCAGCAAGGAAATGGAAACAATATAGGAACATTTGGAAGAAGGGGGAGCTTCCATGCTGGTCCAAGCTGACAAAACTCAATTGAGTGCGGATATTGCGGCGAAATCGATCACCACGAAGAAGAGTGTCGGAAGAAGAAGCATGAGTAGGCTTCCACAAGCCGACAACTCACCAATTAAGCCACCAACTCTAACTATGATGATCATGGCAGAATGTGTTGGGAAATCGGTCCCTCAAGATGGGATCTAGTTATGAATGAAGAGGACCCGGTGAGAACCGGAAGAGCTCCAGAAACTGGATCGCATGGACCTGGTGAGAACCAGAAGAGAAGACATATTTGTAAATATGTTTTGAGTAAGCCTATTGAAGCTACATTTGTAAATAGCCCTAAGTTCATATAAGTATAAATATGACTTAGGGCAATCACTTAAAGTGTGGTTGTGATAGAGTTGTTGTCATATTGTTGTTGATATAACTATTGTATAGAGAGAGAGGAGATACAGAGTTATACTCTGTTGTAACTGTCGGTTGGCGAAGATATAGAGATCGAGGTTGTTGCCTCCGAGTCTCTGATTGTATCTTTCCTATATATAGTGATAGCTTGGAGTCTGTGGGCTCCCGTGGTTTTTTCCCATTAGGGTTTTCCACGTAAACATTTAGTGTACTCTCTACTTCCCATTTCTGTGTTTCATTCTCATTGAAGTGATTCATTACTCGGTCATGGCCGTGCAATATTCCATGTTGTTCTCTTCAGAATGTTCGTGATGAGACATAGAGCAAATTCTATGTTGGCCTCTACTTCGACTAGTGCCTCCGGTCTGGAAGATGTATGGTTCGTCGACTTCGGTGCTTTGAACGATATGACGTCTCATAAAAAAGGGTTCTGAGACTTACGAGAGCCGGATCAACTTGGCTATGTCAAAACTGGAGATGACAGTACTCATCCGATTCGGCATATTGGCAATGTCCCATTCAGGAAAGAAGGCGAACAAACTTGCATCAAAGACATCTTGCATGTACCAACCATAACGAAGAATTTGGTCTTAGTCGGCCAAATTGTTGAGCAAGGCATGCAAGTTAGATTCAACCAAGGTGGTTGTTTCATCGAGAAGGAAGGCCAACTTATCGCTCGTGGTTGAAGGGAAGGCCGAATGATTATGCTCGAGTTGAACGAGATAAAATCAGCCATATTTGCAAAAGGCCTCAAAGCCAACACCGAGATAGAGTTGTGGCACAAGAGGATTGGCCACATCACTCTCAACAAACTCAAGGCAATGCAATCGAGAGGATTTGTCATCAAGCTCCTGACCTTCAAAGGCGAAAGGATGGCACCTCCACCATATGGACGTCAAGAACTCCTTCCTCCAAGGCGAATTAGAAGAGGAGGTGTACATGGACCAACCACCCGACTTCGAATCCAACATCCATCAGAAAGCAGTCCGTCGACTAAAGAAGCCACTCTACGGCCTCAAGCAACCACCGCATGCTTGACATTCGAAGATCACACAATATCTTCATCAAATCGGCTTCAGAATGTCCAAATCCGACAACTCTCTCTATGTTAGAAGCGATTCTAGAAGCCCGATTGTCATCATCCTATATGTGGATAATCTAGTCATTGGAGGTGAAAATCTAGTCGACATCAACAAGGTCAAGTCCCTCCTCTCCAGCAAATTCAAGATGACAGACATCAACAAGGAGCTCCATTACTTCCTTGGCATTGAGGTAATTTGGACTCTAGTCGGTATTATGATCTCTCAATGACAATACATCCTTAACTTTTTATACAAGTTCGGGATGACTGAATGTAAGTTTGTGGCAACCCCTCTCGATCAGAACCTAAAGTGTATCGGCAACTGATCGGGAGCCTCATCTATCTCACAATCACTTGACCCGACCTTAGCTACCTCATCGGTCTCCTTAGCCAATTCATGCAAAAGCCATGTAACATTCACTTGGATTGCACTAAGCGAGTGTTATGATACATGAGCGGCACAATGGATTGTGACCTTCTCTACAAATCGGCTACACCAATTCGACTCAAGGGGTACACAGACACCCACTGGGTCGACTACAGAGTTGAATGACGATTGACCTTAGGATTCGTCTTCTCGCTCGACAACGGAGCAATATCGTGGAGTAGTAAGAAGTAGCCAACAGTTGCATTTTTTAGCACAGAGGGCGAATACAGTGGCGGGACTATGGCTGCATGGGAAGCCGTATGGCTCAAGAGGATTTTGAAGGATTTGGGCATTCCCATCAAGGATTTGACTCCCCTTTACTGTGACAACATGAACAATATTTATCTGGCTCGGAACCCGGTGTTCCACGCGCGCACGAAGCATATTGAGGTGCACTATCACTTCATCAAAGAGCACATTCAGGCTAGAGATGTCGACCTTCAACATATCAACACGAATCTTCAGAAAACCGACATTTTCACCAAAGCCCTAGGAGCCGACAAGCTTCGGCAATTCATGTCAAACCTTAGATTGACGATCCTTGACTTGCCAAGCTTGAGGGGGAGTACAAGAGAGAACCGGGTACCAACTGAAGCAAACACTAGATATTGTCCGAATTGGATACCAACCGAAGCAGACATCAACCGAAAGGAAACGACCCGAGTTGAGCTGGAGGGGGCATGTTGAGAATCAAGCTCAACCTAGCCTAGTGTGGAACACACCCTTTGAGAATCTATGAGCACGCAAAGGTCAAAAGTCACCACTACTCTCTACACATTAATTATGTGTCATAGAATCATATTCTATGACACATAACTAATGATTTCCATATTCCCCATGACTCGCAAGTCTCCACATTCCCCAAGAGAGAGTGGGCATTATAGTGAGTTAATGAAGAGAGAGGGTGACCTAATATAAAGCACCCTCCTCCTACTTCATAAAGTGTCGGTTGTCCTCCCTTGTAATGCGACATTTTTGTACTAAATATTCTCCTTGTTAATATACATCTTCTTCTTGGGTACTTCATTTTTCTCTTGACTATCTTGTGTTTCTCTCCTCACCTCTCCTCTTCACACACACACACACACACATCTCTTCCTTTGCACAGAATCACATTTGATTCTTTACACCTTTACCGTTCGCGGATGGGGTGTTGGACGCGGTAGCCGTCCACAAAATGTATGTAGTTTTTTAGATGGCTTCAATGGCTACAATCAGATTCGTATGCACTGGTTGACCAGGAGAAGAAGACGTTCTAATAGATTGGGGTGTATTTGTAGTAATTGTGATGATGATCGGGCTCAAAACTGCATCAACAACCTTTCAACACATCATCACGGAGATTTTCAACAAATATATACCTGCCTTTATGCAGGTCTTCCTCACCGACTTCGCGGTTTATAGCACAAGAAGAGAACATCTTCGGCATTTGCGGTTATGTTTGGATTGATGTTGATCAATGAGGCTTAAGCGTGCGTTCGGCGTCACAAATGGCGTTCCACAACCATATAGTAAGTAGCGAAGGCATTGCGGTCGATCCGGGGAAAATCAAGGTGATCATCGAAGCACCGGCCCCAAAAAATGCAAAGCCCCTAAATTGCGTCCTCAGACAGATCCAATGGCATAGTCAGATGTTGCTCTATCTAGCCGACTTCGCTACACCTCTGCACGTGATAGTGCACTATACACCATTCCAATGGATGGAAACAGAGGAGAAAGCATATATGGCTCTGAAGGTCATGCTAACACAAGAACCAATCATCCAACCGTTGGATTGGACGCTCCCGTTCCACGTGTTTGTTGACACATTGATCATCGCAATCGGCAATGCTCTAATGCAATTGACCGAGCCGAACTGGTATTGGCCGTTCTATTATTTGAGCCAAAAACTTTTGACTTCCGAATGAAACTACTCCACAATCAAATGGGAAGCCCTAGGTATGATCTACAACATAAACAAATTTCGACACTACCTACTGGGCCAAAAGTTTGTGTTTCACGTGGATCATGTGGCCCTCCCGTACCTTGTTTCCAAATAGTCGCTCACAGGGAAGCTGGGTAGATGGATGTTGTTACTTCAAAATTTAGTAGAGGCTAGGAACTCAACATGTAGTAGTAGACTACCTAAGCCGCATCAAGAATGGAGAGGATGCCGCGGGTTGTGATAATGATTTCCCCAATCTTTCCGCTCGCACTGTATAGCCCAGGCTCACCCTTTGCACTCAGCACACAATCTGTCTATCCCCATGGCTATTGATATTCCACCTACCCTCCGCCAGTGGCTCATCGCTCACGGCTTGGCAGGTTACATCCGTGTTGTCGAAGCTCACCCCCACCCCAACGCTTAGGACAATGGCACCAAGCTGAACATCGACACCATCACAAATGCCATGGTCCGAAAGAAGCTCGGTCTCATCTCGCTTGGGGACTGGTGCTTGGAGATCCCTCCCACCAATGAACTGGAGAAATATTTCGGCGAATACTCGTCCTCTGCCAAGGCATATACGATCCAGTAGGCACCAAACATTTTTTTCCGGGATGTCGCCTGTCACGGACACACCAAGTGCAGACTAAGACGGAGCATGGATGATGAGGCTACGATGGAGCGATGACGGAATGACACAAGAGCATAAAGATAGAGATGAAGATTAAGGAGAGAAGATGGGCAAAACGAGAATACTAGATTGATATGTCCATGACTGGCGTTGTTCACCTTGAATTCCTTCAAGGTGAACTCAACTATTTATACTAAGTGGCATGCATACCTATTGCACGCATGTGATACAATAGAGCATGTAGGTAGTAGGTACGCATGCATGTGCCAAGTGTTAATAATACAAGGGAGAAATTATGCACATGATGCTACCTAAAACCTACAATGAGGAAGTATATACATGATTATATGCTAGATGTCTGGTTAACACATAACACTCGATTATAACATGGTTATGTCAAGAGTTCGAATCTTGACATTATCCCCCCTCCAACGATGCCTTCCCAAATCGTTTGCCGGCTTAAGGGGATATTGTTGATGAAAATCTTAGATCACCTCCAAAGTATTTTGTAAATCCTAGACAAGGAGTAACCCTTCCACAAGACGAGGTATTTAACACCAATGGGCATGAGCGACCATGTGTGGTCCTCGCCTAGAACTGGAACACAAATATCAACGGTTGTGAGCGACCATGTGCGGTCCTCACGGGGAGCATGATTACCAAGGGGCATGAGTAACCATGTGGGGTCCTTGCCGGGAACTGGAACGGTCCTCGTTGAGAGTTGGAACACGAACACCAACGGGCGTGAGCAACCATGTTGTTCTCACTGAGAAATGGAACACGAACGGGAGTAATCAATCATGTGTGGTCCTCACCGGGAACTGGAACATGAACAACAACGGGCATGAGCGACCATGTTGGTCCTCACTGGGATCTAGAACACGAACAATAGTTGGAGTGAGCGGCCATGTGCGGTCCTCACCAGAGATTGGAACACGAACGGGAGTGAGCGACCATGCGGCCCTCACCGGGAACACGAACACGAACGGGAGTGAGTGGCCATGTGCGGCCCTCACCGGGAACAGGAACACAAATGGGAGTGAGCGGCCATGTGAGGCCCTCACTGGGAACAGGAACACAAACGGGCGTGAGCGACCATGCGGCCCTCACTAGGAACTCGAACACAAACACCAAAGGGAGTGAGCGGCCTTGTGCGGACCTCACCGGGAACTCGAACACGAATGGGTGTGAGCGACCATGCGGCCCTCACCGGGAACTGGAACACGAACACCAATGGGAGTGAGCGGCCTTGTGCGGACCTCACCGGGAACTGGAACACGAACACCAACGGGAGTGAGTGGCCTTGTGCGGCCCTCACTGGGAACTAGAACATGAACACGAACGGGAAAGAAACTAAAAAATAGAGACAATGATGAGGAGAAACTAAAAAATAGAGACAATGAAGGGATGTTGACGATGGTAACTTTGGAAGCAAGGGCGATGATGGAGACGGGTGATGCTTCTAGTTGGAAGGTGAACAAACTGTCACGGACACACCAAGTGCAGACTAAGACGGAGCACTAATGATGAGGCTACGATGGAGCGATGACGGAATGACACAAGAGCATAAAGATAGAGATGAAGATTAAGGAGAGAAGATGGGCGAAACGAGAATACTAGATTGATATGTCCATGATTGGCGTTGTTCACCTTGAATTCCTTCAAGGTGAACTCAACTATTTATACTAAGTGGTATGCATACCTATTGCACGCATGTGATACAATAGAGCATGTAGGTAGTAGGTACGCATGCATGTGCCAAGTGTTAATAATACAAGGGAGAAATTATGCACATGATGCTACCTAAAACCTACAATGAGGAAGTATATACATGATTATATGCTAGATGTCTGGTTAACACATAACACTCGATTATAACATGGTTATGTCAAGAGTTCGAATCTTGACATTGCCAAATTCATGTTGGAGGCCACATGCGTTGCCAAAACACAAAGCAGGTGTAGCCCCAATCAATTGGGGATACATCACCAGTGCGGCCTTACGGGCTGGGCTGATCTCCCTACAAGTGGGGAAGAAAATGATTCCTATCATCGCACCATACTTGACAATATTGTTTCCGCTTGTCACAACACTCCCAACCCCCAATATAGGTAGCCAAGCCGCAACACAGACACCAATCTCTGGCCAAAAGAAGCAACTTGGTGAACTCTGGATGAAGGAGTGGCAAGACGAAGAAAGTGAGTGGCCTAAAAAAACCGCACCCTCCCGGCCGATCAAATCGGTAATCAACACCTCCATTTCCGTGGAACAACAAATGGAAACCGCATAGGCTAACCAGTAGAGGAGCAAACATAACAGAGAGGAGCCTCCTCGAAGAACAAAGCCGAAAACACCGCTGTTTGGATCGAAAAAATAGCCAAGGCCTGCCTAAAGACGTAACCTCGAAGCCGGCCACGGAGGCACCCATTGAGGCATCAACAACAATCGTTCCGGACACGATCGAGGGAACGACACTCACTGGGAAGCTCAAACGAGGGAAAGGGTCCCTAATCCAAGAGAGAGAAGTCCTCTCTTATCGAGAAATCCCGGCCGTCATGCACGAATTCACGACCATCTTGCACCTCGGCACAACGTTTAAACTGGTTGAATTCCTTGCAATGCAACAGGTCGTAGAGGCTAGGGACTTGGCCGAAGAACACACAGAGCGACAAATGATCCAATACGCTATTGCTGGATTAATAGAACTTGAAGAGGAGAATGCCTTGAGCAAGATCGGCTAGAAACGGCATGCGGACGGAGGCCACATGACAATTGAACTACCGCACTACACATGGCCTTGGTCGAAGTGCACCAATAGTTGTCTTAGGTGCTACTCGGAGCAAAGGACATGGAATACAAGAATAAACAAGGAGACGGACGGAGATGGAGCACAAGCAGTAGGTACAGGAGCTGCAAGAAGGTATGGTCGAATTACAACTACAACTACAAAGCGCCACATCCGCGACCCACATGGATGATAGCCGGGTATTACGTTGTCGTGAAGATTTTCATCCATAGGCAGAAACCGGGGTGGAAAGGGCAAGTCGGTGGTGTGCAACATGTGCACACGTATACTAGGAAATGGTGTATAGAAATAAGAGGGGAAAATTTATCCCACATTGTAAGGTCCCTCCCTCCTTGGGCTATAAAAGGAAGGGAGGGGTCACTTATGAAGGGTTTCCTATTTTGCATATGAAAGGTATACCACTTAGTGTAGAGTTCTTACCGTTTTAGGGTTAGGGTTTCGTTTAGGGTCTCCTTGTTCATCCCCGGTTAGGGTTTTCTCATAGTTTTGGTGCGGTCCATGCGTCCACCATCGTTGTAATCAATCGTTCGTTTTAATATATCTTGTTGTGGATCTTGCTTCCATCTATTTTGGTTGATGCTTATGTGCTACTCTTCATCTTCTCATCTGGTGTTAAGCTTCCATTTCTCATATCTTATTCTTTCTCCTCTTCTCCCTAGTCCAAGACCCCCGTGGTCCCGCCCCTTCTACACACACGCGCGTAACAATGCGACAACGCGAGGAGGTAGAGGCCCAACAAGCAATTGCAGCTAAAGCAAAGAATGTAGTGGCATTGACGGAAATGGAGATTGAATGGTTCTAGTCGGAACTTTGAAAGTCCTTGGATCACGAGAAAGGTGTTGAGGCCACGACCCGAAAAAATGCGAAGACTCTCAAGGACAAGGCCAATGCATTCATGATAGCGCACAACCGGACCATAACAGTCCTCGACGAACAAAAAACGGCTACCTCACGTGCCGAACAAATGATCGCAGAACTTGGCGAGGCGAAGTCAAAGCAAAAGGAGTGGTATGAACAACAGATGGCAGTCGAGAATAAATTGGTGGAGGAAATTCAATCCCACATACGGAACGAAATGGCTCGGATGGAGGAGATGTACACCAAGGAATTGGACATCCCGCGAACGAATATGGGCCCTCATCCAAGACCGGTACGCGCCGCAAGCAAAATAACACAAGTAACCATCGAGCATATGTGTGCAAAGACAGAAATGTTGGAGGAGAGGATCCGAATGCTACTCGAAACAATGAAAGACAGTGCCCTCTAGATGATATTTGACAGGCTATAACGAGGTTGGAATGACTGGTCCGCAAAAGCTACCGAACTCCAGATATGTTCAGAAACAGGTCCCTCCGGATGGGATCTGGATGCGAATGAGACGAGTCGAAGGAAGGAACCGGATCGGATGGATCCGAAAGGAGTTCGGCCGGATCCAGTATGAACCAACAAATAGTACCATATTAGTAAATATATTCAGACATGACTGTTGAGGTCATATTTGTAAATAGTTCTAAAGTTATATAAGTATAAATATAACTAGGGCAATAGTGTTCATTATGTCGTTGATCATCATTATAGTTGTACAAAGTGTGTGAGAGCGAGATAGAGAGAAACTGAATCAGTTTCTGTTGTAACCACATGAAGGTGAAGACACAGAGCTTGAGGTCATTGCCTCTTACTCTCATTCTGTTGTACCCCTCTTTAGGGATCCTGTTCGGAGTCAGAGAACTCCTGTGGTTTTCCCTGATTAGGGTTTCCACGTTAATATCCTATGTTGACCCATTTTTGAGTGTAAGTGCATAAATCTTTATCTCTGTTCTAATTCTTCTATTGTGATTAGGAGACTCGGTTCTAGCCAAGCACTATTTCTCCCAATATGGTATTAGAGAGAAGTTCTAAACTTCAAAATAAAAATAAAAAATAAAAAATGGAAGACTCATTCAACGACATGTTCAAGCTCACCGGCTCCAACTACCTAGTATGGAAGTCAACGATGAGGGACATATTGGTGGTCAAAGATCTCTGGCTATCGATACAGTTTGGGGACAAAGACTGGACAAGATCGATGCCACAACCAAGGAAGTAATGCACATGAAGATGACGACATGCATTCGGTGCTTCATCAAGATGAGCTTGTACAATAACTTTAATGAAGAGAATAAGGCCAATGAGGTTTGGGAGAAGATCGACACAATGCTGGAGAACAAGAACGCCGTAAATCGGATCTCGGTACTCCGGTGTCGTGAAGATTTTCGGCGATATTGTGAAACTTGTGAGGAACATACGGAATCCAGTGTGGTTCTTCTCACAAAATATGGAACAATAATAATGAAGATATTATTTTATATCTTGGTATGAAAAGAAGGATGTCTTCAAGAGCTTCCGAATGCATTTTACTACATGTGAAATGGACGAATTAGTGTCAAGTTATGTGAATGTGAAGTTTGAGAAGAAGAAGAGAAAAACAAAATTGTGAGATATCCCACATAGATAGGACAACATCAGGATGTAAGAGTATATAAGTAGAGCCATATCTCTTTATATTTTATCTAAGTGCTAGGAGCATAGAAGGGTTGGGTTGTATGACTTGGATGAATGGATGCGGCAAAGTTATTCAAATAGTGTTTTGGACGGATGGACGAACGACGATGGAACCGGAACTGGAACCGACACCGGCACTAGACGGCGATGGCGACGGAACCAGAACTGGAACCGACACCGGCACCAGACGGCGACGGCGACGGAGCCAGAATCGGACGGCACCGAACGACGACGGAACCGTAACCGGATCACCGGGTTGGATGCGGACCAGATGGACTGGATAGACGGATTGATAAGATAAGTTGATCGCGACGATTTCGGTGTGAAACGAACAAAATATCTAGAAAAAAAAAACCTAGTAAAAGTTTGTATATAAAGGGATGCAATCAAAGCTTGAACCTTACACCCCCAAGATAGGAGGCAATAGACTTACCACTAAGCTTAGTCATTTCCTTAGAAATGTTTTTTCTATCATTATACTTTTACATATAAATTCTCATATTAGAGCTTGATTGAGTGACATATCATGCATCACATGTAATGCATGAGCGCCAAATGGCAAACATGCATCACATGCATTATATGCATGTCTCGTACCCTCACATGCATCATATGCATGGGGCGTCATAAAAGAGTGGATGAAGAAGAAAAACGAAAGCGAGGTATTAATCAAGAAATAAAAAGTAAGAAATTCGTTATCTAATTGATGTATCAATCTTGTTCTTCAAATCTAAAGTCAAGAGTTCAATCTTAATCTCTCTCAATCTAAAGTCAAGCATTCTATCTTATCTCAATCTCAATCTCTTTCAATCTATCTTAATTCCTTTCTCGCTAAAGCTAGTGCAAACTTTGAGTCCTTCCGGTCTAGAACCCCAACGGTTCCGCCTCACGATCCGCATGTAGTGACGGATCTTCACGACACTGGAACATAGTGAGGCTTCAGTATCAAGACGACACCATCATGGCAAAGCATATGAATGCCTTCTAGGGGCTGATAAACCAGACTACCTCGCTCGAAGTACTGCTAGCCGACGAGGTATTGGAATTGTTATTGCTTGGGTCCCTTCCGGATAGTTGGGATGTCGAATACATGTGTATAATGGACGTATTTACACTATCTCGTATTTGGCCATTCTTGTAATTAGCATAAAGGGTAGTTGCCCTAAGTCGGTCACTATATATAGTGACCTTGTAACCTCTTTGTGAGGTTGGTTGTTGTATTATTGCTTTGTGAAATAGAAACTCTTCTGTGTGTCTCTCTCTCTCTCTCTCTCTCTCTGTGCAACGACCTACATTCTGTCATACACAGGGAATAAACAGGAATCGAGTGCTTCAAGATCTTCCGCACAGACGACATTGCTTCCAACATCTGGTATCAGAGCCTGCACAGTAGTCGGTCCTTCAATCCGCTGTCGGCCGTCGTCTCTGCATTCGGTTTCCTGCGTCATTCGAAGAAGAGAGAAGAGGAAAAAAAAAAAAAAAAACCAGGTTTGCATCTCATTGCGTTAGATCCTCTTGCTTGGAGTAAGCCAGCAGGTCGTACTCTGTCCCTTGTGATCGTAACCGCTCGAGGTGAAATCCCCTTGTGCAACTTTGACAACAACCCAAATTCGTGCTTCATCTAGCTGATCGACATTCGGGAGGATCAGTCGGATCCGTCTCTCTCATCGCTGCAGTCAACCGAAGCAGAATCGGTCAAGATAATCGGTTTCAATAATCGGTATTCGGCACATATATCCGAAGCGAACCGGGCTCACTCCGACTCGGCAACATTCGGGAAGACCAGTCGGTTCTGTCCCTCAAGTTACCGGAGTCAATTCGAGCAAGTTCAACAATATATATATCCGAAGCCGAACCGACTCGGGTTCAAATCCGACTAGAACGATATCGGGTGAGCCAACAGGCTGCACTCCAACAAGATTCGTAGTCAACTCCGAACCGAGCTTCGTCAACCGAAACCAAATTTGATGGCATCAACATCCGGCTCGTCAGAAATGAGTCTACGAAAGTTCGATGGATCGAACTTCAACTTCTGGAAGGAACAAATGCAGGACTATCTCATAGTCAAGGGGCAAATCGATCCCATCGAAAATGAAGAACCTCCAGAAGGATACAAACCAATTGAGTGGCAGAAGCTGGACAGAATCGTCCGCGCCACGATTCGGATGCACCTATCGGAATCGGTATACTTTACGGTGCAATCGTGTACGACAGCATTCGAACTGTGGAAAACCCTGTCGGACACTTACGAAAAGAAGGTCGCCGCAACGAAGATGTTTCTGATCCGGCGCCTCTACAACTTGCGGATGAAAGAATCCGATTCGGTTCAAGCACACCTCAATGAGTACGAAAGCATAAGCTCCCAAATCTCGTCACAGGGGACGGCAATCGAGGATGAACTCAGAGCCATGATACTCATGAGCAGTCTTCCCTCATCATGGGAAACTTTCGTTACAACCGTGTGCAACGCGTCAACCACGGCTGTTAAATACTCCGAAGTCACGAGCGCAATCCTGACCGAAGCAGCTCGGAGAAAGTCTTTCGCCAAAGACTCAACAGACGACGCTTACGTAGTACAAGGTTCGACAGACCGATCGAACATACGAGGAAGAGATTCCTCACGACCGCCGAACAATCAGCGAAGACGGAGCCAGTCACGGGACAACCGAATCTGCAACTATTGCAAGAAACCCGGACACATCAAAGCCGACTGCCGCGCACTCAAGAACAAGAACAACAAGAAGAGTGGCCGGCATGAGGAGATCAATTACGTCAGCTTCTCAGCTGATGTGCTACCGGACGACCCGAACATACTATCAATCGAAAACCCAGTCGGCTCAGAAATTCTGCTCACGACTGAAGAATCGAGCACATGGCTCTTGGACTCGGGCGCGTCATTTCATGTGACTCCCCATCGGTCCCAATTTCGGCAATATACGATCCGTCACTCCGACTCAGTTCGGGTCGGCAACTCACAACACTGTGACATCATCGGAATCGGCACAGTAGAGCTCAACCTTGCAGGTGGCTCTACACTTGTACTCCACAATGTCCGACATGTACCCGAGCTCTCAAGGCCATTGATCTCAGTCGGACAACTAGATGAAGACGGCATTCGTGCCGGTTTTTCTTCGGGAGGGTGGACACTCCACAGGGGGAACCTCCTACTTGCTAGAGGACCCAAGATACACTCCCTGTATCCGTTACATGTTACGCTCAGAGAGGGTAACCTGTTCTTGGTGGATATTCCTGTGTCATCACTATGGCACCGAAGATTAGGACACCTCAGCAAGGCCGGCATCACGCACCTATCTAGAGCCGGATACATCCCCAAACTCTCCTTCTCCGACCATCAATTCTGCGAGCATTGCCAGTATGGCAAACAAGCAGCCACATCACACCCAACATCAGCACCAAGAGAATCGAGACCTCTCGATTTGGTCCACTCGGACGTCTGTGGCCCAATGCCGCATCAGTCTCTCGGTGGTGCCTCTTACTTCGTCACTTTTATTGACGATTCGACTCGAAAGGTGTGGGCTTATCCAATTCGCACCAAAGATCGGGTCTTCTCGATCTTCACCGATTGGCTCGCTATGATAGAAAATCAAACCGACCGAAAGCTGAAATGCCTTCGGACAGACAATGGGGGAGAGTTCAAATCCGAAGAATTCGTCAAATTCTGCCGACAACGCGGCATCCGACGTGAATTTACGGCACCACACAGTCCGGAGCAAAACGGGATTGCCGAACGCATGAATCGGACAATCCAAGAACGGATAGTTTCCATGCTCCAACACTCCGGACTGTCGGATGGCTTCTGGGCAGAGGCTCTACTCACGGCAGTACACATAATCAATATGTCGCCAAGTAGACCTCTAGGACTTCAAATTCCTCAGGAACTATGGATCGGCAGTAAGCCGAATTACGACAAGCTGAGGATCTTCGGATGCGAGGCGTACGCCCTTATTCCGAAAGATGATCGCCGAAAACTTGCACCTCGGTCCAGGAAATGCATTTTCCTTGGATATGGATCTGACGGCGAAATGGGATACCGACTCTGGGACCCCGAACGCAGACAAATCGTTCGAAGTTCGGACGTTGTGTTCAACGAGTCGGCTATGAATCCATCAGTCGAAAAACCGATCGAAGTCCGAAGGGTAACATTTTCCGATGTGCCGACCCTTCAAGAAGGCCCCGCTCTCAACACACGGTCAGCTTCACGGGTAGCTGAACCTTACACTACCGACTCGGACAACTCCGACTCGGCACAGCAGACCAATCCGCTTTCGGACCATCCGACCACGATACCCGATGCGACCAGTCCAATCATGCCTCGACGATCCGAGAGACTGTCGCAACCTCCGGAGAGGTATTCTCCTGGAGTCTTCTTCACCGACGCCGGCGAACCGACGTCTTACGAAGAAGCATCGACATCTGTCGATTCGGCCACATGGCATCTGGCGATGGAGTCGGAAATGCACTCCATTCGGGCAAACAAGACTTGGGATCTGGTCGAATTACCTAGGAACCGACGTGCTCTTCCTTGCAAGTGGGTTTATCGACTCAAAGAGACGTCTGATTCGACCACCCCAAAGTACAAGGCCAGATTAGTTGCGAAGGGCTTCCGACAAGAATATGGCGTCGACTTCGACGAGATTTTTTCACCAGTGGTGAAAATGACAACCCTTCGTTTTCTGCTCGGCGTCGTGGCAGCCGACAACTTGGAGCTGATTCAGCTAGATGTCAAAACAGCCTTCCTCCATGGTGATCTCGAGGAGGAAATTTATATGGAGCAGCCCAAAGGCTTCGTGGCCACCGGCCAAGAACATCTAGTCTGCCGACTCAGGAAGAGTCTATACGGCCTCAAACAGGCACCGCGACAATGGTACAAGAAGTTCGACGACTTCATCCAATCGATCGGCTTCTCCAAAAGCGATGAGGACCATTGTCTCTTCACCAACACAGCTCAAGATGGTTCACCCATCTTCCTCATCATTTACGTGGACGACATGCTAATTTCTGGACGCCACGCGGGCGAACTTGCCGATCTCATTCGGCAACTGCGGTTGAAGTTTGCCATGAAGGACCTCGGTCCGGCACGACACATACTCGGCATGAAGATCAGTCGGCATCGCGACAAACGATACCTTTTTTTGTCTCAGACCGACTATATCGGACGTGTCTTGGAACGCTTCAACATGCAATCAGCCAAATCTGCTTCAACCCCGCTCCCTATGAATCTTCGGCTCTCTCAGCGAGACTGCCCGACATCCGGTCCGGAGGGGGAAGATATGAAGTCGGTACCGTATGCACCGGCAGTCGGCTCCCTTATGTACCTGATGGTCGCGACACGGCCTGATATCTCTCATGCCGTAGGAGTCGTTAGCAGATTTATGCACAATCCTGGCCGATCGCATTGGAACGCAGTCAAGCATGTGTTCAGATATCTGGTTGGCACAAAAGACCATGGCATTCTTTTCGGTCCGAACCGAACCTCAGGCGTAGTCGGTTACACCGACTCGGACTTCGCCGGCTGTATAGACAGTCGGAAATCAACAACCGGATACTGCTTCAAATTCGGCAATGGAGCAATCTCGTGGAAGTCGAAACTTCAGGAGTGCACAGCGACCTCAACGACCGAAGCAGAATATGTAGCCGCGTCCGACGCAGCAAAAGAAGCTTTGTGGCTCGGTCGGCTGGCGCACACGTTTCGACAAGTCGAACATGACTCGGCTCCAGTTGTCTACAGCGACAGTCAAGGTGCTGTTGCCTTGTCGAAAAATCCGGTTCACCACAACGCCTCCAAACATATCGACGTTCGATATCACTTCGTTCGGGACTGCGTCATTTCAGGGAAAATCGGTCTAGAGAAAATATCCACAACCGATAATGTCGCAGATGGAATGACCAAATGTCTCTCGGCAGACCGTTTTCGGTCTCTTCGGCATCAGATGGGCGTAACGACAAACCAGTCCGGTTAGAGCCGGACACAGAGCAGGATGGTTCCCGACAACCGACATCAGTTCCTTAATGATCGGCTTCAACTGTTCCGACCCGACCAGTTCGGTCTTCTGCCTTCGGACCCTGCCGACTCGAACAAAGCTGATATGTCCGAGAACCTAAGTCTATACCTGTAATCTTAGATAACCCATGTATACGCCCATTACGGGGGAGTGTCGAATACATGTGTATAATGGACGTATTCACACTATCTCGTATTTGGCCATTCTTGTAATTAGCATAAAGGGTAGTTGCCCTAAGTCGGTCACTATATATAGTGACCTTGTAACCTCTTTGTGAGGTTGGTTGTTGTATTATTGCTTTGTGAAATAGAAACTCTTCTGTCTCTCTCTCTCTCTCTCTCTCTCTCTGTGCAACGACCTACATTCTGTCATACACAGGGAATAAACAGGAATCGAGTGCTTCAAGATCTTCCGCACAGACGACATTGCTTCCAACATGGGAGACATTGGTTGTTGCTCTTTGCAATGCCAGATTGGAAGGAAAAAACTTATCCCTAGCGAGAGTGAAGTCATGTTTGCTAAACGAAGAAGCTCTCCGGAAGGACCGGGAGTCCGGAACCGATCCGAAGGCCTTGGTTATGGAAGACGACCATAATCAGGGAAGAGGCCGGAATCAGGTCCTCTGAACCAGGACAAATCAGGGACGAGGTCGAAGTCAAGGGGGAGGCCCACTTGCTTTTAATGCGGAAAGCCCGGGCACTTCCAGAAGAATTGCTAACACTTCCGGAAAGCCAAAGGGGGAACCGATATTCCGGAACCAAAGAAGATTTCGGAAAGGAGAGGAACATCGACAATCGCAACAAGTGAAGAAGACCTGTTGCTGATCACCAAGGAGATTCAGTTGCATCTTGTTAGCGACGAAACGATGCGGGTAGTCGACTTCGGTGCGTCGTTCCATCTTACCCCTGACCGAAAGTGTTTCTCATCCTACAAAGCCGGAGATCACGGTTGTGTCCAGATGGGGAATGAAGGTGCATGCCAGATTGTCGGCATAGGAGACGTGTGGTTGACAACGTTCGAGAGTTGCTGTTGAAAGATGTCCGACACATTCCGGAGGTTCGGTTGAACCTGATATGAGCCGGTCGGCTGGATGATGAAGGCTACATGGGTAGCATCCGGAACGGAGTCATGAAGTTCAGCAAAGGGAGTTTGATCATGGCTTGAGCTCGGAAAATCAACACACTGTATCTGATGCATACCCATATATGCCGGGAAGAAGTGAACGTGGCATCCGACACTGCCAGTGAGTTGTGGCACAAGAGGTTGTGTCACATGAGCCAGAAGGGAATGCAGAGACTTGCCAAAGATAACCTCATTCTAGAGGTGAAAGATGTGCAACTTGAGAAGTGCACCGACTGTTTGGCCAGCAAGCAAAACTGAACCTCTTTCCGAACCAGACCACCGTCGAGACGGAATGCAACACTGGAACCTGTGCATATCGATGTATACCAAGTGGACACGAAGTCACATGCTGGGTCGCAGTACTTCGTGACGTTCATAGATGACCACAACTGTAAGTTGTGGGTTTCACCGCTAAAGACAAAGGACCATGTATTATCCGTCTTCAAGGAATTCCATGTGAGAGTGGAAAAGGAATCTGGTCGGAAGCTGAAGGCAGTTGGAGCCGACAACAGTGGAGAATACTAGGGGTAGTTCGAGGAGTAATTCTGGTTGATGGGAATCCGGCTCGAATTCACCATGCCAATGACACCGGAACTGAACGGACTGGCCGAAAGAATGAACCGGATCGTAATGGAGAGAGTTTGGAGCATGCTTGCTCATGCTAAGTTTTCCAAGATGTTTTTGGCCAAGGCGCTGATGACGGTGACGTATGTGATAAACATATCACCCTCGACTCCCTTCGACGGAGACACACCATAGAGAGTATGGGCCGGTAAAGACGTGTCTTACCGGCATCTGAAGGTGTTCGGTTGTGTCGTCTACGTGCATGTAGCAAAGGACAAGAGAGTGAAATTGGATCCGAAGTCCCAAGCATGCATATTCCTTGGATACGACGATGATGAGTTCGGCTACCGAGTGCGGGACTTGGTCGACAGAAAGGTTTTCCGGAGTCGAGATATACTCTTCATGGAAGACAAGACCATTGCCGATTGGGAGTTGGAGAAGAAGATAGTGGATGCCAGGTCGACCGATAGAAATCGGTTGGAAGATGTTGGGACACATCCGGTTGGAAGCCGGATGTAGACCAAAGATCATGATGAATCGACTGGATTCGGACAGAGAACCGAATCGACCGAAAAAGAAGAATCGGACACTAGAACCAGACAAGATACTGAATCAGATTTAGATGAAGAACAGACAGAGGAACCGTCTGAATCGACCGAAGAAGAAGAATCGGACACCGGAACTGGACAAGATCCCGAATTGGATTCGGATGAAGAACAGACAGAGGAACCGGTAGTCGAAAACCAAGGACGAAGATACCCTCTAAGAGAGAGAAGGGCCCCTCGGAGATTTCGGGATGTAGAGCATGTTTTACTGACCGACGAGGGGGAGCCGGAAAGCTTTGAAGAAGCAAATAAAGACACCCACTGCCGCAAGTGGTTAAGTGTCATGCAGGATGAGATGGATTCCCTGCATGAGAACCACACATACGAATTGACGGAGCTGTCAAAAGGGAAGAGAGCACTCCGGAACAAGTGGGTGTACAAGAGAAAACTAGGAGACGCTGGAAATCCACCGAGATACAAGGCCCGCATTGTGGTGAAGGGTTTCCAGCAGAAGAAAGAAGTGGATTTCGACGAGATCTTTGCCTCGGTAGTGAATATGACATCCATCCGGATGATGTTGAGCATAGTGGTAAGCATGGACCTCGAGGTAGAGCAATTAGACGTCACGAAGATGTTCCTACATGGCGACCTTGAAGAAGAGATCTACATGCAACAACCGGAAGGATTTGTCAAGAAAGGGAAGGAGCACCTGGTGTGCCGGTTGAAGAAGAGCTTATATGGACTGAAGTAAGCTCCCTGACAATGGTACCGGAAGTTCAACTCTTTCATGACCGATCAGGGATACCACAAGACGTAGGCCAACTACTGTTCATGAAGAAATTTGACGGAGGCGACTTCCTGATACTCTTACTATATGTGGATGACATGCTGATCGTCGGACCAGACTGAATCAAAATCGGGAATTTGAAGAAGGCCTTGAACCGAACCTTCTCGATGAAAGATCTGGGTTGAGACAGATATTGGGGATGCACATAGTCTGGGACTGGATGAAGGAGCTATTGTGGCTATCACAGGAGAAGTATGTGATGAAGGTGCTCCAATGATTAAGCACGTCGGACCCGAGGGCTCCACTATATTTAAAGAGGTTATATCACATGCATTCATGACATCTTTTATAAACCCCTTATACATATATTTTTCACTATTTTAGATACCCTTTTATAAAAAAACAGTTCATAAAAATACCCCTTAATGTAAATATATATTTTTATAACTACTCATTTTAAATGCCCTTGCATAGAAAACACACGTATGTTTTATATATGTATTGTATTGTATTATATTGTATATGTTGTAAACTTATATATATTTTATGCATGGGTTGTATGTATTGTATTGCATGCGAATAATGTATGTATGTATATAATAATAGTATATGTGCTATATTGTATTTCATGTTTATTTATGTATGAGTTGAATTACAACACATTAATTTTTGCTTGCACCTTTTTAATACATTTTATTCCTTATTTCCGTTTTAAAATATTTGTTTGTATGTTTGTTTGCATGTATGTTGGTGTGGAGCATGTGTCTTCATACCAAAGAATGATCACCATCAAATCACTAAGCATTAAAGGTGATCTTCATTACATTCCATCTTCTATAACATGCCTATGTAGCAATGCATATATTTTGGCTTCATGTAAGTGCAAAACGATATATCTAAAAGAGCATATATCACAACAACAATATTATGTGATATCCAAGAATAATTCACAACATTCAACTTGAGTAAGAACTTCGCTGCATAAAGTTATTGCAATCCCAAAAACAACACACTGAGTTTTTCTCTAAGAAAAATTGGGTATTTAACTCCCTACGTTGCTATTCAAGAACATCTAGTCTGAAATTTGCAAACCTACACACTTTGAAAATACATTTTCTACCACTTCTTTGTCGACCACATTCATTCAATGAGTTGAAAACCTATACAATAACAATATGAAACCAAAGATTAACCTATTGTGTGAATAAAATAACAATATCAAAATGATAGTAGCAAACAAAAGATCACAACAAACTCTTGTTCGATTGTCATTGGAATCTCCGCCCTCTATTGTAAATTACATCTTGAAGCCGCATGAGGCTTCTCAAGACCAAAAGAGCTTTTCTTGCCTGTGATATGACAATAGCAAAAACACAAATTATGACGGAATGTTGCAAATGCATGTGTGCATCATTCATAGAGGCATACAACACAATCATGCATATGAAAATATACATACACACATATGAATAAGATTAAAAACTGATAATTATACATATGGTACTTAACCAATAACCATCAGAAAGTGGTCTAGATCTGGATGGCAACAAACTCCCGCTTTCTTGTAACTCATCTTGCACATCCTTGTTTGCCAGTGGGAGGCCATTTTGAAGAGGTAAATCACCTCTTGGAGCCTTCTCTCTCTCTCTTGATGATCAATGGTTGACATGAGATTATCTCATTGTGAAACAATAATAAGAATGTTAATGTTAAGTTTCAATAGGAATAAAAAGATCCATAAAAATATGTCCTTTTAGTTTAGTATATGCATTAAAATGAATCAAACTAAGTAGAAGGAATCTAGTATTGCATAAAATGAAGAAAAAAATCGATTGCATCACCATCGTCCTCCTGTATAACTCATCACTATAATCCAATTCTCTCGAAACAAAAGCCCTAAAAATAAGAACTACCAAAGGCACCTGTAGACTTTGATGTGTACGAAGAGCATGGACATGATGTTGGAGACAAAGATGAGGGAGGTGGCGGCATCGATGGAAGCCATTCAATTTGACCTGATGATGTTCTTGTTCATACCGAGGTCCAGAAGTATAAATCTGGGCACTCAAAGGAGAAACATGAAGTTGGAGGAGAGGCCCTCAATGATGTATTGTCCATTGACACATCTAGGCAAGAAGACGACAGGTCATACTACACTAGTATGGGAAATTGCCGCCTACCAATCCCCGGTGGCTCCACAATCACGTCACACACTATGCCCGACACCACCATGAAATATGTGATAAGGATGAGCACAAACACGAACATGGGAGACAATATGTTATCTTGTTGGGGAGCTTCAATCGCATCCGGGGCGAGCGCAAGGTAGTGAAAGGGAGTCGTACTGCGTGCGAGAAAGGATTCATGATAGCGATCTCTGAGACACACAATATATATCAATGTGTATGTATGTTACTAGATCTGGCTATGGTTATTTCATCCCTGCATCTCTCTCTCTCTCTCTCTCTCTCTCCGTAAACCCTAAACCCTAAACCCTGCCCTTTACTAATCCTTTGCCTCTTTTGTACCTCTTTTGGACATGACTTACTCTGATCCTTCTATGTAGACTTACCCTCTTCTTCTTCTTCTTCTCTTTCTTTTGCATGCTTCTCTCTCTCTCTCTCTCTCTCCCTCCCCCGGTTTCTTCTTTTTCCCCCCACTTTTTTTTGCTAAAACGCAATACATATGTAATCTCCCCCCTTTCTTCCCTCATTTTTTGAAACAATTAGGATTTTCAAAAGAGCATTATAGCTTGTGTATGTACTATTTATGTATGTTCTATACACGTGTGTGTGTTTATGCATGTGGATATGTATGTATATTGTGTGTGTGTGTGTGTGTGTGTGTGTATGCTCTATACAATTGCATATGTATGTATGGCATGTGTGTATGTTGTATATATGTACATATTGTATTGTATATATTGTATGTATGGCATGTGTGTATGTTGTATATAAGTGCATAGTGTATTGTATATATTGTATGTATGGCATGTGTGTATGTATGTACATATTGTATGGCATGTGAGTATGTAGGTTATATGTTATGTGCTTGTGTGTTTGTCCTATTATGTGCATATGTATGTTTTGTATTGCATGGTTGTATGTATGGCATGTGTGTATGTATGTATATATATGTGTTATATGTGTGTGTGTGTGTGTGTGTGTGTGTGTGTTTATGTTCTATACATGTGCTTAAGCATGTATTATATGTATAGCACGTGTGTCTGTGTTCTATATATATATGCATATGTATTGTATTGCATGCATATATATGTATGTGTTGTGTGTATGCATCTATGTACATATTGTATTGCATTGTACCATATTGTATTAAATGCATTATTGTATATATTCATTGTATGTATGTATGTATTGAATTGCATGTGTTGTATATATTGTATGTATGGCATGTGAGTATGTATAATGTGTCTATGTGGTATGTGTGTGTATGTTCTATATATGTGCACATGTATGTGGGTATTTATTATATGTGCATATGTATGTATGTATGTCTGTATGTATCACATGTGTGTATGTGTGTACGTGCTATCTGTGTGCGTATGTTCTATACATGTGCAAATGTATAGGAATATTACATTCGATCATCCACATGCACATATATACAACACAATACGTACAAGTGTGAAGCCAAGGACAATTGTAAAGATACATCTCCAATTGAAACAATCAAGGATAAGATTCTCGGAGATGTTTTAGGTAAATGGATGATAGAATGTAATAGGATGTTTTAGCTATATTTATGCATGTGCACATGTGAATGAATATATGTATGTATGTAATATGCAATGTATGCATGTTTGTATGTGTATGCATATATGCATACATGTGTGTGTGGATGTTTGTTTGTAATATGTATGTATATATCTAATGTATGCATGCATGCATGCATGTATTTGCATGTATATCTAATGTATGTATGTTTATGTACATGTAGCAATGTATAAATGAATATATGTATGTCCATGTACGAATGTACATATGTATATGCATATGTAATGTATGTATGTATGTCTATGTATATATCCATATTTAAATGTACATGATTCAATGTGTATGAATGTGTGATTGTAATATGTGCATAATATCTCTACATATAATGTATGTATGTGTATGTATATGTAGCAATGTATAAATGAACACATGTATGTCCGTGCACGAATGTACATATGTGTATGCATGTATGCATATGTCAATGTACATGATTCAATGTATATGTGATGTAATATATGCATATGTAATGTATTTTTATATGTATGTGTGTATATATGTACGTATTGTAGTTTGTGATGATATATATGTGTATGTAATATACAAATGTAACATAAGTATGTGTATGCATGTATGGAATGTATGTATATATGTGTATAGATGTATGTTTGTAAAACTTATAACATCGTTATAGACATATGTACATATATATATATATATATATATATATGGTGATATGTGGAATATGTAATGTATATATGTGTATGCATATATGTATATGTCAATATTCACGATTCAATGTGTATGGACGTGTTTGTAATATGTGCATAATATGTATCTATATATCTAATGTATGTATATATGTGTATGTGTGTGTGTGTATGGTGATATGTATGTACGTGTATGAATGTATAGATGTGTATATCTGTATGTATATTTTTGGGATATTTTTCATGTTTAGTATGTATATGGCTCATATATGGATATATGTTTGTAATATGTACATAATATGCATGTATATATATCCGATGTATATGTAAGTATACATATATGATATATCTAATGTGTGTGTATGTATGTATATATGTAAATCTGTAATATATCTATATATTTATACATGTAATTTATGTATGTATGTGTATGTAAATTTGTATATTGTGTAATAACTATGGTTATATCATATATGATACGCAATATCTATTTTATTTATGCGTGCGTGCGTGTGTGCATGTATGTATATATATATATATATATATATGTAACTTGTTTGTATGTATGTATGAAGATTTGTATACATATAATATTTATTTTTTTGTGTTTGGAATGTATATATGTATGCATTTGTATAAAATTGTGTGTATAACAATATATGTGTGTAATATGTAATATATAAAATATGCTTGTAAGAATGTGTATGTATATATCTAATATGTCATTTTTATGTATGTATTTTTTTTTTTTTTTTTTTTTTTTTAAGAAGATATCCTGTCATTAGTATAAACAAATTACAAGATTTTAAACCTCTATGTAATCGGCGGGGGAAACAACCATTTCGGTGGCTGAAAATGCCAATAAGGAGTAGTGTACCTGGATGTCACAAATGGAGTAGCTGTCCAGATAATAAGAAACTCATGCCGTTGAGCAATTTTAGCATCAGAATCTCCCACTATACCATCCCATTGACCCTTCAAAGCATGAACTATCTCTAACCAAATATTTGAAATCACTTCAGCAGGTGGTGTTTTCAGATTATGGAAAACGAGAGAACACCGAGCTTTCCAAATGTGATAGACAGTGGTACTACTCAATATCTCCCATATTGGCTGAACTTCCTTCCTTACTCCTGAAAACTGTAATGACATCAGTGATAATGTACGAACACTTCCATTTTTAGTGTAAAACCCATTTTTATGTATGTATTATGTATATATGTATGTCAATATATATGGCTGATTCTAATATGTATGTAGTATGTAATGTATGTACGTATGTGTATGTACATATTTACATATGGTAAGATATATTTGTACATATATTTATGTTTAGTCAAAATACATGTATAAATGGGTGCAATGTATGTATATACATATTCACGGATGTAACGTTTGAATGTAACATATATGCATGCATAATATATTCTTTACTATCTCATTGAAATATCTAATATTTCATGGGCTTATATAATTTATTTTTTCCAACATAATTGATAAATACCCTTATGTAAATATATTTTCAAAATATTTATTAATACCCTTATATATATACATTCTGTATCTCAACAACTAATTAAAACCCCCTTTGATGAACTCACGTGCTATCATACAAGTTTTGACAGTGAAGCCCCCAGGACGTCGGATGCTAAGCCGGTGGGGTCGACACTTCTGACAAACTACAAGCTGTTCGGGAAGCAGAGCCCGAAGACAAAGGCAGAGAAGTCGGAGATGATGAAGATACCACATGCCTCTCTCGTTGGAAGCTTGATCTATGCACTGGTGTGTACCCGGTCGGATATCGGATATGCCGTCGGAGTGGTCAGCTTGTTCATGAGCAATCTGGGAAGAGAACACTGGGCCGCGATCAAGTGGATAATCTGGTACTTGAAAGGCACCTCGAGTATGTGCCTCCGGTTTGGCTTTGGTAAACCCCTATTGGAAGGCTTCATCGATTTGGACATGTCGGTTGATGTAGATACCAACCGATGTACATCCGGATACGTCATGACATATGCAGGGGGAGCCGTATCGTGGCAGTCGAAGCTGTAGAAATCCATTGCACTATCGACAACGGAAGCAGAGTACATGGTAGCCGTGGAAGCTGGCAAGGTAGTAATCTGGATGAAGGACTTCATCGTAGAGCTAGGTATCCGGTAGGAGGAATACCAACTCCACTGCGATAGTCAAAGTGTCATCCACCTTGCGAAGAATGCAACATACCACTCCCGGACTAAGCACATCCATAGGAGATATCATTGGCTCTAGGAGAAGGTAGAAGATAAAGAGTTTTCACTGACAAAGATCCATACGGAGGAGAACGGGTCAGACATGCTGACGAAGATGCTATCAGCCAACAAGCTGGACGCGTGTCAGAGACGGATCAAACTAACGAGACATCCCATGCCAGAGTGAAGGGGGAGTTTGTTGGGAAATAGGTCCCTTTGGATGGGATCCGGATGGAGTCCAACCGGATCCGATATGAACCAACGAATAAGAACATATTAGTAAATATGTTTAGACATGACCGTTGAGGTCATATTTGTAAATAGTCCTAAAGTTATATAAGTATAAATATAACTAGGGAAACAATGTTAATTATGTCATTGATCATCATTATCGTTGTACAGAGTGTGTGAGAGCGAGATAGAGAGAAAATGAATCAGTTTCTATTGTAACTGTCAGGATCAGTACTAAGACAGAGAAGGAATTAGTACTAAAAGATGAGGATTAGTACTAAGAGAGGTGTAGAACTCTCAAGAGAAGGAAAGAGTGAGCGAGAGAGAGAGATAGAGAGAGAGAAAGGGTGAGAGAATGATGATAAAAGATATATATTATGTGAAGAGTATACAAAAGTAGCTAGGAGGCTTAAGACTAGTGTTGAACCGATTTGGTTCGAAATAATGCCTTGTGCCTCCTTTTATAGTATTCTCAGGAATACTCTTGAAGTTTCTAGAATGTTCCAGAGAAATCTGGAATATACATCAATTTTCCATAATAAAACTTAAATGAAAATAATATCCTACGTATTACAATAGATGGTATAATGGTCAAGAGCTCGACCTATATAACCTAAGGTCATGAGTTCGAGTCTTGCCATATCATGACACTATTCCCCCTTTAAAAAATGACGAGTGTCACGAGTCATTTTGGATTGAGGACCCGGTTTGTCTGGATATTGACGATGGAAGTCTTCAAGAAGAGCACGAGCGTTGGTCACATTCTCTATCGGTTCCCAAGTACGCTCGTTGGGACTATATCCTAGCCAATTGACTAGATAGTAGAGCTTGTTGCGGACAATCTTGGAATCGAGGATGGCAGCAACCTCATACTTAGGTCCATCTTCAAGTTCGATCGGGGGTGGAGGTTGTGTAATACGTCCTGGGATGGTGCTGTCTTGATAGGGTTCGAGGAGAGAACTATGAAACGCCGGATGTATCCGAAGTTGCAGAGGTAGATCGAGACGAAAAGCGACATCATTAATCTTTTCGATAATACGGAAAGAACCTAATCGCCGATAATCCAACTTCTCACATGGGCGAGTAGTCTTGATGTGTTGTTGTAGTAGCCATACCTGATCTCCGACGTTAAAACTGGATGGAAGCCGATGACGATCTGCGTAAACCTTGTGTGTTTGTTGAGCTTGTCGGAGATGAGTAAATAAATTCTCTTGTATCTTGCGTAACCGCTCCAAACGATCCTCTGCACAAGGATTTGTAGGTAACTCTGGTGTTTCAAATACACACCACCGGGGGTGACATCCCGTATAAGCATAAAATGGCGTAACTTTAGTCGATGCGTGGACAGAGTTATTATAGGCAAATTTGGCGAAGTGGAGAATATCCGCCCAGTCATCCTGATGATAGCTTAGAAAGCACCGAAAATACTGCTCCAGCGTTTGATTTGTTCGTTCTGCTTGGCCGTCTGTTTGTGGGTGGTAGCCGGAGGAGAGGTTACAAGTGACCTTGAGCATTTTAAAAAGGTGCTTCCAGAATTTTGAGACAAATCGGGGTCCACGGTCGCTGATGATACTATCGGGAAGGCCATGATGTCGACATACTTCACGCATGACAATTTCGACGGTTTCTTCACTGGAGATTATCTTAGTACATGGCAAGAAATGAGCCATCTTCGTATATTGATCTACTATTGTTAAAATTGCATTAAATCTCTTCGAGACTGGAAGATCTGTGATGAAATCTAGAGCAATGGATTGCCATGGCTTGCTTGGAATTGGTAATGGTTCTAATAAACCATATGGATGATGCCTTGGAATTTTCGCTTTGTAATATGTATCACAAGTCTGAACAAAATCTTCGACAAATTGCCGCATACGGGGCCACAAGAATGATAGTTGTACTAAGTCTAATGTCTTAGTACTACCAAAATGCCCAGCTATATATGTGTCATGATAGTTTTGGACTACTCGAAGGTGGCAAGAACCATTAGGAACATACAAGAGTTTTTTAAAGAATTGTAATCCATCATGGAATTTGAATTGTCGATAGTCTGTACCTGCTTGTTGCGACTGTGAACAAGATGCTCGAGAGGGATCAATTTGTGCTAGAATGGCTTGGGCAAAAGCATCTGTCTTCAAGTCCTCACGTATGGTATCGATAACGTGGGAATCCACGAGCATGCCAAAAACCTGTGTTGCTTGTAGTCGTGCCGGTCCGAAGATTACTTGTTTTTGATTATCGAAAGCTGGCTCACCGAAACGCGGTGTTAGATACGAACACCGTGATAACGCATCTGCCTTCCCTTGGTGTTTCCTCGGACGATATGTAATTTTGAAGTTGAAATGCATGAGGAGTTGGGCCCACCGAGCTTGACGTCGATTTAACACACGAGCATCTTGAAAGTAGGCAAGGTTCTTGTGGTCGTTGAATACGGTGACTTGATGAGAGGATCCCTCTAGAAAATGCCTCCATTGTGTAAAAGAGTCCACTATTGCTAATAGCTCCTTATCATGAATTTCATAGTTGATTTCAGCGGCGTCAAACTTGCGTGAGTGGAAAGCCACAAGATGTAGCTTTTCATCATTACCTTATTGTGACAGAATGCTACCCAATGCGAAATTTGATGCGTCAGCTTGAATGATGAATGATTTTTCTGGATCAACATGAGCTAGAATAGGAGCTGATGTAAATGCCGTCTTAAGATTCTCAAAAGCCATGTCCACTTCTTCAGACCAAACGAACGATTGTCCCTTCTTAGTAAGTTGTGTAAGAGGCAAAACAAGCTTTGAGTAATCCTTTATAAACTTGCGGTAGAAATTGGCAAAGCCTAAAAAGCATTGTGCATCGTGCAATGAACATGGAGTTTGCCACTCTACCACCATTTTGACCTTGGCTGGATCCATGGAGATGCCTTCCGCGGAGATGACATAGCCTAGAAATTCCACCTGGTTGCACCTGAAACTACATTTTTCCAGCTTTGAATAAAGACCATGTTCTCGAAGTTGTTTTAGTACTAACAGTACATGAGAATCATGCTCTTCTTGGGTCTTCGAATAAACTAGTAGATCATCCAAATAGATGATCAAACAAACATCCAAGAGATCTCGGAATATATCATTTGCCATGTGCTAGAAGACTGTTGGCGCATTAGTGAGGCCGAATGGCATGACCGTATACTCAAAGTGTCCATATCTACTGCGAAACGCGGTCTTCCATTCATCTCCTGGTTGGATCCGTACGAGGTTATATGCTCCCCGTAAGTCGATCTTCGTGAAGAACCTTGCACCATTGATCCATTCTAAAAGACTTGAGATAAGGGGAAGTGCATACCTATTCCTGATTGTGACCTTATTCAAGCCACGGTAATCCACAACGAGATGAAGTGATCCATCTTTTTTCTTGACGAAGAAAATGGGTGTGCTGGCTAGAGATTTTGAATGCCGAATGAAACCATTTGCCAAATTCTCCTCTATATAGGCTCGAAGGAGTTCCAGTTCGGTTGGTGAAAAATTGTAGATCGGTCCTCATGGCGGCTCTTTTCCCAGTTGCAAATGTATGGGGCAATCATCCGGTCGATGGTGAGGAAGCTTACAAGCTTGTACTTTATCGAACACATAGTCATAATGACGATACTTCTCTGGAAGTTGAACGGTGGACTCCTCTTTAGTGGTGCTGGAGGGTTTTACTGATATTGCGAATAGAAATATTTCTTCCTTGCGCCCTTCCTCACGCAACTGATGTAGCAAAATGGTTGCAATCTTATGAGTAGATCCTTGGGTTTGTTGACACCGAATTTCTCTTGTTCTCCAATCTGTGTCTGGGTTATGTAATTCGAACCATGGTAATCCCAAAACAATGGGATGTTCTGGGATACTAATTATATTAAATGATATTACACATGCTAAGTTATCTAGGAAAATATTAATGGGCTCTGACTCTTCTATGATATTTCCGGAAGTGATGGGACAACCATCAATGACTACTATAGAGGCTGGACACAATAGTTTTCTTAGAGATATCTGATGAACTTGGGCAAAATTCCTATCCATGAAGCAAGAGTTGGCTCTGAAATCTAAGAGTGCTAAGACATGTACTAGAGGAGTACTTTTAGTACTAACTATTACTTGAGCTAAGAACACAATGATAACTTGCTTAGAAGAAATGGAACCACTAATGGGCTGCACAGATCTAGGGCTGTCCAACCAAACGACTCATATTTTGGCTGGACTTAATCGTTTAACTCTTCTTCTAGTTGACTAAGGATTTCAAATTTATTTGAAAGGCGCGGGCTATTAGGACTATCGGACACACCTAGAGAAATAGACTCGAGTTTTTGGCCTTTTTGGCCAATGGGGACAATTCACTGCAATATGCCCCGGTCCCCCGCAATACAGACATAGTCGATTTGCCCTGCGTCGCTGCTTTTCTTCTTCTGATAGTGGTCCGCGATGACGTGTGGTGTCGATTTCCATTGGAGTCGGAGTATTTGTTGGAGATGCATTATATGACTCCCTCGGAAAAGGTTTCGCTACCACTGAGGCGTAGGTGGACTCTGATCTTACCCTTGGCATCTGGTATTGCCGTTACGAACGTCGTTCGAAAAGACGGTTCTAGCATCTCATCGCGCGATTAATTGCTTCTGTTAATGGCTTTGGTTCTTCGGGGAAGGTCAAGAGTAAATCCTTGACATTGTTGCGTAAACCATAACGAAATTACTCCATCAATGCTTGATCATCCCAAGGGATATCGGTGGCAAGTAGGCGGAAATCTGCAATGTATGCGGAGGTTGGACAATCACCTTGGCGTAATCGCCGGATTTTGTTGATTGCAGTTCTTATGCTGTTAGTATCTCCGAAACAGGCTTTAAACTCACTTATAAATTCTTCAAAATTGTTTAGTAATGGAGATTCCTTTTCTAACAACGGAGTGAACCATGCCAACGCTGAGCCACTAAGTAGGGTGCCTACTAGTCCCACTCGTGATGCATCGGTGGGATATCGAGAAGGATGCATTTGAATCACTAAACGTACCTGGTTCAAAAAACTTCGAAACTGTGATCGGGTCCCATCAAATTTTGCAGGAAGACCGATCTTGGGTTCTTTGCGAATCCCTTGAGTACTTGATCCTTGTTGTTGTAATGATACAATAGTCGCTTCAAGTTGTTGTACACGTAACGTCAACTCCCCGTGTTGTTGTTTTTGCAACGCGATTTGTTGAAGATCCCCCAACAAACGGTGATTTTCTTGTTCTAGTGCTACAAATTTCTCCTTTAAGCACTGGAGCTCCGAGAAAACGGATTGGTATTCCTGAGTGCTAATAGTTTCCATTTTACTAGGGAGGATAAGAGGATTAGTATGAAGGGAAGAAAGGGGTAAGAAGATGAGGGAAATCGAAAAGAAGACCGGAAAAAGGGGATATGTAAGAAGATAAAAGGAAGAGGAGGAAAAGAGGAGACGGAAGGGGGGCGGAAAATCGGTTCAAACTGTCTGGATCAGTACTAAGACAGAGAAGGAATTAGTACTAAAAGATGAGGATTAGTACTAAGAGAGGTGTAGAACTCTCGAGAGAAGGAAAGCGAGAGAGAGATAGAGAGAGAGAAAGGGTGAGAGAATGATGATAAAAGATATTGTCGAGTGACAAGCTCAACATTGAGTGCGTAATACGGTGCGTAACCCAGTGCGTAAACTGGTGGGTGCGTGAAAAAGTACGCACAACAGGGCTGCATCGGTGTGAAAACCGAAGAGGCCGTTAGAATGTTATTCCTCATAAAGGAATAATTTTGGGAGTTAGTGTTGAGGCTCATTTATGAGCAGTCAAGTACTATCAGTACTTGTGTCAACCCGTTTGTTAGGGCTTGTATATAATGTGCTCACTAAGCACGGTGTATGTACAGAGAACTATTTTTGAAATAGATTTGAGTTGTCTGCTTTGTCTCTGTTTCTCCCTCTCTCTATCTCCATCTCTGAGTTTTCTGTGTTTTACCTAACTGTCTTATTCCTCTGAACCGTATACTCCGTTCCGTGTTTACGCAACACGCTTCTACATAACGTATTCTGTTAACACCTCGAAATCGAGCAAAGTGTGGCATGTAGATTCCTGAGCGTCAAATCATATGACGAGTCACGAGGAATGGTTCTCGTACTTGGAGAAATCGGAATCACAAGGAGTGGTTGCTGAAATTTCGGGGCCGTAATGGCCAAGTCTGCAAACCTGTCAGATGGGAAAACAACATCGACTTCCATTCCCCAACGAGTGTAATCAGAGCTATAATCCACTCGATTTGATCCATTCGGATGTGTGGGGACCGGCACAAAACGTGAGTCTCGGTGGAAGCCGTTACTTTCTAACCTTCATCGATGATTTCACTCAGCACACGTGGGCATGCACGATCGCAAAGAAGAGCGAAATTTTCGCATGTTTCCTGGAGGTGAAGAGCCTCGCGGAAAGGGAAACAGGGCATAGAATCAAATGCCTACGGTCTGATGGCGGGAAGGAGTACCTCTCTGACCAGTTCACATGTTATCTACAGAAGGAGGGAATTCGACGCAAATTCTCATGTAAATACACGCCGTAGTAGAATGGCGTAGCCGAGCGGAAGAATCAGACGATTAAAGAAGCGGCTAGGGCAATGCTTGAAGAGAAGCATATGCCGAAATTTTATTGGGTTGAAGCCGTGAAGACGGCTGTCTACTTGCAGAATCAGAGTTCTGCTAATGGAGGAGTGTCGCCACAGTTAGTGGGCTACACATATGCCGATTGGGCCAGAAACACCAATGATCGTAAATCCACATCCGGATATGCTTTCTCATTAGGAAGTGCGGCGATCGCGTGGAGCAGCAAGAAGCAACCAACAATAGCACTGTCGAGCATGGAGGCCGAATATCGAGGGGCGACTGTCGCTATGTGCAAAGTCATTTGGCTGAAACGGCTATTACGGGATATGCAGGTAGAGGTGTCTGATTCGACGACGATCTATTGTGACAACCTCAGCAGTATCCACCTTGTGAAAAACCCCGTGTTCCATGGCCGGATCAAGCACATTGAGGTGCATTACCATTTTGTCCGCGAGCGGGTCCTTTCAGGAGAAGTCGAATTTGTGCATGTTTCGACTGATCGGTAGATTGCCGACATCTTTACAAAACCTCTTGGTCTCGACAAGTTACGACATTTCTCGGGTGCGCTTGGGTTGCGTCACCTCGACACACCGAACTTGAGGGGGAGAAAGGAAGACAAATAGGAACAAGAGCGTGAAAGGAGCGAAGGTAAGCATCACGACGGAAGTGACCAAGATGCGGAGTCGGATGGAGAATTCGACTTCGAACCGACTGAAGAAGCCGAAGACGGAAGCAAGGGCCGTAAGCAGAAGAAGGAGCCGAGGACAGCCGAAACAGGGGGAGATAAGGCCAAGACTAAGACATGGTCGGATGTTGTTAGGGGCCTGAACACCGAAGACGAGTCGGAGACAGCCAACTCGGACGAGAGCGAAAACCGGCCGGAGGAAGCCGAGTCGGTTTAGATGTTTGATTCGGATACGGTGAATCAACCAAGGGCCAAGCGGAAGAGAAGGAAATAGAAGAGGCACCAACACCGCAACAACAAGGAAGCTGAGAAGGGCTGTGTGAGCAGACAAGCCGACTGAAAGGGTTGAGGCGTGCGGAACCGAACGGGTCGAGGAGCACGAGCGAGGCGTGTAGCCAGGAGAAGCTGGAGCGTAGATCCGGCGGAGCAGGCGGAACCTCAAGTTGAGCTTGAGGGGGAGTGTTGAGTGACAAGCTCAACATTGAGTGTGTACTACGGTGCGTAACCCAGTGCGTAGACTGGGTGCGTGAAAAAGTACGCACAACAGGGCTGCATCGGTGTGAAAACCGAAGAGGCCGTTAGAACATTATTCCTCGTACAAGAATAATTTTGGGAGTTAGTGTCGAGGCTCATTTATGAGCAGTCAAGTACTGTCAGTACTTGTGTCAGCCCGTTTGTTAGGGCTTGTAGATAATGTGCTCACTAAGCATGGTGTATGTACAGAGAACTATTTTTGAAATAGATTTGAGTTGTCTGCTCTGTCTCTTCCTTTTTCTATCTCCATCTTTGCGTTTTCTATGTTTTACCTAACTGTCTTATTCCTCTGAATTGTATACTCTGTGTTTATGCAACACGCTTCCACATAACGTATTCTTTTATAGATATATATTATGTGAAGAGAGTACACAATAGTAACTAGGAGGCTTAAGACTGGCGTTGAACCGATTTGGTTGGAAATAATGCCTTGTGCCTCCTTTTATAGTATTCTCAGGAATACTCTTGAAGTTTCTTGAATGTTCCAGAGAAATATGGAATATACATCAATTTTCCATAATAAAATTTAAATGAAAATAATATCCTATGTATTACAATAGATGGTATAATGGTCAAGAGCTCGACCTATGTAACCTAAGGTCATGGGTTCGAGTCTTGCCATATCATGACAGTAACTGCCCGAAGGCGAAGATACAGAGCTCGAGGTCATTACCTCTAGGTCTCATTCTGTAGACTTTAGTTGTGGCCGAGCACTATTTCTCTCAATATTTTGGGCGGACCAGGAAAATCACAGAAAAGAAGGCTGCGGGTTCTATAAGCTCGACGAAGAGAGCATCAACACCATTCGGGAAGATCTTGCAGAGGACTAGAAGGTGCTCATGACTCGTCACTTCGCGGAAATAGTGCAACTTCTCAAAGAATTCGACGACAATAAAATTGACTTCGCACTCGAAATGGAAGCATACGAGACCGAAAGGATGGAGGCAAAAAAGTAGTAGGACACTGTGAAAGAGCCAGAAATCATCCCGCTCCCTGATAGTGGATCAGACGAACAATCGCCGTACGTCCTTCATCCCCTCTGAACCTTCATCCACCCTCGATGCAGAAATTACAGAGCAACGGCTGGCCGAAGAATTCTCGGAGATGACTATGCAACTGCCGTAGCCTACGATCCCTCCCGAGCCACAACCCACAAACCCTTGCTAGAAAAAGAACAGGAGGAACAAGCCACTGAGCCGGATCCGACCCCAACGCCGAACCAACAATGTGAACCCGAATCGACGCCCAAGAGCAGAGCATTTTGCACATTTTTGACGACGCTTGAGCGGCCTGTGGGTTTGACCGTGCATGCACTATCCCACAAGCGTGCCATGTGTTGGCCAGTTCGAACGTCCAAGTGGAGAAAGGGTGGAGAATGGTTACGAATTGAAATAGGAAAGGGTAGTGCCGAGCAATAAAGAAGTGAGAATAGGGAGTAGGAAAATAGTAAAAATATTGAATATGTAGTAATAGTTCACGCACAACGGTAACCGTCCATGAGCCCTATAAAAAGGGCCATGGGAAGCATGTAAAGGTTAATCAAACACTTGTATGTTTTGTGCTGATAATAGATTTCGGTTTGCCCCTAATAATCTGAGTCTAAAACTGTTTAGGGATGGGGGGTGGAGCCAAGAACGGCTCCACCCCCTTCCCAAGGGGGTTGAGCGTGAAGAAACTAGAGAGAAAGAGAAAGAGAGAGAGACAAAACAATGTTGAGAGGAAAACTACTGTTCTCATTCATGTCCCCTATGGTGGGGTTATATAGGTACATTCCATGAGGGTTACAATCCAAGAACATCCAATGAGGGTTATAGGTTAGTTACATAACCTTGTAACAACCTACCCACTTTACTTATTAATATACTCACACTTATGTGCACATGTGCACATACACTTACACATGACTTTTAATACAAAGACTTTACAGTTATCTCATACCATCACTTATACACTTATACATGTATAATCCCACGGATAACAAAACCGGTTTACGCACCCGGTTTATGCACCGGTTCGGCCTAACCGATCGATCCCAACCGATCCGGTTCTCGGCTTGCACATCCGATCCGGCCAATGTTGAGCTTGTATCTCAACAAAAGTCATGCATTGCATGCATGCCATCCTCCCACACATTACCATATGCATGATGTAAACGATTACTTGCGGAAGCGTTAGAAAACAGAGAAGGTAGGGAATACAGAGAGTACACGGGAGAGACAGAGAGAGCAGAACTTCAAGTCTATATTCAAAAATGATAAAAACACTCTGTACATACAACTATGCTCAGTAGCATTATTTATACAAGTCCTCGTGGGATTGACAGAAGTACTGCGTACTTCAATGCTCACACGAGCATCTGACACTTACTACGAGACTATAATTGCCTACTAGTCTACACTAATACTAGGCTTCCGGTTACTGATTGGATCCGGCTAACCGGCTCCCCAGCTCACCGGGCTCTGTTGCTTGCCGGCTCGGTTGCTCACAACTTACCGATTTGTCTCGCTTGCCGACTTAGGCTTATTCAGCCGATCCGGCTCCAGTTGAGCTTGCCGCTCAACACTCCCCCTCAAGCTCAACTTGAGGTTGGATCTTAGTGTCAGTCTCTGTGGCAGCCGATTCTTCCAACCGACTTCTCCTGGTGTCGCTTCGCCTTGCTCGCGCTCCTCGTCCAGTCCGGTTCTGTTTGTCGTTACCCTTCTTGTTCTGCGCGTCTCGACCTTCTCGGTCGGTATGTCTGCTCAATAGGCCCCTCTCAGCTCCTTCGCTGCTATGACTCCGACGCTTATCGATCCGTCGGTTTCTCCGCGATGGCATCGACTTCCGTTGCATCCGTGTCTGCTTGGCCTTGAATTGATCCGGTTCTTCCGAATCTGTCTGTTGAACCGAATTGACTGTCTCCGATTCGTTCCAACTCTTGTCCGAATTGGTTGCTCCCGATTCGTCTTCTGGTCCTAAGCCCATTACCACATCAGACCATGTCCGGGTCTTGGCCTTCTTCCTTCGGTTGGCTCTGTCCTTCTTGACTTTGCCGCCTTCTGTTCTTCCCTCACCGGCGCAATCGGCAGTCTCTTTGCCTTTGCCCGTTCCGGTGTCTCTGCCCGTTCTCCCCCTCAAGTGTGGCACGTCGAGATGCGGAACACCAAGCATGTCAGTAAAGTGCTGCAACTTTTCCGATCCAAGCGGCTTGGTGAAGATGTCGGCAACTTGCCGATCCGTGGGAACATACTGTAGTTCAACCTCACCGCTTAGGACCCGCTCACGGACAAAGTGATAATGCACTTCTATGTACTTCGTGCGAGCATGGAACACAAGGTTCTTGGCGAGTTGCATGCAACTTATGTTGTCGCAGTAGACCAGAATCGGAGTCGGTACCTCGATCCGTAAGTCTTGCAGCAGTTGCCGAAGCCAAATGGCTTCGCAGGTGGCAATGGTAGCGCCTCGATACTCAGCCTCAATGCTCGACAGAGCAACTGTTGGCTGCTTTTTGCTGCTCCACGCAACAACCACGCTATCTAGGGAAAACATATAACCGGAGGTTGATCGGCGATCTGATGCATCGCCGGCCCAGTCGGCATCTTCGTGCCACTTACATATCGCAGTATTCGCTGCGCGCATTGAAGGTGCTCCACGGTCGGCTTCTGCATGAACTAACTTATCATTCCGACCGGATAGCTGATGTTAGGGCGTGTGATAGTCAGGTAAATAAGGCTTCTGACAATTTGTCGGAACTGTTTCTCATTGCAGGCCGGTCCGGAGTTGGGACGGAGCTTCTGGTTCTGGTCCAAGGGTGTGGAGACAGATCTGCATTCTTTCATGCCGAACTTGTACTGCATATTCAAGAAGTAATGTCGTTGTGAGAGTAATATGCCGTCGGGGGTTTGGATCACCTCGATCCCAAGAAAATAATGAAGGTCCCCCAGGTCCTTCATCTCAAATGCGTCCGACAATAGGGACTTGACGCGGTTGATTTTTGGAACACCCGGTTCGGTGATGACTAGATCATCAACATACAACAGTATACATACCAGACTGGTTGAGCCTTGCCGGATGAACAACGAAGAGTCCGATTTGGAGGCCACAAACCCCATCTTACGCAATTGGTGCGTGATCTTCGCATTCCAAGCTCAAGGGGCTTGCTTCAGGCCGTACAACGACTTCTTCAGCCGGCATACCTCCGAATTGTTCATCTCGGATTGAAAGCTGGGGGGCTGAGTCATAAAGACTTCTTCTTCAAGATCACCTTGAAGAAACACATTCTTCACATCCATCTGGTGAAGATACCACCCCCTTGCTGCAACAACCACCAACACCACACGAACTGTCGTCATCTTCGCTACCGGAGCGAAGGTCTCGTTGTAGTCGATTCCGTGGGTCTGCGCATATCCCTTCGCCACTAACTGGGCTTTATACCGGTTAACAGAACCGTCGGCATTGTAATTTACCTTGTATATCCACTTGCATCCGATCGGTTTACAGTGACAAGGAGGGTCAACCAGGTCCCATGTCTTGTTGACATCAAGTGCCCACATTTCTTCCTCCATAGCAGCATGCCAATTTGTGTCCTTGGCCGCTTCTGCGTAGCTCTCCGGCTCACACACTTTCGCCACCTTAGTCATGTACGCATAGTGATGCGCCATGTACTCATTGTACCCGTACCGCTTGACGGGATCCTTCTGGCGGGTGGATTGACGTAACTCACTGTTACCCGGTTTGAGGCCCTTCTTGGCCGGTTCGATCTTCGTTGCCGAAGATCCGCCTTTCTCCTTGCCGGAGTCGGATGCACACTGATCTGACTCATCGTTGCCGGTTTCGAATTCCAGCATCTTCTTCTTCCCCTTCTCTTTGCGCGTGAATCATCGCCATGGTTCCTTGCGCGGGGAGTGCACGGCAGAGTCTCCACTACTCGCTGGTTCCTCATCGGACTAGTTAGATTGAGTCAGTCTCTCGTTCAGCCCGCTCAACCGGAACGATTCCGGACTCTCATCCTGAGTCCACGCCTCATCATCCTCTACCTGGGCCGGTTCAGGCTCACTAGCCTCATCCTCCGACATCGGGTCAGATTCGGAAGTCGAAGTCGGAGTCGGTAGGGAGTACCATGATGCCGATTCATCAAACTCGACATCTCGACTAACTCTAACTAGCTTTGTCCGGGGGTTATAACACTTATAACCCTTTTGCTTTTGAGCATACCCAACTAGGATGCATTTTTTTGATTTTGCATCCAGCTTCTTCCGCTTCTCATCCGGTACATGGACATATGCAATGCTACTGAAGATCTTAAGGGGTCTCAAATTCGTCTTGTGCCCGAAATACAACTCGTGATCTAACACCTTGTCACCGATCCGGTTTTGGATGTAGATAGCCGTTTGGACTGCCTCTGCCCAGTAGAATTTGGGCATGCTCTTCTCCTCTAGCATTGCCCTTGCCGCATCAATGAGCGACTGGTTCTTCCTATTGGCAATACCGTTCTGTTGCGGTGTGTATCTGCAGCTGAACTCTCGCCGAATTCCCGTTTGCTGCAGATAACTGTTGAATTGGCCGGAAAAGTATTCTTTCCCGCCGTCCGACCACAGGCATTTGATCTTCCTCTCCGATTCCCGTTCCACCATGCTTTGGGGTCTCCGGAAACACTCGAAGACTTCACTCTTCCGTTCAATGAGGTAGATCCATGTGTGCCGCGTATAGTCGTCGATGAAGGAGATGAAATATCGACTCTCGCCAAGACTAACATTCTGTGCCAGTCCCCACACATCCAAATGGATAAGGTCGAGCTTGTTACGGCTCTGGTTACGTTCGGTGGGGAATGGAAGCGGGTGTTGCTTCCCGAGTTGGCTGGCTTCACATACTTGGGCCTTCCGGCCGCTAAACTTTGGCAAACCGAAAACAACTTGTTTCGTTTGTAGGTCTTGAAGCCTCCGGTAATTGACATGGCCTATCCGCTTGTGCCATAGGCCGATGTCCGATTCGACCTTCTATCCTTTTGCAAACAGAGCGGTGCCGGCGTCATTGGTGTCGAGGATAAACATCCTCTCGTCTCTGCGCCCTTGCGCAATAATCTGGCCCTCTTCCTCGATGAAGCACCCGAGGTGCGTAAACCGCACCTGCATCCCTTGGTCGACGATCTGTCCGATCGACACCAGGTTCTTCGTGATTGTCGGAACGTGTAATACGTTCATCAGCTTCCCTTTTTGTCCGATGTGGCTCAAAGGGACTTCTCCGACGTGCACAATTGGGTGAGGAGTGTCGTCTCCGGTTTCGACTACTCCTGGTTGATCCGGTTTTTCCAAAAAGGAGAACCACTCTTTGTGGCTCGTCATGTGGTTCGACGCACCGGAATCAACATACCACACTTGCTCCGATTTGGAAGTGGTCTTCTTCATCGAGTTCGCCTCGTGCTTCATCACCAAGGTTGGCCCATTACTGTTCTTGGATCCTCCCGATCCCTTCGCGTAGTGCGAACTTTGCCGGCCATCCTTGCTGGCCTTGCCGGATCCGGATTTGTCTAAATCGGCTCGTTTTCTCCAGCACTCGCTTTCTCTGTGGCCCTTTTTGCCACAATACCAACATTCCGTTGCTGACTTCTCTTGGCATCTTCTAGTGTCGCCATGACTCCCCCTGCCTGTGGGAGTCTCGGAACCGCTGTCGGCACATTCTCTGTGCCTTCGTTCTTGCTCTTGCCGGCCACCTCCATTGCGTGCCGACCCGCCTTGTCCACCACGCCCACGGGACCGATCCGCCTCCGTGTACAACATTCGGCTGTCAGTGGGTGCGCTAGTGCACCCCATGGAGATTTACTATAATGTATATAACCCATTCGTAAATAGTCCTTGAGTTGCTTAGATACCTCATCCTTGTATTCATAATATACATCATGTTCATATCATATAATTTTTTTTCTTAAATCATACTTTGTCTCTATCTTGCTTCTTGAATCATACATTGTCTCTATTTTTTATGTATACTCCTCTCTCTCTCACACACATTACTTTAAACTATTCTCCTTATTCTTAATCTTCCTAACATTTGTGCGCAAGCCTTATAAAAGTTCCTTCAACTCCCCTTAACCCTAGTCCCTGTGACTTCGCCGCACAAACCACAACTACCTTGACACATTTGGTGAACCCGACATGAAGGTGGCGACAAGGAGAAATGGAGGAGCAAATGAGGCTTATGTGTACGATGGTGGAACGAATGATGCGAGAGCAAGGGATGATGGCAAGCATCGACAAAGCCATCGACAATATTCTTGCTTGCGTAGGAATATTTGAAGGTATAAATTTAACAAGATTTCTGAAGATTTACAATGAAGAAATGCTTAAACGTGGTGTTGACGAAGCTACAGAAATTAATAGCTGACGGGAACTTGTCGTTCCTTATGCGCAACGCTCGGCCACAACCGAGATTCTTTTCATACACAGAAACCAGGAAACGAAAAACACGACACAAAGGAGAGGAAGATACACAGGAGGTTTACGTGGAAAACCCCAAACTAGGGGAAAAACCACGGCAGCCCACAGGCTGCAAACTGTCACTATGTAAGAATGTACAAAACAGTGAGTTCACGGAGGCAACGACCTCGGACTCACGATCTTCGCCACAGGCGGCGGTTACAACAGAGGCAACGACCTCTTTCTCTCTCTCTCTCTGTACAACGTTACGTACTGTCTCTGCTTCTTGCACCAACAAGAAAAATAACAACAACATAATATTAGTTTGCCCTAAGTCATATTTATACTAATATGACTTTTCGGCTATTTACAAATATAGCCACAATGGGCTCTCAGAAACATATTTACGAATATGTCTCTTCCTCCGGTTCATACCGGGTCTGCACCATCCGGCTCTCCGTAGCCGGGTACTCCTCATCCGGTTCATACCGGGCCTGCACCATCCGGCTCTCCGTAGCCGGGTACTCCTCATCCGGTTCATACCGGGCCTGCACCATCCGGCTCTCCGTAGCCGGGTACTCCTCATCCGGTTCATACCGGGCCTGCACCATCCGGCTCTCCGTAGCCGGGTACTCCTCATCCGGTTCATACCGGGCCTGCACCATCCGGCTCTCCGTAGCTGGGTACTCCTCATCCGGTTCATACCGGGCCTGCACCATCCGGCTCTCCGTAGCCGGGTACTCCTCATCCGGTTCATACCGGGCCTGCACCATCCGGCTCTCCGTAGCCGGGTACTCCTCATCCGGTTCATACCGGGCCTGCACCATCCGGCTCTCCGTAGCCGGGTACTCCTCATCCGGTTCATACCGGGCCTACACCATCCGGTTCTTTGTAGTCGGGTACTCCTCATACGGTTTCGGCCGGGTACTCCTCATACGGTTTCGGCCGAGGCCTATCGGCCTCGGACGAGTTTGTTCATCGTCACTGATCTTCTCCCTTCCCATCCGGAGGGACCTGTCTCCCAACAATAGCTTTAGTTGAGTCACTGCGATTGGTCTACAAGAGAGGATCCAAGAGCTATAGAGGGAGCATTAGCCATGGGCGACTTTCGAAAGAGAATTATTGAATGAATACAACCTCAATGATATGTCAAGAATGACAAGGCAAGATTTCATGGATTGGGTAGAGTTTGATAAACAATTATGTGTTTTGGAAGTGTTAAAAGAGTTTTCAGAAAGATTTGAGCAATTAAATGTTAGGGATAGAAATATAATAATGCCAGATAAAATAATATTGTTTCTACAAGCTACTAATATTAAAGACAGGAAAGACTTGGGAATGCTCCTGGAAGATCAGAATAGTCCGAATGGACTTACTGAAGACTGGGAGGAGGTGAAAAGGGCTTGCACCCATTTCTATAAAAGAATGTTATGGTTTATGGAGCTGCTGGAGAGGAAGGAAGACAAAATGGGAAACAACTCCGACGAGAAGAAAATAGAAGATTCACTCTTGCATGAGTTGGTGAAAGGCATGAAAGACTTGTCGATCAAAGTGACAAAGCTAGAATTGGGACAAAGCTCAGCTTTGTCAAGCCAAGGAGGTGGAATGGTTCGAAGGTGTATGTGGTGTGACAGTATCGACCATTAGAAGAAAGATTGTCAAGAACGTAGGGATGCTCTTAATCATGATAAAATCTATTATCAAGATGGTAAGATTCACTTGACAGAGACTCGACAACCACTTCAACTCAACTTCGGGCGAGGTGGAATGAAAAAGCTAATGGAAGATGCCGAGAGAGAAACAACTCAAGTGATACAATCCGTCGCAACGTTAGGGTTGCGTGTAGAAGGCTCATATGGTGGATCTGGCTTTTGGCAAGATGTGATAGATTATGCAAGGAAAGGGAAGGTTCGAGTGGATGAATTAAAAAGAGCGGGAGATGAAATATAGAACTTCACTGGATGGAATGATCCAGTAGACGCACTATTAGCATTCGCCCAAGTGAATGCACAAGAGGTACTAGTGGAAGAGAAGCAAAAGAGAGATGAGGAGGCTGATCCGGCAAAGAAACATGAGACACAAGAACAAAAGAGAAGGGATATAGAAAAGGGTGCTCCTGAGACGAAGGAAGTTGATAGAGTAAAAGGGAAGAAAAGCCCATCTTTCAAGCTTGCTTCAGACATAGAAACAATGACGGATATAAAAAAGGTACTAGAAACAAGAGTATTAAATAGTAAGGTAGAATTTACTGTTAACTCTTCGGGCCGGACAATGGCCTAACACAGGGTGTCTACGGGAGACACTTCACCAAAGGGTGTTACGGCAACCGGATTAGACTTCAACGCTTAATCCGACTTAATTAAGTTACTTATTATGATCGTCTTTCATAAACACACGCGTAAGATATAACAATTAAGACAGAACGGCAATTAACATAGATAGATAATAACGCTCAACTTTTATTAATTCACCGCTCACTATTACATTGTATCCGGGCCTTTAAATAGGTTTCCGGTCTGTATTACAAAACGGTGCCATCCGCACCTCTTCGGGATCGGTTCGGATCCGGAACGGCATACCGATTCCGGTTCGTCCGTCCACACTCATAGCTTACTTACAACCATATTCCTACTACTCAATTAACTCTCCGTTTCCCACTCTGGACTCCTTTGCCGGCCGGTAACACATGGCACACCCGTGGGACAGTACCTTGTACGTCAAATCCACAACCGACCCTTGCTATTCTTCGTCCAAAATATCCAGAATGCTTTGTTCGAGAGGCTCCAATGGTTCATCTGGAATTGGTTGTTGTTGTTGTTGTTGTTGTTGTTGCTGCTCTGTTGATGTCTACTGCAGCGGGTTCGTTGGTGACTGCTGCAATTGCTCCTCCGTGTGTTCCTTTGACGCCGGCATCTCCGTCGTTGCTCCCTTCGTCGTAGTGGTCTCCGGTTGACTGGTGCCGGGCTGGCCCTCAGCCGGCGAAGGTTCCTCATCACTAAGGTTAACCGTTGCCGCTTCCCGTGCTTTTTCTTCCCGCACCCGGGACCGCTCGTAGCTTTCAAACTGGATTTGAGCGTCCAGCCTATCATCGTCTAGCTGAGCTACGAGCTGCCTGACTTGCACCAGTGTTCATCTGCCAGGACTTGGAAGTCGTCGGCCAGCTCGTCTCGTATGGCGGTGAAGTCCTCGGAAGTCAACGTATAACAATCATCTCCTTCCTTCCGCCGGTTTGCCAATCTGCCCGTAGCGACTGGAGTTCCGCCGCGTTTTGTGCCCACTTTGTCCACCATTTTATGGAGCTTTCATCAATCAAGTGTTTTTTCTGATTCAGCCATGCCCGGAGGATGGACTGAATCCGGCTCGTTCCCAATTGCGATTTGGTTTCCGCCGCTTGCCGTTCCTCCTTCAGTTGTTTGATGATTTTGACGTTGTCCTCCGCCTGCGCCTTGTAATGCGTCAATTGCCTTTGATATGTGCTTTGTAATTTCTGCAATATTGTTGACGCTCTCTCTTTGTCTTCCTGCTGCTGCCTCTGGAGCTCCATCCGGACCTTCTCCGCCTCGTCCAAGCGTCTTGTATTTTCCGCACGTTCGTCGGCGATCGCCGTCGCGGCCCGATCAACTGCCTGCTGGAGCTCGGCCATCCGTTCTTTATGCTCCGTTTCCAGCCATTTGTAGTCCCGGTGCAGGTGCTCAAAATCATCTGTCTTTTGCTTGAGCCGTGCGTTGATCTGACGACGGGTCCGGTCCTCGCGGTCCTTCTGCTTGCGGAGCTCTTCCTTTAGCCGTTCAATCTCTGTTTCCGCCGTTTTCCGCAGCTTGTCCTTTTCCTGCAGCACTTTGTCTTTCTCCTCCTTTAGCCAGTCGTACGCTTGATGGCCTTTCCGGAGGCTCTCCTCTGCCCGGCGGAGGTTCTCAACAGTCTTCTTTAATTCGGCTTCGACCGCTGTCTTCAATTCTCGTTCACGGCTCCTTAGCGCTTCTTGTGCGGCAACTTCATCTCTCAATTCCGCAAGCTCCTGGGCTTGCGCCGCATCTCTCGCCGGAACGGTTTCCGTTGCCGGGGTCTTATTGCTATGTACCGGTCGTTCTGTTTCTTTATTCTGTACACTTACCGGAGTCACTGGTGATTGGATCTGTGTTGCCGTTAAGGCCATTTTGGCCATCTCTATCGTGACCTGATTCAAGTCTTTTTCAAGGCACCCGATTCTGGACCGGGCCGTCTCTAGTTGTTCGGTTGTGACGAGCAACCGTTCGCTTTGCGCTCTTTCTTCCGCCTCAATATACCCCACTGCTCCGGCTATCTGTTCGTCTATCCACCGGAGCCACAAGCTACCGGTGCCTTGTTGTGCTTGCACGGAGGTTTGACAGATGGGCTCACTTGTAGAGGGGTGGTCTCGCCTGGTTGCGCCGAGTTGCAGTTCCGTTTCTGCCCGTGGACCACCCTGCTGTCCTGGTTCCCCTTGCGCTTCTTCTTGGCTGACCGAGGGAGGCTGCATTGACCTTTCCGGCTTTGGCGGGATGGGACTTGCCGGTGTTGCCGGTGGTGCCGGGGCTTCTGTTTCCGGTGCCATGCGCACCGGTTCCGGTTCCTTCCTTGGCGTGGGAGTCTCACTAAGGGGAGCCGGTGTTCCCTTCGTCTGAGGGTCTGAACGTTTCCCGACTGTCTCAATGGTCCTTGCCGACGACCGTCGCTGGAGGTGCTCTGTGGGCTCCTCCTCTATTTCCTCCTCCTGAGCCCCGACATTGAGTTTTGCCGCCAAGGGGTCCGCTTCTCTATTCACCGGTCGGCGGAGTGTGACCTTCACGGGCCGTGCCGGTGGTTCCTCCTGCGCCTCCGTCGGGCGCTTCCGGCTGCCGCTTCCTGTTGCCGCCTGTTCTGCATCCGCCGCCTTTCCCTTAGTGGCCTTAGAGGCCAACAACTGTTGTCGTTTGGAAGCCGTCTTTGGGGTGCCGTCCGCCACTCTTCCTCGCTTCTTGGGCTGGACGGGCTGGACGGGTGGCACAAGCAAGGTGAGCCACTGCGTTACGGCGTGCCATATCCTCCGTCCGTCTCGGCCTTCTTTGCCGTCTTTGCCTCTCACGATCTCGATGGCCGCACACAACCCGTCTGCGATCAAGTGCACCTGATGCTGGTATAACTGAGGGTCGAGTCCTCGCATGTCTTCGTATGACCAGGCGAACACATCGCGAAATTCCGTGAGAAGTGTGATCATCGCCGTTTTGTCTTCGGACTTCATCTCCTTGGCGATGTGCACCGGTTTTGCTTCGTCCGTGGTGCCTAGGTTCACCTCTTCCAGTTGCAACGCTTTTACGCACTGTCGAGGTATTCCTCGCGGATGCGTGGAATGAGGTGGGACCTCGGGGGTCCTGTACCGAAGAGCAAGAGAGAGAGGAGAAGGGACCCACTACGTGCGAGCGTAGATCCACAGGGACACGGCCCTTCGACACGAAGACGCGAGCGTGGAAACCAACACAGAGAGGCACAACGGTATGTAAGTATATATTAACAGAGACAAACAACAAAACATGAAGTCGGTTACAACCGAACAGGCCGGCGAACAGATGCCGATGCCTGTTCGCAAACGCACAGAAAGGAAGGAGTAGGTTAGAGGTGCTGCCGGAAGCACTCGGGCATTCCTCAGAGCAGCGTGAGCCTCACGAAACCTGCACAGAAAGAAGCTACGGAGAGTATGGAAGAGAGAGAAGCCTTCGACCGACAGCCCGACAACACTTCGTCCTCTCTGATTCTGCGATCCCTTGCCCCTCCTCGTCTCCCTCCTTTTATAGGCAAGGAAGGAGCCGTTTCCCCTTTACTTCCTACCTACCGAATCTACTTGCCTAGGATCTCCTATGTACAACATAAGGCGCACGTGCATGAAGAGCCGGTTCCTACGCTTGGGTGCACCGATTCCGCTTGTGGACGGTTTTCTTCACGACATCCGCCCCCACCTAACCGCGCATCCACCGGCATGCGCCAAATTGAGTTGGGACGGAGAAAACCGGTCCAACCTTTATTCCCCGCCCGTCGATTCTTCTTCGGTTTCGGATCGTTCGTCGTCCCGGTCCAGGTTATCCGGATCCGGCTCGTCGTCGTGACGCTTCTTGAACGCTTTGATCCGCTTCCCAGCTACCGGTATAGCCATTCTCGTGCCGTCGAGTTCCGCCAGATGGTACGTCCCGTTGTCGTTGGCGCTTTGTACCACGTAAGGCCCGAACCTCCTTCTTGCGATCTTCCGTGTCGCTGGGTGCTGGTTGTCGAGGCTGCTGTCGTAGACTAGCACCCAGTCGCCTTCCTCGATCTTCTTCGGTCGGAGCCGGTGCGTCCGGTCGAACTGGGCTTTGTTCCTCGTCCTTGCCACCCGAAGCTTTTCCGCAGCCTGCTCCACGTCCTCCGGTCTTCGCTCGAGCTGCCGTATGCGCGCCGTCAACAGTTCCTCCCGGCTCATCTCGTCTCTCCAGTCCACGGTTGCCCATGAGGTGATTGTACGTTCCATCGGCATGATCGGCTTCTGCCCGAACATGAGCTCTGCCGGCATGAATTCGGTTACCGAACTGTGCGTAGTTCGGTCAGCCCACAACGCGTAAGGCAGCAGCCGTGGCCAGTTCCCAACTTGCCCTCCGCATGCCCGAACTAATGCCTTGACGATCGGTCCGTGTCCGCGCTCCACCTTCCCATTCGCCTCCGGATTGTACGTAGTGGTAAGCGAGAGCTTGACTCCTAGCCGGTCGAACAGCTCCTCGGCCTCTTCGGCGTCCAACTCCCCGCGGTCAGCCACGATCTTCCCGACGCACCCGTACCGGCATATCACGTCCTCGATCAGGAACCGACATACGGCCGCGGTCGTTTTGTTCTGAAGGGTTCGGCCTTCTACCTGGTTCGTCAGATCTTCCTGAGCCAGGACTAGATCCCGCATCTGTCCTACTCCCATCGGCATCGTCACCAGGTCTACCATCCATTTGAAGTGGATGGTCGGAGGGTACGTAGGGTGAAGCTCGTCCCGATGTCGGACTACAGAGTGCATCTAACAGCTCTCGCAAGTTGTCACGAACCGATGCACGTCCCGGTACAGTCCCGGCCACCAGTACTTCCCCTTATCTTCTCGAACGTGGCCCACGTTCCACGGTGTCCAGCCCAAGGGCTGTCGTGGTAGGCCGTCAGCAGCTCCTCCTGTTCTTCCTTCATCGCCACCACCCGGAGCGGGACGCCGTTCCTCTTCTTCGGGTGCTTCCATAAGTATCCGTCCCGGAGAAAGAATCGGTATGCTTTCTTCCGGATCCGGTTGGCCTCGTCCCTCGTCCATGACGCATCGGCGTCATTGTTCTCAAAAACCCACCGATCTGTAGCCACTCGCCGTCGTACTTGCTCTCGTTGAAGCCGTTAAGCACCGGAGTGCTCGTCCCATCGGTCGTCATGTACGCTGCCTCGAAGAAGTCCACGCCGACTTCTTCGTCCTTCGAAACCATGTCGCCCTCGTCATCAAACCTCGCCCTCGAAAGCATGTCGGCCATGGCGTTGTCCTTTCCGGAAATGTGTCGTATTTCCGGGTCCAGGGACTTGATGTACGCTATCCACCTGAGCATCGCCAGGTCCGGTGTCGCGCATCCGGAAACCATGCCGAGAATTGGCAGGCAATCCATCTCGATAACTACTTCTGTCCCGATCAAATGATTAGCACTACAAAGCCGGCACTTCTACCTACTGTAGGACACACTGTACCATAAAGGCGCAGATGGCATATGGCAGCGTGCGGTGCGCAACGACCAAAAAAACCAAATACTGCGCGAAGCACACTGCGACGTTACCAGAGGGCATTATGCTGGGGACACTATGGCACAGAAAATATGGTAGTGTGGCCTATGGTGGCTGACGACATTAAAAGACGTTGTCCGGTATGCTAAAAAATGTGATTTATGTCAGCGGATGGGCCAACCAACGGAACATGCAAGAATGCCTCACCAGCCGGTGCTCCCATTGGAACCATTTCAGAAATGGGGGCTGGACTTCGTCGGCCCATTTAAACCACCAGCAATGAGAACCGGAAACCGATACGTGATTGTCGCTACGGACTACTGCACCAAGTGGGTGGAGGCCAAAGCACTACGTGACAACACCGTGGCATCCATGGCAAAGTTTTTATATGAATATATTTGGTGCCGGTATGGATGTCCGATCGAGCTAATTAGCGACCAAGGTGGGCATTTCCTAGGACAAGTGGTGGAGAACTTGACGATATTCTATGCGGTGGTGCACAAGCGAAGCACTCCGTATTATCCTTAAGCCAACAAATTAGCCGAATCCACAAATAAGATGCTAAAAAACATCTTGCGGAAAATCGTCAATGAGAACCGGACAAATTGGGATACAAAGCTGCACAGTGCACTTTGGGCCTACTGGATAGCATATAAGACAAGTATCCGGACAACGCCTTTTCGATTAGCATTCGGATTGGAAGCGGTAATGCCGATCGAATCCCAGGTTCCCAGTTTGCGGTTACAGGTTCGGGAACGCCTAAACGAGAAGGAGTCGGAAACAATCCGGCTAGCAGCACTATGTGAACTAGAGGAACACTAGATAGCCAGTCTGATGCACATGGAACTGGAGCAACGGAGAAGGAAAGCGTTCGTTGATCGACAACAGAAAGGTAACGAAAATATGTTCGAGATCGGCAAGCCGGTACTTGTATTCTAGACCCGGATGGGTAAGATGTTGGGGAAGCTACGGTTTCGGTGGACCGGACCATATTGGATTACACGAGAGTTCAACGGTTCCTACCAGCTAGGGACACTCATCGGAGAAGTTATGGGTAAATGGGTCAATGGGTTTCGACTCAAACCATACTATGGACCCATGCCAAGAAACCCGTTTGAACAGACAAAGGCTGACACCGAACCGAACACCGGTAAGCACGACGAGACGATAACCGGTCAAGCAATCGGCAAGCACAAAACTAGTGAAAGGGACCACAATCCGGAGAAGGGTCCGTTTGGGCCAGATACGGATTAACAAGATCGAATTTAAAAAATAATAAAAATAAAAAATAATAAAAAAAAGAAGAAGAAGAAAAAGAAAAAACAAAAGAAAAGAAAAGAATGAAAATCAAATAAGATCAAATCAAACCCAAATCATGCGATGGCGAGGAGTGAATGACCACATGCCATGACAAGGGAGGAGTGAACGAGCACTTTGAAAAGCCACGAAGTGGGCTATTTATAGCGCATTAAAAGGTCGCCATGTGGCACTTTATTGCTATTATAGTGCACGACGCGCGCATGCGCAGGAATCGAGTAAGGCGCCAACATGTAGGAAGAAAACCTCCAACACATGGAGGCCTTCTCATTTCGTGAACAGAGAATTGCAAACGCACACAGGCGATTAAAGATAATCAGACGCGAACACCCAGAGCCCACTAACGCACCTACCTCACTAGCACCCACCGACTCAGAAGGAGAAATGGACTGCATGGCGCTCTCTGAGGCAGCCAAGAAGTGGTTGAAGCAACACGGATTGGAAGGATTCTTGAGGATTATGGAGGCACCACCACACAGAGAGGCGGAAAAGGTTGTCAAAGACATCGACACAGAAGTAATCATAGAGGAGGCAATCTGTGCCCTGACGGGCCTACCCGAAGGCGGTATCTTCACCATCAACAACCCTACCCCGGAGTAGTTCACGAAATACTTCAGTGAGTACTCTCTGGCCAGCAAGGCATATCACACACAGGCCAACGAGGATGGCTTATTCCGAGAGATTGCTCATGTACTCCACGAGTTTGGCCATGTGCACCCTCGACCCCCGACAATGCCTAGGAACAGAGCCGGTTTAATTATAGCCACATATGAGGGTATACAGGTGGACTGGTCGGTGGTGATCGCCGACGGACTGTGCGCGGCCACCGACTAGGTAAGAGGGAAGGATGGAAAGAAAATATGGACGGCGGTGGCGCAATGGCTCACACTGTTAGCACCACTAGTGGAGCCCATCACGGCGAAGAAGCGAGGGAGATCAACCGAAGGAACCCCCAAAATGGCTTCAAAATGGCAACAACTATTGGTTGCTAAGGCAACCAAAGGGAAGGAGGTTGACACTGAAAAAACGGCGAAAGAGAGTCTTAACCAGGCGGAGACGCAGGAGGAAACACCGGCATGGCCAATAAAGATTACATTGCGCCGACCAGGTCAACAGGAGTCATATCCCTTAGCAATGAAAATCAATCTTGGGACTCAGGAGGAGCCCAACAAGCACCTCCAACGGTGCCAGAAGAAGAGCATTGCAGACCATGCCGGGGAGCAATCGGGTCCAGAGAAGGATAGGACGCCGATACCCCGCACTGAGGGCCGAGAGCCAAGGGTGGAATCAGAACCAGTTCAAACAAAACCGGTCACAGAATTCCATGTGTAGCAGGCTACGCCGGCGGGTCAAGACATAACAAGACCCGTGATTTAGGAGCCGGTTATTTAGTTGTCTACACCACCGGCACACCAGGACCAACCAGAGCCGAAACGGCCAACTGAGGCACAACCAGAGCCGGAACTTCCAAGTGGTAACCAACCGGAGCCAGAGTTGCCAATCGACGTAACCAGACCAGATCAGCCACTCGCAAGTGCAGAAATCGGCCAACCCTAATCTCAGTGATGAAGAGCAATCGTCGGAGCAAAGGATGGATAGAGGCAAGGGTGCGACAAGCCAACCGGATTTAACTTCGGAGGAGCAACCAAGGGAGGAATATCTGCAACAACCGCCGACACCGAGAGCCGGACAACAGCTATCCGAGGAGCAATTCCTAGAAGAGTCGGAGTCCGCGTAGCAGTAGGAGCAACAACAACAGCCAACGGAGCAGTAGCCGGAGCAACGGAGCAGTAGTAGGAGGAGCAACAACAACAGGAGCACCAACAACAATCCGATTAGCTTTCCGAAGAACCCTTAGAACCCCTCGATCAGAGCATTCTGGACATTTTGGACGAGGATTGAAGGCCAGATAGTGGGATTCAATATACAAGGTACTGTCCCACGGGCGTGCCATGTGTTAGCCAGCCGGCAAGGAGTGGAGGACAGTCCAGAATTTAAAAGGGCAGGAATTATCGGAAGCTGTTATTAGAATATTATGTAATTAAGTATATTTTGAGAAGTGAACGGACGGACCAGAATCGGTATGCCGATCCGGATCCGGACCGGTTCATATCAGTGTGCCGGTTGGCACCATTTTGTATGCAGAGCCAGTGATCTATAAAAAGGCCCGGTTACATTGTAAATCAGGACGGATAATTAATAAAGCCCTATTGTCTTATCTCTGTGTATTGATTACCGTTCTGTGCTAATTACTTTCTATCTTACGCGTGTATTAAGATTCATGATATGTTGCTTAAGTAGCTGATAAAGGTCTAATCAATCGTTAGTCTAAGTTAACTCGTCGTAACACCCTTTGGTGAAATGTCTTCCGTAGACACCTTGTGTTAGGCTATTGTCCAGCCCTTAGGAGTAACAGAAGAAAAGAAATTCAGGGAGATGTTAAAAAGGCATGGAAAGGCGTTTGCGTTCCAACTTGAGGAAATAGGGTGTGTGGATCTAGGAATTGTAGAGCCCATGGTTATATTCACTATCCCTCATATTCCATGGAACTTTAAGCCAATGCCCATGACTAGGGCTAGAATCCCTCAACTATTAGAACTTCTGAAAGAAAAGATAAGGATGGGTATCTTGGAACCATCAAACGCTTCCTACTCGAGTTGATGGTTCCCTGTGTTAAAGAAAGATGGACGGCTCCGATTTATCCAAGATATGCAACTCGTGAATAAGGTAACAATCCGAAACTTGGGAGTAGGGCCAATTGTGGATGAGTTTGATGATATGTTTGTAGGAAGAGCTATAAATTCAATGGGAGACCTTTACTCCAGGTATGATCAATTTCAACTTGCTATCAAAAGTCAAGATATTACTTCTATCAAGACACCTATAGGGTTAGTACGGATGTGTACCTTGCCGCAAGGAGCGACCAACTCAGTGGCGCATATGATGAATGGAATGAACAAGGTACGTCGTGATTTTATTCTTCAGATTAGAATGCCTTTTTTAGATGATGTTCCGATTAAGGGATGCAAGGAGGAAGAGAAGAATGAGGAATTGGACGAAAGTGGTTGCCGACAATTCATTTCCGACCATATCAAGGATGGAAGAAGTACGTTTGACCTTATCAGGGGCGAAATCAATATTTGGGGCAAAAGAGATATTAATAGTTGGTCATTTGTGTGGCCCGTATGGGAGAAAGCCATCCCCCACCAAGGTCAATGCAATTCAAAACATGCAAGAGGAATGTACATCCGTCTCAGAATTACGAAGGTTTCTGGGGGTATGTGTTTTTTATTGTAGATGGATTCCGCATTATGCCCATTTATCTGAATCTTTACACAGACTCCTAAGAAAAGGAGAAACATTTGAATGGAGTGAAGAGCATTCGGAGGCAATGAGGAAATTGAAGTCTTACTTGGCACAAGCTCCACCATTAAAGCAACCTGACTACAGTCGGCCCATATATCTCACAGTAGACTCTAGTTCCATTGGAATTGGATGGGTGATAAGCCAACAAGATGGGGAAGAAAGATATCCAGTTCGATTCGGAACGAAGGTTCTTAGTGGTCGACAAAGAAAATATGCACAGGTTAAAGAGAGCTATGGGGGGTGGTAACAACACTTAAGATAGATATAGATTACTTAATTGGTGTTGAAGTAATAATAGAAATAGATTGTTTGCCTATTCTTGGTATCATAGCTAATTGTGATATTCCAGATCCAGCCATGTTAAGATGGTGTATCTATATTAGATCAGTTAACCATGAAGTTAGACATATCTCTGGGAATAGAAATGCAGTAGCAGATATGTTATCAAGAGCAAGGTATAAGGAAGAGGAGATTCTAGACTCGGACGATGAGGACAAAGAACAAACATTCTTCACCACAAGCATTACCCAGGAAGGAGGAATGCAGTTTCTAGAAGAGGAGTATGAAGAAGAATTCAAGGAAATAGGGAAGTATCTACAGACCCCTGGCAAGTATAAAGATTGATCTGGAAAAGAGTTCGCATAGTTTCACAAGAAAGCCCATAAGTTCTTCCTACATGAAGGATATCTATGGTGACATCCGAAAACCAAGACTGGAAACCCGCAAAGAGTAATAGGTTTAGAAGGGCAAAGAAAGGAGATAATCAGAGAGCTGCATGAAAAAGAATGGGCTGGTCATCGAGGAGTGTGGGCCACTTTCAGTAAGATTAAAGAACGGTTTTGGTGGCCTCGATACTATGACCAAATAAAAAAGTATGTGGAAACTTGTCCCACTTGTCAATATTATTCAAATGTAAAATTTTGTGATGAGTTACACCCAACATACTCACTGGGGGTGCATTACAAGTGGATGATAGATTTGGTAACAATGCCACTTGGAGTAGGACAAAAGAGATACTTGGTTCTTGCAAGAGAAGATCTAACAAAAGGGACATTAGGAGTATGTCAATTCATCTTGGAGGACATTGTTTGTAGATATGGATGTATCGGGAAGATAGTAGCAGATAGGGGAGAGCTCAATTCTAAAGAAGCTCAAGATTTTTTTCGACAAAATAGGGATTCAACTATCTTTGACAACGACATAGAATCCGGAAGCTAATGGAAAGATAGAAAGAGGACATGGGCCAAAGGTTTAGCAAAGGCATGTAAAGGACGGGTTAGTGATTGGCCAAAAGTCTTACCCTATGCACTATGGGCTGATAGGACAACTCATAGCACTATTACTGGATATATGCCTGCAAAATTAATCACAAGACAGAAGCCGATAATGCCAATTGAAGAAAAGATAACTACATGGGTTGTGTTGTCTTGGGAATCAGAAATGAGTAGGGAAGATTTACTTGCTATTCAGATACAACAACTTCAATCTAGGACAGAAGACATAGAAAAAGTAGTTACTAGATTGAAAGAGGCAAGAATCAAGAATAAGGATAGATTTGACAAGATAAAAAGAATATGACCAAGGAAGGTGCAAGAGGGAGACTAGGTATTAGTATATGATAGTAGCCTAGATAATCAATACAATACTATTCAGAAGTTCACAAAAAGATGGTTTGGACCTTATGAAGTTAGGAAAATAACAGATAAGGCCACATATTTCCTCAATGAATTAGATGGGACAGAAATTTGTATCCCAATTGCAGGAAAAAGGATTAAAATATTTAAAAGGAGGGAGTCACTAGAGCCTGAATTTTATGAAGAAGTAGAAGAACTAAAAGAATCGAAAGAAGTGTTGGATGAACTCTGCACAACCAATGTGCAAGTTCAGAGGGGGTGGTGTCGTGAAGAATGTGCTTCACGATATAAAAATGAACTTAAATATTGTATTTAGTAGTATTTGAAAGACTTGAACCCACACCCTTATGTATAAAGTACAATATACGTACCCCTAGGCTAGGCTACTTATTTTTAAAGGAATTATAAAGAATATACTTCATGATATAAGTATGAAGCTTAATGTTGTATGGAGTAAAATGGAGAGACTTAAACCCTTAACCTTGTATACCAAGCACAAGGTATACACCACTAAGCTAGGCTATTTGTTTTAAAAGATATATTTCCATCATTGTACTATTTTCATATATGAGAGCTCAAATGAGCATGATGATTATCATGCATCACATGTAATGCATGTACGCCAAATGGCGATCATGCATCACATGAAAGTCATGCGTTGCATGCATGCCATCCTCCCACACATTACCATATGCATGACAATACTTATATAAAGAGGGGTAAGGAAAACAAGAAGGGAATCAATGAAGAGAAAGTTAGAGAATAACATATCAAACAAATAAATTAGCTTATTGGTGAAGAGGCTCGTGTTTCCAAGTTGGAGTCAAGGGTTCAAATCAAGAGTTGGTAGAGAAAGAGTTTATCTTGTTATCAAGCATTGTAAAGTTGGTAAAATGTTGTATTCCTTATATACATCATGTTCATATCATATACTTTTTTTTCTTAAATCATACTTTGTCTCTATCTTGCTTCTTGAATCATACATTGTCTCTATCTTTTAACCTATACTCCTCTCTCTCTCTCTCTCTCTCTCACATTGCTTTAAACTCTCATTCTTCTTATCCTTAATCTTCCTCACACTTGTGCGCAAGCCTTATAAAAGTTCCTTCAACTCCCCTTAACCTTAGTCCTTGTGACTTCGCTGCACGAACCACAACTACCCCGACAACGTGATGCACCAGTACCTCCTCGAGCATGGCTACTTGAGTTAAATCCAGGGAGAAAACAAAGTAGCACCGGAGTCGGCAGAGAAGGATTTTCCAGGTTGGGAACAAGGAGCAAGCAGAGTCTTGTATTGCCTTTCGTCATGTGTGCATGATTAGATGCTGGCTACATTTGAGATGCAAAGACACTAAAGGAGGCATGGGAAAATCTGAAAAAAGAATTTTGCCGCGAGTGCCACGAACCGAAAGTTGCAGCTCCGTGAAGAGCTCAACAATATCTAACAGAGGGATATGATGGTGACCGACTACACCACCAAAACCTGTTGGGAGACAGGTCCCTCCGGATGGGAAGGGAGAAGAACAGTGCCGACGAACAATCTCGGCCGAGGCCGAAACCTGGATGAGGAGTACCCGGCTACGGAGAGCCGGATGGTGCAGGCCTGGTGTGAACCGGATGAGGAGTACCCGGCTATCGAGAGCCGGATGGTGCAGGCCCGGTGAGAACCGGATGAGGAGCACCCGACTACGGAGAGTCGGATGACGCAGACCCGGTGTGAACCGGATGAGGAGTACCCGGCTACGGAGAGCCGGATGGTGCAGGCCCGGTGAGAACCGGATGAGGAGCACCTGGCTACGGAGAGCCGGATGACGTAGACCCGATGCGAACCGGAGGAAGAGACATATTCGTAAATATGTTTCTGAGAGCCCATCGAGGCTACATTTGTAAATAGCTGAAAAGTCATATTAGTATAAATATGACTTAGGGCAAACTTTTAGTAGTAGTCGTTGTCATTCTTGTTGGTGCAAGAATAGAGAGTGTGCGTAACTGTACAGAGAGAGAGAGAGAGAGAAAAAGAGGTCGTTGCCTCTGTTGTAACCCCCGCCTGTGGCGAAGATTGTGAGCACGAGGTCGTTGCCTCCGTGAACTCACCGATGTACATACTAACCTAGTGATAGTTTGCAGCCTGTGAGCTGCCGTGGTTTTTCCCCTAGTTTGGGGTTTTCCACGTAAACATCTCGCGCACTCTTCCCTTCTTCGTGTCGTGTTTTATTTCCCGTTTTTCTGTGTATCATTCCAAGCTCGGTTGTGGCCGAGTGCTGCGCATAAGGAGCGATCTGTTCCTGTCAAGTGGTATCAGAGCGAGCGACACAGAAAATGGACGATTCGTTTGGCGGCATGTTCAAGCTCACCGGCTCCAACTATTCAGTGTGGAAGTCGAAGATGAGGGACATGCTCGTGGTTAAAGACCTCTGGCTGCCGGTTTAGTTCGGGGACAAGAGGCCGGACAAAATCGACGCCGCGATATGGGAGGTGATGCACATGAAGACAATGGCGTACATCCGGTGCTTCATCGACATGAGCCTGTACAACAACTTCAATGAAGAGAGCAAGGCTGATGAGCTCTGGGAGAAGATCGGCATAATGTTCCAGAACAAAAATGCTGTTAATCAGGTTTCGGTATTCCGGAAGCTAGTAAGACTCCGGTACCAAGTGTTGGAGACGAGGTCGTCTATGCGGAAGATCAAGAAGCATTCGATTGGTGTTTGAATACCTGCGTATGACAGTTTCTAGGTCGTTGCACAGAGAGAGAGAGAGAGAGAGAGAGAGAGAGGCACAAAAGACTTTCTATTCAATAGAAACAATAATACAACACCCAACCTTACAAGAAGGTTACAAGGTCACTATATATAGTGACCGACTTAGGGCAACTACCATTTATGCTAATTACACAAATGGCCCGAAGGGATAGTGTGAGTACGTCCATTATACACTTGTATTCGACACTCCCCCGTAATGGGCGTATACATGGGTTATCTAAGATTACAGGTATAAACTTAGGTTCTCGGACATATCAGTTTTTGTTCGAGTCGGCAGGGTCCAAAGGCAGAAGACCGAACTGGTCGGGTCGGAAGAGTTGAAGCCGATCATTAAGGAACTGATGTCGGTTGTCGGAAACCATCCTGCGCTGTGTCCGGCTCTAACCGGACTGGTTTGTCGTTACGCCCATCTGATGCCGAAGAGACCGAAAGCGGTCTGCCGAAAGACACTTGGTCATTCCATCTGCGACATTGTCGGTTGTGGATATTTTCTCTAGACCGATTTTCCCTGAGATGACGCAGTCCCGAACGAAGTGATATCGAACGTCGATATGTTTGGAGGCGTTGTGGTGAACCGGATTTTTCGACAAGGCAACAGCACCTTGACTGTCGCTATAGACAACTGGGGCCGAGTCATGATCGACTTGCCGAAACGTGTGCGCCAGCCGACCGAGCCATAAGGCTTCTTTTGCTGCGTCGGACGCAGCTACATATTCTGCTTCGGTCGTTGAGGTCGCTGTGCACTCCTGAAGTTTCGACTTCCACGAAATTGCTCCATTGCCGAATTTGAAGCAGTATCCGGTTGTTGATTTCTGACTGTCTATACAGCCGGCGAAGTCCGAGTCGGTGTAACCGACTACGCCTGAGGTTCGGTTCGGACCGAAAAGAATGCCATGGTCTTTTGTGCCAGCCAGATATCTGAACACATGCTTGACTGCGTTCCAATGCGATCGGCCAGGATTGTGCATAAATCTGCTAACGACTCCTACGGCGTGAGAAATATCAGGCCGTGTCGCGACCATCAGGTACATAAGGGAGCCGACTGCCGGTGCATACGGTACCGACTTCATATCTTCCCCCTCCGGGCCGGATGTCGGGCAGTCTCGCTGAGAGAGCCGAAGATTCATTGGGAGCGGGATTGAAGCAGATTTGGCTGATTGCATGTTGAAGCGTTCCAAGACACGTCGGATATAGTCGGTCTGAGACAAAAAAAGATGTCGTTTATCGCGATGCCGACTAATCTTTATGCCGAGTATGTGTCGTGCCGGACCGAGGTCCTTCATGGCAAACTTCAACCGCAGTTGCCGAATGAGATCAGCAAGTTCGCCCGCGTGGCGTCCAGAGATTAGCATGTCGTCCACGTAAATGATGAGGAAGATGGGTGATCCATCTTGAGCTGTGTTGGTGAAGAGACAATGGTCCTCATCGCTTTTTGAGAAGCCGATCGATTGGATGAAGTCGTCGAACTTCTTGTACCATTGTCGTGGTGCCTGTTTGAGGCCGTATAGACTCTTCCTAAGTCGGCAGACTAGATGTTCTTGGCCAGTAGCAACGAAGCCTTTTGGCTGCTCCATATAAATTTCCTCTTCAAGATCACCATGGAGGAATGCTGTTTTGACATCTAGCTGAATCAGCTCCAGGTTGTCGGCTGCCACTACGCCGAGTAGAAAACGAAGGGTTGTCATTTTCACCACTGGTGAAAAAATCTCGTCGAAGTCGACGCCATATTCTTGTCGGAAGCCCTTCGCAACTAATCTGGCCTTGTACTTTGGGGTGGTCGAATCAGACGTCTCTTTTAGTCGATAGACCCACTTGCAAGGAAGAGCACGTCGGTTCCTAGGTAATTCGACCAGATCCCAAGTCTTGTTTGCCCGAATGGAGTGCATTTCCGACTCCATCGCCAGATGCCAGGTGGCGGAATCGACAGATGTCGATGCTTCTTCGTAAGACGTCGGTTCACCGGCGTCGGTGAAGAAAATTCCAGGAGAATACCTCTCCGGAGGTTGCGACAGTCTCTCGGATCGTCGAGGTATGATTGGACTGGTCGCATCGGGTATCGAGGTCGGATGGTCCGAAAGCGGATTGTTCTGCTGTGCCGAGTCGGAGTTGTCCGAGTCGGTAGTGTAAGGTTCAGCTACCCGTGAAGCTGACCGTGTGTTGAGAGCGGGGCCTTCTTGAAGGGTCGGCACATCGGAAAATGTTACCCTTCGGACTTCGATCGGTTTTTCGACTGATGGATTCATAGCCGACTCGTTGAACACAACGTCCGAACTTCGGACGATTTGTCTGCGTTCGGGATCCCAGAGTCGGTATCCCATTTCGCCGTCGGATCCATATCCGAGGAAAATGCATTTCCTGGACCGAGGTGCAAGTTTTCGGCGATCATCTTTCGGAATAAGGGCGTACGCCTCGCATCCGAAGATCCTCAGCTTGTCGTAATTCGGCTTACTGCCGATCCATAGTTCCTGAGGAATTTGAAGTCCTAGAGGTCTACTTGGCGACATATTGATTATGTGTACTGCCGTGAGTAGAGCCTCTGCCCAGAAGCCATCCGACAGTCCGGAGTGTTGGAGCATGGAAACTATCCGTTCTTGGATTGTCCGATTCATTCGCTCTGCAATCCCGTTTTGCTCCGGACTGTGTGGTGCCGTAAACTCACGTCGGATGCCGCGTTGTCGGCAGAATTTGACGAATTCTTCGGATTTGAACTCTCCCCCATTGTCGGTCCGAAAGCATTTCAGTTTTCGGTCGGTTTGATTTTCTACCATAGCGAGCCAATCTGAGAAGATCGAGAAGACCCGATCTTTGGTGCGAATCGGATAAGCCCACACCTTGCGAGTCGAATCGTCAATAAAAGTGACGAAGTAAGAGGCACCGCCTAGAGACTGATGCGGCATTGGGCCACAGACGTCCGAATGGACCAAATCGAGAGGTCTCGTTTCTCTTGGTGCTGATGTCGGGTGTGATGCGGCTGCTTGTTTGCCATACTGGCAATGCTCGCAGAATTGATGGTCGGAGAAGGATAGTTTAGGGATGTATCCGGCTCTAGATAGATGCGTAATGCCGGCCTTGCTGAGGTGTCCTAATCTTCTGTGCCATAGTGATGACACAGGAATATCCACCAAAAACAGGTTACCCTCTCTGAGCGTAACATGTAACGGATATAGTGAGTGTATCTTGGGTCCTCTAGCAAGCAGGAGGTTCCCCCTGTGGAGTGTCCACCCTCCCGAAGAAAAACCGGCACGAATGCCGTCTTCATCTAGTTGTCCGACTGAGATCAATGGCCTTGAGAGCTCGGGTACATGTCGGACATTGTGGAGTACAAGTGTAGAGCCACCTGCAAGGTTGAGCTCTACTGTGCCGATTCCGATGATGTCACAGTGTTGTGAGTTGCCGACTCGAACTGAGTCGGAGTGACGGATCGTATATTGCCGAAATTGGGATCGATGAGGAGTCACGTGAAATGACGCGCCCGAATCTAAGAGCCATGTGCTCGACTCTTCAGTCGTGAGTAGGACTTCTGATCCGACTGGATTTTCGATTGATAGTATATTCGGGTCGTCTGGTAGCACATCAGCTGAGAAGCTGACGTAATTGATCTCCTCATGCCGGCCACTCTTCTTGTTGTTCTTGTTCTTGAGTGCGCGGCAGTCGGCTTTGATGTGTCCGGGTTTCTTGCAATAGTTGCAGATTCGGTTATCCCGTGACTGGCTCCGTCTTCGCGGATTGTTCGGCGGCCGTGAGGAATCTCTTCCTCGTATGTTCGATCGGTCTGTCGAACCTTGTACTACATAAGGTTCGTCTGTTGAGTCTTTGGCGAAAGACTTTCTCCGAGCTGCTTCGGTCAGGATTGCGCTCGTGACTTCGGAGTATTTAACAGCCGTGGTTGACGCGTTGCACACGGTTGTGACGAAAGTTTCCCATGATGAGGGAAGGCTACTCATGAGTATCATTGCTCTGAGTTCATCCTCGATTGCCGTCCCCTGTGATGAGATTTGGGAGCTTATGCTTTCGTACTCATTGAGGTGTGCTTGAACCGAGTCGGATTCTTTCATCCGCAAGTTGTAGAGGCGCCGGATCAGAAACATCTTTGTTGCGGCGACCTTCTTTTCGTAAGTGTCCGACAGTGTTTTCCACAGTTCAAATGCTGTCGTACACGATTGCACCGTAAAGTATACCGATTCCGATAGGTGCATCCGAATCGTGGCGCGGACGATTCTGTCCAGCTTCTGCCACTCAATTGGTTTGTATCCTTCTGGAGGTTCTTCATTTTCGATGGGATCGATTTGCCCCTTGACTATGAGATAGTCCTGCATTTGTTCCTTCCAGAAGTTGAAGTTCGATCCATCGAACTTGCGTAGACTCATTTCTGACGAGCCGGATGTTGATGCCATCAAATTTGGTTTCGGTTGACGGAGCTCGGTTCGGAGTTGACTACGAACCTTGTTGGAGTGCAGCCGGTTGGCTCACCCGATATCGTTCTAGTCGGATTTGAACCCGAGTCGGTTCGGCTTCGGAACTTGCTCGAATTGACTCCGGTAGCTTGAGGGACAGAACCGACTGGTCTTCCCGAATGTTGCCGAGTCGGAGTGAGCCCGGTTCGTTTCGGATATATATGCCGAATACCGATTATTGAAACCGATTATCTGGACCGATTCTGCTTCGGTTGACTGCAGCAACGAGAGAGACGGATCCAACTGATCCTCCCGAATGTCGATCAGCCAGATGAAGCACGAATTTGGGGTTGTTGTCTTAAGACCGATCTGCACCGAGTGGTTACAATGAGCGGCGTTTGATTACCTCTTCGGATGCCGTTTAACCGGGTGGAGCACGATCGTGTCAATGTTGCACAAGGGGATTTCACCTCGAGTGGTTACGATCACAAGGGACAGAGTACAACCTGCTGGTTTACTCCAAGCGAAGATGATCTAACGCGATGAGATGCAAGCCTCGTTTCTCTTCTTCTTCTCTCTTCTTCGAATGACGCAGGAAACCGAATGCTGTGCAGGCTGAGACGACGGCCGACAGCAGATTGAAGGACCGACTACTGTGCAGGCTCTGATACCAGATGTTGGAGACGAGGTCGTCTATGCGGAAGATCAAGAAGCATTCGATTGGTGTTTGAATACCTGCGTATGACAGTTTCTAGGTCGTTGCACAGAGAGAGAGAGAGAGAGAGAGAGAGAGAGGCACAAAAGACTTTCTATTCAATAGAAACAATAATACAACACCCAACCTTACAAGAAGGTTACAAGGTCACTATATATAGTGACCGACTTAGGGCAACTACCATTTATGCTAATTACACAAATGGCCCGAAGGGATAGTGTGAGTACGTCCATTATACACTTGTATTCGACACCAAGATGGCTCCAGCATGGCGGAGCACATGAATGCCTTCCAGGGGCTGATACACCAGGCAACGTCATTGGAAGTACCTCTCGCCGATGAGGTACTAGCGCTACTCCTGCTCGGTTCCCTCCCGGATAGCTGGGAGACGTTGGTTGTCACTTTGGGCAACGCCGGGCCGGAAGGAAAACGGTTATCCCTAGCAAGAGTAAAGTCGAGCTTGCTAGATGAGGAGGTGCGTCGGAAAGATAAAGGTACGAGCTCCGAGTCCAAAGCGCTCCTTACCGAATCGGAACGCGGAAGACAGAGAAACTGTAGTCCCTAGAACCGGGAGAAGTCAGGGACAAGGTCAAAGTCAAGGAGGAGGCCCACTTGCTTCTATTGCGGCAAGCCGGGACACTTCCAAAAGAACTGTCGGCATTTCCGAAAAGATAAGGAGACCGACGGCACCAATTCGAAGCAGACCCCGGAACGGAACGGTAAAGACCGGAGGGGACCGGACCGGAAGGGAACGACAGCAATCGCGGCAAGTGAGGAAGAGTTGATGCTCATCACCGAGGAGAGTCAGATAAACCTTGTCGGCGATGAGATGACCTGGGTGGTAGACTCCGGAGCATCGTTCCACCTTACCCCGGACCGAAAATGCTTCTCATCCTACTCAGCCGGTGACCACGGTTGTGTCCGGATGGGGAATGAAGGTACATGCCGAATTGTCGGCATAGGAGACGTGTGGCTGTCAACACCAACCGGATGCAAGTTGCTGCTGAAGGATGTCCGACACGTTCCGGAGGTTCGTCTGAACCTGATATCAGCCGGTCGGCTAGATGATGAAGGCTACACGGGTAGCATCCGGAACGGTGTTATGAAGTTCAGCAAAGGGAGCCTGATTGTGGCTCGGGCCCGGAAGGTAAACACTTTGTACCTGATGAATGCCCGGTTATGTCCAGAAGAAGTGAATGTGGCATCCGACATTGCCGGTGAGCTGTGGCACAAGAGACTGTGTCACATGAGCGAGAAGGGGATGAAGAGGCTTGCAGATGACAACCTCATTCCAGTGAAGAACGTGCACTTGGAGAAGTGCACTGATTGTCTGGCCGGTAAACAAAACCGGACCTCCTTCCAACCAAGGCCACCGATGAGACGTAATGCACCACTGGAGTTGGTGCATACGGATGTGTGTCAAGTAGACACGAAGTCACATGCCGGAGCGCAATACTTCGTGACGTTCATAGATGACCACAGCCGGAAGCTGTGGGCCACACCGTTGAAGACGAAGGATCAGGTGTTATCCGTCTTCAAAGAGCTCCACACGAGAGTAGAAAGAGAAACTGGCCGGAAGCTGAAGGCGGTTCGAGCAGATAACGGAGGTGAATACCGGGGGTAGTTCAAGGAGTACTGCCGCTCGAAGGGAATCCGGCTCGAATTTACCGTGTCGAAGACGCCGGAACTAAACGGACTGGCCGAGAGAATGAACCGGACCATAATGGAGAGGGTCCGGAGTATGCTAGCGCATGCAAAACTACCCAAGAAGTTTTGGGCTGAGGCATTATCGACGGCGACATACGTGATAAACAGATCACCCTCAGTACCCTTGGACGGAGACACGCCACAGAGAGTATGGACCGGTAAGGAAGTGTCCTACCGGCATCTGAAGGTGTTTGGGTGTCTCGTGTACGTGCATGTAGCAAAGGACCGGAGAGGAAAGTTAGATCCAAAGACCCGGCCATGCATATTCCTCGGTTACGGTGACGATGAGTTCGGCTACCGAGTGTGGGACCCAGTCGACAAGAAGGTATTCCGGAGTCGAGATATTATCTTCATGGAGGACAAGACGCTTGCCGATTGGGAGTCGGAGAAGAAGATAATGAACTCCGAGTCGACCAGTAAGGATAGACTCTACGATGAGCAGACCCAACCGGCAAGAGACCGGTCAGCACTCGAGGAACCAGTCGGTTACGGTGAGAATACCGATCAGGCTGAAGAAGAAGTAGAGGAAGCTGAAACCGGAACCGGCCAGGACCCCGAATCGGATTCGGATGAAGAGCAGATGGATGAGCCGGTCACCGAAGCCCAGAGACGGAGATATCCTCTCAGAGAGAGAAGGGCCCCCCGGAGATTTCCGGATGCAGATCATGTTCTGCTGACCGATGAGGGGGAGCCGGAAAGCTTCGAAGAAGCGAAGGAAGACACCCACAGCCGAAAATGGTTAAGTGCCATGCAGGATGAGATGGATTCCCTGCATGAGAACCATACGTATGAATTGGTGGATTGCCGAAAGGAAAGCGGGCACTCCGAAACAAGTGGATGTACAAGTTGAAACCGGGAGATGCCGGCAACCCCCCAAGATACAAAGCCAGGATCGTGGTGAAGGGGTTCCAGCAGAAGAAGGGCATGGACTTCGACGAGATATTTGCCCCGGTAGTAAAGATGACCTCCATCCGGACGGTGCTGAGTATAGCAGCAAGCATGGACCTCGAGGTAGAGCAGCTGGACGTGAAGACGGCATTCCTTCACGGCGACCTCGAAGAGGAGATCTACATGCAGCAACCAGAAGGTTTCGTGGAGAAAGGGAAGGAGCACCTGGTATGCCGGTTGAAGAAGAGCCTGTACGGACTGAAGCAGGCTCCCCGACAATGGTACCGGAAGTTCGACTCCTTCATGACCGATCAAGGGTACCACAAGACGCAGGCCGATCACTGCGTGTTTGTGAAGAAGTTCGAAGCAAGAGACTTCCTGATACTCCTTCTGTACGTAGATGACATGTTGATCGTCGAACGTGACCAAGTCAAAATACGGATGTTGAAGAAGGCTCTCAACCGGACCTTCTCAATGAAAGACTTGGGTCCGGCAAGACAGATGCTGGGGATGCACATCATTCGGGACCGGTCAAAGAAGCAATTATGGTTGTCACAGGAGAAGTACGTGATAAAGGTGCTTCACTGGTTCAACATGTCAGAAGCGAAACCAGTCGAATCGACACTTCTGGCAAACTGCAGGCTATCCGGTAAGCAAAGCCCTAAGACGAAAGCAGAGAAGGCGGATATGATGAAGATTCCATATGCCTCTGCCGTCGGGAGCTTGATGTACGCAATGGTTTGTACCCGACCGGACATAGGATACACAGTCGGAGTGGTGATCCGGTTCATGAGCAATCCCGGCAAGGAGCACTGGAACGCGGTCAAATGGATACTCCGGTATTTGAAGGGCACTTCAAATATGTGTCTCCGATTCGGCTCCGGAAAACCTCAATTGGACGGTTTCACCGATTCGGACATGTCGGCTGATGTGGATACCAGCCGGTCTACATCCGGGTATGAAATGACATATGCAAGGGGAGCTGTTTCGTGGTAGTCGAGGTTGCAGAAGACGGTTGCATTGTCAACCACAGAGGCGGAGTATATGGCGGCTGTGGAAGCCGGCAAGGAAATATTATGGATGAAGGACTTCATCGAAGAGCTCGGTATTCGGAAGGAGGAATACCGACTCTATTGCGACAGTCAAAGTGCCATCCACCTTGCTAAGAATGCGGTCTACCATTCTCGGACGAAGCATATCCAGCGGAGGTATCACTGGATCCGGGAAAGAGTAGATGACCAGGAGTTCGCGTTGACGAAGATCCACACGGCCGAGATTGGGTCAGATATGCTGACCAAAGTTCTGATACCTGACAAGCTGGATGCATGACGGAAGCGGATCGGACTGATCAGACACCCCATGCCGGAGTGAAGGGGGAGTTTGTTCGGAGACAGGTCCCTCCGGATAGGAAGGGAGAAGAACAGTGCCGACGAACAATCTCGGCCGAGGCCGAAACCTGGATGAGGAGTACCCGGCTACGGAGAGCCGGATGGTGCAGGCCCGGTGAGAACCGGATGAGGAGCACCCGGCTACGGAGAGCCGGATGACGCAGACCCGGTGTGAACCGGATGAGGAGTACCCGGCTACGGAGAGCCGGATGGTGCAGGCCCGGTGAGAACCGGATGAGGAGCACCCGGCTACGGAGAGCCGGATGACGCAGACCCGGTGCGAACCGGAGGAAGAGACATATTCGTAAATATGTTTCTGAGAGCCCATCGAGGCTACATTTGTAAATAGCCGAGAAGTCATATTAGTATAAATATGACTTAGGGCAAACTTTTAGTAGTAGTTGTTGTCATTCTTGTTGGTGCAAGAATAGAGAGTGTGTGTAACTGTACAGAGAGAGAGAGAGAGAGAGAGAGAGAGAGAGAGAGAAAGAGGTCGTTGCCTCTGTTGTAACCGCCGCCTGTGGCGAAGATCGTGAGCACGAGGTCGTTGCCTCCGTGAACTCACCGTTGTACATACTAACCTAGTGATAGTTTGTAGCCTGTGAGTTGCCGTGGTTTTTCCCCTAGTTTGGGGTTTTCCACGTAAACATCTCGCGCACTCTTCCCTTCTTCGTGTCGTGTTTTATTTCCCGTTTTTCTGTGTATCATTCCAAGCTCGGTTGTGGCCGAGTGCTGCGCATAAGGAGCGATCTGTTCCTATCAAAACCAAGGAAATCTACGATGCCTTGGGGTTCATCAATGTGACGGTGGACAAGGACGAAATGGTATGGATTTTCCTCGGTGGTCTAGCTTAAAGATACGGGCTGATCCGGAAAACTATCTACACAAGGGAGAAGCCATCGTCGCTTTTCGACCTGTAGTCAATGCTTATAGTCGAAGAGAACCACGTTGGTGTGTCAAGGAGCACACAATCAGACAACTAGATGTTGTACACGGAGTTGGATCGGCCCTGTGGTTGTGGAGAACGAGATGGATTGGCACGCAATGGTGGAGGTCGACAAGAGCAGAACCAGAGGCATAATCGACATGTTGACAACAGTTTCGGACCCTCCAGAAGCAAGGGGAGTCATGGTAGGGTCTGAAACTCCAAAAGAAGAAGTCTGATTTGGATAAATCTAGATTGAGCATAGCTAAACAAGGAAATCGACAGCGATCGCACTACGCTAAATAAAACCTCGAAAGGAGCTGGAAAGGGCCCTGCCTTTGTGATGAAGCACAAAGCCAACTTGATGAAGACAAGCACCTCAAGACCGAATGAGGTGTGGTATGTCATAGCATCAAACCACATGATGAGCCACGAGGATTGGTTCTCATATTTGGGGAAACTGGAACAACCAGGAGTAGTCGAAACTGGTGACGACACCTCGCACCCCCATCAAGCATGTCGGTGATGTTCGCTTGAGCCATGTTGGATAGAAGGGGAGACTGATGAACATTCAACACATCCCGACAATCACAAAGAACTTGGTGTCAGTCAGACAGATTGTTGACCAAGGGATGTAGGTCCAGTTCACACACCTTGGATGCTTCATCGAAGAAGAAGTCCAAATCATTGCGCAAGGGTGCTGGGAAGGGAGGACGTTTATCCTCGACACAAATGACGTTGGCACTACAATGTTTTCCAAAGGACAAAAGGTTGATTCAGATATCGACTCATGGCGTAAGCAAATCGGCCATGTCAACTACCAAAGGCTTCAGGAGTTGCAAATGAAACAAGTCGTGTTCAGTTTGCTGAAGTTCAGTGGCCGAAAGGCCCAAGTTTGTGAAGCCTGCTAGCTAGGGGAGCAACACTGACTTCCATTCCCCAATGAGTGTAATCGGAACCGCAACAAACTCGACTTGATACATTCGGATGTATGGGGATTGACACAGAATGTGAGCTTAGGTGGGAGTTGATGTGTGTTGACTATAGCCATCACACATGGATTTACCTGATAGAGAAGAAGAGCAAGGCCTTCTCATGTTTTCGGAACTTGAAAAATCTTGTCGAAAGGGAAATAGACCGGAAAATCAAGTGTCTGTGGTCGGATGGTGGAAAGGAATACTTTTTCGGCCAATTCAACTGTTATCTATAGTAGATGGGAATTCAACGTGAATTCAGTTATAGATATACGCCGGAGCAGAACGACGTAGCCGAAAGGAAGAACCGATCGGTTGTGGAAGCGGCATGGGCAATGCTGGAGGAGAAGAGCATGCCCAAGTTTATGGGCCAAAGTGGTTCAGACAATATTATATATCCAGAATCATATTTCGACAACTGAAGAGAAGGTGTCGTCTCATGAGCTATATTTCGGGCGAAAGCTGAGCTTAAAGCACCTTAGGGTATTCGGTAGCATTGCATATGTGCATGTACCAGATGAGAAGTGGAAGAAACTGGATCGCAAGTCGGAGAAATGTATCTTGGTTGGTGTTGTTCGGCCGACAATCAGTTACTGTATCTAGCCGACACAATAGGTTGACCGTTCACATCTAAACGTTCTATCAAGTTGGTCATGGTAGGAGGATGAATAGATGTACTAGTTGATAATTAGAACTTGTGCTTTGAGTAACCCTGATTGACTACTTGGTCTTAATATAATTACATAGTAGCATAGCAAATCAGAAATCGACACTGAGAATAACAATGAATAGAGAGACTGTCCACACATAAATACTCTAACTATTAGCTTATATAATTCCAAATTAGAACGATAGACTTACAATACTCTCGGTCCCTTTTTATAGGTAATCCAAGAGTCTCTTTCCAAGATTACACTTGCCCTTATTCGGCAATAACTATTACAAAACTGTTCTAACTAATTCAAAAATAGTTTTATCCTACTTGGCAAAATAAGTACTCCAAACTCATCAATCCGCCTCCAACTCCAACTCCTTCGTACTTCTGAACATTGTCGACTCCGACCCTTTCACACCTCTCCGTTTCCGACATTCCGACCTTGTAGTTGATCGGCTAACACGGCACGCTCGTAGGACAGTGCCTTGCACGATCGAACCCCTCTTCCTTGCTTACTCCTGAGTAACGTACCACTCATTACTCTAAATGCACATTTAGCAGGATTGAGACTAAGTAGGCCTTGTCGACATCGTTCTAGACATAGACGTAAATGCTCGAAATGATCAGCTTTTTTACTATACATAGCATACATGCATAAATGCATGTATATAATCCGCGAAAATTTCTTGAATGACCCTCTGAATTGTCGTTCGGGCCGTTTTAAAGCCAATCATCATTACGATTGCGACAAATACTCCCCATTCAGTTACAAATGGTATTTTTTCCTCATCCTTTGGGTGCATTCAGACCTGATTATAGCCACTAAATCCGTCTAGAAAGTTGTAAATTTCATGTCCTGCCATCGCATCCAAAACTCCATCCATAAAGGGTAACGGAAATGCATTTGTTACCATACCTGCATTAAGCTTTCTATAGTTGACACATACCCTGATCTTTCCATTCTTCTTGGGTATGACTACGATTGGACTTAACCAAGTTGCCTTCTTCACGGCATGATTGGTATTTAATCAGTACCAACGTTGTTGTACAGGCTTCACATCTTTATGCAAATTTATCTAATGCTGATAGAAGGCCGGATCTAATCCCTTCATATCTTCAAATGACCAAGCAAACACATCTTTATATTAACACAGTAAATCAATCATCTTAGCTTTATCAGTCAACGCCATTTCTTTTGATATCAAAATGGTCTTTGGCTCGGCGTTGGAGTTTAATTCTTCGAGTGTCGATGCCTGAACTCTTTGGGACACTTGCATCTCCCTTTCTATAGCTTCCTGTTGAAGTCGTAACTCCTTCAATGTTTTTTCATCAACAATAATTTCTTCTTCTTTATCTTCCTCACCCATATATGGTGTAAGTGTCTACTTGATGTCGACTTCGAAAAGTGGAATGATCTTTGGATTGTCTTCAAAATATTGATCTTCTTCGGCCTCATCCAATCCTTCCATCATGTTTATTGCTTCAGGATGAATTGGTAACACTGACAAGTCGTATTGACCTTTTCTTGTGTTGACACCCAAATTTTACTCTTACCCTTCTAGAATGTTATGATGTTCTTGTTCCAATTTTGTTTAAATATTTGTTGTCTTTAGTCAAGGTTGGCCTAATAATAATGGATATGCACCGGGTGCATCCAAATGAACCGCTACTACCGATATCTGAAAAGTGTGACCTCCAACAATGACATCAAATTGGCGAATTAGACCCAATGGCCAGACTATACTTGTGTCACCCATTCTTAACCAGAAAGGACATGCGTCCTATTTGGTAATTCCGAGCCAATCAAATGCGATCTTATTAATCAAATTTACCCCTGATCCGCTTTCGACAATAGTGTTGGTGACTTCCTGGCCCCAAATCACTACTTTTACTGATGGACTCTGTTCATCCATTAATGTCGGTCCGGTGATCGGATTGCTGTAATTAACCAACACTTTTTCAGCCCCATTCTACACAATAATTGTAGCGACCTTCTTCGTGAATCTAGGTGCTAATTTTAATAATCCTGCCAAGGGTAATGACACTTGGCAATCTGCCAAGATTATTCATGTTTCTTCATCTTCCGGTGTCATTTTGGGTGCCAACTATCCGCCTGGTTGAGCGTCGAATGATGGATCATTGTCTTGCAACATTTTGGCGACATTATTGTTGTTGGCTTCTTCGACCCATTCCTTAGCTGCTTTCCGTACTGCTTCCTGCACCTCCCACTCTTATTGTTTTCCTTTATTACGAGTGGTTACTTGTTGTATTTCCCGTACCACCATATTTACCGTTGGTGCCTTTCCTTTATCTTTCGCCAGGCATTGATTTGCATACTTCCCATCTTTTTTGCATATGTAGCAATTTGGAATTGATGATCCACTATATTCTTCGGGTTCATATTGAGGTCGACGAGCATCTTGAGATTCATAATTATCCCTATCTTTGGAATCATGTTGAAATTGCCGAGACCCTTTCGGCTTTCGGTTGTCATTAAGTCGACGTTTTGGTGGTCAATTATCATCATTTCTTCTAAAGTTATTGGACCTTCTATCGTCCTAATAACAACTTTCCCTGTAGGGTTGTCGGTTATTGTTATCACGTTGGGTTGAATAGTCTCGATCATAATTATTTCGACTATCCTGTTGGTAGTCATCCTCATCATATCGGTCATTAAGGCGATTGTCATTACATCGATAATCGTCTCTCCGATTATCATCTTGATGGCTATCATTCTGCTAGTTATCATCTTTATGGTAATCTTCACGCTGATAATCAACTCGCCGCTCCGACTGATACCGATCATCATATCTTGATTGATCGTCATCATGCAACTGATTTCTATTTTCCTGATAATTATTTTCAGGATGTATTTCCCGAACCGGTGCAGTTGTTTTATTGAGTTGATTATACTCACATTGCTTGACTGAATAAACTTTGGAATGGCAAATCGTACAATGAGTGTGTAAACTGCATTCTATTGTCGAATGCCCTGTGTTGAGGCAAGTGGTACAGTAAACAACTTGCCTGAATCTGAGCTCTTCTAATGTAGGTAAATTCCGGTGTAACATTGACAGGTTCATAGTGTTATTATTGTGCATTCGATCCATTGCCAAAGCTTTATCTACCACTTGCTCCAGTGATTGATTCCGGGAATCGAACATCGTTAGAGTTGTTCGAAGAGGTTCACGTAAAGCCTCTAGGAAGATATCCTTCAATTCCTCTTTTGGAATAGGCCACGAAATCTGAAGTTGTAAGTTTTGAAATCAGATCACAAATTGTGACACCGTTTCATGTGGCTCCTGATAGGCCGTATAGAACTGGCCTATTAGATCCTTCTATGGGATCTGCCGATGAAACAATTGTTGGGCATATCCACTCAAGTGGAGCCCACAACATAGACCAAAAGGGATGATTGAGAATCGGCTATGTGTCAGCAGTCGACTGAGCATACAACCGATTGGGAGTCGATTGGGCGCTGAATTGGCTCAGGGCCAAAAAGGGGAAAAGTTATAATTATGTATGACTATATTTATATATAAATATATATGTGTCTGTATACCCTTTTTTCTTTTGTATGTTTTTTGGTGTGTGTTTTTTGTGTGTGTGTGTGTGAACACAGGTACATAGACATTGGACAACAAGGAGAAAAACATAAAAAGGAGAAGGGGGAAACAGAGCGCGGTCTGATTATCTGGAGAACAACAGAGAAAAAACAGAAAATAGAGAGAAAAATAGAAAATAGAGTAGAAAACAGAGAACGAAAGAGTGAGAACGAGAGGAAGAGCATTCTACGGAAGTGGAGGAGACAGAGACCTGTGAGGAGTTGGTCGGGCTGACAGAGAACCACGACTGTGCAACACCTCTCTTGTCTACTCGCATCAGGTTACTTCTTTTCATGTTGTTTTCTTGTTCCCTATTTTGCTAGTTTTTCCATCCACCCAGTTGGGTGAGGATCGTAGCCAAGCTTGTTGCCTTGAAGCTAATATATTTCCTCTAGAAAAAAACCTAGAGAGACTACCACATTTCTTGTGCTTATTGTTGTTGTATCCACCCAATCAGGTGAAGAGTGTAGCCAAGGCTATTGCCTTGAGGCTAGCACATGTCTTGTGCTTATCATTGTTGTATCCACCTGACCGGGTGAAGATTGTAGCCAAGGTTGTTGCCTTGAGGCTAGTACATTCTCTCTAGTCAAAACCTAGAGAGTCCGTACTCAGTTGTATTCGCTATTGTGTAGCCAAGGTTGTTGCCTTGAGGTTTGTATGTTCCTCTAGTCAAATCCTAGAGAGGTCGTACTCAGTTTTTAATCTTTGTTATTCTATCCAGCTGATTGGGTGAAGGTTGTAACCAAGGCCATTGCCTTGACGTAGATACACTCCTCTAGTGAGGTCGTATTCCATTGTACTCAAAATTATAGTGAAGTTGTTTGGAACCTACGGTTCCCGTGGTTTTTCCCTACTTTGGGTTTTCCACGTTAAAAATTTTGGTGTACTATCATTTTCCTCTTGTGGTTTCATCAAGTGTTAATTGTGTTTGAAGTTTAAATCATCCTGATTCAGTCTCATATTCCCAACAAGTGGTATGAGAGCAGAGGTTGATACCCTCCGCAATGACTTGGAATATGGATGAATCATTAGGCAGGATGATTAAACTAACGGGATCCAACTAACCCATTTGGAAGTCCAAAATGAGGGACATGTTGGTATGTAAAGACATGTGGTTGCCCGTACGACATGGTATGAGAAAACCCAAGAACATAGATGCATTAACTTGGGAAGCAATGCATCTAAAAAGAACATCATACATATGTTGTTTTATAGACATGAGTCTATATAACAATTTCGTTGATGAAACCAAAGCACACGAGTTATGGGGGAAAATCGAAACTATGTTTCAAACCAAAAAGGCCTTAAATAGAGTCTCCGTGTTTAGGAAACTTGTAAGATGGCTCTAGTATGTCAAAGCATCTAAACACGTTTCAAGGACTTATAAGTCAAAAAATCTCGTTAGAAATACCTCTAGCAAATGAGGTGTTGACTTTGTTATTGTTAGGTTCTCTCCCAAATAGTTGGGAAACCCTTGTTGTGATGCTTTGGACTGCAACACAACAAAGGGAGCTAACATTGGACATGCTTAAGTCAAGTCTTCTACATGAAGAAGAACGACGAATGGAGTGTCCGTCCAACAATTAGCATGAGGCCTTGGTCATAGAAAACAACCCCAATAGAGGAAGAAGTCATACTTGGGGTCCACAAGATCATAGAAATAATGTTGAGGGGAGGTCAAAATCTAGAAGCAGGAAAGAATTCAAGAAAGATTTCTCTTGTTGTTATTGTGGTGGTCCAAATCACTACGAAAGAGACTGTAGGAAGAAGAAGAGGGACCAAAAGAATGGAACCAATAACGACAAGAAAAATGACCCTATAACTGCCACATGTGATGGCCGCGATGTTATTATTGTCTGTGAAGATTCTTGTGATAGTTTAGCATGTCAACAAACTGATTGGGTCATTGACTCGTGAGCCTCGTATCACATCACTTCGTATTGGGAAATGTTTGAGTCATATACCGGTGGTGACTTTGGTAAAGTCAAAATGGCTAACCACGGTATGACAAAGGTTGTTGTTGGCATAGGGGATGTAGTCTTAGTCTCCAATACGGGTAGTAAACTCATATTGAGGGATGTAAGGCATATACTAGATATTCCGTTGAATATCATCTCTACCGGTAAGCTTCATGACGAGGGATATGAAAACTACTTTGGTGAAGGAAGATGGAAACTCACCAAAGATTCCCTAATCATAGCAAGCTATCTAAAACAGAATTCCCTCTACCTAATGCAAGCTTAAATGTACGTGCACAAATAATGGCGTTGAACATGGGGGATGTTGAGCGAGCAAGCTCAACTAAATCCAGATCGGCTGAATAAGCTTGAGCCAGATCGGCATCTAGAAGGATGAGCCGGATCGGTATCCGGAAACAAATGACTGGATCGGGGAGCCGGATTCGAACGGGAACCGGAAGCCTAGTAGTAGCCTAGACTACTAGGTAATCATTGACTTGCAGTTAGTGTCAGTCGCACGTGTGAGCATTGAAGTACCTGTCAGTACTTCTGTCAGTCCTTTATGGACTTGTATAAATAGTGCTATTTAGCAGGTTGTATGTACAAAGTTTTAGAGTTAATATTTTAATATAGTTTTAATGTTCTGCTCTCTCTGTCTCCTTTGTGTTTGAAGCTTTTCCATTAAATCTTCATCTCATTTTCTTTTGCTATCCGGCTAAGCCGGTTTTGTCTGACGCTTCCGCACATTAACATTTGCATGGTATCAAAGCGCGAGGGTTGAGAACCTCTGCAGTCGACATTTGCTTCCGTAGACGAACCCTAGAACCCGGTAACAACAAATAGAGAGAAGATATGGACAGAGGAATGGCGAGTTCACTTCGAACAGAGAAGCTCGACCGGAGCAACTATGCGTCTTGGTCATATAAAATGCACCAGTACTTGTTGGAGCATGGATATTGGAGCTTCGTGGAAGGAACAAATTAAGTAGCACCGGAGCCGTCACACAAAGACTTCCCGGTATGGGAGCAAGGAGCGAGTCGGGTACTGTACTGTGTCGCGTCCGGTGTGCATGATCAAATGCTCAGCTACATCAAGGATGCAAAGACGCCAAAGGAGGCTTGGGAAAATCTACGGAAGATTTTCGCCGCAAGTACCACAACTTGTAAGTTGCAGCTTCGGCAAGAGCTGAACAACATCAAGCAAAGAGACATGTCGGTTACGGACTACACCACCAAGATAAAGGAGATTTGTGATGCACTCGGGTCCATCAACGTGATGGTGGATGAAGACGACATGGTACAAATATGCCTCGGTGGTCTAGCGCAAAGGTACGGGCTAATCCGGACAGTGATCTGCACCCGGGAGAAACCACCGTCCTTCTTCGACTTGCAATCGATGCTGATGGTCGAAGAAAACCATGCGAGTGGGTCAAGGACTACTCAATCAGACGGACGGATGTTGTACACGGAGTCAGATCGGCCCCATGGACGTGGTCGACGAGGTAGGTCGGCACACAATGGAGGCGGCTGACAAGAGCAGGACTAGAGGCACAAAGGTTGTGCTAACAGTAGTTCCAGACCCTCCACAAGCAAGGGGAGTCAAAGCGGCGCCGGGAACTGGCAAGGAAAGGCCGACAGGGAATGTTGGTACTGTGGCAAAAAGGGCCATAGAGAAAGCGAGTGCTGGAAGAAGCGCGCCGATTCAGACAAATCTGGATCCGGAAAAACCGGTCGGGAGAACCAGGAAAGCTCGCACTACGCGGAAGGATCAAAAGGATCCAGAACCAGGAAAACCGGTAAAGGGCCAACCTTCGTGATGAAGCACAAGGCTAACTCAATGAAGAAGACTACTTCTAGATCGTAGGAAGTATGGTGCATTGATTCCGGAGCGTCCAACCACATGACGAGCCATGAAGAGTGGTTCTCTTTTTTAGAGAAACCGGAACAACCGGGGATTGTCAAAACCGGAGATGACACCCCTCACTCGATTGTGCATGTCGGAGAAGTTCCTTTAAGCCATGTCGAACAAAAGGGGAAGCTGATGAACCTACTACACGTTCCGACTATCACAAAGAACCTGGTGTCAGGTGGGCAAATCGTCGACCAGGGGATGCAGGTGCGGTTTACGCACCTATGGTGCTTCATCGAGGAAGAGGGCCGGATAATCGTGTTAGGGCGTAGAGATGGGAGGATGTTCATCCTCAACACTAATGATGTCGGCATCGCTATGTTTGCGAAAGGGCAAACATCGACCTATGGCACAAGCGGATCAGCCACGTCAATTATCGGAGGCTTCAAGACCTACAATTGAAACAAGTCGTTTTCGGTTTGCCGAAATTTAGCGGCCGGAAGGCCGAAATTTGTGATGCCTGCCAACTCAGGAAGCAACATCGGCTTCCATTCCCCACCGATTGAAACCGGAGCCATAACAAGCTCGATTTAATCCATTCGAATGTATGGGGACTAGCACAAAACGTTAGTCTTGGCGGGAGTCAGTATTTCGTCTCGTTCATCGATGACTACAGCTGACACACGTGGATCTACCTCATCGAGAGGAAGAGCAAAATCTTCGAGTGTTTCCAAAACCATCAAAGCTTGGTTGAATGGGAAACGGAGAGGAAGATCAATTGCTTGCGGTCGGATGGCAGGAAAGAATACTTTTCTAGCCAATTCAACAGTTATGTGCAGCAGAACGGAATTCGGAGTGAATTCATTTGCAGGTACACACCGGAGCAAAACGGTGTGGCCGAAAGGAAGAATTGGTCAATTGTCGACGCGGCAAGGGCAATGTTGGAGGAGAAGAGCATGCCCCATTTCTACTGGGCCGAGGCGGTCCGAATGACCGTCTACATCCAAAATCGGATCGGTGACAAGGTGCCAGCACATGAGCTGTATTTCGGCGAAAGTTGAATTTGAGACACCTTTGGATATTCGGTAGCATAGCATATGTGCATGTGTAGGATGAGAAATGGAGGAAGCTGGATTCGAAGTCGGAGAAGTGCATTCTAGTCGGTTACTCGCATGAGCAAAAAGGGTATAAGTGTTATAACCCCCGGATTAAGCAGGTCCGAGTAAGCCGAGATGTCGAGTTTGATGAGACGGCATCATGGTACTCCTTACCGACTCCAATCCCGACGAAGACCCAATTCCGAAAGATGAGGCTAGTGAGCTTGAGGAGGTTTAGGTAGAAGTTGAAGACTTCGGCACTCTAGAAGAGAGTCCGATCTCATTCCGGCTAAGTGGAATTAAGATTGAACACTTGACTTTAGATTGAGAGAGATTAAGATTGAACTCTTGACTTTAGATTTGAAGAACAAGATTGATACATCAATTGGATAACGAATTTCTTACTTTTAATTTCTTGATTAATACATCGCTCCCTTTTACATTCTATTTTACATTCCTTTTCTACCATCTATCTCTTGGGTCCCACGTTGGTTCTCAACGCAACTGCCCAAGTCTCTAGATGGAGTGTCCTACATGGGTATCACCACCGTCCATCTCTTGGGTCTCACGTTGGCTTTCTGCAACTGCCCAAGTCTCCGGAACATGTGTGCTCCTCACATAGACACAAAGATAATAGCTTCTGCTCTGCGTTATATATGGTGAGATCCTTATTTGTCCTGTCTATGTGGGATATCTCATAGTTTTATCTTTCACTTTTCCTTTGCAAACTTCCTACCCACATAACTTGAGACTTAGATGTTCGTTTCTTATGTAGTAAAGTGCATTCGAAAGCTCTTGAAGACCTCCATTTTTTTGTACTAAGATAATAAACTTATTTAAATAGTATTTTCACTATTATTGTTCTATATTATTCATACTCGATTTTGTATGTTTTATGAGATTTTCACACAATTGCCGAAAATCTTCACGACACCAGTCTTCCCGCTTGAAGAACCCCGTTACGTGGTACAGGTACAATGAGTACATGGCGCATCATTATGAATTCATGACTAAGGTGACAGAAGTGCGTGAGCCGGAGAACTACGCAGAAGCGGCAAAGGACGCAAATTGGCGTGTCACTATGGAGGAAGAAATGCGCGCACTAGATGCCAACGACACATGGGACCTCGTTGACCCTCCCTGACACTGTAAACCGATCGGTGGAAAATGGGTGTACAAGGTAAAGTACAATGCCGATGGTTCGGCTCACCAGTACAAGGCTCGGTTAGTGGCGAAGGGATACACATAGACCTAGGGAATCAATTACGACGAGACCTTCGCCCCGGTAGCGAAGATGACGACGGTTCGTGTGGACTGGCGGTTGTTGCGGCAAGGGGGTGGCATCTTCACCACATGGACGTGAAGAATGTGTTTCTTCAAGGTGACTTTGAAGAACGGGTATATATGATCCAACCTCCTAGTTTTCAGTCGGAGATGAACAAGTCGGCGGTGTGCCGACTCAAGAAGTCGCTTTACAGTCTGAAACATGCCCCCTGAGCTTGGAATGCAAAGATCACGCATTGGTTGCGTAAGATGGGGTTTGTGACCTCTAAATCCGACTCATCGTTGTTCATTCGGCAAGGTTCAGACGGTCCAGTTTGCATCCTACTTTATGTTGATGATTTAGTCATCATCGGACCTAGACTCAATGAAATCGGTCGAGTAAAGTCCTAGGTGTCGGACGCATTTGAAATGAAGGACCTAGGGGACCTTCATTATTTTCTTGGGATCTAGGTGATCCCAACCCCCGATGACATATCGCTCTCACAATGACACTATGTGTTGAATATGCTGTACAAGTTTGGTATGACAGAGTGCCGACCTGTCTCCACACCCCTGGACTAGAAGCAGAAGTTTTGTCCTAACTCCGGACCGACCTGCGATGAGAAACGGTTTTGACAAATCGTCGGAAGTCTGATATACTTGATAATCACTCGACTCGACCTCAGTTACCCGGTCGGAGTGATCAGCCAGTTTATGCAAAAGCCGACCATCGAGCACCTTCAGTGCGCACACCGGATACTCCGGTATGTGAGCAACATGAAGGAACAGGGACTATTATACCATTGGGCTGGTGATGCATCGGATCGTCGATCCACCTCCGGCTACATGTTTTCTCTGGGTAGTGCGGTTGTTGGGTGGAGTAGCAAAAAGCAGCCAACAGTGGCTCTATCGCGCACTAAGGCTGAATATCGGGGCACTACCAATGCCACATGTGAAGCCATCTCGCTTTGGCGACTGCTGCGAGACCTGCGATTTGAGGTCCCGACCCCGATCTTGCTCTATTGTGACAACATGAGCAACATTCAGCTCGCCAAGAACCTTGTGTTCCATGCTTGGACGAAGCACATAGAAGTCCACTATCACTTTGTGCGTGAGTGGGTTTTGAGCGGTGAAGTAGAACTTTGGTATGTTCAGACGGATCGGAAAAATGCCGATATCTTCACCAAACTGCTCGGATCGGACAAGTTGCAGCACTTCACCGAAATGCTTGGTGTTCAGCATCTCGACGTGCCGCACTTGAGGGGGAGAAAAGGAAAGGGAACGGATGGCACCGGACAAAGAGCCGGAGAGGAAGAAAGAACCAACAAAGGGGGAGACAAGAGGAAAAAGGAAGCCGAGCCGACCGAAGGAGTCGGTACATCCAAAAAGGTCGGAACAAGCGGCAACGGAGGTAGAGTCAAGAAGGACAGAACCGACCGGAAGAAACCAGCCAAGACCCGGATGTGGTCCGGTGTGGTGAAGGGCCTGAAACCGGAAGATGAGTTGGAGAACACCGACTCGGACAAGAGATGGAACAAATCGAAGGAAACCGATTCAGTTCAAGATTCAGAGAAGCCGGATCAACTAAAGGCCAAGCGAACATGGATGTAGCGGAAGTTGACGCTAACACGAAGGAATCGATGAGTCGACAAGCGTCAGAGTCGCAACAGCGAGGGAGCTGAAATGGGCCTGTTGAGCAGACAAGCTGACCGAGGAGATCGAGGTGCGCAAAAATAGAAGGGTCGCGGCAAACAAGACCGGACCGGACGAGGACCGCGAGCAAGGAGGGACGATGCCAAAAGGAGTTGGGTGGAAGGACCGGCTGCCGCGGAAACTAACACCCCGATCCGATCTCAAGTTGAGTTTGAGGGGGAGTGTTAAGCGAGCAAGCTCAACCGGATCCGTATTGGCTAAATAAGCCGGATCGGTATCCAGATGGTATCCGGAAACAGCTGGCCGGATCGGGGAGCCAGATCAGAGAGCCGGATTCGAGCGGGAATTGGAAGCCTAGTAGTAGCCTAGACTACTAGGTAATCATTGACTCGTGGTTAGTGTTAGTCGCACATGTGAACATTGAAGTACCTGTCAGTACTTCTATCAGTTCTTTATGGACTTGTACAAATAGTGTTGTTTAGGACATTGTATGTACAAAGTTTTAGAGTTAGATTTTGAATATAGTTTTTATGTTCTGCTCTCTCTGTCTCCTTTGTGTTTGAAGCTTTTCCATTAAACCTTCATCTCATTTTCTGTTGCTATCCGGTTGAGCCGGTTCTGTTTGACGCTTCCGCACATTAACATTCACACGGGACAATTTGGGCAATATGGTTGTGTGCATGGTATTAGGCTTGAGAGGAGTGTTCAGAAAACACCTCAGCACAATGGCGTGGCTGAGAGGATGAGTAGGACAATTTTTTGGTAGATAAGATATATACTATCGCACTCAAAATTGTCTAAACCCTTTTGGAGTGAAACAAGGATGACTACAATTGACCTCATCAATGTGTCTCCATTAGTCTTTTTCTAGGATCATGATGTACCCAGGAGGGTGTTGACAGATTAGGAGGTACCATACAAACACTTGTGAGTGTTTGGCTGTAGGGCCCGTGTTCACGTCCAAAAGATGAAAGATCCAAGCCTAATGTAAACCATGCATATTTTCTAGGATACGGCCATGAGGAATCCGGCCATAGACTATAGGACTTAGAGAAGGTCATTAGAAATAGGGGTGTGGTATTCGCTGATGAGCCAAATGCCAAATTTCACCCCTTGTTTTTCAGTCACCAAATGTCCAACTCCTACCCCTAGACACACAAGGTCACGGGGGAGATGTGGAGGAGTATGATGATACGGCTGATCATGCATCGATGATGATGATGGATAGGATCATGATCATCAAACTGTAGGTGACTAGATAGATAACGTTTCAACATCTCCACCGGAGGTGGAAGAGGTGAGGTCTATGAGATGCAAATGATCTTCACATGATTATGTGATGTTCTTAGATAGGGGAGAAACAAAAAGCTTTGGAGAAGCTTGAGGTTTGCAAACAAAAAGGCAAACTTGGTTGTGCCACCCACTTGAGATGGAGGGGGAGAATGTTGGGCATATCCACTCAAGTGGAGCTCACAACATAGAGCCAAAGGGTTGATTGAGAATTGGCTGCGTGTTAGCAATCGGCTGAGCATACAACCGATTGGAAGTCGGTTTGGCGCCGAATTGGCTCAGGGCCAAAAAGGGGAAAAGTTACAATTATGTATGTCAATTATATTTATATATACATATATATATGTGTGTGTCTATATACCCTTTTTTCTTTTGTATGTTTTTTGGTGTACATAGATGATCTTATTTTCTGGAGAAAAACAAGTACCCCCTTCTCCTTGTTGGGAAACAGAGCGCGATCTGATTTTCTGGAGAAAAACAGACCAAAAATAGAAAATAGAGAGAAAAAACAAAAAATAGAGTAGAAAACAAAGAATGAAAGAGTGAGAATGAGAGGAAGAGCATTCTACGGAAGTGGAGGAGACAAAAACCTGTGAGGAATTGGTCAGGCGGATAGAGAACCACGACTGTGCAACACCTCTCCTGTCTACTCGCATCAAGTTACTTCGTTTCATGTTGTTTTCTTGTTCCCTATTTTGCTAATTTTTCTATCCACCCAGTTGGGTAAAGAATACTAAGGTTATTTGCTTGGTTTATCCACCCAATCGGGTGAAGATCGTAGCCAAGCCTATTTCCTCGAAGCTAATATATTTCCTCTAGACAAAAACCTAGAGAGACTAGCACATTTCTTGTGCTTATTGTTGTTGTATCCACCCAATTGGGTGAAGATTGTAGCCAAGGCTATTGCCTTGAGGCTAGCACATTTCTTGTGCTTATCATTGTTTTATCCACCTGATCGGGTGAAGATTGTAGCTAAGATTGTTGCCTTGAGGTTTGTATGTTCCTCTAGTCAAAACCTAGAGAGGTCGTACTCAGTTTGTAATCTTTGTTATTCTATCTAGCCAATTAGGTGAAGGTTGTAACCAAGGACATTGCCTTGAGGTAGATACACTCCTTTAGTGAGGTCGTATTCCATTTTACTTGAAATTATAGTGAAGTTGTGTGGAACCTACGATTCCCGTGGTTTTTCCCTACTTTGGGTTTTCCATGTTAAAATTTTTGGTGTACTATCATTTTACTCTTGTGGTTTCATCAAGTGTTAATTGTGTTTGAAGTTTAAATCATCCCAATTCAGTCTCATATTCCCAATAACAATTGTGTGAGTTTTGCCGGTTGTTCGAATGACTCGAATTGTGAGCATACCAATTTGCGGACGGACCGTCAAGCGATAAGACGAATTTTGATTTTGCCTCGGCTATAGCCAATAGTCGCTGTGTGACATGGGTCACCTCCCATGTCGTCAGGAAATCACGCACATCTGCTTCCGCATTGGTTCCATCTCGATACTTTCAGTAAGGGTAAGGCATATTGTCCTCTTCCCAAATGTCATGAAAAGAACTTTGATCAGACTGTTCCTCGTTCGAATGATTATCAGTTAAATCGGGAATTGTACTCCACTTTTGATCATCTTATTGATGATGTTTATGGCTATGTTCAAAATTGTCAACACTGTTTATCCTCCTTGTTGGCAAGGTATAACCGAAGAGCTTGTCGGCTACATGGATGCCGACTAGGCTGGCGATGCAACGGATCATCGCTCAACTTCCGGCTTTATGTTTTCTCTTGGGAGCGCGGCTGTTGCGTGGAGCAGCAAAATGCAACCAACAGTGGCTCTATCCAGCACTGAGGCTGAATACCGGGGCGCGACCGTTGCCACCTGCGAAGCCATTTGGCTTCGGCAACTACTGAAAGACCTGCGGATCGAGGTACTAACCCCGATACTGATCTACTACGATAACATCAGCAGCATGCAGCTCGCCAAGAACCCTGTGTTCCATGCTCGCACAAAGCACATAGAAGTGCATTATCACTTCGTGCGTGAGCGGATCCTGAGCGGTGAAGTTGAACTACAGTATGTTCACACGGATCGGCAAGTTGCCGACATCTTCACCAAGCCACTCGGGTCGGACAAGTTGCAGCACTTTACCGAAATGCTTGGTGTTCAGCATCTCGACGTGCCGCACTTGAGGGGGAGACGCAAGGGCAAAGACACTACCGAAACGGGCAAAGGCAAAAAAATTGTTGAACCCGTAGGTAAGAGAAGAACCGGTAGAGGTGGAGACAAGAAGAAAAATGAAGCCGAGTCGACGAAGGAAGTCGGCACATCCGAACAGGTCGGAGTGAGCGGCTGTAAAGAAGAAGTGTACACTCAGGAAGAGAAGTGCATGCTATGCGGAGGTCATCACGATCGTAATGGCCATGATGCAGAGTCGAATGAAGAATTCAACTTCGGTGAACCGGCTGAAGAAGCCAAGGGAAGCAAGGAGAAGGCCAAGACCCGGACGTGGTCTGATGTGGTGAGAGGCCTGAAGCCGAAAATTGAATTGGAGGATACCGATTCAGACAAGAGCTGGAACGAGTCGGAGACAGCCGATTCGGATCAATAGAAGGATCCGGATGAGTCGGGTCAACGAGAGGCCAAGGAGACACGGACGCAGCAGAAGTCAATGCCATCGTGGTAGAACCGACGGATCGGCAAGCACCGGAGTCATAACAACAAAGGAGCTGAGATGGGCCTATTGAGCAGACATGCCGAAGGTCGAGGCGCGCAGAACCAAAGGGGTTGCGGCAAATGGGACCGGACCGGACAAGGAGCGCGAGCAAGGCTAAGCGACGCCAGGAGAAGTCGGTTGGAAGAACCGGCTGCCACAGAGGTTGACACTATGACCCTACCTCAGGTTGAGCTTGAGGGGGAGTGTTGAGCGGCAAGCTCAACCGGAGCCGGATCGGCTGAATAAGCCTGAGCCGGTAAGCAAGATGAATTGGTATGCCGGTGAGCAACCGAGTCGGTAAGCAGTAAGGACCGGTGAGTTGGTGAGCCGGTATGCCGGATCCAATCCGTAATCGGAAGCCTAGTATAGGTTAGACTACTAGGCAGTTATAGTCTCGTAGTTAGTGTCAGATGCTTGTGTGAGCATTGAAGTACACCGTACTTCTAACAGTCTCGTGTGGACTTGTATAAATAGCGTTGATGGGTGCGTTGTAGATACAGAGAACACAGAGTATTCATATAATTTTCGAAATATAGTGTGTGTCTCTCTCTCTCTCTCCCGCGTACTCTCTCTCTCTCTTTGTGTATTGTTCTTTCTAACGCTTCCGCAAGCAATCTGTAACAGCCCCGGTGGCAAAGATGACAACCGTGCGAACCGTGATAGCGCTTGCAGCAGCGAAAGGGTGGCACCTCTACCAGATGGATGTCAAGAACGCCTTTCTTCAAGGCGAATTAGAAGAGGAGGTGTACATGGTACAACCACCCGGCTTCGAATCCAACATTCATCCGAAAGATGTCTGCCGACTCAAGAAGCCTCTCTACAACCTTAAGCAAGCACCACGTGCTTGGCACTCGAAGATAACACAATATCTTCATCGAATCAACATCCGAATGTCAAAATCTAATAATTCTCTCTATGTAAGAAGCGATTCCGAAAGTCCAATCGTCATCATCTTGTACGAGGATGATCTGGTCATTGGAGGTGAGCACCTAGTCGACATCAACAAGGTCAAATCCCTCTTTTCCAACAAATTCGAGATGACAGATATGAAAGAGCTCCACTACTTCCTTAGCATCGAGGTAATTCAGACTCTAACCGGGATTATGACCTCCCAATGGCACTACATTCTCAACTTGTTATACAAGTTCCGGATTACTGTGTGCAAGTTTGTGGCAACACCTCTCGAACGAAACCTCAAACTAGATGCCAATTTTGGCACCATAGAGTGTGAGCCAACTCAGTATCAACAACTGATCGGTAGTCTTATCTACCTCACCATCACTCGACCTGACCTGAGCTATTCGGGTAGCCTTCTTAGCTAGTTCATGTAAACGCCACGAGATATCCATTTGGATTGTGATAAGAGAGTGCTACAATACGTGAGCGGAACGATGGACTATGGCATTCTCTATAAGTCGGCCACGCCAATTCAACTTGAGGAGTACACAAGTGCCGACTAGGCAGGCTACAAAGCCGACCAATGATCAACCTCTGGTTTCGTCTTCTCCCTCGGAAGTGGAGCCATCTCTTGGTGTAGCAAGAAGCAACCAACTGTCGCTCTTTCGAGCATAGAGGTTGAATACAAAGGCCTGACGGTGGCTGCATGTGAAGCCGTATGGCTTAAGAGGATATTGGAGGATCTGGGCGTTCCCATCAAAGATCCAATTCCCCTTTACTGCGACAACATGAACAATATTTATCTAGCTCGGAACCCGGTGTTCCACGCATGCACAAAACATATCGAAGTGCACTATCACTTCATTCAAGAGCGCGTTCAGGTTGACGATGTCGACCTTGAACATATCACTACAAATCTTCAGACAGTCGACATCTTCACCAAAGCCCTAGGAGCCGATAAGCTTCGGCAATTCCTGTCAAACCTTGGATTGATGGTTCTTGACTTGCCAAGCTTGAGGGGGAGTACAAGCGAAATTGAGGATACCGTCCGAACCGGATACGAGTCGGATGTACCAGATACCGTCCGAACCGGATATGAGTCGGATGTACCGGATACCGTCCGAATCGGATACGAACCGAAGCGGACATCAACCGAAGTAGCCGACCAAAGTTGAGCTTGAGGGGGTGTGTTCAGAATCAAGCTCAACCTAGTCTAGTGTGTGAACACACTCTTGAGAGTGTGCACTCAAAGGTCAAAAGTCACCACTCTTATCTACACATTAACTAAGTGTCATAGAATCATATTCTATGACACATAACTAATGAGTTTTCACATTCCCCATGACCCATGAGCTTCGGTAGTTAATGAAGAGAGAGAGTGACTATATAAAGCACTCTCCTCCTACTTTGTAATTAGTTCGGTTAATCTCCTTTGTAATATACGTCGTCTTGAGTATTCTATTGTCTCTCTAATCTATCTTGTGTTTCTCTCTCACACACACACACTCTCTCTCATACACACACACTCACAACACATATCTGTAATCTATTCTGCTGCACAAGAATCACCATCGATTCTTTACATCCCTGTTAGGGTTTTGGCAAGTTTCACTCAAACTACACCTGCACACACGCACTCTCGCATCTCACTTCCCCTATTTTTCTTTGCTACCCTCACTTCTGATGTATCACTACTACATAAGCTTTACACACACCCTCATATCATAATGGTTTCCCTAGGTGTATTTATACTTGTAAAGAAATGGAGAGTGTAGGTGATCTTGTGCAGCGGAAGGAACTATGTGTGTATAAGACAAAGCAGAGAGAGGGAGGGAGAGAGACAAGGAACTTAGAGAACAAGAAGCTATATTAGACAAAATGAATTACATCCAATAATAACTAAGTTACAAAAGGTTGGTTTAAATACCAACTAACCTAGGGAAATTGCCATTTCTACTATTTACAAAACTAGCCTAGTATGTCCACTGCTAGTGTGAAAGCCATTTTATTGGGGAAGTTGGGTTTGATTCTCAACACGCCCCTTTGAACACAACTTCCGATCATCGGAGAGATTGTCTCACTGTTTGGCTCGTTTCGGCTTTCTAGGTTTCTCGACTCTATGGTTGGATGATCAGTCGGTTCGGCTTCGATTGTTCTCGTACTCCCCCTCAGGCTTGGCAATGCGACTATTGTTAAGCCAAGGCACGTCATGAATTGCATGAGCTTGTCGACTCCTAATGCTTTTTGAAGATATTTGCTTCCTGAAGGTTCGTGCTCATGTGCTATAGGTCGACATCTCTAGCTTGAACGCGCTCTTTGATGAAGTGATAGTGCACTTCGATATGCTTCGTGCGCGCATGGAACACCGGGTTTCGAGCTAGATGGATACTACTCATGTTGTCACAATAAAGGAGAATCGGATCCTTGATGGGAACACCTAGATACCTCAATATTCGTTTCAGCCAAATGGCTTCACATGCAGCGGCAACCGCGCCCCTATACTCGGTTTTTGTGCTCGATAATGCAACTGTCAGCTGCTTCTTACTGATCCATGAGATGGCTCCACTGCCGAGGGAGAAGACGAATCTGGATGTCGATCGTCTATTGGCCTTGTAGCCGGCCCGGTCTGCATCTATGTACCCTTCGAGTCGAACGATCATGTTAGTCTTATACATGATGTTGTAATCCATCGTTCCACGGATGTACTTGAGTACTGTCTTAGCACAATCCTAATGAATATCCCAAGGTTTCTGCATAAATTGTCTAAGTAAACCGACATGATAGCTGAGGTCGGGTCGTGTGATGGTAAGATAGATTAAGTTATCGATCAGTTGACAATACTGAGTCGCCTCGCACTCTTCTGTTCTGGAGTCGGCATCAAGCTTGAGGTTTGGATCGAGAGGGGTTGACATAGGTTTGCACTTAGTCATCCTGAACTTGTAGAGCAAGTTGAGGATGTACTACCGCTAAGAGATCATAATCCTGACTAGTGTCCTAATTACTTCTATACCAAGGAAGTAATAGAGCTCGTGCATATCTTTCATTTTGAATCTACTGGATAGGAGTGATTTGACCTTACTAATGTCAGCTAGATTCTTTCCTCCGATGAGCAGATCCTCCACATATAGGATGATGAAAATTAGGTTGTCCGACTCGCTTCTAATGTAGAGAGAGTTATCCGATTTGGACATGTGGAAGCCGATTTGGTGAAGATACTAAGTGATCTTCGAGTGCCAAGCACGCAATGCTTGCTTGAGTCTGTACAATGGCTTCTTGAGTCGGCAGACTGTAGTCGGATGCTTGGTCGATTTGAAACCAGGTGGTTGAATCATGAAGACCCCGTCTTCTAATTTGTCTTGAAGGAAGGCGTTCTTTACATCCATTTGATGGAGTTGCCATCCTTTAGCAACTGCGAGTGCGAGGACTATCTGAACAATCGTCATCTTTGCCATTGGGACAAAGGTCTCCTCATAGTTGACTCCGTGTGTTTGATCATATTCCTTAGCTATGAGTCGTGCATTGTAGTAGTTCATTGAGCCGTCGACATTTTATTTTATTTTATATATCCATATGCAGCTGATCGCTTTCTTGTGTGGAGAACGGGGGACGAGATCCCCTGTCTCATTCTTGCATAACGCTTGCATCTCCTTGTTCATGGCTTCAATCCATCATGGATCCTTGGTTGTCTTGGAAAATGTTTCCGGTGCTCGGACTGTTGCCACCTTCATCATAAAGGCTTAGTGATATGCCATATAGTTGTCGTAGCCGAATCGAGGGTGAGTGAGTGAGTGACTGAGAGTGAGTGATATATTACCTACTTACCGACCCCTTTGGATGGATGGATGGATGGATGGATTGGATGGATCATGGAGCCTTCCCTTCATGGTTTTCTTTCAAACCTTTATTTATTTATTATGTGTCTACATCGCCGCCTCCACCCATCCACCCTACTTACTTACTTACTTCCTTCCTTCCTCCTTCCTTACTATCCCCTCCTCCCCCTTTCACCCTTTCTCCCTTTCTTTTTTATTAACGCAAAACGCTACAACAGATTCAGAGAAATGAAATGTTTTGCTGCCGTAGCCCCATGGGATTCGCAAGAATGAATGAACTCTGACAAGATCATCTCTGTCTCCCTCCTCAAATGCTTGAAACCCTAACAATCTTCTCAAAACCCTACGTCTTGGAAATCCCAATCCCGACTTTTGTAATCCGCTCACTGTTCCCTTACATTTTATTTTACATTGGAATTGGGTCGAGGAGCTACAATCGAACGCCTGCATTTCGTTCATTGAATCTTTAATTCCTGCTCAAAACGCTCAAGAGTTTGCTGCAATACTCCCAACCTTCTGTCGCCAAATCTCCCTGACCTCTGAGGATCAAAACCCCTGGTTATCTCCGAAAATCTACTCCGTTTCTATTGCCCTTTCATGGTTCGTAAGTATTGAAGATCATGCATACCTCCTCCTGGACCCATATCGTCATAACCACAATCGCTCTCTCGCTACAGATAACCTCCGTTTTCACAACTTCTAATACAGAGGACTGTCTTAATGGTCGAACTCTACCTCAGAGAACTCATTCAGCTTCCATCTCCGAATTTGGAGCTGTTGGAGATGGCATCAAACTCAATACTAAAGCTTTTCAAGAAGCCATGGCTTATCTTCGAAGCTTTTCCTCTAGTGGAGGATCACAACTTAATATTACTCGAGGAATTTGGCTCACTGGGAGTTTCAACCTTACAAGTAATTTCACTCTCTATCTAGAGAAGGATGCAGTGATATTGGGCTCCCAAGTAAGTGTTCTACTTCACTTGTTTTATGTTAAGATTTTGGTTTCTGTATGTAAAAGAATTGATTTTTTGAGATTCTAATGATTTGTTTGGTCATTTTTATTTAATGAGTATGTTCATTGGTTGGTTTTTGGATGTAAAGAATTTGTTCATCTTTTTTGTTTTCCACATTAGTTCATTGTTTTAAGGTTTCTTCTTGTATTTAACTGGTTTTTTTCAGGGCAATTTGGTTTTTGTTTTTTAGGATTTGGGTTTTGTGTGTGATTTGACTCTCTGGGAGTATTAACCTTACAAGTAATTTCGCTATCTGTCTAAAGAAAGGTGCCTGCACTGATATTGGTTTGCCAAGTAAGTATTCTCTTTTACTTTCTCGTAGGGCTTGTTTTTTTTACATGTAAAGAATTGTGTCTTTGTTTTCTAGGGTTTGTTTTTTGTGTTTTAACAAATTGGTTCTTTGTTTTTTTGGGTGTGATTTTCATATGTAATTTGGTTATTTGATTTTGTTATGGTGTGGTTCTGTATGTTATTTCATTCATTCTTTATATTTTGTATGCAATTTTGTTCTTGTCTTTCTCATTTTAGTTTTTATATGTAATATGGTTGTTTTGTTTTTAAGGGTTTGCCATTGTATGCAATTTTGTTTTAGGCTTCTCTAGTTCTTTTCTTGTGTTCAATTTAGTTGGTTATTTTTGAGGTTTTGGTTTTGTGTGTATTATCCATAAATAAATGTTTTTTTAACATGCTTATGAGGAATTTTTCAGTCTCAACATTGATTCAAGTGTTCTTTGTTATCTAACAGAACCCCGAGGATTGGCCCATAATAGATCCTTTGCCATCATATGGTAGAGGTCGAGAACGACCTGGTGGAAGATACATCAGTTTGATCCACGGAGAGAATCTTACTGATGTGGTAATAACAGGTAAATGATCCAAGTTTCTAGTCTATGCTATGTTTCATTGTTTTTTTAAAACCATATTTTTGTTTTGTTTTGATTTGATTCATAGTTGAAAATTTGCTGATAACCCATAGATTTTACTCTACAAATAGTTATCCTTGCTGCTATCCTTGGTTTTAACAATCATCCAGAATCATAACATTTTTTTCTCGATTCATTAGCTATACTGGTTTGCTTTTCCTATATTATAGGTGATAATGGCACTATTGATGGGCAAGGATCAGTCTGGTGGGAAATGTGGTACAATCGCACATTAAAGTATACTCGTGGACACTTAGTGGAACTTATGAGTTCTGAGAAGATCATCATCTCCAACATTGTGTTAAGAAATTCACCATTCTGGAACATTCATCCGGTGTATTGTAGGTATTGACTAGAACCCTTGTTTGTTTTTCTCTATTCCTCAATGGTATGGGGAATTGAACTCTAAATCTATGGACTATATAAACCTATACGTATAGGGCAAGCAACTATCTAAAGCACTCAGTTAAGTTTTTCATCTTTAAAGTTAAAATGTGAAGATATATCGTTCTTTGTATGTCTCAGTGATGTAATAATCAAAGGTGTGTCAATCTTTGCTCCGAGCACAGCACCCAACACAGATGGCATAGACCCAGGTGTGGATGATGTTTATTGAATTTTGTTTTATGCAATACACATTTTTGATATATACATGACATATGTAAATTCATATAACATACATATATTGATGTTTGGGAAATTGCGGAAAGTTAGGGGCTATTTTGTGTGTATTGTGTCCTTTAGTTTAGTTATAGCATGAAATTAAATAGCTTCACATATTCTACCTTTTACAGACTCGAGTACCAATGTCTGTATAGAGGATTGCTACATAAGCAATGGGGATGATTTGATTTCCCTAAAGAGCGGGTGGGATGAATATGGAATCGCAATGGGCCGGCCGACTGCAAACATAATCATCCGGCGTATCATGGGAACGACCCCCTTCTCAGGAATTGCGATCGGGAGTGAAATGTCTGGTGGCGTGAATAATGTTTATGTGACAGACATTCACCTGTTCGGAACAGGAACTGGTATCCGATTAAAAACTGCCCCTGGACGTGGTGGCTATATCCGCAATATCACCATCTCAGGAATGACAATGGAGAATGTTGTGAAAGCCATTGATATCACTGCAAATGCTGGAGAGCATCCTGATACTAATTTTGATCCTGATGTCTTACCCCTTGTTAGTGGAGTGGTTCTTGAGAATATAGTCGGCCGTGGGGTCTCGTTAGCAGGTAGACTTTTGGGTCTCGAAGCATCGCCTCTTTTGAACATATGCTTATCAAATATCTTTCTTAATGTCACTCAGCCAAGTGCATGGTTGTGTTCATATGTGGAGGGTGTTGCATCCTCTGTATATCCTCTCATGTGTCCAAAGCTTAATACCTCCGAAGATCAGCTTTGTGGTAACTTTAACAGTCTTCTCCCTAGTGGAATATAAATAAGACAAGAAGCATGATTTGGAGGGGGGGGGACAAACAAAATGTACTCAAATTTAGATGTTCACGTTGTATATTTTATGTCTGGAAAAGAATGGAGGTTGGGGGAATATGTAAATCTTCCTCCTTATAACCAACCCATTGGAAAGCAAGAGTTACTTTCCATCAATAGTAAAGAAAAAGTTTTATCTTGAAAATGCTTCTTTCTATCTATGGTAGTTTTCCAAGTGATTTATTTGTCTGCATTTTTCTTGTGTAACACCAGTGTCATACATTTTTTATATGTTCATAATGGTCCAATAGAAATTTCAACAAGTGATGATATTTTTGCAATGCCAATGTCACATCTTGTGATATATAATTGGAGGATCAAGATTATACATGTTGCAGTAAATTCAACACCATCTTCAAACCATTAAGTTCTGCAGAAATATTTTAGTTTGGTCCCATGGGTCATATTTCTCTCTCTCTCTCTCTCTCACACACACACACACACACACAAAACAAAATGCTTGTGTTAAAACATATGAAGGAACATTGAGAAATAAGGTTAAGGATGTGCCTAAAGATGTAAAGATAGGTGCAGTCTCTCTCGTTCTAGACCCTAACTCTACTAAGAGTGTCATCTCTTCCATACCTTTTCTTCGTGAGTGCATTACGAAGTTCGTCCAAATTGGTTTATAGTTAGACTACCAATGTATTTCTTGCTATTGAGAGACAAGCTCAACATGAGCCAGGTTTGCTAAAGGCTAGTAGGCTAGATCGGCTGAAGAAGCTGACAATCGAGTCGGTTGAGGAAGATCGGCTGAAGAAGTCGACAACTAGATTGGGTTGCGGTAGGTAGGCCGTTAGAGGCCTACATTCCTATTTTAGTAAATCGGAATACTATAGACATCTAGTGTCAGAGCTCACATGTGAGCATTCAAGTACTTGTCAATACTTGAGTTAGCCTATGTCAGAGGCTTGTATATAAAGTGCTTTATGAGCACATTGTTTGGTATCGAGTCCTTTCTTGAAATAGAGTTGCCTTGTTTGCTCACCGAGTCTTTCTCTCTCCCCTTGTGTACTTTCCATTCTTTGTTTACCTAACTGTGTGCTGTTGTTCGACCGTGTTGGCTATGTCTTGTGTACGCACTTCTGGAACTAATTCTTCACATGGTATCAGAGCACGAGGGTTGAGAATTTGCTATAGCCGACAAGCATATCAACACAGACAAGCCTTGATTTCCGGAGAAAACTGACAAGAACATGGACAGAGGAATGAGCAGCTCCCTACCGATAGCAAAGCTCAACAAGAGCAACTATGCATCTTGGGCATACAAGCTGCACCAGTATATGCTCGGATGCGAGTACTGAAGTTATGTGGAAGGAGTGAATGACGTATCGTCGGAGCCATCACACAAACTTTCCAACCTAGGAGCATGTAGCAAGCCGAGTCTTGTACTGCTTCGCGTCTTGTGTGGGTGATCACATGCTCAACTACATTAGGGATGCGAAGTCGTCGAAGGGTGCTTGGGGGAACGTGAAGAGGATCTTCATTGCCAGCGCCACAACCCTGAAGTTGCAACTCCGCCAAGCGCTCAACAATGTTCGACAAGGAGGTATGTCGGTCATTGACTACACCAAGATCTAACAAATCTGTGATTTGCTGGAATCCATCAATGTCTCAGTAGATGAAGACAAGATGGTGCATATTTGTCTTTGTGGTTTAGTGTAGAAATACGAGCCTATTTGGATGACCATCTGCATGAGGGAGAAGGCATTGTCCTTTTTCGACTTGTAGTTGAAGCTCCTTGTAGAGGAGAACCACATGGGTGCGTCGACGAGCACACATGCTGGTAGATAGGCCTCGTGGTTGTGGTGGATGAGGTGGATCGGCACGCAATGGAGGCGGCTGACAAGAGCAAAATCAAAGGCACAGAGGAAGTGCCGACAACAGTGGACCCTCCACAAGCAGGGGGAGTCAAGGTGGAGCCGTAAGCCGGCAAAACAAAGCCACCAACTGTTGGTATTGTGGTCAGAAGGGCCACAAGGAGAGCGAGTGTTGGAAGAAACATGCTGATTCAGACAAAGCCGAATCCAAGTATGTCGAGAATAGTTGTCTACGAATGTGACATAGTATTGACATCCTCTGAATGTTGCTATCTATGCTAGTCCCCACACGTTTAAGTGGATCACATCTAGGAGGCCTTTGCTCAGGTTTAGCTTTTCATGGGTGCCGATGTTGTTTGCTAAATTCGCAAGCTTCACACACAACTTCTTTCTCTTTCAAATTGAAGATCAGGAGACCGATGACGCCCCCTTTCGATTACATCGCCTTGAGTTTCTAGAGATTGATGTGGCCAATTCTCTTGTGCCACAACTTTATAAGACCTTATCCTCACGTGTGAACGTGAATTCTGTAGTGAGCACCATAAGAGCTTATGCTCACGAGCGTGAGTAGTATAGTGAGAGAAAGCATAAAGTCTATAGATAGAAAAAACTACTCATGCACATCTAGTGTGCATAAACACTTTAGTTAGGAGAAAAAGCATGATAGAAAAAGCTACTCATGCACATCTAGTGTGCATGAACACTTTAGTTAGGAGAAAAAGCATGATAGAAAAAGCTACTCATGCACCTCTAGTGTGCATGAACACTTTAGTTAGGAGAAAAAGCATGATAGAAAAAGCTACTCATGCACCTCTAGTGTGCATGAACCCTTTAGTTAGAAGAAAAAGCATGATGCTTGCCATGTGGTAAGCTATACTTAGCCTCTCCCATCACTATATAAGAAGGGGAGCAAAATGTAATTACTTGTATTTTCAGGAATGATTAGGGTTCTAAATATTGATTAATCTAATACAATATACTTATGGGATTCAAAAATGTTCTATATCTCTCTCTTACAATCTATTCATTAATCTTTCTGTCTCAAATTTCTCCTCCTCCACGTCCAAAACCTCGACGGTTTACACCCTAGTCACGCAACGATTCGGTGCCGAAAGGCACGTCACTAATACAGAGGAACTAATGGAATGGATCATGGAGATGCGGGAAGTGAAGAAAGTGGGTTGGAATTAACGGTCGACATAATGGGAGAAATAGAGGATACTACGGATGAAGGAGAATAACAAGCACCAGAAACTTTGGCACATACTGAAGGATATGCAGGTTCGGAGAAGGCGAGTGTCGTAGTGTACTTCGTATACTACAAAAAACGTATGGAGTACTGGATTGAATAACTATGAAGAAAAAAAAAGGAAAAAAATGTTGAAACATTATTACATACATAGGGTAGGGTTCAAACCTTGTACCTCTATGTTAATAATTTGAAGCCTTGCCATTATACTAACTTGTCATGAGTAATATAATTATACTTTTAGTATATATAATAGCTTATCATCATGTGCAAATTCTATAATGAGCACTATAAGAGCTTGTCCTCACGTGCATGAATACTATAGTGAGAGAAAGCATAAAGTCTATATAGATAGAAAACGCTACTCATGCACATCTAGTGTGCATGAACACTTTCATTAGAAGAAAAAGCATGATGCTTGCTACGTGGTAAGCTATACTTAGCCTCTCCAATCACTATATAAGGAGGGGAGAAAAATGTGATTGGTGGTTGAATTTTTGGGAATTATTAGGGTTCTAAATATTGATTAATCTAATACACTATACTCGTGGGATTCAGGAATTTTCTATATCTCTCTCTTACCATCTGTGCATTAATCTTTCTGTTTCAAATTTCTCCTCCCTCCTAGTCCAAAACCTTGACAAATTACACTCGACTCATGCAATGATCCGGTGTCGAAAGGCACGACAGTGGAGTGAAAAATGGCGGCAAGTGAGCGATTGATTGCAGTAGTGGAGCAAACAATGAAGGTAAGTGAGCGATTGCAACAACGGCGCAAACAATGGAAGTAAGTAATCGAGTGTAGTAGTGGAATTGGAGGCAGAAATACGGGTAGCGGAGGTGATGACTATAGGTGCCAACAATACTTGTAGATGCAGGAATGAGCGATCGCAATGATGGTACAAACAAAGGAAGTATTGACTGATTGCAATAGCGGAGCGAATAGTGGTGGTAAGGATCTATTGCAACAGAATGTTCTAATGTAGAGGTGGTGTGGAGCAATTGCAATAGGAAGGCATGGAGAGGCGGTGTGGAGAAATTGCAACAGAAATTCATAGACAGGCGGTAAGGAGCGATTGAAGCAACAATAACATTTCTGAGGAAAGGAAGGTTGTTGAGGAATGATTTGTGAGGAATACCCCAAGTCACATGTTACCAATGCGATTGATCATGCATAATGGGACATTGAATCCACCTAGGAATTGGCTATATATCTAACCCTTCTAATACTAACATTTATGGTACACATTTAATTCTAACTTTATCTTATTGTGAAATGCTCAAGATGTGAAATGCTCTCAAGAATAGCCTCCCTTCCATTACGTTCCAAGTTACATTTTATAGACTACTCTTAGCGTGGAGGGTGTTCTCCCGCTCCAATTAGCTCTTCTAATTATGGGGGCTTGGTAGGGGTCTATTTTGGGTGTGGTCCATGGGGCTTGGTAGGGGCCTAATTTGGGTGTGGTCCATGTGACCGCCACAGTTCCCCCTTATAAAAACAAAGTTATTGTGCGGTCGGATCGCGACGGGGCGTGAACGACGGTTCTAGGCGGGGGGGATGACACGGGCGTGGGCGTGGGCGTGGGCGTGGGCATGAGCGTGGGCATGAGCGTGGGCATGAGCGTGGGCGGGGGCGATGGTAGCTGATGGAAGGGCTTCATGCGAGACTGGTGGGCAAAGGTAGAGTGGTTGTTAGAGGCGCGGTAGAGCAGATATGTAGTGTTGCGTATCTGCTTTTGAACTTCGAAGGGACCGATCCATCGGTGCATGAGTGACTTGTTGAGGCCATGACGACAGATGGGGAAATAAACGAGGACTTTGTCGCTGACGTGGTATTGATGGTTGGCGTGGCTTGCATCGTGTTGTCGTTTTTGGTGTAGTTGTGCTTGGTGCAGGTTGCTTGTGATGGCTTTGCGGAGGAGGGGCTGGAGTTGTTGCAGGTGGGACCACCAGGACACTGCGTCAGAGTGGAGTCGTGTGATTGGTTGCGGGACTGCCACTTCTAGGGGTAAGCGCGGGTCCCTTCCGTAAAGGGCCTGAAATGGGCTAATGCGGGTGGAGGCTTGCACAGTTGTGTTGTAGGCAAGCGTAACAAAGGGCAAGATCCGGTCCCAGGTCGAGTGCAGCGGATCAATGTAGGCCGAGATTTGTTGTTTTAAGGTTTGATTGAGGCGCTCCGTCAATCCATTCGTCTGCGGATGGTAGGGTGATGTGAATAATTGGTGGATTCCTAATTGTGTAGAAACGAGGCGTAGGAGCTCGCTGTTGAACTGGGGTCCTCGATCAGACAAGATTTGGAGTGGGCAACCATGGGGGAAGATGATTTTCTCCAATAGTTTGGAGGCGATGGTCATAGCCTTCGCATCTGGGATAGCGGCCGTCTCAGCCCAATGCGTCAAGTACTCAGTTATGACGAGGATGAATTTGTTCCCTTCTTGTGACTCGGGAAAGGGGCCCATAATGTCCCATCCGACGATTTCAAATGGAGCTTGAACTTGTATCGGATGTAAGAGGCCTTGAGCCACTTGAGGTGATTTGATGGCCTGACATAAGTTGCATGCTTTGATGTAGGAGGTGACATCGTGGCGTAGCCCCAACCAATAGAATTTGCAATGGATTTTGTGTAGCACCTTATGAAAACCCAAGTGGCCGGACAACGGGTGATCGTGGAAGAAACGAAGGTAAGATAGGCACAGTTGCTCAAGCACGTAGACTTGGGGTTCCATGCCTTGGCAAAAAAGCAGGACATTATCCTGGATCATGAATTGCTTGGTGAGGGATGATGTGGGCTCGGCTCATAGGCGGTGGCAGATGTCTTGGAATATTTTTTCGTGTTGTTGCATGTTGGCAATTTGGGACGAGGATATGGGGAAATCGATTGTGTCAGAGGCGATCTGGTTCGCTTGAAAGGATATGCGGGATAATCCATCGGCGACGATGTTCTGGGAACCACGGCGATAACGCAGAGTGAATGTGTAATCCTGTAGCGCCAAAGCCCAACGGAGTAAGCGACCGGGTGGATGAGCCTTCTTTATGAGGGAGAGCAATGGCTGATGGTCGATTTCGACTGATGTATTTGATCCGTGTAGGTATGGGTGGAAACGATGGTGAGCAACTCTTTTTCCGTTGTCGAGTAATTTTGTTCGGCTTTGGTAAGTGACCGACTTATGTAGGCAATTGGGCGGAGTTGGTCGTTGTCGTTGGATTGGAGCAAGACCACACCAAGGCCGACATTGGAGGCATCCGTCTGCAGATGGAAAGGCTTCGTGAAATCAGGGTGGGCTAAGAGGTTAGAGGCTTCGAGTGTTCGCTTGAGTTGTAGGAAACTGGATTCGCAGGCTTCGGTCCATAGGAAGGGTGCGTCTTTTTGCAGGAGCGCACGTAGTGGGGATGACAGGTTGGCTAGCCATGGGATGAAGCGAAGAGAGAACGTGAGGAGGCTGAGGAAGCGTTGAGGCTGCTTGACTGTGGTGGGGTGTGGGAGTTTTTGGATTGCTTTCGTCTTCTCTGGGTCCATTTGTACTCCGTCGAAGGAGATGAGGTATCCGAGGAAGCAGAGGCGCATACTACCCCATCGACACTTCTTCCATTGTAGCTGCAATCGATAGCGTTGAACACAAGTTAGGACCTCCCGAAGGACTTGAAGGTGGTCCGCCCAAGTGCTTGTACGTATCAGAATATCGTCTAGATAGATGATGACGACGCGGTGGGTGATGAGATCATCGAAGATGGTGTTAGCCATTCGTTGGAATGTGCTCCCAACATCGGATAGGCCGAAAGGCATCCGTGTGAACTGAAAAATGCCTTTCCTAGTGCGGAATGCAGTTTTGTGGGAATATTTAGGATTCATAGGGATCTGCCAATATCCCGAGGCCAGATCGAGGGAGGTGAAGTACTTTGATTTGCTGAGCTGGTCGAGGAGGTCGTCGTTACGAGGGAGAGGATATTGGTCATGGGTGGTGACATGGTTTAGTTATCGGAAGTCGACACAAAAACGGTAAGAGCCATCCCCTTTCTTTACCATGTGTGGCTCCGAGATCCACTCGCTCTTGGAAGGTGTGATAATCCCCTATTGTAGCATAGTTTTGACAGTGTTGTCGATGCGCTCGTGGTCGAGAGGCGAGTGATGTTGGGGAGTTGCGCTGATGGGGCGGGCGTTGCCTGTAGGAATCGTGTGGTGGATTGGAAAACGGACCGAGGGAGGTTTTGTAGGTGATGTAGATAGCGAGGGAAAGGTGGCTAGAAGCCGTCAGATGTCGTGGATGCGCTCTGTCGGTGATACCAGGTACTATGTGTTGCTGATGTGGGTGGTATCTCGCGGAGTAGTGAAGAGCATGATCGGAAGGTGATTGGGGAGGATGAGTTGTTGTGAGGAGAAATCGAGAATAGGCTTGACTATGGAGGAACCAATCACAGCCTAGGGTGATTGGGAACAACTGGCGCGGGAGGACGTAGAAACGATGTTGGATTTGGGCGGAACTGATGGTGAGCATGCACATGTCTTGCGTATGTGAGTGGTACAACCATTGTTGTTTGCCGAAGAGGATTTTAATGTGTGGTGCATGGCTCGTGGGAAGTTGTAATTGGGTGACTAAATCTGCGCTGATGGAAGAGATGATGAGCATGCACATGACTTGCGTATGTGAGTGGTACAACCATTGTTGTTTGCCGAAGAGGATTTTAATGTGTGGTGCGTGGCTTGTGGGAAGTTGTAATTGGGTGACTACATTTGCGCTGATGGAAGAGATGATGCTGCCAGAGTCGAGGAGAACTTCTTGGGTTGTGTGCTAGAGGCGGGCGATTGTGGTACAAACGGGCGAAGTGGATGACGTGGAAGCGTGGACATGCGGGGTCGACTCGATCGTGGTATAAATGGGAGAAGTTGATGACGTGGAGGCGTGGACGTGCGAGGGCGGCTCGATCGTGGAGAAACGGGAGAAGTTGATGACGTGGAGGTGTGGACGTGCGGGGGTCGCTCTCCCTACGGCACCCCGCGTATTAGTTTTCCGGGAGTTCAGAGAGGGAGGTAGCGTCGGCTAATTGGACGTTCTGCTTCTGTTGGTGATTTTGCCACTTTCGTCAGTGACGCCGAATGTGGCCCTAGTTGTTGCAGTAGAAACATTTGGGGCGTCCCTGGCTATCTCGTTCGGGCAATGCACGCTTGGCATGTAATTGCGCGTTCTAGATGTCGATGTCCATGGGAGTGGTGGCTGGCATAGTGTTTGTATGATCATGACTGAGATTACCTGGTGTGTGCATGTCGTGCGCGTCTGCAGCTTCGATGCGTTGGGCGGTGAGGATGGCTTCGTGTAGTCTCGTCGGGCCTTGATCGCGTACATGGCGGCGGAGGTCATGTTGGATACGCGGCCAAAAGAAAAACAACTTCATGTCTTCCGACATGTTGGCGTTAGCCCGACGTAGGATCTGCACAATCCGAACCACGAACTGGGTGATGGGTTCGTGTGGCTGTTGGCCAATTGACTCGAGTTGTTGTAGGGCTGTCTGGCGGGAGTCTTGAAGAGCAAAATTCCGAATCATGGCTACCCGTAACAAATCCCAGTCGTTGTGTGTCTCTTCGGGTTGTTGGACGAGCCATGTTGCTGTGATATTCTCGAGGAATGTCTTCATTTCCATTGCCTTTCGGGGGTGTGGCCACTGGTGGTAACTGGCCACCATTTTGAAATGATCCAGCCAAGAGAGGACATCTTCCGATGGTAGGCCAGAGAATGGTTTTTGGCGAACTCGAGGGTCCAGGAGATTCTGTTGTGGCTCGGATCGTGCTGAAAGAAATGACAACATGGCTTGGTTAGTATGGTTAACTTGTAAAATAATGTTGGACAGGGCTTGAACCAGTTGGTCGATTGGCGATGTGGGCTGATGTTCGTGAATTTGTTGTTGTAGGAATTCCGGATTCATTGAGTTTACGTTGCCGCCGTTGTTGTCGTGTTGCATCGTGGCGTGTGTTGTTGGGGTTGTGAGTTGGGGTTGCTCTACCCTGCTTCTCCACCAAGATGTGAAATGCTCTCAAGAATAGCCTCCCTTCCATTACGTTCCAAGTTACATTTTATAGACTACTCTTAGCGTGGAGGGTGTTCTCCCGCTCCAATTAGCTCTTCTAATTATGGGGGCTTGGTAGGGGCCTAATTTGGGTGTGGTCCATGTGACCGCCACATTATATCACATTTTGATAATCCCTAAAATTGCTAAACAAGTAAATTAGATTCAACTTTTTGCATAGCTAATTAGTTATTTCAAGGACACAACTAATTGCTCCCATTCTCATGCTTTCACCAATACAACACATGCAATATATAGATACGCGCGCGCGCGCACACACACACACACAGAGGCCTAGGTCCTCGAAGGTACACATGATACACAAGTACACACAAGTGTAGATGTACCTACACCTAATTCCTAATACATGTACACATATCACACATATATAGCACAAACATAATGCGCACATGCATAAATACACACACACGCACACATATAAAGAATATACATACATACATACATACATACATACATACATAAACAAACACACACATATGTATAGAATATACATACACACATGCAAACACATAAATATACACATATGTATGATGTATGGCTATATGAAAAGTGATAGATGGCCCATTCTATTGGTTGGTCAAAGATGAAGAATCTATTATCAGTGTTTGACCATCACAGGGATGATGAAGATAAATGTTTAGACATTGTTATTGTGAGAGAAGATCTCACATGTGTAAAGATTTGAGTGGAAATAAATGAAGACGGTGTATTTTATGAACTAGTTTCCTATGTGTATGCAAAAACAATATTTTGAATGTGAAACGAGAAAAGAAATGGCATTTAAAAGAAATATAAGTCTATATCAAGCTTGGTATGGATAACGACAAAAACTATCTTCAAAAGAATCATGCACTAATGTTGAGGGTTCATCTTTAATTCAAGCCATTGGCAACTTTAAAAATACATTTCCAATTGAAATAATTAAGGATAAGATTCCTAGAGATGTTTTAGGTATATCGATGATCGAATGTTATGAAAAACAGTATCTTGGGTCAACCTCGACTATTTACCCTCTCATGATAGAAGAAGTCGAGTTGACCACTTCACCTGCACTCCTTCGTTCGTTGTTGTTCCAGTTCCCAATGAGGACCGCACATGGTTGCTCACACCCATTGTTGTTCCAGTTCCCGGTGAGGGCCGCACATGGTCGCTCACGCCCGTTGGTGTTCCATTTCCCGGTGTGGACCGTACATGGTCGCTCACGTTCGTTGGTGCTCCAATTCTCGCTCACCCCTACACCACGCTTTCGAAAAGGCGGTCATAAAGGCGAGGATAATGTCACGCCACAGTGATTAGTTGGTGAGGATTGAACTTATAACCTCAGTTCAACAAGAAACACGTTCGCGTTCACAAGTGGATAGCGCATTCCACTTAACACGTTCGTGTTCAGAAGTAGAAGGATCACGCAAAAATGGAAGGATAAGGAATATTCCCTCAAATTTTGGGGTTTAGATACTCTATTCACAAAACGTAATGATACTAGTATCCCATGTTCTCAAAATGTCGTTGGAAAACCTCAAAAAATCATCATTTCCTAAACTTTGAAAAACGCTAAAATTATGCTATAATCGAAATGGTACAATGTCCACTATCACTGAGAAGTCAAGAAGTGATGTATTTTGTAACAAACAATGTCTGTACATAGCAATAATATTTCTAAACATAATTTACGCATATTTCGAGTATTACAAATGACACTCTCTTACATTAGATACCAAAATATCATTGAGGAGTGTCAAATTTACAAAACTCACTTGAATCATGATCTAGAGTCGCTACTATAACTAATATACAATGTAGATTGTTCCTTGTCATCTTCGGATGTACCTATTAAGGCATTGTCTTCATCTAAAACTAGATGTTGACATTCCATGTTATGTATAGACGATCTATATCACCAATGTCTAGGCATGAAGTGCTACGAATATTTCTTTTCCTCTTTCTATTCCCCCTTGACCGTGGACATTCCATCATCTCTAAAGCATACTTGCCGGTAAAGGCAATTTTGCTTTTAGTGTTGTACCAATGCACCTTTTGTAGACTGGATTTGGCTTTGGTTCTCATGCATCACCACATCTAAAACCTTACCAATCCAAAATTGATGTCCTAACTCATTATCATTAGCAGGTGTAGCAATTAACATACCCACCTTCAATTCTTGCAAGTTCCCTTGCCACCTTGCTTCCGCTGTTTTTGTCAGCCTGGGTCCAACATATATGTCCCTTTGTGTGGATGGAGCAAGCTATCATTAATCGCATTAGGTGCAAGAGGAGAAGTCTGAAAATTACGACACTGTTGTATATTCTAGGTGAAGGGTATTTGCACGGTCCAAGTACCAAGGACACAATTGTCAACAATTTGTTCTTGATCTTTAAAGAACACATCCCACCATGATGTGTCTTGTTCCCCAACATACTTCATCGCATTGTCAATGTGCTTGCGTTTGTCTTACAGCGCTTGCATCCAAACATCCTTTGGATTATCAGCTAGTACATTAGTGACAACTTTCTTAGTCTCAATCGACATTTATCTTGCACCATAAATAAAAGTTGAAGGCATATGAAGTAGAAATTGACACCCGCCTTTAGGCTCCCATTTGAGGGAGGATGAATATTGCTTTGCATATAATAATGTACAACCACTATGATTATTTTTATTTATTAAGAATACGTGGTTGAAACTTATATTATTTAAGGGCGCTAACACTTTGGCATTTCGCTCACCACCATCTAATATGTATCTCTTGAAATCATATATTTCCTTCAAGAGTTCCACGATTGGGCGTGGTGTATATGCATCACGAGTGATGTCGAACAACTTAGGTAACGTAAAAGCATCATATCATGATAACTGCCTAGAGAAGTTACTGAACATCTCATCGATATGGTCATGTGTGTGACCAACCAATAGAAAGTTAACCTTCACTTTCCTAAAAATTCCTTGGTTCACCAACATACTTAGATAACCAAACACCGTAGAATTTTTGTTTTCCCGAGCAATATTGTCTAGTTGGATATATAAAACCGACGACAAAGACTACCCCCAAGACATCAATACTTTTTGAATCACAGTGACTGTTAATTTAGGGTCATTGTGGACATTTGGGTAGGTGACGAAGACATGAGGCTTCACACTTCCATTATAGGCTAAACAACCCACCAAATGCATCTGCACGAGACAATCGTCGTTGACATATTTAGGAAGACGTTTAAGATGAGGTAGACACGTCTTCTTTTGGTCCATTCCATCTATCATTAAACACATGTACTTAGTTGGATTGTTTATCGACTTTTCCCTATGGCGCATAGCTCTTTTTCGCTCTAATGCTTGGGTGTCTCGGTGATCTTGTAACAATTTCTTATTTAGCTCCTTCTTTGTCGTTGTCTTTGCCCCTTTACACACGCTCTTTAGGTTTGCACATACTGAACAATACCCCATACGTACTTTATGAGGTATAATAACATTACTAAAGTGCAATGTCCACAACCTTGTGAACTGACTGTAGGTGACATACTTGTCGCAACAAGTTGACATTTCCAATCTATAGGAATCATAAACTTCTTGACGTGTATAATTGTCAGAGAGATGCAACCTACCAGTAGTTGGCATTATCTCACATTTGAACTTGAAGTATGTCTTCATCCAACAGATCGCATTTCTACCTGATGCACCATGCATACTTGGCAAATTATCATCCTCAATGGGATTGTTGGTGTTTAAAAGTCTTTGTTGCACTCTATGTAATCTCATGTTGCTAACACAAAGTGCGATCTTGAATGCCACTCTACAACATTGTCGTGCCGTAAAAAGGTAATACTCGAAAGAGATCGAGATATCTAAGGCTTTGTCTAACACCATCTTGTTAGGAAACAGGTCCCTCCGGATGGGAAGTGAGAAGAACAGTGCTGATGAGCAACTCGGCCTCGGCCAATAGGCCTCGGCCGAATCCGGATGTGGAGTACCCGGCAACGGAAGACCCAGTGAGAAGCGGATGACGAGTACCCGGCAATGGAAGACCCGGTGAGAATTGGATGACGAGTACCTGGCAAGCAAGGCCCGGTGAGAACCGGATGACGAGTGCCCGGCAAGCGCCGGATGATGCAGGCCCGGTGAGGACTGCTCACCGGATGAAGGGACATATTCATAAATATGTTTCTGAGAGTCCATCGTGGCTATATTTGCAAATAGCCAAAAAGTCATTTTAGTATAAAGATGACTTAGGGCGAACTTAGTGTAATATAGTGGTCATTCTTGTTGGTGCAAGATTTGAGTGCGTAACTGTGTAGAGAGAGAGAGAGAGAGGAAGAGGTCGTTGCCTCTGCTTTAACCGTCGCCTGTGGCGAAGATAGCAAGCTCCAGGTCGTTGCCTCGATGCTTTACTATTGTACATTGTGATATAGTGATAGTTTGCAGTCTGTGGGCTGCCGTGGTTTTTCCCTAGTTTGGGTTTTCCACGTTAACATCTTGTGTACTCTTCTCTTCACTGTGTCATGCGTACCTTACCCATTTTCTATGTTTTGATCCTAGACTCATTTGTGGCCGAGCGTTGTTTTCGGGAGCGTGTAGTCCTTTCACATCTGTAAATGTGTCATAAGATAGGTGTTTTGTTCATCACCATTGAGTGAAAAATAGTAACGTCTCAAAGACCGCAAGTTTTGCTTTCCAATCATCACCATACACCCACGAGCGCAACATGTCTTTTTAACATCTACGGTAAGTTGAGCCTCAGATGTCACTAAAGCAAATTGTTCTCGACTAATACGTCTTGAGACCCTTTCAAGCTATGTCTTGTCATCCTTAGTTGATATTGGTGTGTCCTCCTCTTGGCGCACATTTGTTCTCTGTTGCTGGGTAGAAATACTTTCGGGACTTTGACAATCACCTACATTCTCACCCGAGTCTGTGTATGGGAGCCCATGAGCTGGGGAGCCGGTCAGCCAGATCCACCAGTAACCGGAAGCCTAGTAGCAGCGCTAGACTACTAGGAAGTTAATGTCTCATAGTTAGTGTCAGACGCTTGTGTGAGCATTGAAGTACACCATACTTCTGTCAGTCCGTATGGACTTGTATAAAAGTGTTCACTGAACACATACGATGTACCGATTGAGTAATATTTTGAATTGAGTTTTTGTGTGCTCTCTCTCTCTATCTGTCCCGTGTACTGTGTATATTCTAAGCTCTCCATTAAACCTGCGTTTTTGTGTTCGGTTTTCTATTGCTTCCGCACGTTGTCGCGTTGTTATGCGCGTGCGTGGAGAAAGGCGGGACCACGGGGGTCTTGGACTAGGGAGTGACGGAGCGTAGGAAGCCGCGCTTCACTCCTTTCGGGGCACCCCAGGAGCACACCGGAAGCAACCGGAGGGAGAGAGAGAGAGAGAGAGCAGGCGCTTAACATTGACACTCGCACGAACATGTACATAAGCAAGAAAGAAACACTAAGACACATAGACGCACACCAACAGAGACCCGAATATGCACAACCACATGTATATGTATTTACAAGACAATGAGAATCAACACCGACTTCAAGCCAGACCTAGGCCGCACGAGATACAACCGTTGTCTACTGCCAAGCCGTCGGTCGGGGAGCTCTCGGGCTTGTCGTGCCGAACGGGGTCTTGCACAGAGTATAGGGCAGAAAACTGTAACGCTAGATGCCAAGGCTCGACGCAGAGAAGGACGAAGGAGAAGAAAAGAAAAGAGGCGAGCAAGAAGAAGAAACCCTAAAACAAGAGAGAGAGAGAGAGAGAACGTCACTCCGTCTAACGGTATACCCTACTAATACAAAATGGGCAACCCTTCTACAAGGGACCATCCCTTCCTTTTATAGAATAAGGAGAGGGATGCGTTACAATGTGGGATAAATCCCGATTTACATGGGATTCTTCGTCCCGACTTAACTCCTATTATTCACACAATTACACAAGGGTGAGTGCACATGGTGCACCCTGCCGATGTAGCCAATATTTCCCGGTTTCCGCCTCTGGCCGAAATTCTTCACGACAATACTATTCTTTTACATGGTATCAGAGCGCGAGGGTTGAGAACCTTTGCAACTGACATAGCTTGAAAAGAAAACTAATCAAGGAGAACAAAAAAGAAAAAACAAATGGATAGAGGCATGACTAGCTCGCTTCCTACCGAGAAGCTCGACAGAAACAACTACGCGTCTTGCTCCTACAAGATGCACCAACACTTGCTCGGGCATGGTTATTGGAGCTATGTCGATAGAGCAAATGACACATCACCCGAATTGACACACAGAGATTTCCCGGTGTGGGAACAGTCGGGGAGCAGAGTATTGTATTGCTTCGCGTCTTGTGTGGGCGAACAGCTCCTAAGCTACATTCGGGATGCAAAAACACCAAAAGATGCTTGGGGAAATCTGAAGAAGATTTTCGCCGCAAGCACTACAGCCAGGAAGCTTCAACTCCGATAGGAGCTGAGAAACCTACGACAACGCGACTTTTCAGTGGCAAACTACACCTCCAAAATCAAGGACATTTGCAACTCTTTGGTCTCCATCGATGTGAATATCGAAGAAGCCGATATGGTGCAAATCTGTCTCGGAGGTTTGGTGTCAAAGTTCGGAGTGTTCCGAACTTCTGTGTGTACACGGGAGAATAGACCGTCATTTTTCGACTTACAGTCGATGCTCCTTGTAGAGGAGAACCACGCCAGTGCGTCAACAAGTGCACCCACTGACAACTAGATGTTGTACACAGAGGCGGATCGGCCCCGTGGGCGTGGTGGACGAGGCGGGTCAGCTCGCAATGGTAGCGGCCAGCAAGAGCATGAACAAAGGGACAGAGAAAGTGCCGACAGCAGTTCCGGACACTCCACAAGGAGAGGGAGTCAAGGCGGCGGCGGAGGCCGGCAAGCAAAGGCCGACACAGAATGCTGGTGTTGTGGTAAAAAGGGCCACAGAGAAAGTGAGTGTTGGAAGAAACGCGCCGATTTGGACAGATCCGGATCTGGCAAGGACGATAGAGAGAACCGACAATACTCACACTACGCAGAAGGATCGGGAGGATCCAAAACCGGAAAAGCTGGTAAAGGGCCAACCTTGGTGATGAAACACGAGGCTAACTCAATGAAGAAGACCACTTTCGAATCGAAGAAAGTGTGGTACGTTGATTTCACTGCGTCGAATCACATGACGAGCCAGAAAGAGTGGTTCTCTTTCTTGGAGAAACCGGAACAACCGGGAGTGGTCGAAACCGGAGACGACACTCCCGGTTTCCAGACGGAGATGAACAAGTCGGCGGTATGCCGACTGAAGAAGTAACTTTATGGCATGAAGCAAGCCCCCCGAGCTTGGAATGTGAAGATCACGCACCGGTTGCGTAAGATGAGGTTTGCGGCCTCCAAGTCCGACTCTTCGTTGTTCATCCGACAAGATCCAGACGGTCCGGTTTGCATCTTGCTGTATGTTGATGATCTAGTCATCACCGAACCCAAACTCGATGAAATCAGCGGAGTCAAGTCCTAGCTGTCGGACACATTTGAGATGAAGGACCTGGGGGACCTTCACTATTTCCTTGGGATCGAGGTGATCCAAACCTTCGACGGCATATTGCTCTCACAAAGACACTATGTGTTGAATATGATGTACAAGTTCGGCATGACGGAATGCCGACTGATCTCTAGTCCCCTGGACCGGAACTAGAAGCTCTATCCCGACTCCGGACCGGCCTGCAATGAGAAGTGGTTCCGACAAATCATCGGAAGCCTTATATATTTGACAATCACCCGACCCGACATCAGTTATCTGGTCGGCGTGATCAACCAATATATGCAGAAGCCAACCATGGAGCACCTTCTATGCGCGCATCAAACTTTGCGATATGTGAGCGGCACGAAGGACTGGGGACTGTTATACCGGCATGGTATAACCGAAGAGCTAGTTGGCTACACCGATGCTGACTGGGCCGGTGATGCATCGGATCGCCGATCCACCTCCGGCTATATGTTTTACCTTGGTCGCGCTGCTGTTGTGTGGAGCAGCAAAAAGCAGCCAACAGTGGCCCTTTCGAGCACTAAGGCTGAATACCGCGGCGCTACCATTGCTACCTGTGAAGCCATTTGGCTTTGGCGACTGCTGCAAGACCTGCGGATCGAGGTGTTGACCCCGATACTGATCTACTGCAACAACATAAGCAGCATGCAACTCGCCAAGAACCCCGTATTCCATGCTCGTACAAAGCACATAGAAGTGCACTACCACTTCGTGCGTGAGCGTGTCCTGAGCGGTGAAGTTGAACTTTGGTATGTTCATACAGATTGGCAAGTTGTCGACATCTTCACCAAATCGCTCGGATTGGACAAGTTGCAACACTTCATCGAAATGCTTGGTGTTCAACATCTCGACGTGCCACACTTGAGGGGGAGAACTAGCAACGACACCGGAACGGGCAAAGGCAAAGAGACTGTCGGTTACGCCAGTAAGGGAAGACCCGAGAAGGGGAGAGACAAGAAAAGAAAGGAGCCGAGTCGACAAAGGAAGTTGACATATCCGAACAAGTCGGAACCAGCGGCAGTGGCGATAAAGTCAAGAAGGACAGAGCCGCCAAGACCCGGACATGGTCCGATGTGGTGAAGGGCCTGGAACCAGAAAACGAATCGGGAGTGATTGATTCGGACAAGAGCTGGAACGAATCGGAGACAACCGATTCGGTTCAATAGACGAATTTGGAGGAAACAGATCATTCAAGGCCAAGATGACAAGAAGGTAGCGAAAGTCGACACCAACACGAAGGAATAGGCGAATCGGCAAGCACCGAAGTCACAACAGCGAGGGAGGTGAATTGGGCCTGTTGAATAGACAAGCCGATCGAGGAGGTCGAGGTGCGCAGAAACAGAAGGGTCGCGGCAAATGGGACCGGACCGGACGAGGAGCATGAGTGAGGCAGAGTGACGCCAGAAGGAGCCGGGTGGAAGGACCGGCTGCCATGGAGACTGACACTACAATCCGACTTCAAGTTGAGCTTGAGGGGGAGTGTTGAGGGGCAAGCTCAACCGGATCCGGATCGACTGAATAAGGCTGAGCCAGATCGGTGAGCCAGTGAGCAAGTGAGCCGGTGAGCTGTGGAGCCGGTTAGCCAGATCCACCAGTAACTAGAAGCCTAGTAGCAACCTAGACTACTAGGAAGTTAATGTCTCATAGTTAGTGTTAGATGCTTGTGTGAGCATTGAAGTACACCGTACTTCTGTTAGTCCGTATGGACTTGTATAAAAATGTTCACTGAACACATACGATGTACAGATTGAGTAATATTTTGAATTTCGTTTCTGTGTGCTCTCTCTCTCTATCTGTCCCGTGTACTGTGTATATTCTAAGCTCTCCATTAAACTTGCGTTTCTGTGTTTGGTTTTCTATTGCTTCCGCACGCTATTCTTTTACAAAGGCATCTTGTCATATTGACTAGACTGTCGAAGATTATATACTCCTCAACGGTGAAATTAGAATCTTGAGACCAATGGTATTCTTCTACCGAAAACCCCAGAGAAGGTGAGGAATCCGATGATAGTTGATATTCCTCAACAGAAAAGGGTGAATTATTTCCCATTGTTTGAGGTTCTAATATCCTTTATATTTCACTCCCTAAGCATACAAATTGTAAGACATACTTAAACTACAAATAGAATTCTAAGGAAATATATATATATTTTTTGTATATTTTAGTATATAATTTTTTCTATATTTCTATTAGTTATAAATCAAAATTGATCACGTGTCCACGTGACATAATTGCATAATACCACTATCCTCACCCAATTAGTGAATGTTCTCAAAATCAAAATCATTAGACTACCATAAATGTAGATAAGTATACTCAATCATTGGACTGACCTTGCACATGTATTAAATCATATGTACTAGATTATAATAGGTACTAAATCATAATACACATAAGTATGAAATCATAACTACTAGATCATAATGATCATATTACACATAAAGTATAAAGATAATCATTATGTTATGATAATAATAAATACAAATTCTAAGATAAATAGCTAAAGGCACTATCGGCATTTAATTCTAACCGTGGTTACATTTTTAACTATGGTCCCTTCCCCTCCCTTAACTAGAACCGACCTCTCTTTCTCATTCCCCACAGTTGAGCGTAACCACTCTCCAGAGCGCCAAAGCACAGATGCGAGAACTCCCAAGATACCTCACGCATCCCCGAACCGACACGATCATCATGCCTTGCAAAAAGACTGCCTATTCTGACATCAGGTAGGATCTAAACCCTAAACTATACAGACATATGACTATCTACGTACTTTATATTTCGTATTAGAACTCGTTATGCCGTATCTAGTGGCTCCTAAGGCTAGAACTAGATACACCGTAACGAGTTGGGAGGCATAACTCGATACAACGTATCGAGTTATGTCCCCCAACTCGATATGCCGTATTGAGTTGTTGCCCTAGGTGTCACAACTCGATACGCCGTATCGAATTGGGGAATATAACTTGATACGACGTATCGAGTTGTGGATCCTAGGGCTACAACTCGAGACGACGTATCGAGTTGGGGGACATAACTCGTTACACCGTATCGAGTTGGGGGACATAACTCGATACGCCGTATCGAGTTATGCCTCCCAACTCGTTACAGCTCGATATGGTGTATCAAGTTGTGGCTCCTAGGGCTAAAACTCGATACGGTGTATCGAGTTGGGCGTCTTAACTCGATACGGCGTATCGAGATGGGCGTCTTAACTCGATACGCCGTATCAATTTGTGGCTCCCAGTGCTAAAACTCAATACGCGGGGGTCTTAACTCTATACGACGTATCGAGTTGTGGCTCCCAGGGCTTAAACTCGATATTCCGTATCAAATTGGGGGTCTTAACTCGATACGGCGTATCGAGTTGTGGCTCCCAGGCTAAAACTCGATATGTAGTATCGAGTTGGGGGTCATAACACACATTAGACAAAAAATAAGTAGTAAAAATAGGTTAAAAAATCCTAAATTAGGTCAAAATACGGTCAAATTGGGTCAATAAAGTTGATATTTAGGTACTGTTGGGGATACCAAATCTTACTAATTTTACTGTCTGGTGGACTATGAGACGTTAAATGTACATTTTCCTCTGTCCAGTCCCTAGGTTTCAAATCCAAAGCTATACTGGATTGCTAATTTGGCGTTCCATACTACCAATCTGCATACTGTATATAATTTGACATGCCATACAAAACTTTCTCCACTACACTACTCGTCAGGCAAGAGCTTCATACGGCCAAACTATTTTTTGTTATCGCTTTTTTTGGACTACAATACATTTTCATTTGAGAGATTATAGGTTTAGGTTCATCTGTTGTATTATTTCATGCAGGTCGACTGATCCTAAGGAGGAGAGGCCACTCAACAGAATTCGGATTAAGTATCCAACCTTACCTCCAGACACCACAAAGATCCCTATTGTGACATATCCACAAAAGGGAAAGAAACTCATGTTTGAAGACGAAGTCATGAGGCAGCCGTTTGACGAGGTTAGTTAGGAAACATCTGCCACGGTTGGAGGAAGTGAGGACGAGTTAGACATAGACTTAATTGGATATGAGTGGGCAATGCAATATGTAGACTCGAAAAAGAAAGTAGTACTTTTAGTTATCAGACTGGCTGGACGTGGTATGCTTGCTCAAGGTCGTGCATTTAGCTATGGCAAAATCTTGCGGCTGGACTATGAAGACGCAAACTCAACTAATTTGATTGTATTAGTCAACTATACAAAAGGAGTCTGACAGATGATGGTCTCTAAAGACTACTTGTTGAAGGATTCATGCGGGCTAGAATCCTTCTGACATGCTATTGAGACAAGTACTAACTTAATAACAACACCGAGGCCATATATTCAAGGTCATGTTAATTTGAAGACAGCCTGCTTATCGCCCATTAAAGCACCAATAAGGAAATCTGTGGTGCAGTCCAGGCCTCCAAAAAAGAAGGTGACGAGAATGTTAGATTCTGAGTCATCGAATTCAACAGAGGATGAAGAGGCTCAAGCTACACTAGGAGCAAAGTTGGCATCTGATGTGTTCTCATCAGAACAAAAAAGAATTAGAAGGGACTTAATGCATAGAAAACTTGTGCGGAAGGGGCAAGTTTTTAACCTTCCGATAACCCATATTCATCGCCCCCCTCTGGATGAGAATACAGGACGTCGCCCTTTGGAGATTAGGGAACCACATAAGCTGCACGTCCAAAATTTAAAGAAGAAGATGAAAATCAATCCTCATGCAACGGTCGTGCCTTTTATTGTAATGGTGGATCCTCTTGAGTGCTCTAAGCTAGAGGATTTTGATATTAAGAAGCACGACCAATACAATTATTTTGTGATTCGACGATCTCACTCGGCGGAGGCCAGACGGCAATTAGTCCGTGAGCATCCCCCAATGTTCTTCTTCAAATATGCGGAATGCAAAATTTATGTGGGGTTAACAACTGAGGAGGCGAAGTTGTTAGCATGGAACCAGAATAATGACAATGACTACCGGCAGAAGATGTCCTCCATCGAATGCATTACATTTTATCACCACGAGTACCTCGGCGGGAAAACCAAATTTGGAGCGAAACTACATCCAGCTCTACGGCGTCAATGTCTCCATGAAGTGGGAATTGTGGTGGACGATGTGGTGAAGTCTAATGGAATTAGAAAGTATGAGTCGTGGTTTCAACTCGCATTTAGGGATGGAGGAGTCTAGGCTCTTCAAGATCAAATATTTACGATGTGGGTGTATAAGGAAGTGAAGGGTCAAAGACAAAAGAAGTCGAAAGTTGACCCTCAATTAGAATTGAAGAGCTCAGTTGCGAAAAAGATTGAACCTACCATTGAGGAAGCGGGAGATGATATGAAGCTCTCTTTATGGAGGGCAATGCAAGGGATCAAAGATGAGCAACTTCTTATATATGTGCTTTCAAGAGTTGTAGCAAAGGAGCTGAGCTTAGAGGAAATGGTTACAGAGTTCATCAAGTAAGGTCTTACTAAATTTTTTATGGTTTATCTTGTTTTAAGAAATGAATTTTTAATGTTGGTTTATAAATTTTTAGCCACAAAGTCTATATGAAAATACAAGAAGTGATGATGATGCAACTAGGTTGCTTATCGTGGGAACAAGTGACTGAAAAATATTCGATAACGTCTTCGTACAAGGCGTTATCGGAATATTTCATTGCATTTAAGGATTGGGTGAGTATAACTCTTTGTTTGATCAATTTGTGGTGGTCCATCTCATGTATCACTATAACTTTGTTGATTTCTTATTTTTTTTAGAAACCATGTCGGAGTAAGAGGCCTGGTGAAATAAAGGATATACATGAATTTCTAACATCCTTTCTTGCGCATCTTGAAAGGGCCAGAAAAGAGAAGGATCGACGCTTGGTAAGGGCATTTCAGGTGGAAGATGACAACACCTTCAAGAAGTTTAGCCACAAAAAAGACATCACCAGAGATCTGTACTACAATGTTTATTGTGGTGATGTGGCTGTCATGATCCAAAAGCTGCCAAAGAAAGAGTATACGTTAATGGTAGCTGATATTCCATACGGTTTTCGTATGGCTAGTTCAATCTACCATGACGAACCTTTTAGGTTCAAGCAGTTGGAAAAAATGGTAAAAGATTTCGCCGACTTGACCACCGCTTCCTTGTAAAGAATTGTAATATTTCATAGCATGGATCAGGGATATTCCGTGGCTCAAGCGTTGAGATCTCGTTGCCATGGAATTGAGAACCTTGCTTGGTAAGGATTTTATCGAAAGCATTGTATTTCAATAGGAATTATATATTATATTTTAAACTACTATAACTTTTTTCTCAATGGATTAAAACCAATGTAAACAGGGGACCGACTTTTCGGTTCGTCAACGCAATGGAATATATAACAATTGGTTATTATGACAAGATCAAGAAGCAAAGAATCAAGGAGCATTCGAATGAGGTGGGATGCTCATACCTGCTCGTATATCCAGCCGTGACACGGAAGCTTCGACATAGGACCATGATTGAGCACGGGCTTGTGAATCCCTACCAGGTGCCCCAACATTTAATGATGCGCCTTGTGGAGATGTTTTTGAATGAAGATGACTGGATATTGGACTTGTTTTTTCTGGCACAGGTAAATGGTTAAATAATTTTCCCAATGTGTTGAAGGTTTTATTGATATTTAGACCTATGATAATATTGATTATTTCTTATTTATGGTGTTTAGGCACCACTTCGGCATGTGCTTTGAAGCTTTTCCGAAATTCGGTCACATTGGAGAAAGATGAGGAGCAGGTGAACTTCATCAACATGAGGCTTCGTGCGCTTTGGGAATGCCCCGATCAAGATGAGGAGGTAGGGGCCAAACATATGGCAGATACTGAATGTTTTCAGCCGGCCTCTCGCGAACCGATTCCTCCTTTGGCTGGTGAACCTGGTGAACTTGTAGAGCTTGACGATGACTTAACGGAAGACCCCACGGTAGCGAGTCTATCTGGAGTGGATACTACTGTGCTAAATGTGGATAATAGTTCACCGATTGATGATGAATCCAATGATATGGATACTCTCCTAGCGATGTAGTTAGAGTTTATAAAAAAACTTTTAATGGATTTACTTCTGATCAAAGACCTTTTAATCAATTCTATTTCCTAATATGATCCAATTTATTTTCTTATATGGTGTTATATTATGTTTTAATTGATGTGTTGCTATGTTTATATCTTGTGGCACATATTTATTAAATTTGTTGGACTATCATCTAAGTATATAGTTAAGATCAAAGAAAATGTATGTTCATTCTTCATATTTACCCATAAATTGTGTTTATAAAACTTCGTTCCATGTTTGCTATTGTTAATCACTTTTTGAATTTGTTATACTTATAGAATAACTATGATAAATAACATTTACTGGGATTGAAGTATGCATTTGTAGATATTGGGGAGTATTTGTTTTATTAGAGGGGATTGTACAACAATAATCATGTTTCTATGCTTGATGGTTGTCTGGACTAGATGTATGGAGGGCTATCAATGTGTGATCTGTATAGATTATTATTACTCCATTTGTATATATGTGTTTAACCTCTTGATTTAGTGTTTATGTGTAGACAACCAAATGAAAATTTTAATACATGCTTTAACATTAATATCAAAGAGTTATCTCTATTATGGCACCCAAAAATTTAGCACTGTCTATACCTTAATAATAGTCATATATGTTTTGGGTATATTCTTGTATGTCTAATGTAATGTAAACTAATAGTTATGAGTACGCTTTCTACTTCTAATTTTCATGTGTTGTTATGAACATATACATTTGGTATTATATCCTAATGATCTTTACTAACTATTAGTCATTATATATTGTATTCAATAATATGTAAATATCAATTTCTCAAATAGCATATACACCTCTCTTGGAAAGTTTAACCACTGTAAACCTATGCACTTTACATCTCGCGAAAATGGAATTCCTGTTTGTTAATGCTTTAGTCAAATAATTAATTTGTATAAAATGAATGCGCGGTAAAAACCAACCCTAAATTTGTAAACATTGCAAGAATAAATCTAGTACATTTATATTTTCTCCAATAAATAACATGTTCTCTCGGTATAGAGATGTATTCGATTAATAAATCAATAAATTCACCCTCTCTGGTTTATCATGTGATACTGGTGGACGTCATATTTCACAACAAGCTCAAATTGTGTAACTATAAAGGGAATCTAAAAGTGGAAAGCGTGATCCTTCCACTTCTAAACGCGAACATGTTAAACTTGTTGATTCTTCTTCAAAATATCCAAATATACCCTCTCTACAAAATTTGGATGCACTAATATCACATGTTCCAGAACTTGATTAGAATTTGCAAATATAAAAATACATGACAGGTCTCTGAGTGGAGAACATTAGAAATTCAACTAAGTTTGGATGTGCTGATAAGTTAATGCCATTATAATAAAGTTCAATAATGGCAGAATATCTCACTATTGTGCGACATGTCAAACACTCAATTAAAGACTTTGATTGTTTTGGTAAGTTTTGCAAAAATATGAGGTGTACTTGTAACCAAACTAATAAAATGAGTTATAATTTATATTTTGACCCACACTCGTATGTATATAATTGTGAACAATGTAGGATAGTGAACTTTAGGATAATGTAATTGGAATAACAAACTTGGTAAGGTATTTAATACTTGTATTTATAGTTGATCTAATCTATTCCTTAGTTTACTCGGATGGGATAAAATCGTATGTATATAATTGTGGACAATGTAAGACAGTAAACTTTAGGATAATGTGATGGAAAAAACAAACCAATTAAGCTTGACAATACTTGTATTTAAAATTGATCTAGTCTATTCCTTAGGTGATTCGCATGGGATCAAACTCCGAACAAACACGCTAGTGGACTACAAGCGTATAAAAACAGGCGGATATTGCTAAGAGGTGTGCTCCAAGGTCGTGCAACTAATGGGACAACGTGGCATGGACCATTATCAACACACTACACAATGTAAGTAGCAATAGAAGAGAAACATAATAGTTTTACCAATAGAACATAAAGATCCATAATATATTAGACATGGAATGACATTCTTAACAATTGATCGCAAATAATAACATGGACAGTCATGACGACAATTCTACGAGAATGTTATGTGTAGGTAAAGTTTGACTGCAATCAGCCTTAATGTAAACTAATTCATGTTTCTCCATATTGGTAGTCAGCAATACATATGGAGAAACCAATGTCATAAGTCAACAAACCAAGTATATAGAACTAAAATTGAAACATATAGAAGACTATAAAGAATGGAGTACACAAAGTAGAACCCAAAATTTGTATTAGTAATGTGAATTCAAAACATTACATTTCGTTTAACAAAAGAGTCTATTACATAGCAATTAAATCATCCATGCCATTATCTTCTTCATCTCTTATAGAAGTCTCTTTTGCTATACGTGCATTGTCTTTCCCTAATAGCCGAGCCACCATAAAATCTTCTATAAGCTCATCATCAAGCTCAATTAGCTCCCCCAGATCCCTAGCTAATGGAGGAATAGGCTCTTGCGAAGTAGTTTGGTATCAGCGACATGCTTTGCACCGACCTCCTCATCCTAGTCTGGGCACTCCCACAAAGCCTTAATCCTCATGTTTTTAAATACAACCTGCTCCTCATCCTTCTCCAATGCAATTGTGTTTTTGAAGAGCTTCAATGCACATGCTGATGTTGTCCCCGTGAAGAAAGCAATAAGAAGAATTAGTTTTCAAACAAATAAGAATCAGTATTGGTTATCCCAACAACGTAAACCTAGTTCGAGGAATATTTGTGCTAGAAAACAGGTCTAATATCCAATCTCCTTCAACGGAGAACATCTCGATTAGGCACATCATAAGTCGTTGAGGTTTTTGGTATGGGTTCAAAAGTCCCTATTCAGTCGAGGTTACATGTCGCAATTTCCGTGTCACTGTTGGATATACCAGGAGATTTGAACCTCCAACTTCATTTGAATGCTCCTTGATTCTTTGTTTCTTTATTTCATCGAAGTAGCCAACCGCAATATATTCAATGGCATTTACGAACCATAATATATTCAGTAGCCCTCTATTGACATTTGTTTTTATCCTATAACAAATATTGTATCAAGTTAAGAATAGACTCAACAATGTTAAGAAAGAAATATAGTAAATGAGACTTATAAATAATCCTTACCATGCAAGGTTCTCGATGCCATGGCAGCGGGATCGCAAAGCTTGAGCTACCGAGTATCCTTCGTCCATACTATGAAAGACAACTATCCTCCACAAGGATGAGGTCATCAGCTCAGCAAAATCCTTGACCATTTTCTCTAATTGTTTGAACATAAAAGGTTCATCGTCGTATGATGGCCCTACCATTCAAAATCCGTTCATCTCAATGACATCGCCACAAATCACGTTGTAGAAAAGCTCTCTAGTAATATCCTTCTTGTGGCTAAATTTTTTGAAGGGGTCATCTTCCTCAATTTAGTACACCTTGACTAAGCGATGATCCTTTTCTTTTCTGGCTCTCTGGAGATGTGCAAGGAAGGATGTCAGAAAATCGTGTATATCCTTGACTTCTCCTGGTTTCTTGCCATGACAAGGTTTCTAATAGAGGCAATAAGACATCAAGTATTATTACAAATCCTCCACATATAAGAAAAACTATATGAAAAACACCAATACTAACCCAATCCTTGAATGCAATAAAATACTCGGATAACGCCTTATATGAAGACGTTAGAGGATAGTCCTCGGTCACTTGTTCCCAAGTTATGCATCCAAGTTGTTTCATCATAACTTCTTGGATCTTCATCTAAACCTTATGACTGTCAAATCAAAAAATGATATTAGAAATTTCGATTGGACCATATTGAGTTCAATTAACTAATTGAAAGACTTACTTATTGAACTCAATGATCATTTCTTCAAGGCTTAATTCTTTTGCCACAACCCTTGACAAAACAGATACAAGAAGGTCCTCCTCCTCAATACCTTGCATTGCTCTCCATAGAGAAAACTTCATGTTGTTGGCCGCTTCTTGAATAGTTAAATCAATTTTCTTGGCCGCTTGTGTCTTTAATTCCAATTGAGGGTCTACCTTACATTTCTTTTGTCATTGACCCTTAACCTCCTTATTCTCCCACATTGTGAATGTTTGATCTTGTAGGTCCCATACTTCTCCATCTCTGAAGGCACGTTGAAACCAAGATTCATATTTCCAAAGACCATCGGACTTAACATTATCATCCACCACAAATGCCGACCTTATGAAGGCATTGCCGTCGTAGGCGGGGGTGTAGCTTCACACTGAACATTTGTTTAACGTCTAAGTATTCATGGTGGAAGAACCTTGTAAAGAATCAAGAGATGGATTCTTGTGAACCGGAAGAGATGTGAGTTATGTGTGTGTGTAAGAGAGAGAGAGAGAGAGAGAGTGAAACACAGAGAATACACAAGGTAAAAGTATATTGACAAAGGAGAAAGACTCAACATTTTACAAGGTAGGAGGAGGGTACTTTATGTAGTCACCCTCTCTCTTCATTAACTACAAGACTCATGGAGCATGGGGAATGTGAAAACTCATAAGTTATGTGTCATAGAATATGATTCTATGACTCATACTAAATGCTAGAATACAAAGTGGTGACATAATGGTGACTCTTGACCGTTGGAGTGTCTCTTCACTCTCAAGGTGAGTTCACACACTAGACCAAGTTGAGCTTGATTCTCAACACGCCCCCTCAAGCTCAAGTCGGGTCGGTTTTAGACGGTATCCGAAATCCACTTTAACTCACGTTCCGGAGTCCGCGTCGACTCGCTTTATGCGGACTTGCGGAATCCGTGCTCCAACTTGCGTTGTTATCCGGGAGAGCTCGGAAAATGGCTACATGGAACTACGCAAAAAGTTCTACGACCGCCTAAGAGCTAGGGGCTACCCATCGAAGTTCCTACTCAAGTGTTTTTCGACCGTCCCCTACTCCATACGAAACCAACTACTCTCTAACCAACCCAACAACAAAAAACCTCCACCCATTGTTTTTAAGCTTCGATACTCCCCATGTATCAAAAAACTCCAAATCGGAGCGCTCGTGAGAAACAAACTTAAACCCCTTCTAGGACAACCACAATACAGTTCCCTTACACCCCCTCTCACGTGTTGGCTAAATGGTAAAAAACTAAGAAACCACCTAGTACACGCATCCTTTCCCCCCACCTAATGTTTTATGTACTCTCACCCCTCTTAACCCCCACCTAAAGTCTTGTGTACACTCTTGTACCTTCCCTTTGTACACACTTTTGTATGTCCCACATACAAAGGACTCTCCTCCCTCTCCCTATAAAAAGAGCAACCTAGTAGGCTTAGTTTTCATCATTTGTACATCGGGCACTGAAGAGCCTCCATCGAGGCGAAATGCATTTGCCGATCGTTGCCTTATGATAGTAAAACTTTCTTTCCTTCTATGTGTTGCTCTTATCTAATTTTTTGTCTTAAGTTCTTAAGTACTTATTTAATAAATTTTTATTAAGTACTTGTTTAATCACTTTTTTATCAAAATTTTTTTTGTCTTAAGTTTTGCTAACTTGGTTCGTCTAAAGAATCTTGTTTGCACTTATTTTAAGCAATCTATTTGTCTCAACCTTGGATATTTGCTTTAGTCTAAATATTTGCTTTAACACTTGTTAAACTAATTTTTATTCACTTAAGCATCCACTTAAATATCTAATCCTTTCATGTTTTTTCTTTAATAATAATTTCCCTAACAATCTCCCAATATCTCTTCTATACACACTCACTCCTTTCTCCCTTCATTTATAAAAAACGTTTACTTCCTAGATCTAACTTTCTCCTATCCTTGATCTAAATCTCTCTTGCCCTAGATCCCCTCTTCCCTCCATCAACATCCTCCCTTCCCCACATATCCCCTTCCCCTATCACCATCCCCAACTTAAAAACTTAAGTTTAGATACGAGAAGCATCTAAACTTAAGAAAACCCAAGTAAACCCAACCCGATGATGTGCCGCACGCTTTAAGCCACCGCAAAAACCCTTCCCCCCACCTAATGTTTTATGTACTCTCACCCCTCTTAACCCCCACCTAAAGTCTTGTGTACACTCTTGTACCTTCCCTTTGTACACACTTTTGTATGTCCCACATACAAAGGACTCTCCTCCCTCTCCCTATAAAAAGAGCAACCTAGTAGGCTTAGTTTTCATCATTTGTACATCGGGCACTGAAGAGCCTCCATCGAGGCGAAATGCATTTGCCGATCGTTGCCTTATGATAGTAAAACTTTCTTTCCTTCTATGTGTTGCTCTTATCTAATTTTTTGTCTTAAGTTCTTAAGTACTTATTTAATAAATTTTTATTAAGTACTTGTTTAATCACTTTTTTATCAAAATTTTTTTTGTCTTAAGTTTTTAAGCATTTATTTAATCATTTTCTATTAAGTACTTGTTTAATAAACATTTTTATTACGTACTTGTTTAACCCCTTTTTTTTAAGTACTTGTTCAATCATTTTTAGGTTTAACTTTTTGTTTAAACATTTGTTTAAGTATTCTCCTCTCTTAATCATAATCATTCTCTTCTCAACCATGACCCCTTTTCTTTAACCATAATCCCTCCCTTCTCTTTTAATCCTAACCTTGCGTTAAGTGTTTGCCCAAGTGTTTTCTTATCTAAATATTTGTTTAAACATTCGTTTAAGTACTTTGTTTAGCAACCCCTTCCCCCTTAATCATAATCCCTTCTTAACCATAATCATTTTTTAATCTCAATCTCTCTTTTCTATTTTTATTTTTATTCTTATTTTTTATAATAATCTTTCTTTTAAGTGTTTGCTTAAGCGTGTGTTTAAACAACTCCTGTTCATCTAAGCGTGTGGTCCCGTTTTAATAATACTCTATATTGGTGTTTTAATAGTACGTTATTGTTGTCTAATAACTTAAGTTATCCCAATGATCTTTAATATATTCTAAAAACTTTGATTAGGTTTAAATACTTTTGATAATTTCAACAAGCTACACTCCCCTAACCCCCACCCACGCCCTCACTTTTCTATTCTTCTAAAACTATATCACTACTTATGTTTAGACATACAAATAAGATCTAAACTTGAGTCCACCCCAAACAACCCTCGATGAAGTGCCGCACACTTTAAGCAATCTTAAAAAAACTTGCGTTGTGCATAGTTACGAAGTCTGTGCTTCGGCTTGCGTCTTTCTTCACGACTTTGCGCGGTAGATCGGATCTTCGCTGCTTATTGCGTAGTGCGCAGTTGTGGAATCTACGCATTATTGCGTAGTGTCTTCAGTACTCCCCCTCAAGCTTGGCAGGTCAGGGATCGTCAATCCGAGATCGGTCATGAATTGCCATAGCTTGTCGGCTCCTAAGGCTTTAGTGAAGATGTCGGCCGTTTGAAGATTGGTGCTAATGTCTTGTAGGTCGACATCGCCAGCCAGAACACGCTCTCGGATGAAGTGATAGTGCACTTCGAAGTGCTTTGTCCGCGCGTGGAACACCGGATTTCGAGCCAGATAGATACTGCTCATGTTGTCGCAGTAAAGGGAAGTCGGATCCTTGATGGGTACGCCTAGATCCTTCAAAATCCTCTTGAGCCAAACGGCTTCATACGCAGCTATGGCTACACCCCTGTATTCCGCCTCCGTACTCAAAAGAGTGACGGTAGGCTGCTTCTTGCTACTCCAAGATATTGCTCCGCTGCCAAGGGAGAAAAAAAATCCGGAGGTTGATCTTCTATCTGCTTTGTAGCCGGCCCAATCGGCGTCTGTGTACCCCTCGAGTGATCGGGTCGAGTGATTGTGAGGTAGATGAGACTCCCGATGAGTTGCTCATACGTAGTCGGCTCACATGCTTTGGTGCCGGAGTTCGCATCTAGTTTGAGATTACGATCGAGCAGGGTTGCCACGGATTTGCACTCAGCCATCCCGAACTTGTATAACAAGTTGAGGATGTAGTGCCGTTGAGAGATCATGATTCCGGCCAGAGTCCGAATTACCTCAATGCCGAGGAAGTAGTGGAGCTCCTTCATGTTTGTCATCTCAAACTTGTCGGAAAGGAGGGATTTGACCTTAGTGATTTCGACGAGATGCTCACCTCCAATGACTAGGTCATCCACATATAAGATGATGACGATCGGACTTGCGGAATCGCTTCGTATGTAGAGGGAGTTGTCCGATTTTGACATATGGAAGCCGATTTGATGAAGATATTGGGTTATCTTTGAATGCCAAGCACGCGATGCTTGCTTGAGGCCGTAGAGTGGCTTCTTGAGTCGGCATACAATTTTCGGATGGGTGCTCGAGTTGAAGCCGGGTGGTTGTATCATGTACACCTCCTCTTCTAATTCGCCTTGTAGAAAGGCGTTCTTGACGTCCATTTGATGCAGGTGCCACCCTTTTGCCGCGGCAAGCGCAATTACGGTCCGCACCGTCGTCATCTTTGCCACTGGGGCAAAGGTCTCTTCGTTGTCGACGCCATGCGTTTGCGCGTAGCCTTTCGCTATGAGTCGCACTTTGTAGCGGTTGACGGAACCATCGGCGTTGTACTTCACCTTGTAGATCCATTTGCATCCGATCTCCTTTTTGTGTGGTGAGGTGGGAATGAGATCCCACGTCTCGTTCTTCCGTAGTGCCTGCATCTCCTCATTCATTGCTTCGATCCATCGCAGCTTCCGAAAAGGTTTCTGGCTCCCGTACTGTCGCTACCTTCATCATAAAGGCGTAATGGTACGCCATATACTTGTTGTAGCCGAATCGGCTTACGGGGTGGGTTCTTTTCATGAGTGGATCAGCGGAGCTTTTCATTTGCAGAGATGAGAGCTTTCTTAGCTCCGATTGGTACATCGAAGCTGCCGAACTCACTATCGAGTGAGTGAAATCTTCTGAGAAGTACTCCTTGCCGCCATCCGATCGAAGGCATCGTATATGTTGGCCCGTGGCTTTCTTGACTTCATTCTTGAAATTTTGGAAATGTCCGAACACTTCGCTCTTTTCCCGCATGGGGTAGATCCAACTGTGCCTAGAGAAGTCATCGATGAAGAGCACGTAATATCGGCATTCGCCGAATGTAGCCATCTGCGCCGGTCCCCATACGTCGGAATGGACTACGTCGAGTAGACCTTTGGTCACGTTCCACTCTTTCGGGAATGGGTGTCGGTGTTGCTTGCCGAATTGGCACACTTCGCATACACCTTCAATCTCCTTCTCTTTGAATGTCGAGAGTCTGATGACGACTCCTTTCGATTTCATTGCTTTGAGTTTGTTGAGATTGATGTGGCCGCTTGTGCCATAGCTCTATGTCGGAGTTAGCTTTCGTGTTGTTCGCGAACATGGCGGATTTCATCTCGCGATTCGCGTGAATCGAGAATAAACATCCGGCCCTCTCTTCGTCTGCGTGCGATGATTCGGCCCTCTTTTTCGATGAAGCAACCGCCTTGATTAAATCGAACTTGCATCCCTTGCTCTACAATTTGGCCGACGGAGACCAAATTCTTCGTAATGGTCGGTACATGCAAGACATTTTTAATGTAATTTTGCTTACCTTCTTTTTTGAACGGAACATTGCCAATGTGCCGAATCGGGTGCGTAGTGTCGTCTCCGGTTTCGACATAGCTGGGTCGGTCCGTCTCTCGAAGTTCTCGGAACCATTCTTGATGCGATGTCATATGGTTCGAGGCACCGGAATCGACGAACCATACGTCTTCCGGACCGGAGGCACTAGCTCAGGTAGCGGCCGACATAGAGTTTGCTCTATGTTTCATCATGAACATTCCGCCACGGTCGGAGTTGTGTGCATACATTCCACCACGATCTTCGTAGTCGGAGTTGTGCCCGTACATTTCGCCATGGTCGGAGTTGTGGGCATACATTCCGCTACGATCTTCGTAGTCGGAGTTGTGTGCGTAATTCGTGAGTTGTCAGCTTGTGGAAGCCGATTCACGTATCTTCTTTCGGCACTCTTCTTCGTGGTGGCCGAGCTTTCCGCAATATCCGCATTCGGTTGCGTTTTGACGGCTCGGGCTGGAGTGGAAGCTCCCCCTTCTTGCGAAGGTTCCTCGTTGGCCTCCGTTTTGCGGCCGAAATTGGGAGTTCTTGTCGTAGGTCGGACCTCGTCCGCCTTGTCCTTGGCCGAATCAGCCTCTCGCTCGTCCATGTCCTCTTCCTCCATTAGAGTGCGTGTAGAGCATGTGGCCTTCCGACTCATTGCTCCTTGTACGCACGTGGTTTTCTTTGACCAATAGCATTGATTGGAGCTCGAAGGAGGGAGATTTCTCCCGTGCTAGAACGGCAGTTCGCATCGCGCCGAGGCATATTTGCACCATTTCAGCATCATCTATACTTACGCTTATTGAGCCGAGCGAGTCGCAAAGCTCCTTGATCTTCAAGGTGTATGTCGTGATGGACATGTCCCTTTGTTGAATGTTGTTCAACTCTTGGCGGAGTTGAAGCTTCCTCGCGGTCGTGTTGGCGGCGAAAATCTTTTGTAGATTTTCCCACGCTTCCTTCGGCGTCTTGGCTTCTCGAATGTAACCGAGCATGTGGTCGTCAACACATGTCGCCAAACAATACATCATGCGGCTTGCGGCTTGCTCCCATGTCGCGTATCCGGGAGCCGCTTCGGCGGGTCGGTCTTCATGCGCTCCTTTGATGTAGCTCCAATAGCCTTGGCCGACAAGGTATTGGTGCATCTTGTACTCCCAAGATGTGAAGTTGTTTCGATCCAACTTCTTGGTAGGGAGAGCGCTCCCCATTTGAGTATTCATTATGTCGATTCTTCTTCTTCTTCTAATGCGAGCTATGTAGCGAAGCTACGATAGCTATGAGTTGGTGTAGAGCACAACACATCATCACGATGAGGCGAATGGGCTAGATCGAGCTACCAAATCGCTCTGATACCATGTAAAGAATCAAGAGATGGATTCTTGTGAACCGGAAGAGATGTGAGTTATGTGTGTGTGTAAGAGAGAGAGAGAGAGAGAGAGAGAGAGAGAGAGAGAGTGAAACACAGAGAATACGCAAGGTAAAAGTATATTGACAAAGGAGAAAGACTCAACATTTTACAAGGTAGGAGGAGGGTACTTTATGTAGTCACCCTCTCTCTTCATTAACTACAAGACTCATGGAGCATGGGGAATGTGAAATCTCATAAGTTATGTGTCATAGAATATGATTCTATGACTCATACTAAATGCTAGAATACAAAGTGGTGACATAATGGTGACTCTTGACCGTTGGAGTGTCTCTTCACTCTCAAGGTGAGTTCACACACTAGACCAAGTTGAGCTTAATTCTCAACAAACCTTATCCGTTCAATAGATGTCATTTTCTGTCTGTAGTCATTATCGTTGTTGTGGTCCCATGCCAAAAGCTTTGCCTCTTCAGTTGTGAGGCCCACGTATATTTTGCACTCGGCATACTTGAAGAAGTAAGTCGTTGGGTGCTCTCTAACAAGTTGCCTATGTGCCTCAATCGAATGTGATCCACCAATTACAAAGTAATTATATTGATCCTGCTTTCTGATGTCGAAGACTTCAATGGTGTCATATTCTTCGGCATCCACCATTACAATGAAAGGCACAACTGTAGCATGTGGATTTATTCTCAGTTTTTTCTTCATATTCTTAACATGTATTCAGTGTGGCGCTCTAATCTCAAGTGGTGTTCGTCTTGTTTTCACATCAACTGGCGGCCTATGAATGTGTGTTATAGGCAAGTTAAAGACTTGCCCTTTTCTCACCAGTTTTCGTTGCATTAACTGGTTGCATCAACACCTGGTGTGACCCTAGTTTCATCATCTTCCGTGGAGCTTGATGTGTCGGAGTTTGACATAATAGTGGTCTTCTTTTTTGCTGGTCTCGATTGCACTTTAGATGCCTTTTTTGGGGCCTTGACCGAAGAGGGAGAGGGCTCTCTCAGAGTTACATGGCCTTGTATATATGGCCTTAAGGTTACAATAAGATTTTGTGAGCTCTCAAGATCTTTTCTAAAAGATTCAAGCCCACAACATTTCTTTACTAGCCGATCTTCCGATGGGTACATTTTATGTTGTTGTGAAGATTTTCGACAACGGTGTGAAAATTGTGTGCAACGAACGAAATCGGGGTGCAATGTTCACGTGTGAAAGGGGTGAAGGCCAAACACATATGCTAGCATGTTGTAAATAGGACTGAAATGAGAATCACAAAAGGAAAGCTAAATGTAAAGTTAAACATGTGCACGCGTGATGTGCACTCAATTGTAAATATAAAAATAAGACTAAAGCCTAGTAACATTTAAGTGCATACATAAGGGTGGAAGCAAGGCTTGAACATTGCACCTCCAAGATAGGAGGTAAATTAACTTACCACTAAAGCCACTACTAAGTGCTTTAGAATTTGCATATTTTGTTTTCATATTTTGTATTTTGTAGGAAGCAAACATATAGAAACCGTGGGCACAAAACCATGGTTTTAACCCATGATTTTAACCCGTGGTTTTAGCCCATGGTTTTAGCCCGTGATTTTAGCCCATGATTTTTGCATGGAGAGACCTATAAAAGCCTATAGTTGGGCTTGTGTAAGGAAGGCAAGTGATGTAAGTAAAAAAGAAACTTTTAATCAAAGATTTGAGTTATCCTAATGGTGATGTATCTTGTCTCATAAAACTAAAGTCATCGGTTCAATCTATATCTCAATCTCTCTCTCTCTCTCTCTCTCTCTCTTCCTCCATCTATCTATCTTCAATACGTTGTCGCGTTATTCCGCGAGTACGTGTAGGATCTGAGGCTGGACCGCGGGGGAAGCAACCTCCCCGGCAATGGTACCGGAAGTTTGACTCCTTCATGATCGATCAAGGGTACCACAAGATGCAGACTGATCACTGCGTGTTTGTGAAGAAATTTGATGGAGGAGATTTCTTGATATTGCTCCTATACGTGGACGAGATGTTGATTGTTGGACGAGACCACGTCAAGATACGGATGCTGAAGATGGCCCTTAATTGGACCTTCTCAATGAAAGACAGATACTAGGGATGCACATCATCAAGGACTAGTCGAAGAAGCAATTGTGGCTGTCACAGGAAAAGTATGTGACAAAGGTGCTTCAGCGGTTTAACATGTTAGAAGCAAAACCGGTTGGATTGACACTCCCAGCAAACTACAGATTATCTGGTAAGCAAAGCTCGAAGACAAAGCCAAAGAAGGTGGATATGATGAAGATTCCATATGCCTCTGCGGTTGGGAGCTTGATGTACGGAATGGTGTGTACTCGACTGGATATTGGATATGCAGTCGGAGTGGTGAGTTGGTTCATGGCCAACCCCGGAAAAGAGCACTGGAATGTGGTAAAATGGATACTCCGGTACTTGAAGGGCACTTCGAGTATGTGCCTCTGATTCAGCTCCGGTAAACCCCTCATAGAAGGCTTTACCAATTCGGATATGCCCGTAGATGTGGACACCAGCCGGTCAACTTCCAGATATGTCATGACCTATGCAGGGGGAGCCGTTTCGTGGCAATCGAGGCTGCAGAAGAAGGTTGCGTTGTCAACCACGGAGGCGGAGCGGAGTACATGGCAGCCGTGGAAGTCGGCAAGAAATATTATGGATGAAGAACTTCATTGGAGAGCTAGGGATCCGGCAAGAGGAATATTGGATCTACTGTGACAATCAAAGTGCCATCCACCTTGCAAAGAACGCGGCACACCATTCCAGAACGAAGCACATCCAACGTAGGTAACACAGGATCCGGGCGCGAGTTGAAGATCGAGAGTTCGCGCTGACAAAGATCCACATGGAGGAGAACGGGTCAGATATGCTGACCAAGGTGCTGACACACGACAAGCTGGACCCATGCCGGAAGCGGATCAGACTCACAAGACATCCCATATCGGAGTGAAGGGGGAGATTGTTGGGAAATCGGTGTCTCCGGACGGGATCCAGTGATGAATAAAGAGAACCTGGTGAGAACTGGAAGAGATCTGGAAACCGGAGGAGACTCGGTGAGAACCGGAAGAGATCCGGAAACCGGATCGGTGAACCCGGTGAGAACCGGAAGAGAAAACAAATTTGTAAATATGTCTGGAATAAGCCCATTGAGGCTATATTTGTAAATAGCCCTAAGTTCATATAACTATAAATATGTCTTAGGGCAATCACTTTAGTGTGTGATTTTGTTGTAGTCATATTGTCGTAACTATTGTACAGAGAGAGAGATACAAAGCGATACTCTATTGTAACCGCCACTGTGCGAAGAAACAGAGCTTGACGTTGTTGCCTCCGAGTCTCTGATTGTACCCCTTCTCTTCATAGTGATAGTTTGGAGTCTATAGCCTCCCATGATTTTTCCCTATTAGGGTTTTCCATGTAAACATCCTGTGTCACTTTCTTGTGTACTCTCTACTTCCCATTTTTGTGTTTGATTCTTATAGAAGTGACTTACTACTCGGTTGTGGCCGAGTGATATTCCGTGCATTTCTCTTCAGATAAAGTGTTCATGAGTGTGCGATATATGACACTAAGGAGGGATGCAAATCAATTTCTAGAGTGGGTTGTGCAATACTTGATTTGTTTATTTAGAGTGAAAAACTATGTTCAGATGTTTGGAAGTGTGTAGAAAGATTCTTCCCAAAGTGGCGACAACACTTCAAGGGTTAGTGGACACGAGAAAGATGTGAGCAGAAGGATATAGCAAGATTCAAAAGACTTTTTGATTTTTGGCATACTTGGCCTGAATATAATGCCGACAATACGTTGATTGTGGATACATAACATTACTACAACCTTCACAGATGATGTCTCATTGTACTCGGCGAAATGCCTGATAACTACTTGATGAAAACATTGAGCTGCCAACTAACTGCATGGTTGCAGACACCATACCGAGCTCCATATTGTGGATCACATATGTAGACAAGTTCCACTGACCAACATGAGCTAAGCTATTTATAGGCGCTTTGTAGACATTGCCACTGGTGTATTATAAATATGTAATTTGATGACAGATTAATCAATGAAGAATTAAATCGCTTGTTTTGAGTAAATTATCCACTATGTAATTTTAAAATAGGTCGTTGATTTATGATTTCATGTTGCTGGTTGTTCTCAAAATGGGAAACTGTTTGAACTTCTGCATGGTTCACTTGAGAGTAAAATATATCATTGCCATTATGCACATTCAACAAACACTAAAACTGAAAGTTGCAATAAGTAAAACTGACTGTAATCAATACACATTTAACTGACACGATTTTATTAAGAAACAAGAACAGAAAAAGACTCCCAAATGATTTTATTAAACTTTTCTTTTGCAATACAACTACTTTGTCCACTTTACAAGAAAACTTTGAACACTTATATTACTCCCGTAAAATATACATCAATCCGGATCATTTTATTGGCATCCGGTAAGAGTTACAAAACGGTGCCTACCGGCTACCGGCTACTAATTGGTGCAGATCTAGATCAGTACAACTATCCGGATCCGTCATTTCCTTAACTATATTAATTACTATATTAATAATATTCATTCGGTCACACTTCCTCTTCCGGAACATACTCATAGGCCAACACTTTGCCATTTCCCTTCGGATTATATGCAAAAGTCAAAGTCAATCGAATACCAAATCTTTGGAAGAACATTGAGCCTTATCCAAATCAAGCTCCCCTCGATGTACTACAATTGTCCCAACATTACTATATCTGCAAATTACATCCTCTAATAAAAAATTTAGAACAGCCTATGCAGACTTGTTTCGAAGTGGTTTCCCTTCCACATGGTTGGACAAATCCCCACGAGAAAGAACCAAGTATTTCATTTTATTTCAACTAGTGAGCATATGAACTATATCCACCATCCACTTATTTAATGCAATACATGTGAGTACATCAGATGTAGCTCATCTCTGACCCTATAATCAGAATATATTTGACATTCAATGCATGACTCCACAGACCCACCCAAACACTCCAAACCGATAGGATGCCGGTAGATCTATAAAATCAAGTACATCGCTGACAGTTCAGTCAATAGGCACAAAGCCTGGCTTGTGGATAAAGGGTATGCAAAGACTCACATAATTGACTATGATGAGACCTTTGCACTTGTTATAAAGATGATAATGGTCCATGCTATTCTGGTTGTTGCATCAACAAAGATGTGGCACATTCACCAGATGGATCTGAAGAAGGCCCCAAGATTCCGGATGGAGGTGAACAAATCAACAATATGTCGACTGAAGAAGACCCTATATGGACTCAAGCAAGCTCTAAGAGCTTGGAACTCAAAGATTATCCAGTATTTGCATAAAATAAGGTTTAAGACATCTTAGTCTGACACCTCCTTGTTTATCTGACAAGGTCAAACAAGTTCGATATGCATTCTTCTATATGTGGATGACTTGGTGATCATAGGGGCCGACCTATCAAAAGTAGGCCATGTCAAAACCTAGTTGTTGATTGCTTTTGAGATGAAGGATTTGGGAACCCTTCATTACTTTCTGGGGATCAAAAACATGTTCGTGTTCAGAAGTGGAAGGATCGCGCAAAAATGGAAGGATAAGGAATATTCCCTCAAATTTTGGGCTTTATATACTCTATTCACAAAACGTAATGATACCAGTATCACATGTTCTCAAAATGTTGTTGGAAAACCTCAAAAAATCATCATTTCCTAAACTTGGAAAAACGCTAAAATTATGCTATAATCGAAATGGTATAATGTTCACTATCACTGAGAAGTCAAGAAGTAATGTATTTTGTAACAAACAATGTCTGTACAAAGCAATAAAATTTCTAAACATAATTTACGCATATTTCGAGTATTACAAACGACACTCTCTTACATATTTCGAGGAGTGTAAAATTTACAAAAATCACTCGTATCATGATCCAGAGTCGCTACGATTACTAATATACAATGCAGATTGTTCCTCGTCATCTTCGGATGTACCTATTAAGGCATTGTCTTCATCTAAAACTAGATGTTGACATTCCATGTTATGTATAGACGATCGTGTTTGCCTTCGACATGAGACCCTTTGTAGAATAGGTAATTTCTCCTTGATAATATCTATTGTAGACTTCCTGAGACATCCAGCTTTTGTTAGTGTGAAGTCGTAAACAATAATATCTAGGTCACCAATGTCTAGGTATGAAGTGCTATGAATATTTCTTTTCCTCTTTCTATTCCCTCTTGACCATGGACATTCCTTCATCTCTAAAGCATACTTGCCGGTAAAGGCATTTTTGCTTTTAGTGTTGTACCAATGCAACTTTATAGACTGGATTTGGCTTTGGTTCTCATGCATCACCACATCTAAAACCTTACCAATCCAAAATTGATGTCCCAGCTAAATATCATCAGTAGGTGTAGCAATTAACATACCCACCTTCCATTCTTGCAAGTTCCCTTGCCACCTTGCTTCCGCTGTTTTTGTCAGCTTGGGTCCAACATATATGTCCCTTTGTGGTGGATGGAGCAAGCTATCATTAATCGCATTAGGTGCAAGAGGAGAAGTCTGAGAATTACGACACTCTTGTATATTCCAGGTGAATGGTATTTGCACGGTCCAAGTACCAAGGACACAATTGTCAACAATTTGTTCTTGATATTTAAAGAACACATCCCACCATGATGTGTCTTGTTCCCCAACATACTTCTTTGCATTGTCAATGTGCTTGCGTTTGTCTTGCAACGCTTGCATCCAAACATCCTTTGGATAATTTGCTAGTACATTGGTGACAACTTTCTTAGTCTCAATCGGCATTTGTCCAACACCATAAACAAAAGTGGAAGGCATATGAAGTAGAAACTGACACCCGCCTTCAAGCTCCCATTGGGGGGAGGATGAATACTGCTTTGCATATATATAATAATGTACAACCACTATGATTATTTTTATTTATTAAGAATACGTGGTTGAAACTTACATTATTTAAGGGTGCTAACACTTTGGCATTTCGCTCACCACCATCTAATATGTATCTCTTGAGATCATATATTTCCTTCAAGTGTTCCACAATTGGGCGTGTCGTATATGCATCACCAATGATGTCGAACAACTTAGGTAACGTAAAAGCATCATATCGTGATAACTGCCTAGAGAAGTTACTGAACATCTGATCGATATGGTCATGTGTGTGACCAACCAATAGAAAGTTAACTTTCACTTTCCTAAAAATTCCTTGGTTCACCAGCATCCTTAGATAACCAAACACCGTAGAATTTTTGTTTTCCCGAGCAGTATTGTTTAGTTGAATATATAAAACCGGCAGCAAAAATTGCCCCCAAGACATCAATACTTTTTTAATCACAGTGACTGTTAAATTAGCGTCATTGTGGACATTTGGGTAGGTGACGAAGACATGAGGCTTCACACTTCCATTATAGGCTAAACAACCCACCAAGTGCATCTGCACGAGACAATCGTTGTTGACATCTTTAGGAAGATGTTTAAGATGAGGTAGACACATCTTCTTTTGGTCCATTCCATCTATCATTAAACACATGTACTTAGTTGGATTGTTTATCGACTTTTCCCTATGGTGCATAGCTCTTTTTCACTCTAATGTTTGGGCTTCTCGGTGATCTCATAACAATTTCTTGTTTAGCTCCTTCTCTGTCGCTGTCTTTGCCCCTTTACACACGCTCTTTAGGTTTGCACATACTGAACAATACCCCATATGTACTTTACAAGGTATAATAACATTACTAAAGTGCAATGTCCACAACCTTGTGAACTGATTGTAGGTGACATACTTATCACAAGAAGTTGAAATTTCCAATCTATAGGAATCATAAACTTCTCGACGTGTATAATTATCAGAGAGATGCAACCTACCGGTAGTTGGCATTATCTCACAATTAAACTTGAAGTACGTCTTCATCCGTCAGATCACATTTCTACCTGATGCACCTTTCATACTTGGCAAATTATCATCTTCAATGGGATTGTTTCCGTTTAAAAGTCTTTGTTGCACTCTATGTAATCTCATGTTGCTAACACAAAGTGCGATCTTGAATGCCACTCTGCAACATTGTCGTGCCGTAAAAAGGTAATACTCGAAAGAGATCAAGATATTTGAGGGTTTGTCTGACACCATCTGTAAGTGTGTCATAAGATAGGTGTCTTGTTCATCACCATTGAGTGAAAAATAGTAACGTCTCAAAGACCGCAAGTTTTGCTTTCCAATAATCGCCATACACCCACGAGCGCAACATGTCTTTTTAACATCTACGGTAAGTTGTGCCTCAAATGTCACTAAAGCAAATCTTTCTCGACTAATATGTCTTGAGACCCTTTTGAAAAGTAAGGGGCTCACTAACTTATTGTCATCCTTAGATGATATTGGTGTGTCCTCCTCTTGACGCACATTTGTTCTCTGTTGCTGGGTAGAAATACTTTCAGGACTTTGACAATCACCTACATTCTCACCCGAGTCCGCGTATGGGTCATACTCTTCAATTGAGAATTCAAGGCATCTTGTCGTATTGACTGGACTGTCGGAGATTATATACTCCTCAACGGTGAAATTAGAATCTTGAGACCAATGGTATTCTTCTACCTAAAACCCCAGAGAAGGTGAGGAATCCGATGACAGCTGATATTCCTCAACAAAAAAGGGTGAATTATTTCCCATTGTTTGAGGTTCTAATATCCTTTATATTTCACTCCCTAAGCATACATATTGTAAGACATACTTAAACTACAAATGGAATTCTAAGGAAGTATATATGTATTTTGTATATTTTATTATATAATTTTTTTCTATATTTCTATTAGTTATAAATAAAAATTGATCACGTGTACACGTCACATAATTGCATAATAGCACTCACCCCACCCAACTAGTGAATGTTCTCAAAATCAAAATCATTAGACTACCATAAATGTAGATAAGTATACTCAATCATAGGACTGACCTTGCACATGTATTAAATCATAATAAGTACTAGCTCATAATAGATACTAAATCATAATACACATAAGTATGAAATCATAACTACTAGATCATAATGATCATATTACACATAAAGTATAAAGATAATCATTATTTTATGATAGTAATAAATACGAATTCTAAGATAAATAACTAAAGGCACTATTGGCATTTAATTCTAACCATGGTTACTTTTTTAACTAAGGTCCCTTCCCCTCCCATAAATAGAACCGACCTCTCTATTTCATTCCCCACAGTTGAGCGTAACCACTCCCCAAAGCGCCAAAGCACATACGCGAGAACTCTCAAGATACCTCACGCATTCCCGAACTGACACAATCATCATGTCGAGCAAAAGGATTGCTCGTTCTGACAATAGGTTGGATCTAAACCCTAAACTGTACGGACATATGACCATCTACATGCTTTATATTTCGTATTCGAACTCGTTACGCGGTATCAAGTGGCTCCTAAGGCTAGAAATAGATACGGCGTATCGACTTATGTCCCCCAACTCGTTACGGCGTATCGCGATATACCTCCTAGGGCTATAACTCGATACGCCGTATCGAGTTGGGGGACATATCTTGATACGCCGTATCAAGTTGGGGGACATTACTGGATACGTCGTATCGAGTTATGCCTCCCAACTCGTTACGGCTCGATACGGCGTATCAAGTTGTGGCTCCCAAGGCTAAAACTCGATATGTGGGGACTTAACTCTTTACGGTGTAAGGTGTTGTGGCTCCCAGGGCTAAAACTCGATATGGCGTATCGAGTTGGGCATCTTAACTCGATACGCCGTATCGAGTTGTGGCTCCCAGTGTTAAAACTCAATACGTGGGGGCCTTAACTCGATACAGCGTATCGAGTTGTGGCTCGCAGGGCTTAAACTCGATACGCCGTATCGAGTTGGGGGTCATAACACATATTAGACCAAAAATAACTAGTAAAATAGGTTCAACAGTTCTAAATTAGGTCAAAATACGGTCAAATTGGGTCAACATAGTTAATATTTAGGTACTGTTGGGGATACCAAAATCTTACTGATTTTAGTGTCCAGTGGACTATGAGATGTTAAATATACATTTTCCTCTGTCCAATCCCTAGTTTTCACATCCATAAGTATATTGGATTGCTAATTTAACGTTCCAAACTACCAATCTGCATACTGCATATAATTTGTCACCCCATAATTTGAGAGATTATAGGTTTAGGTTTATCTGTTGTATTATTTTATGCAGGTCGGCTGACACTAAGGAGGAGACGCCACTCAACAAAATTCGGATTAAGTATCAAAGCTCACCTCCAGACAACACAAAGATCCTTGTTGTGACGTATCCACAAAAGGGAATGAAACTCATGTTTGAAGACGAAGTCGTGAGGCTGCCTTCTGACGAGGTTAGTCAGAAAACATCTGCCACGGTCAGGGGAAGTGAGGACCAGTTAGACATAGACATAACAGGATATGAGTGGGCAATGCAATATGTAGACTCGAAAAAGAAAGTAGTACTATTAGTTACCAGATTGGTTGGACGTGGTATGCTTGCTCAAGATCGTGCATTTAGCTATGGCAAAATCTTGCGACTGGACTATGAAGATGCAGACTCAACTAATTTGATTGTATTAGTCAACTGTACAAAAGGAGTCCGACAAATGATGGTCTCTGAAGACTACTTATTGAAAGATTCATGCGGGCCAAAATCCTTCCGACATGCTATTGAGACAAGTACTAACTTAATAACAACACTGAGGCCATATATTCAAGGTCATGTTAATTTGAAGACAGCCTACTTATCGCCCAAAAAAGCACCAATAAGGAAATTTGCGGTGCAGTCTAGGCCCTCAAAAAAGAAGGTGACGAGAATGTTAGATTCTGAGTCATCGAGTTCAACAGAGGAGAAAGAGGCTCAAGCTACACCAGGAGCAGAGCTGGCATTTGGTGTGTTCTCATCAGAACAAAATAAAATTAGAAGGGACTTAATACATAGAAAACTTGTGCGGAAGGGGCAAGTTTTTAACATTCTGATAACCCATATTCATCGCCCCCCCAGTGGATGAGAATACAAGACGTCGCCCTTTGGAGATCAGAGAACCACATAAGCTGCATGTCCAAAATTTAAAGAAGAAGATGAAAATCAACCCTCATGCAACGGTCGTGCCTTTTATTGTAATGGTGGATCCTCTTGAGTGCTCTAAGCTAGAGGATTTTGATATTAAGAAGCACGACCAATACAATTATTTTGTGATTGGAGGATCTCACTTGGCGGAGGCCAGACAACAATTAGTCCGCGAGCATCCCCCAACGTTCTTCTTCAAATATGCGGAATGCGAAATTTATGTGGGGTTAACAACTGAGGAGGCGAAGTTGTTAGCATGGGACCACAATAACGACAATGACTACCGGCAGAAGATGTCCTGCATCGAACATATTAGATTTTTTCACCATGAGTACGTCAACAGCAAAACCATATATGGAGCGAAATTATATCTAGCTCTACGACGGCAATGTCTCCACAAAGTGGGAATTGTGGTGGACGATGCGGTGAAGTCTGATGGAATCAGAAAGTATGAGTCGTGGTTTCTACTCGCATTTAGGGATGGAGGAGTCTGGGATCTTCAAGATCAAATATTTACGATGTGCGAGAATAAGGAAGTGAAGGGTCAAAGATAGAAGAAGTCGAAAGTTAACCCTCAATTAGAATTGAAGAGCTCAGCTGCGAAGAAGATAGAGCTTACCATTGAGGAAGTGGCCGATGATATGAAGTTGTCTTTAGGGAGGGCAATGCAAGGGATCAAAGATGAGCAACTTCTTATATCTGTGCTTTCAAGAGTTGTAGCAAAGGAGCTGAGCCTAGAGGAAATGGTTACAGAGTTCAACAAGTAAGGTCTTACTAAATTTTTTATGGTTTATCTTGTTTTAAGAAATGAGTTTTTAATGTTGGTTTATAAATTTTTAGCCACAAAGTCTATATGAAAATACAAGAAGTGATGATGATGCAACTAGGTTGCTTATCATGGGAACAAGTGACTGAAAAATATCCGATAACGTCTTCGTACAAGGCATTATCGGAATATTTCATTGCATTTAAGGATTGGGTGAGTATAACTCTTTGTTTGATCAATTTGTGGTGGTCCATCCCGTGTATCACTATAACTTTATTGATTTCTTATTTTTTTTAGAAACCATGTCGGAGTAAGAGGCCTGGTGAAATAAAGGATATACATGAATTTCCAACATCCTTTCTTGCGCATCTTGAAAGGGCCAGAAAAGAGAAGGATCGATGCTTGGTAAGGGCTTTTCAGGTGGAAGATGACAGCACCTTCAAGAAGTTCAGCCACAAAAAAGACATCACCAGAGATCTGTACTACAATGTTTATTGTGGTGATGTGGCTGACATGATCCAGAAGCTGCCAAAGAAAGAGTATACGTTAACGGTAGCTGATATTCCATACGGTTTTCGTATGGCTAGTTCAATCTACGATGACGAACCTTTTAGTTCAAGCAGCTGGAAAAAATGGTAAAAGATTTTGCCGACTTGACCACCGCTTCCTTGTAATGAATTATAATATTTCATAGCATGGATCAGGGATATTCCGTGGCTCAAGCGTTGTGATCTCGTTGCCATGGAATTGAGAACCTTGCTTGGTAAGGATTTTATCGAAAGCACTGTATTTCAATAGGAATTATATATTATAATTTAAACTGCTATAACTTTTTTCTCAATGGATTAAAACCAATGTAAACAGGGGACCGACTTTTCGGTTCGTCAACGCAATGGAATATATAACAATTGGTTATTATGACGAGATCAAGAAGCAAAGAATCAAGGAGCATTCGAATGAGGTGGGATGCTCAAACCTGCTCGTATATCCAGCCGTGACACGGAAGCTTCGACATGTGACCATGACTAAGCGCGGGCTTGTGAATCCCTACCAAAAGCCCCAACATTTAATGATGCGCGTTGTGGAGATGTTTTTGAATGAAGATGACTGGATTTTGGACTTGTTTTCTGGCACAGGTAAATGGTCAAATCATTTTCCCAATGTGTTGAAGATTTTATTTATATTTAGACCTATGATAATATTGATTATTTCTTATTTATGGTGTTTAGGCACCACTTCGGCGTGTGCTTTGAAGCTTTTCCGAAATTCGGTCACATTGGAGAAAGATGAGGAGCAGGTGAACATCATCAACATGAGGCTTCGTGCGCTTTGGGAATGCCCCGATCAAGATGAGGAGGTAGGGGCCAAACATATGGCAGATACTGAATGTTTTCAGCCGGCCTCCCGCTAACCGTTGTTATTTTCCTAGGATAACAATGTGTCGAATAACTGATCCTTTGGCTATTCGACTCAAGGTATTGTGTTCGGGGATAGTGGAAGTTTACTCTGCTACAAGCTGTTCGAAGGTTTCAAACAGTAGAAGATTTCACAGGAATTGAACTAAGGTTATGCGACTGTGGAGATGAACAAGCTGGCAACAACCGAGTGTAGACACACGATTACACCGAACATGGAAACTCAACACATATTTAGACTCAAGAATTGGAGGCAAACAAAAATCTATTATTAGTGCAAAAAGATACAAAGTGTTCAATTACCCTTTACATTCTTCCAATGGCCCTTTTTATAGGGCTCATAGACGGTTACGACTACACATGAACTACTACTCCCTATTCAATAACTTTTCTATTTTTCGACTCCCTATTTCCTACTTCTTTAATTACTTGGTCCGACCCATTCATCTTTCTCTTCGTAACCATTATCCACCCTTTTTACACTTGGTTGTTCGAACCGGCCAACGGATGGCATGCCCGTAGGACAATGCATGCACGGTTGAACCCACGGGTGACTCAAGCGTCATAAAAAATGTGCAAAATATTTGGCTTGGTTGGCATGGATTTGGGTTCTGTTTGTCACTCCTGTTCGATTTCTGGCTTAAGTATGTGAAGTTGTGTCTCTGAAGGGGTTGTAGGCAGCGGTTGGTGTGTGGTCAACTACAGGGTTTCGGCCGCTTGCTGCTCCGTAAGGTCTATGTCAAGGAGGGGATGCAAGGGTTGCTCGTCGGATTCATTGTCGTGGAGCGGTATTGTGTGCTTGCTCAATGTCCTGCTATTTTGCCGCCTCTGCCTGTTCAATCTCATGGGACTCCATTTCCAATGCGAGGTCTATTTGATCTTCGTTGAATACCTCCAGGAGCTACACCACCTACTCTGTGTGATGCACCGCAAGCGCCTTGTAATCCTCTGTGACGTCGACCCGAACGGTGCCCACACTTTCTTCATCAAGCTTTAAAAAAGCCGTGACTTTCCTTCCTTCGATTCTCATGGTCCATTCGAAAGGTGTAGAGTTCGGCAACTTGTGTGGACCACTTTTCCCAGCCTCTCTGTAACCAGTCGGTTATCATCTGGAGGATGCTTTTTTTGCCACTCTCGAGCAACATTCAGATCTGCTCCTCTGACATTTGTGTTTTTGTGTGCATGTGCTCGTTGGTGGTTTTGAGCTGTTTGATTGTATTTGCAGTGCATCCTGACTGTAATGTGTAGCGGTCATGGATGAGGCCCATGTTCATTCATAGGATGTCCAATTCCTTGGTGTACATTTCCTACATTCGATCCATTTTGGTCCGCAGGAGAAATTGGACTTCCTCAGCTAATTTATTTTCGGTCGTCATCTGCTCCTCAAACCACGCCTTTTGGTTGGACTTTGCCTCCCGAAGTTCCTAGACCGTTTGTTTCGTGCGTGAGGTAGCCTCTTGTTGTTCATCTAGTGTTGCGAGAGTCCAATTGTGCACGATCATAAACGCGTTGAGTTTGTCTTGGAGGGCTTTCACATTTTTGCGAGCCGTGGCCCGAACACCTTTCTCGCAATCCGAAGACTATCAAAGAGCCGACCAGAGCTGCTTGATTTCCGATTCACCCAATGCTACTGCTCTCTTTGTTTTTCCCGCAATTGGTTGTTGCACCTCAACTTCTTCGCGTAATGCGCGGACTTCGTCTATGGAGGAGTGGTCGGCAGGGTTTGCGGATGTGGCGTTTGGTGATTGGAGTTGTGGTTCAGCCACCTTGTCTTGCAGCTCTTGAAGCTACCGCTTGTGCTCTTTCTCCGTCCGCCTCACTTGCTTATTCTTGTAGGCCGTGTCTTTGGCTCCGAGGCGGACTTGGGTCAACTCTGGACCAGGACCAAGTTCAGGGTTGGCAATTCGATTGCGATATGCCCACCGTCTACGTGCCATTTCCAATTGATTTAGCTCAAGGCGTTCTTGTCTTCCAGCTCTATGAGTCCAGCGATTGTGCACTAGATCATTTATCTCTCACCATGTTGTTCAGCCCAGTGCCTGGCCACTACGACGCAAAGAATTTGAGGAGTTCAAATGACGTGCCGAACTGTAAAATTGTTGCGAATTCATGTGTGACGGCCAGATTTCTCTATATGCGAGGACTGTGCTCTTGGAGATTAGGGATCCTTTACCTCTTTCTAGCTTCCTGGTCAATGTCGTTCCTTCAGTCGTGTCTGGAACGACTATTGTCGATGGTTTGATTGGTGCCTCTGCGATGTTTTGTGCGGGTGCGTCTTCCAGTAGACCTTGGCCATTTTTCCGCTCCAACCGGCGTCGTTTCTGCTTTGGGCTTGGAGGCGACTCCTCTCTATTCGAGTCACTCTGCTGGTTTCCATCCATTGCTTCGCCGAAATGGAAATGTCGGCTGCAGGTTTGGTCGAGCCGGAGGCCACAGTTCTTTGAGGTTGCTCTGTTTCTTCATCCTATCACTCACTCGTTCGGAGTTCGCCGAGTGGCTTCCTCCGGCTCAAAACTGGTGTCTGCGTCGCTGCTTGGCTGGCTAGATTGGGTGGCAGAAACCGTATTGTTAAGTATTGTGCGATGATGGGGACCATTTTCTTCCCTTCCTGTAAGGTGATGTGCCCAACCCGTAAGGCCGCACCTGTAACGTACCCCCAATCGATGGGATCTTCCTCATAGGTGGTGATGATCACCCCTGCCTTGTGTTTTGGCATCATGTATGTCTTCAAGTGCACACAGGCGATCCCCATCATGAATTTGGTGACATCCCAGAAGAAAATGTCAGGTGCTTTGCTGGATGTTTTACGTCAAACCATGGGCATTCGTAACCTACCAAACCATGGTCGATGCGCCACTGTTGGAGAGTCGTCGGGATCTCGATAGCCATGGGGATAAATGGGTCGTGGACTAAGTGCAAAGGGTGAGCCTGGGTAGTCGACTGCAAGCGAGGAGAGTGATGGGAGCGAGGGGAGCGAGGAGAGCAGGGAGAGCAAGAAGGTTGAAGACTACGTTTGGCTATGTGACAAATGCAAGATAAGATGCTACGTTCTTCTTTTTGTGAGGAAGGTGAGAGAGGTTCTTCATCAAGATTCCTCGAGCCATTTCCACGCATGTGAATAAGTAGTGAGTTGTCTTTCTTGGAATACATGTATGCATGTAAAAGGTTCTAAATAAAAGGCTTTAAATAGTTCTGAATGCCCCCTCTCTCTTTTTCCTAGTACAACGGGAATGTTACAATCATGGTACAATAATGATTCATTAAATGTGTTGAGCGAGCAAGCTCAACCGGATCCAGATCGGTTGAATAAGCTTGAGCTGGATCGGCATCTGGAAGGAGGGTTGAGAACCTCTACAGTCGACGCTTGCTTTCGTAGACGAACCCTAGAACCCAGCAACAATAGACAGAGAAAAGATATGGACAGAGGAATGGCGAGTTCACTTCCAACAGAGATTCAACTCGATCGGAGCAACTACGCGTCCTGGTCATATAAAATGCACTAGTAGTTGTTGGGGCATGGATATTAGAGCTTCTTGGAAGGAACAAATGAAGTAGCACCAGAACTGTCACACAAAGACTTCCCGGTATCGGAGCAAGGAGCGAGTCGAGTTTTGTATTGCCTCGTAGCTTGTGTGCACGATCAGATGCTCGGCTACAGCAAGGATGCAAAGACGCCGAAGGAGGCCTGGGGAAATCTGAGGAAGATTTTCTCCGCGAGTACCACTGCTCGTAAGTTGCAGTTCCGGCAAGAGCTTAACAACATCCGGCAAAGAGACATGTCGGTTACGGACTACACCACCAAGATAAAGGAGATTTGTGATGCACTCGAGTCCATCAACATGATAGTGGACGAAGATGAGATGGTACAAATCTACCTCGGTGGTCTAGCGCAAAGGTATGGGCCAATCTGGACAGTGATTTGCACCCGGGAGAAACCACTGTCTTTATTTGACTTGCAATTGATCTTGATGGTCGAAGAAAACCATGCGAGTGGGTCAAAGACCACTCAATCGGACGGTCAGATGTTGTACACGGAGACAGATCGGCCCCATGGACGTGGTGGACGAGGTGGGTCTACACGTAATGGAGGCGACCGGCAAGACCAGGACCGGAGGCACAGAGGTGGTGCCGACAGCAGTTCTGGACCCTCCACAAGCAGGGGGAGTCAAAGCAGCGCCGGGAACCGGCAAGGAAAGGCTGACACGGAAGGCTGATACTATGGAAAAAAGGGCCATAGGGAAAGTGAGTGTTGGAAGAAGCGTGCCGATTCGGACAAATCCAGATCTGGCAAAACCGGTTGGAAGAACCGACAAAGCTCATACTACGCGGAAGGATCCGAAGGATCCGGAACCAGGAAAACCGGTAAAGGGCCAACCTTCGTGATGAAGCACAAGGCTAACTCGATGAAGAAGAATACTTCTACATCGGAGGAAGTATGGTACGTTGATTCCAGAGTGTCCAACCACATGACAAGCCATGAAGAGTGGTTCTCTTTTTTGGAGAAACCGGAACAACCAGGGATTGTCAAAACCGGAGACGACACCCCTCACCCGATTGTGCATGTCAGACAAGTCCCATTAAGCCATGTCAGACAAAAGGGGAAGCTGTTGAATGTACTACACGTTCCGACAATCACAAAGAACCTGGTGTCGGTCGGATAAATCGTCGACTAGGGGATGCATGTGTGGTTTACGCACCTCGGGTGCTTCATCGAGGAAGAGGGCTAGATAATTGCGCAAGGGCATAGAGAAGGGAGGATGTTCATCCTCAACACTAATGACATTGGCATCGCCATGTTTGCAAAAGGGCAGAAGGTCGAGTCGAACATCGACCTGTGGCACAAGCAGATCAGCCACATCAATTACCGGAGGCTTCAAGACCTACAGTCGAAACAAGTTGTGTTTGGATTGCTGAAAAACAGTGGCCGAAAGGCCAAAATTTGTGAAGCCTGCCAACTCGGGAAGTAACACCAGCTTGCATTCCCTACCGAACAAAACCGGAGCCGTAACAAGCTCGACCTAATCCATTCATATGTATAGGGACCTGCACAAACCGTTAGTCTTGGCGGGAGTCGATACTTCGTCTCCTTCATCGACAACTATAGTCGGAACATGTGGATCTACCTCATCGAGAGGAAGAGCGAAGTTTTCGAGTGTTTCTGGAACCTTCAATGCGTGGTTGAACGGGAAACGGAGAGGAAGATCAAGTGCCTTCGGTCGGATGGCGAGAAGGAATACTTTTCTTGCCAATTCAATAGTTATCTACAGTAGAACGGAATTCGGACAGAGTTCAACTGCAGGTACACCGGAGCGAAATGGTGTGGCCGAAAGGAAGAACCTGTTGGGATTTCGGTCCCTTTCGGATGGGATGGTCGGATATCAGAGATGAATGCCGACAAGCCCGGTTTCGGTTTCGGATCCGGATGACGAAGACCCCGGTTTCGGTACCGGATGACGAATGTACCCGGAGAGCGATCCGGATGCAGGGACATATCCGTGAATATGTTCGCTATGGGCCCCTGAGGCTACAGTTGTAAATAGCCCAAAGTCATATAAGTATAAATATGACTTAGGGCAAACAGTTTTACTGTTGCTTCTCATTTTTCTGTTTTTCCACTTTAGAGGAGTGAAGAGAGAGCAGCCGTGAGAGAGATAGAGCGCGAGAGAGGAAGAGGTAGACGCCTCTGTGTATTTCCGCCGCCTGTGGCGAGGACAGCGAGCTCAAGGTCGTCGCCTTGCAGCTCGCCATTGTATACTTCTCTGTATAGTGTTGGTTTGGAGTCTTGTACTCCCGTGGTTTTTTCCCGTATAGGGTTTTCCACGTTAATCCCTGTGTACTCGCGTTTTGTTTCTCTTTGTGGTTCCTATTTTCTGCTCCATCGATTCGCGCTTACTCGGTTGTGGCCGAGCGGTGAAGGTGAATAGAAGCGTCTATTCCTTACAAACTGGTATCAGAGCGAACTGCTGCAGAAAATGGAAGGCGGCGGCAGCGGGCAGCCGGGGATGATGGTGCTGAATGCGCAGAATTACGCCGACTGGAAGATCAAGATGGAGGATCTTCTGATTGTTCGGGACCTGTACGAACCGATTGACAGGTCGGAAATACCGAAGGGGGTACTTGAGTCGGAGTGGAAGCTCCTGAACCGGAAAGCCGTAGCGACGATCCGACAATATGTCGATGTAAGCGTCCTACAACATGTGGCGAACGACACCAACGCATATGAGATGTGGAAGAAGCTGTCGGGCCTCTACGAGAGGAAGAATGCGTTGAACCGGACCTCCCTGATGAGGAAGATAGTGAATCTCAAGTACCGGGACGGCGAGAGTATGGTGGAACACGTAAGCACGTTCATGGGATTCGTGAATCAGCTTGCGGCGATCAAGTTCCCGTTGGAGGATGCAATGCAAGCCATCATCCTGATGTGTACATTGCCGGAAAGCTGGGAGAACTTGGTGGTGACTCTCAGCACCTCCTGCACCGAAGATAACTTGTCCTTACAAACGGTAAAGACAAGTATTTTGAACGAAGAAGCGCGTCAGAGAGATAAGGAACCGACCTCCGACCCGAAGATGTTGTTTACCGAATCGGATCGGGGAAGGCAATGGAACCGGAGTCCGCAAAGACGGGAGAAGTCGGGGACCCGGTCGCAGTCAAGAGGAAGGCCCACATGCTTCCACTGTGGGAAGCCGGGGCACTTCCGAAAGAATTGTCGGCATTACCGAAAGGACAATGGAACCGACAACACCGATTCGAAGAAGTCACCGGAGAGAAACGGTGCATACCGGGGAGCCACGGACCGAAATGGTTCGGATCGGCGAGGACAGGACCGGAAAGGAACGACGGCACTCGCGGCAAGTGAAGAGGAGATCATGCTCATCACCGAAGAAGGTGAACTAAACATTGCCGGCGATGAGACGACCTGGGTGGTCGATTCCGGAGCATCGTTCCACCTGACCCCGGAGAGAAGATACTTCTCATCCTACACAGCTGGCGAGCATGGCTGTGTTCGGATGGGAAACGAAGGTACGTGCCGGATTGCCGGCATAGGAGACGTGTGGTTGACAACCCCGACCGGATGCAAAATGTTGCTGAAGAATGTCCGACACGTTCCGGAGGTCCGACTGAACCTGATTTCGGCCGGGAGGCTAGATGATGAAGGCTACACGGGTAGCATCCGGAACGGTGTCATGAAGTTCAGCAAGGGGAGCTTGATAGTGGCTCGGGCCCGGAAGGTCAACACACTGTACCTGATGAATGCCTGGTTATGTCCGGAAGAGCTGAATGTGGCAGCCGACACTGCCGGTGAGCTGTGGCACAAAAGACTGTGCCACATGAGTGAGAAGGGGATGAAGAGGCTTGCAGAAGACAACCTTATTCCAGTGAAGCATGTGCACCTGGAGAAGTGCACCGATTGCCTGGCCGGTAAGCAGAACCGAACCTCCTTCCACTCAAGGCCACCGACGAGACGTAGCGCACCATTGGAGTTGGTGCACACCGACGTGTGTCAGGTAGAAACGAAGTCACATGGCGGAGCCCAGTACTTCGTAACATTCATAGATGATCACAGCCGAAGACTGTGGACGGCACCGTTGAAGACAAAGGACCAAGTGTTGTGCGTCTTCAAAGAACTCCACGCGAGAGTGGAAAGGGAATCCGGCAAGAAGCTGAAAGCGATACGAGCGGATAACGGAGGGGAATACCGGGGGCAGTTCGCGGAGTACTGTCGCTCGAAGGGAATCCGGCTCGAGTTTACTGTGCCGAAGACGCCGGAACTGAACGGGCTGGCGGAGAGGATGAACCGGACCATAATGGAGAGGGTCCGGAGTATGTTGGCGCATGCGAAATTACCCAAGGGGTTTTGGGCTGAGGCAATGTCGACGGCGACATACGTGATAAACAGATCACCCTCAGTACCTTTGGACGGAGACACGCCGCAGAAAGTGTGGACCGGTAAGGAAGTGTCCTACCGGCATCTGAAGGTGTTCGGGTGTCTCGCATACGTGCATGTGGCAAAGGACCGGAGAGGAAAGCTAGATCCAAAGACCCAGCCATGCATATTCCTCGGTTACGGCGACGACGAGTTCGGCTACCGAGTATGGGACCCGGTCGACAAGAAGATATTCAGGAGTCGAGACATCATCTTCATGGAGGACAAGACACTCGCCGACTGGGAGTCGGAGAAGAAGATGAAGAGCTCCAAGTCGACCGGTGAGGATCAACTCTATGAGGAGCAGTCCCGACCGGCAAGGGACCGGTTAGCACTCGAGGATCCGGCCGAAGACGGTGAAGAAACAGAACCGGCCGAAGAAGATGAAAATGATACCGGAACCGGCTCCGATCCCGAAATGGATTCGGATGAAGAAGAATCGGAGGAACCGGTTACCGAAGCTCCGGAACGGAGATATCCTCTAAGAGAGAGAAGGGCCCCCCGGAGATTTCCGGAACCAGAGCACGTGCTGCTAACCGACGAGGGGGAGCCGGAGAGCTTTGAAGAAGCAAAGCACGACACCCAGAGCCGCAGGTGGTTGAGTGCCATGCAGGACGAGATGGATTCCCTGCATGAGAACCACACATATGAACTTGTGGAGTTGCCGAAAGGAAAGCGGGCACTTCGAAACAAGTGGGTGTTCAAGCTGAAACCGGGAGATGCCGGAAACCCCCCGAGATACAAAGCCAGGATCGTGGTGAAGGGGTTTCAGCAGAAGAAGGGCGTCGACTTCGACGAGATATTTGCCCCGGTAGTGAAGATGACCTCCATCCGGACGGTGCTGAGCATAGCGGCAAGCATGGACCTCGAGGTAGAACAGATGGACGTGAAGACGGCATTCCTTCATGGTGACCTCGATGAAGAGATCTACATGCAGCAACCGGAAGGATTCGAGAAGAAAGGGAAGGAGCACCTGGTATGCCGGTTGAAGAAGAGCCTTTACGGACTGAAGCAGGCTCCCCGGCAATGGTACCGGAAGTTCGACTCCTTCATGACCGACGAAGGGTACCTCAAAACGCAGTCCGACCACTGCGTGTTTGTGAAGAAGTTTGAAGGAGGAGACTCTCTAATACTCCTCCTGTACGTGGACGACATGTTGATCGTCGGACGGGACCAGGTCAAGATACGGATGCTGAAGAAGGCCCTTCACCGAACCTTCTCAATGAAGGACCTGGGTCCGGCAAGGCAAATACTAGGGATGCACATCATCCGGGACCGGAAGAAGAAGCAGTTGTGGCTGTCACAGGAGAAGTACGTGACGAAGGTGCTTCACCGGTTCAACATGTCGGAAGCAAGACCGGTCGGATCGACCCTCCCGACAAACTGCAAGCTGTCCAGCAAGCAAAGTCCCAAGACAAAGGCTGAAAAGGAGGATATGATGAAAGTGCCGTATGCCTCAGCCGTCGGGAGCTTGATGTACGCCATGGTGTGTACGAGACCGGATATCGGATATGCAGTCGGAGTGGTGAGCCGGTACATGAGCAATCCCGGCAAAGAGCATTGGAACGCGGTCAAGTGGATACTCCGATACCTGAAGGGCACAGCGAATGTGTGCCTCCGATTCGGCTCCGGTAAACCCGAACTCGACGGTTTCACCGATTCGGATATGTCGGCTGATGCAGATACCAGCCGGTCCACATCAGGGTATGTGATGACGTATGCAGGGGGAGCTGTTTCATGGCAGTCGAGGCTGCAGAAGACGGTTGCGTTGTCAACCACGGAGGCGGAGTACATGGCGGCTGTTGAAGCCGGCAAGGAAATAATATGGATGAAGGACTTCATTAGAGAGCTCGGTATCCGGCAGGAGGAGTACCGACTCTACTGCGACAGTCAGAGTGCAATCCACCTTGCGAAGAACGCGGCCTATCACTCCCGGACGAAGCACATCCAGCGAAGATATCACTGGATCCGGGAAAGGATAGAAGACAAGGAGTTCGTGCTGACAAAGATCCACACGGACGAGAACGGGTCGGATATGCTGACCAAGGTCCTCACACCCGACAAACTGGAAGCATGCCGGAAGAGGATCGGATTGGAGAGACATCCCATGCCGAAGTGAAGGGGGAGTTTGTTGGGATTTCGGTCCCTTTCGGATGGGATGGTCGGATATCGGAGATGAATGCCGACAAGCCCGGTTTCGGTTTCGGATCCGGATGACGAAGACCCCGGTTTCGGTACCGGATGACGAATGTACCCGGAGAGCGATCCGGATGCAGGGACATATCCGTGAATATGTTCGCTATGGGCCCCTGAGGCTACAGTTGTAAATAGCCCAAAGTCATATAAGTATAAATATGACTTAGGGCAAACAGTTTTACTGTTGCTTCTCATTTTTCTGTTTTTCCACTTTAGAGGAGTGAAGAGAGAGCAGCCGTGAGAGAGATAGAGCGCGAGAGAGGAAGAGGTAGACGCCTCTGTGTATTTCCGCCGCCTGTGGCGAGGACAGCGAGCTCAAGGTCGTCGCCTTGCAGCTCGCCATTGTATACTTCTCTGTATAGTGTTGGTTTGGAGTCTTGTACTCCCGTGGTTTTTTCCCGTATAGGGTTTTCCACGTTAATCCCTGTGTACTCGCGTTTTGTTTCTCTTTGTGGTTCCTATTTTCTGCTCCATCGATTCGCGCTTACTCGGTTGTGGCCGAGCGGTGAAGGTGAATAGAAGCGTCTATTCCTTACAGAACCGGTCAATTGTCGACGCGGCAAGGGCAATGTTGGAGGAGAAGAGCATGCCCCATTTCTACTGGACTGAGGCAGTTCGGACGACCATCTACATCCAAAACCGGATCGGTGACAAGGTGTCAACACACGAGCTGTATTTCGGGCGCAAGCCGAATTTGAGACACCTTCGAATATTCGGTAGCATAGCATATGTGCATGTACCGGATGAGAAGCGGAAAAAGCTAGATCCGAACTCGGAGAAGTGCATCCTAGTCGGCTACTCGCTTGAGCAGAAGTGGTATAAGTGCTATAACCCTCGGACTAAGCAGGTCCGAGTAAGCTGAGATGTCGAGTTTGATGAGACGGCATCATGGTACTCCTTACCAACTCCAACTCCCGACGAAGACCCGACTCCAGACGATTAGGCTAGTGAGCCCGAGGAAGTCCAGGTCAAAGATGAAGATTTCGGCACTCTAGAGGAGAGTCTGATCTCATTCCGGTTGAGTAGACTGAATGAGCGGCTAAGTCAGGATTACCAGTCAGATGAAGAACTGGCGAGTAGTGGAGACTCTATCATGCTCTCCCCGCGCAAGGAACCGAGGAGACGATACACACGTAAAGAGAAGGGGAAGAAGAAGATGCCGGAATACGAAACCGACAACGTTGAGTCGGATCGGAGTGAGTCCGACTCCGGAAAGGAAGAAGTCGGATCTTCAAAAAGGAAGTCTGAATCGGCCAAGAAGCGCCTTAAACCGGGTAACGACAAGTTACGCCAGTCATCCCGCCAAAAGAACCCCGTTACACGGTATGGGTACAATGAGTACATGGCACATGACTATGCATACATGACGAAAGTGGCGGAAGTGCTAGAGCCGCACACCTACGCAGAAGTGGCATAAGACGCAAATTGGCGTGCCGCTATGGAGGAAGAAATGCAGGCACTTGATGCCAGCGACACATGGGACCTCGTTGACCCTCCCTGACACTGTAAACCAATCAGTTCCAAATGGGTGTACAAGGTAAAGTACAATGCCGACGGTTCGGTTAACCGGTACAAGGCCCGATGTCATAAAGTTGAAACTTCACGATGTGAAAACAATGTCAAAAATCTATAGAACTACATTTCCCATCTTGAGATTATGACAAGGAGGATGAAGGAATTTTCGGTTCGTGAATCAGAGTTCAGAAGCCCAAGATACAAGCTTCGGAAGCATTAATGTTACTTGGGACAAAAATGTAGTTATGTCAAAAGGGGGCCAAAATTAAATGAGGGTTATTTCTATAATTTCTGAAATATAGAACTATAAATAAATAAATAAAAGAAGAATAAAATAAAAATACAACCGCCTCAAGAGGGTGGTAGGGCGGTTGACCACCCTATATAAGCCACGCCTATGGTAGCTAAAGGGGGAGAGGAGGAGAAGGAGAAGGAAGAGAAGGAAAAGCGAGTGAAGAAGCTCGCGTGGGTATGGGATGCAGAACTCGCCGAAGAAGATGGTGGCCTGCATAAATCAAGGCAAGAGTTAAAGAAAAGAAAGAAACTACAAGAAAAGGAAGAAGTTAAAGTGGTGTATCTCGAACGCCTCTTTGTAAACAAAAGGTCGTGAGTTCGAATCCTCTTCGAATAACTTCTTTTGCATTTATCTTACCTTCTTGACTTCTTGTCATCGCACCATCTGCGATTATACGTTTTCACCCCGATCATCCCCGAGTCACAGAACCCCGGCGGTTGCGACACACAACCACAATCTTTGCGACACAAATTTGGTGAACCCGACGTGAAGTGTCGTCGACAAGGGGAGTTTCGGAGTTAAAGTTTTACAAAGAGAAGGTCGAAAAATCAAAGAAACTGGCGGATAAAGGTGCCAACACAGACATGGCAAATAAGGGCTTCAATGAAGAGATGGCAAGTTTCATGATGACGATGATGAATCGGATGTTTCAAGAGCAAAGTGCAATGAACCGAATGGAAAGTGAGTTAACGCTCGCCGTACAAACGGTCATTGAGAGGATAAGCAAATTTAATGGCGAGGACGTCACTCAGTTCCTTGAGGTCTTCGAATACGAGATGGCCAGTAGAGGGGCAACCGGAGAACAAATGGTCTCGCACATCAATCGGGTATGCACACTTGATGTCCGAGCAAGGGTAACGGAATTATCGGAGAGATTCTGTGAAGATTGCGACAGGTTCCGTCAAGCATTGCTTGATGAATACATGCTAGACGACCGGAACCGAATGTCAAAGAAGAGCTTTCTCGAATGGACTGAGAAAGGGGGTAAAGCACTCTCAATGTCAGAGTTGCTGAGAGAGTTTGACAAAAGATATAATGAGCTCTCGGTAAGAGATCGAGAACTACTACAATTAGAGAAGTTGGATTTATTTGTCCGAGCGGCAGATAAATCTTTTAGAAAAGATATCGCCATCCTTCTGGAAGACTGGACAAGCACAACCGGTTTGGTGTCCGATTGGGTGGAAGTACTCGAGGCTTGTTGAGTACTAAGAAGGAGGGCGCTAAGGATGGAGGGTGGCTATGACGATAGAATAAAGACAACAGCCAGAGAACATCCAAAACAAGAATCAGGAACTTGAACGGATGATAGCAAAGGAAAGGAGCCAGAATCTACGATTGATGAACTGATAAAGGGAATGCGGGATCTACAACTCAAGTTCACAAAACTTGAGAAGGGTGAAAGCTCGGGTGTTCATCAAAAGCCCAATGAAGGAGAAAAGGGTGAATTCGTCCGCCGATGCATATGGTGCGATAGCGCGGAGCACCAAAGAAGGGATTGTTAGAGCCATAAGGAAGCATTAGAAAGAAATCTTATCTTCTATCAAAATGGGAGAATCCACTCCTCAGAGACCCTAAAAACCAACTTCGGCAAAGGTAGGATGAAGAAAGTGATGGAGGACGAAGAGTCGAAGAATGTTCAGGCAATGTACTTTTCGACTACTTCCGGATTGAAGGTCGATGATCCCCAAATTGGATTAGGATTTTGGGGAAAAGTGATAAAGTCCTCTACTGACAAAAGAGTCCAGCCACATGACTTACGAAAGGCGGGTGACGAGATAAGGAGTAGTACTGGGTTGAATGACCTAGTAGATTCACTCACTATGATCACCAAGATAGCGGGGGTGAATGCCCACGAGGTGACAGTCGAAGAAAAACAAAGGAGAACTGAAGAAGCGGGACCTTCTAGAAAACCTGAGACCCGAGAAACTGAACGAGTTGCAGCAGAGGCGATGAAAGAAGACAAAGGTAAGCAAAAGATAGCCCCATCATTCTAACTCGCCTCCGACATCGAAATTTCCACTGACCTAAAGCATGTGCTAGAATCAAGGATAGCAAAGTTGAGTTAACACTCCGAGAAGTACTAGGGATCGCGAAGAAGGAATTTCATGAAGTGATCATTGATGTGATTTGGAGGAAAAGACAAGTGGTTGAAGAAACGGGTGGAGTAAATACCGTCATGATACGGGAGGAAGATGAAGATATGGAGACTGCATTGTTAGCCGGGGTACGGAGTGCTGACACACAATGTAGTCATGAAGAGGAACGAAGCCATTACACCCGCACACACTAGGCTGGAGCAACAACCGAGGCTCCAGTCAAAATTGGAGATAAGATGGAACCATGTGTGGCACTCATCGACCATGGCTCCGAGATAAATATCATCTCGTCTGATTTTTACAATCGCAGGAGATGGCCAATAGAAAGGAACCACGGTTGGAAGGTGAGAGAAGCGACTGAGGTCGTGGAGGATTTATGTGGCGCATGTCCAAATATTACAGTTACAATTGGGGACATTTCAGTAGATCAAAACTTCTTCGTCCAGGAGAAGTCATTTTATCCAGTAATCCTAGGGCAACCGTACATCACAACAGTGCGGATAGAGACTAAAGTGATTGATAATGGAGCAGCGTTTGCTAGGATTCGAAGCCAGGATGGGAAGAGGTTGGTACGGTTCCTTACTGTTCGATCAAATCATGAGAGGAATAAGGAGAATCTACGAGATCATCTACTACAAGATGTGGGGGATTTCGTATAGGATTTCTAGAGCGGGCCCTTACAAAAAGGGGTTGTGATGGCCCAAGGGAAGTAAGAAGCCCCATTCATAGCATTGAAGATAAAGGTAAATTATATGTTGCGTCGGTAGATGGCGCAACTATAATAGAAGATTTCAAAGGAAAGAAATTCCAAAAAATAGAAAAAGAATTACAAGGTGGAGGTATGATAGATTCAGAAGAAAAATTAGTGAATATATTTGAAGAATATTGTTTTAAAGATATAGTAGGAGAGTTGGAGTCTCTAATGATGGAAGATGATGAAGTTGAAGTTGTGATAAATTCCATCGAGCTATTCAAAACCATCAAGGAGTATGTTCAAAATGAAGAAGCTCGAATAAACACCAAGTACAAAACGGTGGAGAAGAAGGTCCGGCCAGCAGCAACACCACTTCTAGAAGACAGTGAAAAGATAATGAAGGAGGTGTCGACCGAGCCAATTCTTCGGGATCCAAAGAGAATTGGGCACAAGTTCACGGAAGAAACAATTAAAGAACTAAGAATTGGAGGGGAGGACTTCCTAACACCTATAGAAGAAGCAGAATTCAGAAAAATGCTAGGGCCACATGGGAAAGCATTCTCCTTCAACCCTGAAGAAATTAGATGTGTGAATCCGAAAGTAGTTGAACCAATGGTCATCTTCACAATACCACACATTCCGTGGAATCTGAAGTCAATCCAAGTGCCAAGAGCAAGGATACCGCAATTAATCGAGCTTCTAAAAGAGAAAATGAACATGGGCAACTTGGAACCATCAAACACTCCATACTCGAGTAGATGGTTTACAGTGCAAAAGGATGGGCGGCTTCGATTCAATCAAGACATGCAACCTATGAATCAAGTTACTATTCGGAATTCAATGCCGATAATAGATGAGTTTGCAGAGATGTTCGCTGGAAGGGCGATCTACTCTATGGGTGATCTCTACTCTAGCTATGACCAGTTCCAGCTTGCGGCCGGTAGTCGGGATATCACCTCCATTAGGACTCCTATTGGATTACTTCAAATGTGTACCCTACCTCAAGGTGCGACCAACTCGGTCACTCACATGATGAATGGTATGCACAAAGTTCTCCGAGATTTTATTCCTCACATAACCATGCCTTTCTTGGATGATATACCCATTAAAGGATACGAGGAAAGAATGAAGAATGAAGAATTGGATAATAGTGGATGTCGGAAGTTTTTCATGGATCACATAGAAGATTGTGATAAACTGCTTTCAAGCCTAGAGGAGGTACACCTAACACTTTCGGCTCCAAAATCAATATTCAGGGTTCAAGAAGTACTAGTGGTAGGACATAATGTGTGGGCCATACGGAAGAAAGCCAGCACCAACAAAGATCAACGCAATACAAAATATGAAAGAAGAATGCAACTCTATATCTGAAGTTCAGAGGTTCTTGGGTGCATGTGTCTTCTATTGCAGGTGGATTCCACATTATGCCCACATATCAAATCCATTGTATCGGCTATTAAGAAAAGGGGAAGCATTTGAGTGGACAGAAGAGCACTCAAATGCAATTAAAAGACTGAAGGAGAATCTGGCTAAAGCTCCTGCATTGAAACAACCTGACTACACCCAACCAATAATCCTCACAGTTGACTCAAGTGCGATTGGAATCGGGTGGGTAATAAGCCAACAAGATGAGGAAGGAGAAAGACATCCGATTTGATTTGGTGCGAAGGTACTTAGCCGATGCCAACGAAGGTACTTAGTGAAGAGAGAGCTCTAGGGTATAATCATTGCTATCAAGACGGATAGGGACTATCTGGTTGGTGCTGAGGTGATCGTGGAGACAGATTGCTTGCCAATTCTGGGGACTATTGCAAATTGCAGTATTCCAGACCAAGCAATGCTTAGGTGGTGTATCTACATCAAAAGCATCAACCCAGATGTTCGACGTATATTTGGTGAGAAGAATGCAATGGTTGACATGTTATCTAGAGCAAAATATGAAAAAGAGGAAGTGGCAGAATCAGATAGCAACGAAGAAGAATCAGCTTTGGTCATAAATGCAATTAGAGGGGGTGAGCCACATGAAGAACATGAGTTTAAAGAAGAAGAGTATAATGAAGAGTTTAAGGAAATCGGGAAGTATCTACAGGCACCATGGAAGGAAGGAACTTGGAGTTGGAGAAACTTCTCAAATTTTCAAAAGAAGGCACAACGATTTTTCTTGCACCAAGGTTACCTTTGGAAGCACCCAAAGTATAAAATGGGAAATCCACAACGGGTTATCTGTGACCAAGTGCAACAGGAGCAGATATTAAAGGAATTACATGACAGGGAGTGGGTTGGACACCGTGGAGTCTGGGCAACATTTAGTAAAATAAAGGAAAGATATTGGTAGCCAAGATTCTACAACGAAATCAAGAGGTATGTCGAGACATGCCCAACCTGTCAAATCTACTCCAACATTAAGCATAGAGATGAGTTGCACTCGACCTATTCGCCGGCTATACATTACAAGTGGATGGTTGATATAGTGGCAATGCCAATGGGGGCAAGTCAAAAGAAGTTCCTGGTACTTGCTAGAGAAGACCTTACAAATCAAGTTGAAGGAAGAGAACTAAGATCGAAGACCATATCAGTAGTATGTCAATTCATATTAGAGGATATAATATGTAGGTATGGGTGTATAGGGAAGATAGTGGCTGATAGAGGTGAGCTCAATTTTGATGAAGCAAGAGAGTTCTTTGATAGAATTGGAATTCGGTTATCATTGACAACAACATATAATCCTGAGGCAAATGGAAAGATAGAAGGAGGTCATAGCCCGATAGGTAAAGCACTTGCAAAAGCATGTAAAGGCAAAGTAGGTAATTGGCCTAAGGTCTTGCCATATGCATTGTGGGCGGATAGGACCGCACATAGTTCAGGTGACAAGATATATGCCGATAGGGCTCATGATAGGACAAAGGCCGATGATGCCGATTGAAGAGAAGATTGCTACATGGGCAATGCTACCATGGGAGTCAGAGATGAGTAGAGAAGACTTGCTAGCAGTTCGTATCCGACAACTACAATGTCAAGCAAAAGATGTAGAAAAGGCTATTGAGAAATTGAAGGAAGCTCGGATAAAGAACAAAGCAAGATTTGACAAAGTAAACAGATTAAGACCACGAAAGATTCAAGATGGAGACTGGGTGTTGGTACTAGATAGTAGCCTCAAGAACCAGTACAGTACAATGAGGAAGTTCGCAAAATGGTGGTTTGGGCCTTATGAAGTACGGACGGTGATTGATAAGGCTACCTACTACTTGAACGAGTTGGATGGGACTAAGATCCAGACGCCGATTGCGGGAAAAAGAATAAATATTTTTAAAAGAAGAGAAGACACCGAACCTAGTTTCATAGAAAATGAGGATGAAGAATTTTTCGAAGAGGATCAAAATGAAATGGTGTGAACTCGCCCATAGGTGTGCAAGTTCAGAGGGGGTGGGTATCGTGAAGTTGACACTTCACAATGTGAAAACAATGTCAAAAATCTATAGAACTACATTTCCCATCTAGAACTTATGACAAGGAGCATAAAGGAATTTTCGATTCGTGAATCGGAGTTTAGAAGCCCAAGATACAAGCTTCGGAAGGATTAATGTTACTTGGGAGCAAAATGTAATTATGTCAAAAGGGGGGGCAAAATTAAATGAGGGTTATTTCTATAATTTCTGAAATATAGAACTATAAAATTGAATTGTAGCATCAATAAATAAATAGATCAAATCAAATCAAAATAAAAATACAACCGCCTGCATGAGGTGGTTTGTCAACCGCCTCAAGAGGGTGGTGGGGCGGTTGACCACCCTATATAAGCCACGCCTATGGTAGCTAAAGGGGGAGAGGAGTGTTGACCGGTCAGAAGAGCAAGGACAAGTGGGAAGGCGGAGTCGGATCGGATAATAGGAAGTAAATAATAGTATAATTATTATTCGGAGGGACGGATCCGGTACAGTTGTACCGATCCGGATCCGGACCGATTCGGATGCCGGTTGCCTAAGCGCACCGATTGTAACCTTGCCAGATGCCTATAAAAGGATCCGATGATTTGTAAAGGTTTTGACGAAAGTAATACAAAAGTAATTATTGCGTGTTTATCTGTATCTTCGTATTGTTTTACCGTCTTTGCTTAATTGTAATCATCTTACGCGTGTAACCTAGCATCCAATCCTTACCACCCCTTTGGAGAAGTGTCGGATAGACACCTGTGTTGAGGCTAGTCCGGCCAGGCAGACAACAAGGAGGAGAAGGAGAAGGAAGAGAAGGAAAAGTGAGTGACGAAGCTCGCGTGGGTATAGGATGCAGAGCTTGCTGAAGAAGATGGTGGCCTGCATAAATCAAGACAAGAGTTAAAGAAAAGAAATGAGATACAAGGAAAGGAAGAAGTTAAAGTGGTGTATCTCAAATGCCTCTTTGTAAACAAAAGGTCATGAGTTCGAATCCTCTTCGAATAACTTATTTTGCATTTATCTTGCCTTCTCGGCTTCTTGTCATCGCACCATCTATGATTACGCGTTTTCACCCCGATCATCTGCGAGTCACAGAACTATTGTGACACACAACCACAATCTTCGCAGCACAAGTTAGTGGCAAAGGGATACGCACAGACACACGGAATCGACTACGATGAGACCTTCGCTCCGGTAGCGAAGATGACGACGGTTTGTGTGGTACTGGCGGTTGTTGCGGCAAGGGGGTGGCATCATCACGAGATGGACGTGAAGAATGCGTTTCTTCAAGGTGACCTTGAAGAAAGAGTCTATATGATCCAACCTCCTGGTTTTCAGTCGGAGATGTACAAGTCGTCGGTGTGCCAGCTTAAGAAGTCACTTTACAGTCTGAAACGAGCCTCCCGAGCTTGGAATTTGAAGATTACGCACTGGTAGCATAAGATGGGGTTTGTGCCCTCTAAATCTGACTCATCGTTGTTCATTCGGAAAGGTCCGGACGGTCCGGTTTGCATCTTGCTTTATGTAGATTATTTGGTCATCACCAGATCCGGACTCAATGAAATCGGTCGACTACAGTCCCAGCTATCGGACGCATTTGAAATGAAGGACCTTGGGGACATTCATTATTTTCTTGGCATCGAGCTGATCCGAACCCCCGACGGCATATTGCTCTCACAACGACACTATGTGTTGAATATATTGTACAAGTTCGGCATGACAGAATGCCGACCTGTCTCCACACCCTTGGACAGGAACCAAAAGCTCTGTCCCAACTCCGGACCGGCCTACGATGAGAAACGAATCTGACAAATAGTCGGAAGCCTCATATACCTGACAATCACTCGACCCGACCTTAGTTACCCAGTTGGAGTGATTTGCTAGTTCATGCAGAAGCCGACCGTCGAGCACTTTCAGTGCGCACATCGGATACTCTGGTATGTTAGCGGCACGAAGGATCGGGGACTATTATACCGACACGGTATAGCTGGGAAGCTAGTCCGATATACTAATGCCAACTGGGTTGGTCATGCATCAGATCGTCGATCCACCTCCGGTTACATGTTTTCTCTAGGTAGCGCAGCTGTTGCGTGGAGCAACAAAAAGCAGCCAACAGTGGCTCTGTCGAGCACTGAGGCTGAATCCTAGGGCGCTACCAATGCCACCTATGAAGCCATCTAGCTTCGGCGAGTGCTGCAAGACCTGTGGATTGAGGTACCAACCCCGATCCTGATCTACTGCGACAACATGAGCAGCATACATCTTGGCAAGAACCCTGTATTCCATGCTCGAACAAAGCACATAGAAGTGCATTATCACTTCGTGTGTGAGCAGGTCCTGAGCGGTGAAGTCGACCTTCGGCATGTTCAGACAAATCGCCAAGTTGCCGACATCTTCACCAAACCACTCGGATCGGACAAGTTGCAACACTTCAACGACATGCTTGGTGTTCATCATCTCGACGTGCCGCACTTGAGGGGGAGAACGAGCACGGGCAAAGGCAAAGAGACTATTGACGGCACCGGACAAGGAACCGGAAAGGGAAGAACCAACAAAGGGGGAGACAAGAGGAATAAGGAAGCCGAGTCGATGAAGGAAGTTGGCACATCCAAACAAGTCGAAACAAGCGGCAATGGCGGCAGAGTCAAGAAGGACAGAGCCGACCAAAAGAAGAAGGCCAAGACCCGGACATGGTATGATATGGTGAAGGGCTTGAAACTAGAAGACGAGTTGAAGAACACCGACTCGAACAAGAGCTGGAACAAATCGAAGGAAACTGATTCGGTTCAAGATTCAGAGAAGCCGTATCAACTAAAGGCCAAACGGACACAGACACGGATGCAGCGGAAGTCGACACAAACACGAAGGAACCAATGGGTTGACAAGCGTCGGAGTCGCAACAACGAGGGAGTTGAAATGGGCGTATTGAGAAGACAAGCCGACCGAGGAGGTCGAAGTGTGCAGAACCGGACTAGACGAGGAGCGCAAGCAAGCCGGAGCAACGCCTAAAGGAGCCGCGTAGAAGAACCGGCAGTCAGGGACACTAACAACACGATCTGACCTCAAGTTGAGCTTGAGGGGGAGTGTTGAGTGAGCAAGCTCAACCGGATCTAGATCACCTGAATAAGCCTAAGCCGGATTGGCATCCGGAAGGATGAGCCGGATCGGTATCTGGAAACAACCGGCCGGATCGAGGAGACGGATCGGAGAGCCGGATTCGACTGGGAACCAGAATCCTAGTAGTAGCCTAGACTACTAGGTAATTATTGTCTCGTAGTTAGTGTCAGTCACACGTATGAGCATTGAAGTACCTGTCAGTACTTCTGTCGGTCCTTTATGGACTTGTATAAATAGTGTTGTTTAGCACGTTGTATGTACAAATTTTTTAGAGTTAATTTTTGAATATAGTCTATGTTCTGCTCTCTCTCTGTCTCTCCCGTATATACTCTCTGAGTTAAGCTTCTCCATTAAACCTTCATGTCATTCTTTGTTGCTATCCAGCTGAGCCAGTTCAGAAGAGCAAGGACAAGTGGGAAGGCGGAGTCGGATCGGATAATAGGAAGTAAATAATAGTATAATTATTATTCGGAGGGACGGATCCGGTACAGTTGTACCGATCCGGATCCGGACCGATTCGGATGCCGGTTGCCTAAGCGCACCGATTGTAACCTTGCCGGATGCCTATAAAAGGATCCGATGATTTGTAAAGGTTTTGACGGAAGTAATACAAAAGTAATTATTGCGTGTTTATTTGTATCTTCGTATTGTTTTACCGTCTTTGCTTAATTGTAATCATCTTACGCGTGTAACCTAGCATCCAATCCTTACCACCCCTTTGGAGAAGTATCGGATAGACACCTGTGTTGAGGCTATTCCGGCTAGGCAGACAACACCTGATGCTTCCGCACATTAACATTTAAAAAATGCCCCTTGATGTGGAGAGTGTGGGGTTCATCCCATGAAGTTGCCTTGGCAAGGAGTGATCCGCCGGTCTGTGTATCCGGATTCCTTGAAAATGGGTTTGGCGGCGTGGACCCGAAATACAATGTCAGCCAGAATCCGTTGACTTTGCTTGGTTGTACTTTGCTGGCTAGCGGACCGAGTTTGAAAGTGTTGTTTTTGATATCTATGATCCAGTACGGTCCGGTCCATTGAAATCGACGTTTTCGAGGCATCTACCCCATGCATGTCTGGAACACTAGTACGACTTTGCTGATTTCGTTACCTTTTTTATGCCTATCGATAAAGGGCTTGTGCCGTCTTTGCTCCTGCCCCAAGTTTTCCATGTTGAGTATCCGATCTTTGCCAAGTTCCAGAAGCTTTTTGAGACGGATTTGCTCTGACGCTTTTTCAGACAAGTGTTCGCGAACTTGCACGCGTAGACTCAGAACCCAAAAATCGATTGGCATTACTACCTCGAGGGCGAACAATAGTCGGAATGCCGTCGACTGGGTACTTGTCTTGAAGCTCGTACAATATGCCTAAAGTGTGCTTTGGAGCTTTGTACCTCAGTCCGTTCAATTCTCATTGATGATTTTCATTATAACATTTTGTAAAGTTTTGTTCGTCAATTCCGGTAGTCCGTTTGCTTGGGGGTAGTAGGGGATACTCTTCTCATACAAGAATTTTTCATTGAAGCTGTCATTGTCGTGGTGTATTCCACACACTACGTGAAAACCATAAAATAATATATCTGATTTTAGATACATATAAATAAATAAATAATATATCAAAACATTTATCACGTGCATAGGGCAAGATTCGAAGCCTACACCTCCACGTAGATAAACCCCAACTTTACCATTGTAATAACTTATCTTTAGTGTTATATATATAGATTTAATACGTATAAGACCTTTATTTACACATACCTTTATTAAAAGGTAAAAATCATGTATTCTTTAGGGTGTGAATATTTTATTTACACGTGACATTAAAAGTGACTCATGCACATCTAGCGTGCATGAGCCCTATACTTAGGAAATGACAAAGCATCACATGCACATTTAGTGTGCATGGACACTTTTGGTGAAAAAGCATGAAGCCATGCTTAGCCTCTTCCATCTTTATATAAGGAGGAGAGAAATATGTATAAGGTTGTTGATTAATATACAACGATTGATCAATCTAATATATTCGTGGGATTCACGAATTTTGCCATCTAAATTACTCTTATAATCTAAATATTGTTTTAAATACACTAAACTCATGGGATTCACGAGATTGCTATCTTACTTCTCTTTGCACTATTCATAACTAGCCTTAATTTGTATTCCTCTTCCTCCTAGTCAAAAACCTCGGCGGTTCCCACCCGACTCACGTAACGATCCGGAGCCGAAAGGCACGACACAGTTGGTGAACCCGACGTGAAAACCGGGTGGCAAGGAGATGGAAAATCAACCAGAGGCTAGCAACATGATGATGATGTTTGAGCGCATGCTACAAGAACAACGCACGATGTCGGAGATAGCGGCATCAGTGGAGCGGCTCGTGCAACGAAACGGGCAATTCAACGGGAAAGACGTGTCGCGGTATCTTCAGGACTACAAGGCGGAGATGCTACGGTGCGGAATATCGGAAGGACTGCAAGTGACGTCCTTCAACCGGGTGGCGACCGACGGGCTTCAAGCAAGCATCCATGGGCTACGACAACAAAATCCGACATAGGAGGCGTTTGAAGAAGAGCTAAAGAGGAAGGCGACGCGAAGGGGATTCGAAGATTGGGTGGAGACGCCGGACAAGAGATTGAAGGTCGTTGATGTGTTTTCGGCATTCGAAAGCCGGTTCGGGAGGTTGTCCGCGAGAGATCAAGCTATCCTCGTACCGGACAAGGTGATCATGTTCTTGCGAGCCATGGACGTCCGGGACCGGAAAGATCTCGGAGTGCTCTTGGAGTACACGACCACGGAGAATGGCCTCACCGAAACATGGGAAAGCGTGCGGGATATCGTCGCGCGATACACGAAGAGGGGGCAATGGCTTGCCAACGAGGAAAAGAGGGCTTCGGAACCGATTCCGAAACCGAGAACCGGATTGGAAGACCATCAACTGAGGGCTCGGGAGACTACAACCGAGAAGGGGATTGATGCATCTACGGTGGAGCAACTATTGAAGGAGATGGAGAATCTGAAGATCGCGATGGTGAAGAAGTCGGATGACCGCCCCACAAGCTCCAAATATATGGACCGACGGTGCATATGGTGCGATAGCGCCGAACACGATCGAAGGGATTGCAACGAGCATAAGGAGGCGCTACGGCGGGATCTCATCTACTACGAGGGAAACCGGATTCATTCAATGGACTCTCGGAAGCCACTCCAACCGAACTTCCAGAAAGGCGGCATGAAGAAGGTGCTCGAGGAGGAATTGGCAGCAAGAAGCAACTATGTGACAACCGTGGGAATATGTGTCGGGGAGTCATCGAGAGCAAAGACGTCTTTTTGGCCGGAAGTTCTAGAAAACACCGAGAAAACTGACTCCAACGAGATCCGAAGCACCGCAGAAGGCGTCCGGGAAGCTACGGGATGGGAGTGCCCTGTCGACAAGAATAGCGTATACGCCCTGTGTCAATTGCATAAGGTGTATGTGGACGAGAAACGACGACGCACGGAGGATGCGGACGGGCCATCAAAGATACCGGAAAGCTGGAACTCCAGAGGTAAGGGAAAAGAAAAGGCGACTCCGGCATTCAAGCTCGCCTCGGACATAGAACAACAAACCGACTTGAAAAGAGTGTTTGAGGAAAGAATCTTGGATAGCCGGGTAGATTTCTCGCTTCGGGAGCTACTCGGAATAGCAAAGGAGTTCCACAATCTTCTCGTGGATCTCGTGAAGCGAAAAAGACAAAGTACGGAGGAAAATGCTCCAAGGGTGAATGCGAACACCGTTTTAATGAACGACACCAAAGTGGAGGACGAAATTCCGAACTCCCACTATACAAGGCCACATTGGCCACGCGCGACTACGGAGACTCCAGTCCGAATCGGCAACATCAAAGAACCCGTGCTAGCATTGATTGATCACGAATCGGAGATCAACTTGATGTCCAAGGAGTTCTACCGGAAGGGGAAGTGGCCTATTAACACCAACCATGGATGGAAGATTCGGGCGGCCACCAAAGCAACGGAAGATCTATTTGCGGCTTGTCCGGATGTGACGGTGAAGATCGGGGATGTCGAGATCGACCAAAATTTCTTCATGCAAGATGAGGTTTCACATTCCGTCATCCTCGGCCAACCCTTTATCACGGCATCACTGATGGAGACGAAGGTGCTCGATAGCGGTGCGGCTTTTGCACGAATTCGGAGCCAAAACGGTGGGAAATCCGTCCAATTCCTAACGGTGCCGGCAAATCACGAAAGGACCAAGAGGGAACTCTTGTCCCAAGTGAGAATGGATTTTTAAAGTGGACTATTGCGGAGTGGGGAAGTGATAGTCCGAGAAGCCCTAATACCCCACACAAGAAGAAAACTCTCGGAGCAAAACATGTACGAATCGGTCCGGATGGGGCATCTACGTACACGACCGTAACCAAAGGATTGAAGAAAGGATACCGACAAGTGGAGGATAAGTTGCGGCCGGCATCAATAATAAAAGAAGATGAAGAAATCATGGGGATAGTCGAAGAAGTATTCTATGGGAGCACGCTACAACGACTTGAAGAGCTTGCGGAAGATAAACGCCAAGGGAACCGGGTAGTCCCGGTGGAATTGGTCGAGATGTACGAGATCATTGCGAAAATGGAGCCGGATACGCTCTGCAAAGAAGAAGCAATGGTAAGTACGAAATACAAGACCGTGGAGAAGAAGATGAAACCGGCCGCGGGACCACTACCCGTCGATAGCGAACAAAAGAGGAAAGAAGTCTCGGGAGATCCGACACTTCGGAAGTCCGTGGATAGCGGCTTCTTGGGCTCCGGCTCCATCGCGAGACGCTTTCTCTTCACGAGGTCCACGATGTTGTCGTGGAATTCCCTTCTCGCTATGCCAAGCACTTCCCTAAGCGTGAGTTCTATGCGACTGTCGAGAACTCGCTCCTCTAGAACCTTCTGTAGGTTCATTGCTTTCTCTATTTCCGAGCTTAAACAGAAGCTTGGAATCCTGCCCTTCTCCTTCTCCTGGGACCCGGTCGGAGTGGCATCGTGCCTTTTGGGCGCGCTTCGGGTGTCATACCTGCCCGAAGGGCCTGCTCCCCCGGTTTTCCCCGCTCGCCTTTCTTCGATCAGGGCCTCGTAGTTCCTGCACGCGGCCTCCAGAAAGCCGGTGCTCTCTTCAAGGGGGTCCTCCGCGCGCTCCACTTCTCCCTTCTGCAGCCTTCCTCCGGACAAGGTCTCGAGAATAACCGGCCAGAACCCAAGGTTTGAATCGGGTTTGGCCGCCTTTTCGCCTACGCGGATAGCGGCCGAAGCCGAGTAGTGGACAGCTTCAACGTGTCGTGTCGCGGCCTCTTCCATTAGCCTCTTCATGCCACCTCGTCCGAAATTCACGTCATGCAATCTTCGTGTGTCGCTCGCATGTATCTTGCCATTCAAAAGATAAACTACATTACTTCTAAGCGCTTCACCGAGGTCAGCGCAATCTCTCCGGGCATGTCCGGTGGCATCGCACCATATGCACCTCTGATTAGCCGGCGGTCGCCGGTCGCGCGGCTGACCCTCGTCACTTCGTCGGGCCTAGGCGATCTAGAGGTCGCACACCATCCTTGTTAGTTCTTCAAGTCCCGCGCCACCTACAGATCCCATGACTTCGTTTGTCGGCGGTGGGCCTAGCTCAAGCCACCTCCTTATTTCTTCCATTTGGATCAGTGTCGGCTCGGTTTTGGTTTCGACGGCTGGTCCGGCTGGCGAGGACCCCTTTTCTTTCCAATTTCGGCGTTTGTCAATCCTACTGCATACTTCTTTGACGGTTGCCAGGTAATCATGAGACCACGGTTGGTTTCAAGAAGAAGACCCACGCTTTCCCAGACGCGCGAGTCGCACAACATAACGAAAAATAGGACTTTGCTTGTTTCGAGCACGGTTCGGTCCAACCTAGACAACCACGCGAACCGTGACTCGAACTCCTGGAGGAGCATCGAAGCATTCTAACCCTTGTCGGGGCTGTTGACCCAATCCATAAAGTCCTTTCTTGATAGCCGGAGCGAATCGTCGTAGTTATATCTTTCGAGAACTTCCTCCGCGAATTCCGCCCAATCACGGCAGCCCACTTGTATTTCGGCCATCTCCGTATGGATGTGTAGTGTCATGACCCGGGGAAACCTTGTCAACCGTCTATTCTCAGGTATATTCCTCATCTGCATTTCAGATTTTTAGGCCTCTAAATAACTCGTGGCGTCTTTCCCACTGAACCGGCCTATCTTGTCAATCGTTGCTTCTATAGCCCTGTCGAGGGCACTCGCGCCCTCGCGAGCGTTAACCAGGCGGTCTACCGCCACCACCATTACTTCTGCAAGTTCGCTCCCTCTCATTTTCAGATTCCTTTGCCGCCCCTCTTCACGTTGGGTTCACCAAAGATGTCAAGGAAATCCTCTTGAATGCGTAGAAGTTGGGCAGGACCACGGGGGTCTTGAACCAAAGAATCAAGAAGTGAGGAGGAAGAGTTTGTGGTTTACGTAAGCCCTGAGACTGTGGTTAAACAAAGAAGTTTAGCGAAATGGAGAGATAGTGTAAGAGGATCGTGTGTAGACACAGGCGCAGACAGAGATGCTAAGAACAACTTGCGTTAGGTACATAAGTTTCTATTAATCAAAAATATGTGCGTAGCGTTGTGGGTGATTACAACCAGATAAGTGCCAGTGATCAAGCGTAGGGCTCTACAGTAGTTAGTTACAAAGATGCGTCGGCACGCAAAAGGTCGATCCCCTGGTCGGGAGCACTCGGGCGTCTGACGCGAGCAGGGGAAGTGCCTTCCAATGATCCGGCGTAGGACTCCTTGTCTCCCCTCCTCTCTATTTCTTTTCTCCTCTCTAGATGACATCCGTAAAGCAGTCAAAGGTCGCCCCTTTTATAGCACAAGGAGCGACCGTTACAAAGCATTCATGACCTGTCGCTTTTCGTTCCTAGATTCTCCCCCCCATGATTCTCTCTCCTCGTAACTCTCCCTACTTAAGCGATGTCTGAATTCCTATTAATGCCTTAACTACCTAAGTACACCTCCTTCTAGTTATGCCTAGTACTTACACTATTTAATTCACTAGGAGTGTGCACTCGTGCACACCATTGCTATTGCGTGTTTCACATTGTTTCCACCTATGGCCCAGAATCTTCACGACAACGAGGATGTATCGATTTCTAGTACGGGACATCGTTGGGCTGGAAGGCCCGACGAAATCGAGGCCCCTCTTCTGAAAAGGTTCCAAGGGCACCACTGGTTGGTGCGGCATGCGAGCGCGTCTTGTTGCCTGGCCCATTTGCTGGCAAAGATCACACTGCCAATACTAATTCTCCGTGTCCTTTTGTGTTGTTGGCCACCGGAACCGGAACCCACTCTCCTAGACTTTCCGAGTTGTGGTTTCCCCAACGAAATGTCCGTCGGCTATTCCACAGTGCGCTTCCCGCAATATCGTCACCTTTTCGTTGCTTTAGACATACCGGCGCCAAATTCCATCGGTACCATTATGATAGAGTGTCCCCTCTAATAGACAAAAATTCCAGTTGCGCACAGCTAAACGCTTCTTTTCGTTTGTCCTCATCCACGGGGGAGGCAATCGGGTGGTTAAGAAATGAGTCATCTCTTCGAGCCATTTGTCTTCTTGCAGGATCGTGTTCGCTTCGGGCTTTGTTTCCGAAATTCGTAATATTTAGTTGTCTAGAAAATAGTCATCGCAACCTGTGGCTTCTTCTCCATTCTCGATGTGGCTCGGGTAGTCCGCTACAGCGTGCGGAGTTCCTGGCCGATACTGGACTTTGAATTCGAACTCTTGGAGTAACAACATCCATCTAACTAGCTTCCCCGTGAGTGACTGTTTGGAGACAAGGTACAGGAGGATCGCATGATCCACGTGAAATATGAACATCCCGTTCGGTAATGGAGTAGTTCCATTCAACAATCAAACGTTTTCACCTCGAATAATAGACCGGCCGATACTAGTTTGGCTCGGTCAGCTGCATGAGAGCATTGCCGATTGCGATGTCTGACGTGTCGACAAACATGTGGAAGGTCGCGTCCAATCCGGCAGTTCGACGATTGGTGCTTGTGTGAGCATCACCTTTAGGGCCATGTATGCTTTTTCCATTGGAATTGCGTCTGATGCACTGCCACGTGTAGAGGTGTCATGAAATCGGATTCGTCCGAGGAAGCAACTCAGACTTTTGGCATTTTTCGGGGCTGATGCTTCGATGATTTCCTTGATTTTCCCCAGGTCGACTGCAATGCCTTCGCTAATTACTATATGGACAAGGAGGGCACCACTTGTAATGTTGACCATGCATTTGGCCGGATTGAGGGTAAGCCTTGCAAGTCGGCATCGTTCCAAACATAACCGCAAATGCTAAAGATGTTTGCTTCCCGTGCTATAAACTACGAAATTGTGGAGGAAGACCTGCATAAAGGCGAGTATGTATCCGCTGAAGATTTCCGTGATGATGCGTTGAAATGTTGCCAGTGCGGTTTTGAGCTCGAACATCATTATGACTGCTACAAATAAACCATAGTCTGTTATGTATGACATCTTTTCCTGGTCATCTACGTGCATGTGAATCTGGTTGTAACCACTAAAGTCGTCTACAAAACTGTACAGTTCATGGCCGGTCACCGCATCCAACACCCCATCCGTGAATGGTAAGGGAAAGGCGTCGGTTACTGTCACCACACTCAATTTCCTATAGTCGATGCATACGCGGATTTTTCCATTTTTCTTCAGCACTATGACGATCAAACTTAGCCAGGTTGCCGTTTTGGCAGGTCGAATGAATCCGATTTATACAAGTTTGTCTATTTCTTCTTTTACGTTGTCATAGTGTATTTTGTACACTACGTGAAAAACGTATATAGTATTAGATTCAATAAAAAAGGAAGAAATAGAAGAAAATAGCAAAATAAATGGAACATGCATAGGGCAAGATTCGAACCTTGCACCTCCATGTTAATAATGTAATGTCTTACCATTACACTAGCATTTCATTAGTGTTAAAGCATAGATGTCCCACATAGAAAGGTAAATTCACGCTAGGATAAACATTAGAAAAACGCATAACAAAAGAAAAAGCTACACATACACATCTAGCGTGCATGATAAAAAAACGCACAAGTTAGAAAAAAGCATGATCACTTTAGATAAAGCATATAGTCTATCTATAGGAAAAGCATGGGGTCTATAGTTAGAGAAAAAGCATGGATTACTAAGACTTCCTCATCACTACATAAGGATGGGGAGCACAATGTAATAGGCGTGTGAAATATTTGGAAATTGGATATATTTCCGAAAACACCAACCGATTAATATAATCGTGGGATTCACGAAAATAATATAATCTATACTTGTGGGATTCACAAGTTTCTTATATCTTTCTTTCAATCTAAATACATATTCTTATCTAAATATTAATTAATAGAATACAATACACTCGTGGGATTCACGAAATTTCTATCTCTCTTTCTAATAATCTATTCATTACTAGCCTCATCTCATATTCTTCTTTCTCCTAGTCCAAAACCTCGGTGGTTCCCACCCGACTCACGCAAACGATCCGGAGCCGAAAGGCACGACACAGTTGGTGAACCCGACGTGAAGGCGGGTGGCAAGGAGATGGAGAATCAACAAGAGGCAATGAGTATAACGATGATGATGATGTTCGAGCGGATGCTACAAGAACAACGAGTGATGTCGGAGATCACGGCGGTAGTAAAGCGGCTCGTACAACGAAACGGACAATTCAACGGAAACGATCTGTCACGCTATTTACATGACTACAAGGCAGAGATGATACGATGTGGGATACCGGAAGGATTGCAAGTGACATCCTTCAATCGGGTGGCCTCGGACGAACTACAAGAGAGAATCCACAAGATACAACAACAAAACTCGACATGGGAGTCCTTTGAAGAAGCTTTACGGGAGGCATATGACTATGAGAGATGGACGGGACGAGATCGACGAGAATTCGACGAATGGGTGGCGTCGGAGAAGACTCACCGAAGTGCAACGCAAGCGTTCCTAGAGTTCGAGCATTGTTTTGCTCGACTCTCGGAGCGGGAACGAAGATTGGTGGGAGGAGATAAAGTCTTAATGTTCGTAAGATCGATCGATCGGAAAGAAAGGATGGACATTGGGATCGAACTCGAAGATGATGACGGTGCGAACGGTCTTACCGAGGATTGGGCCGAAGTCCAAAGGGTATGCCGGAGACATGATGAGAGGAAGATGAGAATCTTGTCAACGACATGGCCGATGAAGGATGGTCGATTGAAGACAAACGATGGAGCCGATATGAAGGCCGAAATACAACATGATGGTGCGACGGAAGAGGGTGTAAAACAAGCTACCCTCTTGTCTTGTGAAAGAACCATGGCGAAGGATAAGGCCGATAATTCAAGTGTAGAAGGAAATTTCGGGATACAAGTGCCCGAGACATCGGGTCAAAAAGGGGTAAGCATAATAGATGTTTGCATAATTGATGCAGATAAAGAGTGTGAAGCGGATGTGATTAAGGAGGTAGCCACAAAAGACGAAATCGAATCGGAGGTGGCTATGGACGAATCAATGGCGGATTGCCATATCGGGACTTCCCCACCACTGATTTCAGAGACTCCGGCGGTTGCGATCGAAAGGCAACGTGAGACCGAAGAGATGGAAGGTGGCGGAGAGAAAACGAATGTCGAAGCCGACGAATACGATGAAGAGATAGCCGAGAAGAATGCTAAGGGTGAAACTACGAAAGAAGGTAAAACCGAGGATTCATGCCAACAATATCTAGAGACTTCGGCGGTTGTGTCCGAGAACCAACGTGAGACCGGAGAGACGGGAGATGGCGGCGAGGAAGGTAAAGTCGGAAGTCGGTTCGGATGGAAAATGATCCATCCGAAATTCCAATCTAAAAGAAAGTGTGACAATGCGGAGGTCGGGTCTACGACGGGAGAAGCGCGTAATACAGAGCACGCTCTACGGCGAATAAAGAAACGCGTGTTATGGCGAATAAAGAAGCACGCGCTACGGCGAGAAAAGAAGCATGCATTACAACCACACGAGGACCGAACAACGAGCACATATCGGAGGACCTACGTAGCGAACAACGGAAAGAAGTGCCGAAAGTCGAACCGGACAAGGCAGGTGAAAACGAAGAAAAGAAAGCAAATCCGGACGAAAAGAAAAGAAAAGAAACCGACCCGAAAGAGCACTGAATTGGTAAAAACCGATCAACCGAGTCCGGATCGACCGAATACAAATCGGAAAGGAAGCCGAACTAAACGAAAGACGATCCGACGAGACCGAATCGGAAGTAAGCTAATCCGACTAAACCGAAAATCCGAAAAGAAGTCGAGATTGATGAAGAAAAGAAAGAGGGCGAGAAAAGATACTACCGCGGATGACAAGGACCAAACGGGCCATGCAAAAAGCGAACGAAGACTATGGTGGATCGGATGTCGACAATGGTTCGGGTGGAAAGAATGGATGTGCTCCAAATGGAGAGACAAAGTCAACATAACAAGAGAAGTCGAGGGTACTACGAGCCGGCAACGAAACCAATCGGGTAGAGACCGGACGGAGGAGACTAACAAACACCAACAACTTCGGCACATACCGGAGGATGTGCGGGTTTGGAGGGGGTGAGTGTCATAGTGTATTTTGTACACTACGTGAAAAACGTATATAGTATTAGATTCAATAAAAAATGAAGAAATAGAAGAAAATAGCAAAATAAATGGAACATGCATAGGGCAAGATTCGAACCTTGCACCTCCATGTTAATAATGTAATGTCTTACCATTACACTAGCATTTCATTAGTGTTAAAGCATAGATGTCCCACATAGAAAGGTAAATTCACGCTAGGATAAACATTAGAAAAACGCATAACAAAAGAAAAAGCTACACATACACATCTAGCGTGCATGATAAAAAACGCACAAGTTAGAAAAAAGCATGATCACTTTAGATAAAGCATATAGTCTATCTATAGGAAAAGCATGGGGTCTATAGTTAGAGAAAAAGCATGGATTACTAAGACTTCCTCATCACTACATAAGGATGGGGAGCACAATGTAATAGGCGTGTGAAATATTTGGAAATTGGATATATTTCCGAAAACACCAACCGATTAATATAATCGTGGGATTCACGAAAATAATATAATCTATACTTGTGGGATTCACAAGTTTCTTATATCTTTCTTTCAATATAAATACATATTCTTATCTAAATATTAATTAATAGAATACAATACACTCGTGGGATTCACGAAATTTCTATCTCTCTTTCTAATAATCTATTCATTACTAGCCTCATCTCATATTCTTTTTTCTCCTAGTCCAAAACCTCGGTGGTTCCCACCCGACTCACGCAAACGATCCGGAGCCGAAAGGCACGACAACGTTGTCACAAAGGATTCCGGCCATAGGATGAGGATGGGGTCGGGTATGTGTGAACGGGCGTGTGCACATATGTACACGAAAATGATCTCTATATACAAACGCATGTAAATAGAGTAGTATTAGTTTAAGTGTTGATAAATACTAGGTAGGTGTGCTTGACAAACACTTTATGGTCACAAAAGTAGACGAATAAAGGTGATTGAGGGGAGGAGATCGAGGAGAGTAGATCGAGGAGAGAATCAGGGAGGATAGAAAGTGATTGTCTTTATTGGTGATGTAACGACCTCCCCTTTGTCCTATAAAGGGAGGGGGGATGGGTTGAGACTATTCGGGGGATCCTAGATTGGGAGGACAAAGTGATGTTGGTTTGGGTGCCGAGCTCTGCCCCCTCTCTCTTGTGCTTTGTATTGATGCAAGGAAGAAGGTGAAGCCTCTACTTGCGTAGGAAGCCCGTGACATCCCGACCAGAGGTTCATCATTTTGTGTGTAGGTGTGTAGAGCTAGAAGCTCTGTTCTTGATTGTACTCTTTCGGGTTCTCTATTAATCATTAGTATTTGTTGGGTCTCTTCTTCTATTTAGAGATCCCTGCATTGTTCCTACCTGTGGGATGTTTTCCGCGACCTAAGCTCGTGAGCTCATCGCTGCTTTCTGGCATCCTGTCTAGAACAATACACTACTTCAGTCCTATGCGCCAACCGGTCGAGATCTAGGTATAGTTCTGGATCTGATACGCGTCCGGATACCGCGACACTGGGTACGAGACCGGTAACCGATCCGGCGAATATATACGGAAGAAATTCCTACTAACATCAGCTCTTTCATTTGATACCCACGTGGTCCCGCCCCGTTTCGACACATACACACGGAAAACCACGACAACGCGAACCGCGTAATTCAGGTTCATTTGATATCGACGTTGTTGGACTGGCTTCGCATCCATCGAGAGGTTGATCTGGTGCTGGTAAAATTTCAGATCTAGCCCTTTCATATCTTTGTGTGACAATGCGAACACATCTTTCTACTCTCATAGCAACTTGATCATGGCCGTCTTCTCATAAGGTGGTAAATCCTTCGCAATTGAGAGTGGTCACGGTTCTTCAGTGGTTCCAACATTGATTTCTTCTAACGATGATGTCGTGACTCGTCAGGAAATCTCCATCTCTCTTTCGAATGCGTCATATGCCCTATGGAGCCCCATCAGCGCTTCAGTGCCCGGTTCACATTCATGTTCACCGACCGCCACAAGGGTGGTGTACGGGTTGGCTGTTTCGATGATGTCGAGTTAAAACAAAGGGATGATACAAGGGTTCTTCCAAATAGTTATCCAATTCCTTGTCATCCAGTCCTTCCAATATGTTTATTTGCTCCGCGTATAACAGAGTCATTGCTTTTGTTGGGACTGCACTCTCCTGAGTTGGCACCCGAATTTTCGTTCGGCCTCAACAAAAGCTAGTGTTTTTGTATTGCCAGTTCTGCTTAATGTTGTCGTCCCAGAAGTAGGGTGTATGCTCCAGGGGCATTGAGAGCCAATACTACCGCCAATATTGCGAACATATGTCCACCGACGACAATTGGTAGTTTCTGCAATAGCCACAATGGTCGAACGGATCTATTATCCTCCATGCAAAGCCAAAATGGCATGCTTCCCAATTTACGATGCCCAGGCGATTGTAGGTAGCTTGGCTGATGACATTGACTCTGAAGCCGCCATCAATAATACGTCCCGATATTTCTTCCTTGTGTAATATGCTCTTAATGGCAGGGTTGTGGTGATCGACCACTATAGGCCATCCTATAGATTCCGTAAAATTGGTTGGAACAGTTACTGTGTTTGCTTTATGCATTCACGCTTCCATCGTCTACCGAATCTAGGGACGAGGTTTAAGAGCTTGCTCATAGCCATTGTTATTTGGCAGTCAGTTAGGGCTTGCCAAATTGGGTCTTCCTACGTAGTGGCTTCATCCGTCCGCGTTGTCGACGTCAACGATGTTGTTGTGCTTTCCTATCGCATGGTTCGACGTTCACCTCATCCTGGCGAACCGATCATTCGACCACTTGTTGTTGTTCTGTGGTTCGATTCGCTGAACCAGCATCGTAGGTTGATTCAAGAGCTTATATTCGCATTGATCCACCGTATGTGCCCTAGAGTGGCAAATTGGGCAATGCACCCACATGTTACATTTGAAAGCCGAGTGCCCCGGGTTGAGGTAGATGGTGCACTGAATAGCCTATCGAAACCAGTATTCGTCGTCTCGCGGTAGGGCTTGCATTAAGGAAGTTACAAAAGGTAAGTGTTACAAAAGAATGAGACAAGAAAGGAGTTACATTACTGACCCATTGTCTCACTTTTGTACACATACACACAAATGTGCGTGTGTTCATACACATACTCATCCTCACACACTCATACACATTACACATACACACCAACCACGTTATCGTGTTCGACTCCTTATGCCTCCATGTATACTCCTACAGGTAACAATAAGAGGGTGTCAAGTTGCGATGTTGTCGTCGCGAGCTCTGCCACAAGTCGGCATTCTGCCCTAGTTGGGGGTTTGCCTCGACATGCCGTCTCCTTCCTTCCTTTTGGTTAGACGACATTCATTCCCCGATGTTCTTCTGTGTGCTCACAGATCAACTAGGCGTGCCAAAAGTGTTATCTACCTAGGATAACATGATCAAATAACTGGTCCTTTCGCTATTCGACTCAAGGTATTGTGTTTGGGAATAGTGAAGTGTACTGCACTAGGAGTTGTTCGAAGGTTTTGAACAGTAGAAGATTACATAGGAATCGAACTGAGGCTGCGCAACTGTGGAGATGAACAAGCCGGCTACAACTGATTGTAGACACATGATTACATAGAGCATGGAAACTCAACATAGAGGAATTATAACACAGATTTAAACTCAAGGTATTAGAGGCAACAAAAATCTATTATAAGCACAAAAATATACAAAATGTTGAATTACCGTTTACATTCTTCCCATGGCCCTTTCTATAGGGCTCATGGACGATTATGGTTGTGCGTGAACCGTTGCTCCCTATTCAATAACTTTACTATTTTTCGACTCCCCTTTTCCTACTTCTATAATTACTCGATCCTACCCACTCCTCTTTCGCTTCGTAACTATTATCCGCACTTTTTACACTTGGTCGTCCGTACCGGCCAACATGAACTACTTAACAATCACTCGACCGGATCTAAGTTATCTTGTTGGGTTGATCAGTCAATTCATGCAGAAGCCCACAATCGAAAACATGGAGTGTGCGTAGCGAATATTATGATATGTTGGCGGCACTATTGATCGTGGACTCCTATAAAAGTATGGGGCTGCCAACCAGCTAGTCGGCTATATAGACTCCGATTGGGCTAGAGATGTGACTGATCGGCAATCAACATAAGGCTTCATGTTCTCCATAGGCCGTGGCGACCTCTTGGTGTAGTAAGAAGCAACCAAATGTGGCGCTCTCCAGCACAGAAGTGGAATACCAAGGGGCAATTGTCACCACGTGTGAGGCACTCTAGTTAAAGAGGCTACTACGGGACTTACAGGTTGAAGTTGCCAACCCTATTCCCATTTACGGCGACAACATGAACAATATTCAGCTTGCCAAGCATCTTTTCTTTCATGCCCGCACAAAGCACATAGAGGTACATTATCATTTTGTACGTGAGCATGTCCTCAGTGGAGAAGTTCAATTGCACTTTGTTTGGATTGATGGGCAAGCAGCTGACATCTTCACCAAAGTACTCGGCCTCGACAAGTTAAAGCAACTCTCCGAGATTAATGGTTTTCCGCATATCGACTCGAGAAGAATGTGTTGTGTATGGTGTAAAATAGTGAAGCGCATGCATGAGAGAGCGGCACCATAGCTATGTGTGTAATAGCAGGCACCAAGAGCCTTGTGAGGCTGATACACTCCACAAAGAGTGTTGTAATCTTCTCCATTTGTATATCCACTATATAGTGAAGCTCTATTCCCATGGTTTTTCCCTTGTTCAGGGTTTCCACGTAAAATTTGTGTGCATTGTTTTGTGTGTGTTTCGACTTGTGTATTCTCAGCGTATTCTTCTTGTGGATTAACGATTCATTTCTTGAAAAAATGGTATTAGAGCTTGAGGTTCAAGCATGGAAGGAGGTGTGAGCGACTTCCCAGGTATGATAGGACTAAACTCACAGAACTATGCAGACTGGAAGATAAAGATGAAGGACCTTCTCATAGTCACAGACCTGTACGAGTCGATCGATATAGCAGAAATACCCATGAGGGTATTAGAGTCGGAATGGAAATTTCTTAGCAGAAATGTTATGGGCATGACCATATAATATCCCATGGTGAGAATTTACCGTAGTATTCTTTACACTCTCGTTTAACCCTCACACTTATCCACGTGTATAGAATACTACGGTAAATTCTCACCACGGGATATTATATGGTCATGCCCGTGTAAAGAATACTACGGTAAATTCTCACCACAAGATATTATATGGTCATGACCGTAACAAGAAAGGTGGTGGCCACCATCAGATAGTGCATCGATGTAAGTGTCCTCAACATGTGGCGAACAACACAAATGCCCACGAGATGTGGTAGAAGCTATCAGGTCTATACGAGAGGAAGAACACCCTAAATAAAACCTCACTGATTAGAAAGATCTTACGACTGAAATACAGAGACAGTGAGAGCATCGTCGAACACATAAGCACATTCATGGGGTATGTAAATAAACTTGTTGCAACCAAGTTTCCCCTTGATGATGTGATGCAGACCATCCTACTAACATGCACATTGCCAAATAGCTAGGAGAAGTTGGTGGTTACTCTCAACACCTCCTGTCAAGAAGAGAACTTGTCTTTACAAGTGGTGAAGACAAGCATCCTGAATGAGAAAGCGAGAAGGAAGGACAAGGGTGTCCTATCTCATTCAGATGTAAATGTGTCACAACATTCGGACAGAGGGAGGAACCGGCAAAGAAGTCCACAGAAGAAGGAAAAATCCCACGCCAGACTGAAGTCCAGAGGTAAGCTAACATGCTTTTATTGTGGAAAGCCTGGACATTTCTAGAAGCACTACCTACATCTTAAGAAGGACAAGAGTGTCGGTAATAATGTCGAACCCAGGCAGATTCCTAATGAAAAGAGCACTTCAGCCATTTCTTCGAGCAATGAAGAACTCCTGTTCAAATGAAGATCGAAGTCCAGAGGTAAGCTAACATGCTTTTATTGTGGAAAGCCTGGACATTTCCAGAAGCACTACCTACATCTTTAGAAGGACAAGAGTGTCGGTAATAATGTCGAACCCAGGCAGATTCCTGATGAAAAGAGCACTTCGGCCATTTCTTTGAGCAATGAAGAACTCATGTTCATTTGTGAACAGGCAATTGCAAATCTTGCAAGTGAAGAATGCATTTGGGTGATCGACTCCGATGTATCTTTCCATATAACTCCGTCGAAAGAGTATTTCTCGACTTACATAGCCGATGATCATGGCTATGTAAAGATGCATGATATTGGAGAGTGCAAGGTAGTCAGAGTCGGAAGTGTTTGCTTGACGACGTCGATAGGGTGCCGACTAACTCTGAAGGATGTTCGACACATCCCTGATATTAGGTTGAATCTAATATCGACTGGAAAGATGGAGGACGAAGGCTATAGTGGTAGCTTTCGTAATGCAAAGTGGAAGTTCTGTCGAGGAAACCTCATAGTGGCTCGAGCACAAAAAGAAGGCACAGTGTATATGATGCATGCTCGACTGTGCAAGTCCGAAGTGAATGTGGTGGCCAACTCGACAGGACAGATATGGCATAAGAGGCTAGGCCACATGAGTGAGAAGGGTTTGCATCTATTAGCCGACCAGTAACTTCTACCATAAGTAAAGGGAGTGCACCTTGAGAAGTGCGCCGACTGCTTAGTTGGAAAGCAGAATAGAGCAACATTCCACTCAAGACAACCAAGAAGAAGAGAAGTGCCACTAGAACTAGTACACACGGATGTGTGTTTTGTGGATTTGTCGTCGCATTGAGGCGGATAGTACTTTGTGACTTTCATCGATGACAACAGTCAGAAGTTGTGAGCTTTCAAGGAGTTCCAGGCAAGAGCTGAAGGGGAGTCTGGTCGGAAGTTGAAGGCTATCCGAGGCGACAATGGTGGCAAATATAAAGGGAAATTTCAGGAATACTACAAGGCCCAAGGTATTCGAATCAAATACATTGTACCAAAAACCCTGAGTTGAATGGGCTTGTAGAGAGGATGAATTGAACAATCATGGCGAGAGTAAGGAGCATGCTCTCTCATGCTAAATTGTCGAAATCCTATTGGGCTGAGGCGATGCTTACAGATGTTTACCTGATCGACAGGGCCCTCTCAATACCATTGAAAGGTGATGTCCCACAGAGGGTGTGGACACAAAAAGGTGGGTGTTCGAATGTTTATCGTATATGCATGTGGCTAAGGATCCGAGGTCGAAGCTCGATAGTAAGTCGAAACCAAGCATATTCATGGGATACTCGGAGGACGAGTTCAGCTATAAGCTATGGGATTTGGTCGATAAAAAGGTTGTTGAGAATGGCGCAGAATATTGCTCAGCCACAACCGAGTCTATGAGACGTCTCCACCGGTCGCAAAGATGACAACCGTCCGTGTTTTGCTTGCAGTAGATTCGGTGAAGGGGTGGCATTTACATCAGATGGATGTCAAGAATGCATTCCTGCAAGGCGAGCTTGAGGAACTGGTGTACATGGTAGAACCCCCCATATTTCACTTCGGAATGAACACCTCAGCGGTCTGCCGGTTGAAGAAGTCCCTTTACAGACTAAAGCAAGGCCCGCGTGCTTGGAATGCGAAAATCACGCAGTGATTGCGTCGGATGGGATTTGCGACGTCCAAATCGGACTCTTCACTGTTCATTCGGAAAGGTCGACTCGGGTTGGTTAGTATTTTACTTTATGTTGATGACTTGGTCATCACCGACGCCGACCTAGGTGAAATTGACCGCGTAAAGCTCTAGCTTGCGGCATCATTTGACATTAAGGACCTGGGGGACCTTCATTACTTCCTCGGGATCGAAGTGATCCGTACCCCTGAAGGCATACTCATCAGCCAACGACATTACGTGTTGTGTATGCTCTTCAAGTTCGGGATGGCAGATTGTAAGTCTGTCTTGACTCTTCTGGATAGAACTGTCAAGCTTCGCCCCGACTCCGGAAAGGTTTGTGACCCGAAGAGGTTCTGATAGATTGTCGGAAGCCTCATATACTTGACTATCACTCGACCAAACGTCAGTTACCCGGTCGGTGTGATTCGTAAGTTCATGGCACGGCCAACCGAGGAGCACCTTTAATGCGCACAATGCGTACTCCGGTACATCAATGGAACTAAGGACTGGGGGCTACTATATCGAACTAATACTGCCACCCAATTAGTCGGCTACACAGATGTTGATTGGGCCAGAAATGCCGGTGGTCGCCAATCCACATCTGGATTCACGTTCTCCCTTGGGAGCACCATGATCGCGTGGAGTAGCAAGAAGCAATTGACAGTTGCATTGTCGAGCACCAAAGCCGAGTATAGAGGAGCGGTTGTCACAACATGCGAAGCCATCTGGCTGAAACAGCTACTTAAGGATCTGCAGGTGGAGGTGTTCGACCCGACGACGATCTACCGCGACAACCTCAACAGCATCTAGTTAGCAAAGAATCCTGTCTTCCACGCCCGGACTAAGCACATTGAGGTGCACTTTAGTTTGTTCCGACGGATCGGCAGACCGCCGACATTTTCACCAAGCCCCTTGGTCTCGACAAGTTGCGGCAATTCTCAGGTGGGCTTGGGTTGCGACGCCTCGATGTCCCGAACTTGAGGGGGTGAGAAGTCCCAAAAGACCACGGAAAGGAGCAGGAAAGGAGCGGAAGAGATTGTGATGCCGAGTCGGATGATGAATTCAAATTCAGGTCGGCTGAAGAAGCCCAGGGCAGATCCGCGAAAGAGTCTGAAAGCAGACGTGAGCGAAGCAGTCAAAAGAAAGAGCCGAAGCCAGCCAAGTATGGGGGAGATGAAGCCAACTCGGACGAGAGAAAAAACCGATCAGAGGTAACTAATTCGGTTCGGATGTTTGATTTGGAGATGCCGAATCAACCGAGGGCGAAGCGGAAGAAAGGGCAACCAAAGAGGCGCCAACACCGCGACAGCAAGGGAGCTAAGAAGGGCCACACAAGCACACACAGTGACCGGAAGGGTCGAGGCGCGCGGAATCGACCAGGACGAGGAGCGTGAGCAAGGCGTGAAGCCAGAAGAAACCGGAGTGGTGATCCGGAAGAACCTGAAGAGCCTCAAGTTGGGCTTGAGGGGGAGTGTTGAGATACAAGCTCAACATTGGCCGAATTGGCTATGCAAGCCGAGAACCGGATCGGTTCGGACCGATCGGTTAGGCCGGACCGGTGCATAACCGGGTGCGTAAACCGGTGCGCAAACTGGTGCACAACAAGAAGCCATAGCGGTGTGTAAACCGTGAGGCCGTTGGAAAGATATTACGCATAGGAATATATTTTGGGAGTTAGTGTAGAGATCATTTATGAGCATTGAAGTACGTGTCAGTACTTCTGTCAGTCCGTATGGACCTGTATAAAAGTGCTCATTGAGCACATCATATGTACAAATTGAGTATTATTATTTTGAAGAGAGTTGTGTGCATTCTCTCTCTCTCTCTCTCTCTCTCTCTCTCTCTCTCTCCCGCGTACTGTGTGTGTCCAACCTTTCCATTAAACCTATGTTTTTCCTACATTCGGTTTTCTGTTGCTTCCGCACGTTATTCTTTTTACAGTTTTTATGCAGGGAATCCATCTCATCCTGCATGGCACTCAACTACTTACGGCTGTGGTTGTCTCTCTTTGCTTCTTCGAACTTTCTGGCTCCCCCTCATCGGTTAGCAACACATGCTCTGCATCCGAAAATCTCTGGGGGGGCTCTTCTCTCTTAGAGAGGATATCTCCGTCCCTGGTTTCTGACTGTCGGTTCTTCCGTTTGTTCCTCATCCGAATCCAATTCAGGATCTTGTTTGGCTTCGGTGTCTTCTTCTTCTTCTTCTTCTTCAGTCGGTTCGGTTTCTTGTCCGTATCCGGACGGTTCGTCAAGTGTCATTCGGTTACCGGCTAGCGACCGGATTTCAACTGGGTAAGTCCTTGTCTCCTCGAGCTGGTTTTCATTGAATGATCCGGAGTTCATCACCTTCTTCTCCGACTCCCAGTCAGCAATGGTTCTGTCTTCCATGAAGACTATGTCCCGACTCCATAACACCTTTTCGACCAGATCCCACACCTGGTAACCAAACTCACCATCGCCGTATCCAAGGAATATGCATGGTCGGGACTTCAGATCCAACTTTGCTCTCTTGTCCTTTGCAACATGCACATATGCGAGACACCCGAACACCTTCAGATGCCGGTAAGATACATCTTTCCCGGTCCATACTTTCTGAGGTGAGTCTCCTTCCAAGGGTGCTGAGGGTGATCTATTTATCACATAGTTCGTCGTCATCAGCGCCTCAGCCTAAAACGTCTTGGGTAACTTTCTCTCTCCATTATGGTCCGGTTCATCCTTTCGGCCAACCTTTTTAGTTCTGGCGTCTTTGGCACGGTAAATTCGAGCTGGATTCCCTTCGACTGGCAGTACTCCTCGAACTGCCCCTGGTATTCTCCTCCATTATCTACTCGAACCGCCTTCAGCTTCCGGCCAGTTTCTCTTTCCACTCTTGCGTGAGGCTCCTTGAAGACATATAGCACCCGATCTTTCTTCTTCAATGGTGAGACCGACAGCTTCCGGATGTGGTCATCTATGAACGTCATGAAGTACTGTGATCCAGCATGTGACTTCGTGTCCACTTGACACACATCGGTATGCACCAGCTCTAGTGGTGCATTCCATCTCATCTGTGGTCTTGACCGGAAGGAGGTGCGGTTTTGCTTGCCGACCAAGCATTCGGTGCATTTCTCAAGTTGCACGTCCTTCACCAGAATGAGGTTATCTTCGGCAAGCCTTTTCATCCCCTTCTCACTCATGTGACAAAGTCTTTTGTCCCACAGCTCACCGGCTGTGTCAGATGCTACATTCACTTCTTCCCGGCATATCCGGGCATGCATTAAGTATAGTGTGTTGACCTTCCGGGCTCGAGCCACTATTAGACTCCCTTTGTTGAACTTCATGACTCCGTTCCGGATGCTACTCGTGTAGCCTTCATCATCTAGTCGGTCGGCTGATATCAGGTTCAATCGAACCTCCGGAACGTGTCAGACATCCTTCAGCAACAGCTTGCATCTGGTTGATCTTGTCAACAGCACATCTCCTATGCCGATAATTCGGCATGTCCCTTCATTCCCCATCCTAACACAACCATGATCACCGGTTGTGTAGGATGAGAAGCATCTCCGGTCCGGTGTCAGGTGGAACGACGCTCCGGAATCGACAACCCACGTTGTCTCGTCGCCAACAAGGTTTAACTCATTCTCTTCAGTGATGAGCATCAGTTCTTCTTCATTTGTCGCGATTGTCGACGTTCCTTTCCGATCCAGGCCTTTCTGGTCTGAACCGTTTCGGTTCGAACTCTTCTTCAAATCTTTGGTGCCAATTTCCTTCTTTTTCCGGAAATGTCGACAATTCTTCTGGTAGTGTCCCGGCTTCCTGCAATAGAAGCACGTGGCCCTCCCCCTTGACTTCAACCTCGTCCCTGATTTATGCCGGTTTTGGGGACTCCGATACTGGCCTCTTCCCCGGTTGTGGTCATCTTCCGTGACCAAGGCCTTCAGATTGGTTCTAGACTCTCGGTCCTTCCGGCGAGATTCTTCATCCAGCAAGCTTGATTTTACCCTTGCTAAGGACAACTGTTTTCCTTCTGGCCCGGCATTGCTCAATGTGACAACTAATGTCTCCCAGCTATCCGGGAGGGAACCAAGCAGGAGCAATGTGAGTACCTCATCGGCGAGAGGTACTTCCAACAAGGTTGCTTGATGTATCAGCCCCTGGAAGGCATTCATGTGCTCCACCATACTGGAGTCGTCCTGGTACCAAAGCCTCACTAGCTTCCGGAATACCGAGACCCGATTGACAACATTCTTGTTCTGGAACATGATGCCGATCTTCTCCCAGAGTTCATGAGCCTTGCTCTCTTCATTGAAGTTGTTGTACAGGCTCATGTCGATGAAGCATCGAATATACGTCGTCATCTTCATGTGCATCACCTCCCATATCACAGCATCAATCTTATTCGGTCTCTTGTCACCGAACTGAACCGGAAACCAAAGATCTTTGACCACCAGCATATCCCTCATCTTCGACTTCCACACGGAGTAGTTGGAGCCGGTGAGCTTGAACATGCTGCCAAACGATTCTTCCATTTCCTGTGTTGTATGCTCTGATACCAGTTTGTTGAGAATCGCGCAGAATATTGCTCGGCCACAATCGAGTCTTGAACACTTCTCCTGAGCATGAAAAAAAAACATAGAAATGGGAAGTGGAGAGTACACAAAGGAAATACATAGGATGTTTATGCGGAAAGCCCTGAATGGGAAAAATTACGGGAGCCCACAAACTCCAACTATCACTATGAAGAGAAGGGGTACAATCAGAGACTCGAAGGCAACAACCTCGAGCTCTGTTTCTTCGCCAACCAGCGGTTACAACAACGTATTTCTTTGTATCTCACTCACTCTCTATCTCTCTCTGTCGCTCTCTGTACAATAGTTATACACCTACAACAATATCAACAACAACCTTACAAAGTGATTGCCCTACGTCATATTTATACTTATATGAACTTAGGGCTATTTACGAATATAGCGTCAATAGTCTTGCTCAAAACATATTTATAAATATGTCTTCTCTTCCAGTTCTCACAGGCTCTTTTCTTGTTCTCACCGGGTCCCCTCCGGTTTTCGGATTTCTTCCGGTTCTCACTGGGTCCTCTTTATTCATCATCTGATCCCATCGGGAGAGACTGATTTCCCAACAAAGGTGGTGAGGAGTCCGGATGTAGTCTTCTTGGAAGACAAAACAATTGAGGATTGGAAGAAACAGAAGTCGGAATCGACTCCCCAATCGCCCTTGACTACCACCTTAAGACTAGTTGACTCGACATAGTCAGTTAATTGGAGACAGCTAGATGGAAGAGTTGAATTGAAGTTCATCGACTTAGAGAAACCTACCTATGAGTCGGAGTGGATGGACCCGTTGAAGTCGATCGAAGAATACGAATCAGAGTCAGTGGACATCTAACAACCGATCGACATGAATGAACCTGAGCCGAGAGAAGAGTTGGTAGAGACATCCAAGCCAGAGCCACGACGAATGGAAGGAGATTTCCTCTCAGAGAGAGAAGGTGAACCAGAGTGCTATGACGACAACATATGTTAGTCAATACATCCTCTTGACTGATGAAGGTGAACCAAAGTGCTATGACGAAGCCATTGACGACAAGCACAGAGAAAGATGGTTGAGTGCAATGCAAGACGAGATGGACTCCTTGCATGAAAACTACACATACGACCTGGTAGAATTACCGAAAGGTAAGAGATCACTCAGGAGCAAATGGGTCTATAAGGTGAAGACCATAGAAGTTGACAACACGCTTAGGTATAAATCCCGCATAGTGGTGAATGGGTTCCAACAAAAAAAGGGTGTCGACTTCGGTGAGAAATTCGCACCAATCGTGAAGATGACATTCATCTGAACTGTTCGGAGCATAGCTGCTAGCATGGACCTAGAGATCGAACAGTTGGATCTCAAGCTGGCATTCTTGCATGGGGAGCTGGATGAAGAGATCTACATGCAGCAGCCCAAAGGCTTTGAGGAGAAAGGAAAAGAGAACCTAGTGTGTCGACTGAAGGAAAGCTTGTATGGTCAGAAGAAAGCTCCGCACCAATGGTACAAGAAGTTTGAATCCTTCATGATGGAATATTGGTTCCAGGAAACACAGGATGATCAATGTGTGTTTGTCAAAAGTTATGAAGAAGGTGATTTCTTGAAAGAAAGCCCTAGGCTAAACAAATCTTGAGGATGCACAATTCGAGATAGAACTAAGGAAGTGTTATGGTTGTCACAACAAAATTATGTGACAAATATCCTAGAGAGGTTCATCATGTTGGAAGCAAAGTCGGTCAGCTTTGTGTTGCCGACCAAATACAAGTTAAATGCTAAGTAATGCTCGAGAGGGGAGAAAGAAAAGGCTGAGATGAAGAAAGTACCATATGCTTCAATCGTCGGCTATTTAATGTGTGATATGGTCTGCATCCCCCGACATGTCCGAATCAGTAAACCCTTCGAGCATGGGTTTTCCGACACCATACCTTAGGCATACCCCCGAAGTGCCTTTTAAGTACCTGAGTATATAGCTTTCCATTAGAGAATGGAGGTGTGTGAATGCATTGTGGGGCAGTTGCAACAGTCGTGGACAAGGCCATTGATACTCTCTCTCTCTCCCTCCCTATTTCTCTGTGCTGCTAGATATCAACTACCCGTATATACCTAATCTAGATCAACCTCTTAGCTCTGATACCATGTTAGAAATATTGAGAATCGATTTGATAGGTATATAGAGTTACAACTAGAGATGGATATATGAAAAAACAAAACTTCTATTACATATGAGAGTAGCTCACAATTGTAGTCACCCATGCGCTCACACCTTAGAGCTTAGATGGGATCTCGACCAGGTCACTACAAAATTAGTGGGGACTGACGATCAAGCCAACCACTATGTAAGAAAGTGGATTATATTCTATGTTTGGTCTGAGTATAACATTAAATTTGCAAATCAGTTGATAGTAGTGGAGATATTCCTTTTCTGTTAACTGACTTCTCATTTAATTTGATCCAACTCCGTAGATACATGCTAGTGCTAGATAGTACTTATCTTGAAGTCAATGGCTCATACTTCAAGACTAAGTACATCGTAACTTGCCCACAAAATATTCTAGTTGACTTGATTAGCCAATCCTATTACCTATTTCACTCTTTCTTAAATCCATTGTGCCCTATGCATCTACAGTTTCTTAGATTAACACCTTATCGACCCATATGGTCGAGTTGCACACTAGTCGCTCCTCATTTGGGGCGAGAGCACATATGGGGATAGATTTACAACTTGGGGTTGATCATTGATTATATCTAACAATATCCGCACTCGATTGAGTTATGTCGTCTTGAACCGGCATGGAAGCTCTCCTTTCTTCCGAACGTTCCTCAATTGTTTCAGTTTTCTTGCAGAAATTGGGAGTTGTTTTCATAAGTCGGACCTCTTCCACCTCGTCCTTCGCCAAATCAGCCTCTTCTTGCTCGACAACGTCCTCTTCCTCCGTCCAAGTGTGAGTAGAGCATGTGGCCTTCCAAGGCGTTGCTCCTTGTTCGAACATGGTTTTCTTCAACCAACAACATTGCTTGAAGATCGGAGAAGTAGGGAAGATTCTCCCTTGCTAGAACAATGGTTCTCATTGCGCCAAACCGTGGTGTGAGGCCGCCTAGGCATATTTGCACCATCTCATCATCCTCCACGTTGACGCTTATCGAGTTGAGCGAGTCACAAAGCTCCTTGATCTTCAAGTTGTAGCTTGTGATGGACATGTCCCTTTGTTGAATGTTATTCAACTCTTGGTAGAGTTGGAGCTTTCATGCCATCGTATTGGCGGCGAATACCTTCTTGAGATTCTCCCAAGCTTCTTTCGGCATCTTGGCTTCTCGAAAGTAGCCAAGCATGTGGTCATGGACACATGTCGCCAAGCAATACATCACTCATCTTGCGACTTGCTCCCATGTTGAGTATTTAGGAGTCGTTGGGTCGAGTCGATTTTCTTGTGCTCCTTTGATGTAGCTCCAATAGCCTTGGTCGACAAGGTATTGGTGCATCTTGTACTCCCAAGATGCAAAGTTGTTTCTATCCAACTTCTTGCTATGGAGAGTGGTCCCCATTTGAGTATTCATTGTGTCTATGAATATTTCTTCCTTCTTCTTTTCCTTCTCTTTCGAACACGAGCTATGTAGTGCCACTACGATAGCAGATACCCATATTTATCGTCGGTGTATCGAACACACAGTCACGATGAGGCGAGTGGGCTTAGTGGATGTGTTAAACCACACGCTCTGATACCATGTAAACAATTGGATATGATTTTGTGCAGTGGAAGAGATGTGTGTTGTGTGTGTGTTTGTGTTTGTGGAAAGAGGAGAGAAGAGAAGAGAAATACAAGATAGATAAATGAAAATGAAATACTCAAGAAGAAGGTGTATATTAACAAGGAGAATGTGAAATACAAAATTGTAGCATTACAAGGGAGGACAACCGACACTTTATGAAGTGGGAGGCGGGTGCTTTATATAAGGTCACCCTCTCTCTTCATTACTCGCTACAACACCCTCTTTCTCTCTAGAACCTTGGGGAATGTGAAGACTCATTAGTCATGGGAATATGGAACTCATTAGTTATGTGTCATAGGATATGATTCTATGACACATAGTTAATGTATAGAGAGTAATGGTGACTTTTGACCTTTGAGTGTTAATAGATTCTAAAAGGTGTGTTCACACGTTAGTCTAGGTTGAGCTTGATTCTCAACATTAATGAATGTAAAAGTTAATTTGAAGTTATCAAGAACATTGTCCTTGCTACAAATAGGGTAAACTCATACTTTTCATGACGTGACAGAATTGACAAAATATTCCTTCCTACCTTAAAGTTATTCTAGAATCTATCATACATCCAAAATTTATTTACTCTAGAGGAAAATATTTTAGTTAATGAGATGTTTGAACATGTTTACCATAAATACATGATCACAATGCTCAAAATCCACATAATGAAGACAAGGCAACTGTTAATAATTAGGTAACTAACTATGAGTTCATTACCATCTAATTATGTGAGTGGTTAATCGTGTGTGTGTGTGTGTGTGTGTGTGAGTGAGAGAGAGAGAGAGTAAGTTAAATGAGATATTAATGGGAATTATCCTCATGAATAATTAAATGGGGGATGATTAACAAGAGTAGCTTAAGAGCTATTTCTTGTATTAAAAGACGCCAAGTTACAAAAATACCCACAATGTGGTATAAATACATCTCATGTGCAAGGGTGCACATGTGAGAAGAGAATATAGGTATAAGGGTGTAAGTCTTATATTAAATGAGTTTGGTAGTGGGGGATCTAGAATGTATCCCACACTTAACGAATCGACATGCCTTAGTTAGTGGAAGTAGCATGATATAAGGGGCAATTTAGGAGGTGATGGTGGTGGAGGCCCGAGGGTAAGTACGAACTACAAAATCCTATTTAAGACTTTATAGTCAACATACTAACTAGATTCTATATATGTAATTATTAGGTTACATAATTGACAAAATGACTAAACCTAGTAACCTGAAAAGAAGCCTTTGAAATGACATTAAAGCATGACAAGACAAAGCGTACATCATTCCTATTGTCGCTAATCTCACCTCTTCAATTTTGACATTTGTCTTCTTAGGTTGACTCTCTTTCATCTTTTCTTCACTATAATCTATGTTCTTACTTTTCATGTTCTTTTCTTCCATTTATTGTAGTCATGTTGGAATGCAAGTCATGGTTATCACATTGAATTGCTAGCATTTAATTAAAGGGGAGATCGAAGAAGTAAATAAGATGCACGGGGAGAGAATGGGATCATATGAAATAGATGTCGAAAGAGGATAAAGTGAAAGTTGAATACTTTTATTATTTAAATATGTCAAGCTACACTAGTTACATGATAGCATAGCACTTTAATCATTTCTACACCATTTACATGATGCCCCAAGTGGGAAGAATATTCGAACTCTCCATTGTCCTTGCATAGCGTATAAGCTTCCTATGTATGAGTTGATGGTATTGAAAAATAAGCCAAGGTTTAACGCTATGTAAAATATGAAATTATAGTATTTCTCATGGGGAAGGAGGATTTGTAGCCTCTCATTCGGCGACATATGTTGCCTCACAAGTACATTTTTTAGCAAGCAACATTGCGCAACTTGGAAAAGTAGGTGTGTTTCACATTGTTTTTCATAGTTGTAGGCCCTAGGGTGTATGATTTCTAATGGCATGTGAATTGTTGTTAATATTTAGAATCTTGGAAGTGAAATGCTAAAGTGGTTTAATATGCATTCAAAATTCCTAGGTGGGGATATGAAAGAAAATAGCATTTGCGATTTATTAATAGGGATATGGTGTCAAATAAAGAGTAGGATGTATGATTTCTAATAGCATGTGAATTATTGATGATGTTTAGATTCTTACCTTTATATGCATTCATTTTCTTAGGTGGGGACATGAAAAAAACATCATTTTCAATTTATTAATAGGGAGTTTGACAATTCAATCAACCACCACCTGATTATACGACTTATTAATATGGTGTTCAACCAATTCCGCTACCAAGCATGAGGTTTAACCACCAATGATAGATGATTGTTACTTGTTCACATCTTGATTGATGGAATATAGCTTATAGGGGGATTTAAAATGAACTCTTTAGGCTTTTGTGGGTTGATGCATTAATCCACTTTTACACATGAACACATGAATATTTGCGTTGTTGTCGTATGTGAAATCTTAGGCATAAATGTGAAGATTATGATCAATAAATACATATTTAATTGATGAGAATCATTTCGAGTTGCTATTTGTAGCTAATAATTTTGATTGTATGTATTATGCAAAAAAACAATCTTTCGAGCAAGCTAATTTTCACCAAGCTCAAATAACAAGGCATTGTGCACTAAAACACAAGGTGATCACACTTTGGACTCTTACCATTTATTGCTCATAGATTCAAAATGTTGGATTATTGAAATTCTAGGACTTACTCTTATTGCTGATAGATTCAGAATGTTGGATTATTGAAATTCTAGGACTCACTCTTATTGCTCATAGATTCAGAATGTTGGAATTTTGAAATTGTAGGACTCACATTCATAAACATCAATCTCAACGCCATTGCATAAATCCAAACTTGAATTAAAGAGTGATCCACACAAAAGAATGTGTCTATACCAATCACACTAGTTAGCAAAACAAATATAAACTCAAATAGCCTTCTGATTATATGGGTCAATTTTAAACTTATATAAACCCAGAAATTCAAAATGTCTTAACCTGAAGAAAAATCCAAAAGACAATACAACAAAAAGTTTTGAATCTTAAAAGATGAAAATTGCTAAATCTTAAATAGAGAACAGCCTTCTGATTATATGGACAATCTTAAACTTATATGAACCTAGAAATTCAAAATGTCTTAACCTGAAGAAAAATCCAAAAGATAATACCAAATTCCAAGAAGTTTTGAATCTTAAAAGACAAATTGCTAAATTTTAAATAGAGAAATTCCAAATGTAAACATCAACATCCAAATAATTGTAATTAATCTTGTAAGGGATTCTTCAGAATTACCAGTCAGGTGGATTTTCTAATTTTTAGACATGAGATCATAATATAGTTGGTAATTACTAATAATTATAACCTTGAAAGCCACCGTCCACAAGTCTTATAATCTTGTACATCAATGATAACCTTCCACGTTGTCTCCAAAATCCAACAATATAATTTAAAGAGAGAATTTGATAGTTATACAATTTTTCAATGGTCAATAAAACAGAAAGTAGAGACACCTTACGATGCAGTCAATAATGCAAAGATTACAGCAACTTACACAAAGAGTGTTGATGAAACTTACCAAGGGCGATTATACAAACTAGTATAAGTTAATTCTAAGAATACCTAGCGATGGCTAGCTTCCTCAAGCAAATATATCATGCCATGCATGCAAGATTTGCACAATCCCCATTGCTGAGTTCCATTTCACTGAACCTTTTGGCTCACATGTTTTAAATTGCATTTTTACCCTTCCAGTTAAATTTTTAGGTAAACGATGAGGATAAGGGAACAACATCGACAAAATACATTTAAAAAACATATCACAAATAGAAAATTTCGTAAGGAAAACATGGCATTTGAGGCATGACATTATCAAAGCCCCTTTTTCTGGTGGCCAAGTGTCAAAACAAAAGATCCACTATGTACAATTGCTGAAATTGTATGTACGCTTTCTTTTTTCACTTAAATGATACTAAACGTGAAAGAGAACGCTGCAGGAACGATGTGGAAGATCGTGGAGATGGAAGGGTTGGTCCGGTAAAATCTAATAACCCTTCATCTAACGTATCTCGCCAAAACTTCAAGATGTGTAAACTCTCCTCTTCAGTATAACGTTGAACGACTATTCTTGATGCAAACCCTTTCCTTCTCATGATTTGACAAATCTCCCCGGGATTGTTGGCTGTGACTGTTACAAGATAGAATATTCCTTTACTGGATAACAGAGAATCAACGATTGATAGCATCCGATCAATCACGGTCCGGCCTTTATCTCCTCCAGCCCATGAAGATGTAATTCCATTTACACCCACCTCATCCTCTGGTGTGGGGACATAAGGTGGATTAAAGAGGAGCACATCAACACTACCATTGAGTTGTTTCTCTAGCCCTGAGACAAGGTCAGTCACAATTACCTCAGCATTGACCCGATGTGCTTCAAGTGTCAATCGAGTAGTGTTGACAGCTACTTCACTTATATCGGTGGCTAAGTATTGGATTTTTTTGTCACAATTGCTACCAAGTATCAAAGCTAGTGATGTTATAACATACCCACTTCCACACCCAACCTCTAAGCACACATTAGGTTGAAGGGCACAGAGATGTTGCCGGTCTGCAAGAAGTGCATCTACAAGGGCGAATGAATCATCACACGGCTCATATACTTCGGGATGGCGGCCAATGAGCCCAATGTCTGCAATTCGTGTTCGAGGTGATGGAACCTAAATTCGAACCAAGCACAAATATCTACTTGGCATTAATAATAATAAAAGATACACACACAGACATATATATATATATATATATATATGTATATGTATATATATGTATATGTATATGTATATGGATGTATGTATGTATATGGTAAAAAAATGGCTTCCTTTAGGCATAGAAAAAATAGGCAATTTGCATATTGAAAAAAATATGCTATTTCAATGTTGTTCTTGAAACCTACTTGGTGAGAGTGCACGATTTTTGATGTCAATGATGGTTCCACATCTACAGATATGTCCATGCCAAATTCAAACTCTGCCAATATAAAAGGGTAGAAATTGGTCAACACTCAATGGCATGACTAAGGGCGTGAACCTTATGTGTATGTGTATATTCCTACTTCATTATGACATGACTGTATGTATGCATGTGTTTGTGTGTATATGTGCAAAAATCCATGCATATATGCCTCTCAATGGCATGGCATACACATATACACATACGTGCATGCATACATATACAAACCAACAAATGCACACGCATATATACAATAAAAATGCAATGCAATGCAATACATAGACATATACACCCACATATAGATATTACAACACGTACAATGAATTATACGATATAATACATACATACATACGATAATACAATGCATGTTTGTATGCCTTACCTGCATACATATAGCAATTGAAGCAAGAGAAGAAAATCATAACAAACCCTAACAGTAAAACAGAAATCAATGCAATGCGGGAACAAAATACAAGAAACAAAAAAGAAAATAGAAAAAGAAACCCATTCTTCTCTGATTCCCCAAAAAAACAGAGATGAACAAAGAAGAGAAAGGAAAAAGAACAAAACCTATTGTGCATTAAATTGGACAGGAAACCCAGAGTTAGCACAGAGAGAGAGAGAGAGAGAGAGAGAGAGAGAGAGATTACCTAGAGAAGAAAGGAACTTTGCCAAAAGGGAAGGAAGCGGGCGTGACGAAGAAACTCAATGGAACGAGAAGGAAGAAGTGGAGATGGGGACCTCTGTATGTATGTATGTACGTATGTATTGATCTAAATAGAGAGAGAGAGAGAGAGAGAGAGAGAGAAGAATGGGAGGGGGGGGGGGGGGGGGTGTAAAGGGGACCTTGTTTGTTTGCTTTCTTCTTCCTTTGCCCGCCCACCCTTTCACAAGAGAGAGAGAGAGAGAGAGAGAGAGAACACAAACAAAATAAGGGAAGCCGGTCTTTCTCAACTTTTATGTTTTTATCCATCACATATGTACATACATACATGTTAGATGTGACACTTTTATGTCAGTGTGTCTATTTTATAGAAGAGCATGAGTGAGCGAGCACACAAAGAGACCCAATTATTGGAAAGTCGGATGGCGTCACAGAAGCAAGCAAGGGCAAACGAGCGTCATATGATGATTGACGTATCATCACCACATATGGATACCATACACCCAAATCATTATGGCATCTACTTCGATTGAAATGAAAAACCTAACGCAACTCTATGGGCTTTTGGGATATCTTAGAAAGTTGTCATTAGACACACACCATTCCACTTGATGTATGGCCAACAAGTTCCGATGTCTACCATTCCTAGTTCCTAATCACCTATTAGAGATCCACTATTGATTGCATAGTTTTGGAGTTAAAGATAATGCATAATGATTACATATTGTGGTTATATTAAGACTACAATGATCAATACATTGATGAAACGAGCCAAGTTGGCAATTTAGATGGTTGAATGAAAACCATCTTAAGGTTCTCATTATATAAGTTCAGAAAGCCCCCAACTTTGGTTTAGAGAGCCCATAAATGGGACCAAAGGACGGACATGCGTCATCTTGCAAGTTGATTGTATAATCAAAGTGAGAAGAATCGTTCTTAGCCACAACCAAGATCCAAACGCACAATGGAAGAAACAAAATTGAAATAAAGATTGTGCACTTACGAGAGGAGACAACACCGTATGTTAATGTGGAAAACCTCGAGAGGCAAAATCACAAGAGTTCGAATAGGATCACTATAAGAGAGAAGAAGGCTACAATGAGAGACTCAGAGGCAATGACCTCTTGCGCTATATCTTCGCCAACAGGCGGTTACAGTTGATACAACTTCTTGTATCTCTCTCTCTCTCTCTCTCTCTCTCTATATATATATATATATATACAACAGTTACAACTGAACTAACTACATACAATAAGTTTTTGCCCTAGTTATTCATACTCATATAAATTTCGGGCTATTTACAAGTATCGCCTCAATAGGCACATCCGAACATATTTACTAATATGTTCCTACTACTGGTTCACATCGGATTTGGATCGTTCGGTTCCCATCCAGAGGGACCGATTTCCTAACAAACTCCCCCTTCACTCCGGCATGAGATGTCTTGTCAATCCGATCCGTCCTCGGCACACGTCTAGCTTCTCGGCCTACAACACCTTGGTCAACATGTCTGACTCGTTCTCCTCCGTGCGGATCTTCGTCAGGGGAAAGTCTTTGCCTTCCACCTTCTCCCGAAGCTAGTGATATCTCCTTTGGATGTGCTTGGTCCTGGAGTGGTAGGTCGTGTTCTTTGCAAGGTCGATGGCACTTTGACTGTCATAATAGAGTCGGAATTCCTCCTGTTGATTTCCCTGCTCTCCGATGAAGTCCTTCATCTAGATTACTTCCTTGCCGGCCTCTACAACCGCCATGTACTCCGCTTCCATTGTCGACAGTGCCACTGATTTTTGCAGCCTCGACTACCACCATACGGCTCCCTCTACATAGGTCATGCGTATCTGGATGTGGACCGGCTGGTATCTACATCCGCCGACATGTCTGAATTAGTAAAGCCTTCCAATAGAGGTTTACCTGAGCCAAATCCAAGGCACATGCTCGAGGGGCCTTTCAGGTACCGGAGGATCCACTTGATGGCGACCTAGTGCTCTCTTCCCGGATTGCTCATGAACCAGCTAACCACTCCGACCGCATATCCGATGACCGGCAAGGTACACACTATTGCGTACATTAGGCTTCTGACTGCTGAGACATACGATACCTTCGTAATCTCAACTTTCTCCGCCTTTTTCTTTGAGCTTTGTTTCCCGGACAACTTGTAGTTTGCCGAAAGTGTCGACCCGATCAGCTTCACATCCACCATGTTGAACCTCTAAAGCACCTTTGTCACGTTGTCGTGAAGAATTCCGGCTACTAGGAGAAAAGGGAGAGGATGCACGTGAACGGGGGTGTGCACGGATGCACACAAATCTGTCTTTATGTACTACCGGATGTAAATATGAGTAGAGTATTTAAAGTAGTAGGTAGAGTAGTAAAAGGGGTACTTTATGTCCCACACTTATAGAGAACCAAAAGAAGTTTAGGTGGAGAGAATCGAGGGAAATCTCTCACAGAAAGCGACTACCTTAATTGCCTGATGTAACGACCTCCCTCTCTCCTTGAGCGATAAAAGGAGAGGGAGAAGGGAGGAAAGGGATCCACATTTTGGAGGACAAAGTGTTGCTAGACCGAGCTCTACAAACTTTGGCCTTTCCGATCTCTGTTTCTGTCGTCATGCTGTGTGTTGGGAAACAGGTCCCTCCAGATGGGAAGAGAAGAATCGATCTGGTGAGTAACTCGGCTAAGGCCGAAACCGAAATCGAGGACACAAGGGTCATTTGGTTGAGGCCGAAACCGAAACTGTTTTGGAGGGCTATAATTGTAAATAGTCTAAAATGCCTCTTGGGGGCTATACTTGTAAATAGCCGGAAAGTTTCTTTTGTTTATAAGCACCTAGGGCAAACTTTAGAAAAGGTGTAGTTGATCATTATTGTAAAAGTTAGAACGAGGTAGTTGCCTCTGTAACCGTGAGTGAGAGTGTGAGAGTGTAACTCAGTAGCCGTCCGTATTTGGAGGTTGTTGCCTTGGAGGTCCGTATTTGTACTTCCTTTCTACCATAGTGATCTGTTTTTTCTCGGGGTTTGTGGACCCCCGTGGTTTTTCCCATTTCGGGTTTTCGACGTAAAACATCAGTGTCTCTGTGTCTTCACGTTTTTTTTCTGTCTGCGTACTAGTTCTTGATTTCTGCACACAAATACGAACATGTAATTGGTTGGGGCCAGTCGATTCCGAACTGGGTTTTCGACGTAAAACATCGGTGTCTTTGTGTCTTCACGTTTTTTTTCTTTTTGCGTACTAGTTCTTGATTTCTACACACGAATACGAACATGTAAACGGTTATGGCCGGTCGATTCCTAACAAAATGGTATTAGAGTGATGGAATACTCGTTCGGCGGCATGTTTAAGCTCACCGGCTCCAACTACTCAGTGTGGAAGTCGAAGATGAGAGACATGCTCGTGTGCAAAGACCTCTGGCTGCCGTTGCAATTCGGAGATAAAAGACTAGACAAGATCGATGCAACGACTTGGGGAAGTTTTGCATCAGAAGGCGACCACATATATAAGGTGTTTTATAAACATGAGTCTATACAACAACTTCGGTGAAGAAACAAACGTTGACATCCTATGGAAGAAGATCAATGTCATGTTCGAAAACAAGAACACCATGAATTGAGTCTCAATATTTCAAAAAATCGTGAGGCTTCGGTATCAGGATGGCTCCAGTATGGTGGAGCATATTAATGCCTTTCAAGGATTGATGAACCAAACCATCTCTCTAGAAGTACCTCTGGCCGATGAGGTATTAACACTATTGTTGTTGGGATCCCTTCCGGACAGTTGGGAACCGCTGGTTGTCACGTTGGGCAACGCGGCACCGGAAGGGAAACACCTATCCCTAGAGTAGGTGAAGTCAAGCTTGCTAAGCGTAGAAGCTCGCCAGAAGGACCGAGAGTCCAATACCGACCAAAAGGCCTTAGACACGGAAGGTGACATAAGTTAGGAACCAGGTCGAAGTCGAGGGGGAGACTGACGTGCTTCTATTGTGGGAAGCCGGGGCACTTCTAGAAAAACTTCTGACACTTTCGAAAGGAGAAAGGGGGAGTTGATGGTGTAGAGCCGAAGAAAATCCCAGATAGGAAGAACACCTCAGCAATCGTCACGAGTCAGGAGGAGTTTTTGCTCATCAATGAGAAAAACGAAGTGAATCTTGCAGGCGAAGAATCAACATGGGTGGTCGATTCGGGTGTGTCGTTTCACCTAACCCCTGACTGAAAGTGCTTCTCATCCTATAGAGTCGGAGACCTCGGATCTGTAAAGATGGGAAATGAAGGAGCATACCGAATCGTCAGCATTGGAGATGTGTGTTTGGAAACCTCAACTGTGTGCAGACTTGTGTTGAGAGATGTACGACACGTTCCGGAGGTTCGATTGAACCTAATATCAGCCGGTTGGCTAGATGATGAAAGCTACATGGGTAGCATCCAGAACGGTGTCATGAAGTTTTGCAAGCCTGATCACGGCTCGACCTCGGAAGATCAACACACTGTACATAATGAATGCTCGAATATGCCGAGGAGAAGCAAACATGGCAACTGACACGGTCGGTGAACTATGGCACAGGAGATTGTGCCATATGAGCCAGAAGGGGATGCGAAAGCTTGCCGAGGACAACCTGATTCCGGAGGTGAAGAACATGCAACTTGAGAAGTGCACTGATTGTTTGGCTGGCAAACAGAATTGAACATCCTTCCGAGCAAGGCCCCCGATGAGGAAGCAAATGCTGCTGGAACTCGTGCATACAAATGTATGATATGTGGACATGAAGTCGCATGGTGGTCCACAGTATTTCATGACCTTCATTGATGATTGTAGCTGGAAGTTGTGGGCTTCTATGCTGAAGATGAAGGATCAAGTGTTATCCATCTTCAAAGAGTTCCAAGAAAGGGCCAAGAGAGAAACCGGCCGAAAGCTGAAGGCAGTCCAAGCGGACAATGGCAGAGAGTACCGTGGACCATTTGAGGAATATTGCCGAAATCAAGGAATCTGGCTCTAGTATACCATGCCGAAGACACCAGATCTTAATGGGCTGGCCGAGAGAATGAACCAGACTGTAATGGAAAGGGTTCGAAGTATGCTTGCGCATGCTAAGTTACCGGAGACGTTCTGGGTTGAGGCGCTGATGATGGCAGCGTACGTGATAAACTGATCACCCTCAGTACCCTTGGATGGTGATATCCCACAAACGGTGTGGAGCCGCAAAGACATTTCGTACCGACATCTGAGGGTGTTCGGCTGTCTTGCCTATGTGCATGTGGCAAAAGACCAAAGGGGAAAATTAGACCCGAAATCTTGGCCAGGTATATTTCTCGGCTACAATAAGGATGAATTTGGCTATCGGCTCTGGGACTTAGCCGAGAAGAAAGTGATTAGGAGCTGCGACATTGTCTTCATGGAGGAAAAGACAATAGTCGATTGGGAGATTGAAAATAATTCTCCAACTACCGAATCTGTTGAGAGACAACCTCAACATTCGGTGTGAAGTACGCAACGTAACCCAGTGCGTAGATTGGGTGCGTGAAAAAGTACGCACAACAGGCCGCATCGGTGTGAAAACCGAAGAGGCCGTTAGAGCATTATTCCTCGTAAAGGAATAATTTTGGGAGTTTGTGTAGTCGGCTCATTTATGAGCATTCAAGTATTGTCAATACTTGTGTCAGCCCGATTGTCAGGGCTTGTATATAAGGTGCTTATTGAGCACAAAGTATGTACAAAACAGAGAATTATTTTGAATTTGATATATAGTCTCTCTGTCTCTCTGTCTCCATCTCCATCTTTGTGTTTTCTTTGTTTACTGAACTACTCTGCGTTTACACACACGCTTCCGCACAACTTTTACATGGAATCAGAGCGCGAGGGTTGAAGTCCTCTAGAGCCGACAAGATAAGCTTGCGACAAAACAGAGTTGAAGTTGTTCTTTGTTTTTTTTTCGAAAAAGGAGAAGACAACAGATATGGACAGAGGAATGGCTAGCTCGCTCCCGGTGGAGAAGCTCGACAGATCCAACTACGCATCTTGGTTGTACAAGATGCACCAGTACCTGCTTGGGCACGGTTACTAGAGTTATGTTGACGGAGCTAACGACACAGCACCTGATGTGACATACACGGACTTTCCAATGTCGGAACAAGCGGCAAGCAGAGTGATGTACTGCTTTGTGTCCAGTGTCGGAGACCAGCTGCTGAGTCATATCTGAGACTCCAAGATGCCCAAAGAAGCTTGGGGAAACCTGAAAAAGGTCTTCGCCGTAAGCACTACAACCAGGAAGCTTCAACTTAGGCAAGAGTTGAGCAATGTACGACAACGAGATATGTCGGTGGCTGACTACACCACCAAGATCAAAGAAATCTGCGACTCACTCGCCTCTGTCAACGTGAACGTCAAGGAAGACGAGATGGTGCAGGTTTGTCTTGGCGGGTTAGCGTCCAAGTTCGGAGCTTTCCGAACGGCGGTCAACACGAGGGAGAATACGCCTTCATTTTTCGAGCTTCAGACAATGTTTCTCGAAGAAGAAAACCACGCGGGTGCATCGACGAGTGCGCACACCGATGGCAAGATGCTCTACACGGAGGATGATAGGCCCCGTGGTTGTGGTGAACGAGGCAGATCGGTGGGCAATGGAGGCGGCCGAAAAGAGAAGAATGGACGGCATAATCGAAATGTTGGAAGCAATTCCGAACACCCCAGAAGCAGGGGGAGTCATGGTGGCACCGGAAGATGGCAAGAGAAGGCCGCATCGGATTGTTGGTACTGTGGCAAGAAAGGCCACAAGGAGAGCGAGTGCTGGAAAAAGAAGGCTACTTCGGACAAAGACGGATCAAGCGGAAAGGACGCGGAGAGGCGTCAAAAGTCACACTACGCGGAAGGATCAGAAAGAGCCGGGAATGGAGCGGGCCCTGCCTTCGTAATGAAGCATAAGGCCAACTCAATGGACGTGAACACCTCAAAATCAAGTGAGGTGTGGTATGTCGATTCCGGAGCGTCAAATCATATGACGAGTCACGAGGAATGGTTCTCGTACTTGGAGAAGCCGGAAAAGAAAGGAGTGGTCGAAACGGGAGACTACACTCCTCATACCATCGAACATGTCGGCGAAGTTTCCCTCAGCCACGTCGAGCAGAAAGGGAAGCTAATGAACGTGCTGCACGTCTCGACAATAACCAAGAACCTTGTGTCGGTCAATCAGATCGTCGACCAAGATATGCAAGTTCAATTCACGCACCTCGGCTGCTTCATAGAAGAGGAAGGCAAAGTGATCGCGCAAGGGCGTCGTGAAGGGAGGATGTTTATCCTTGACACTAATCAAGCTGGAACCGCTGTCGTAGTGTAGGTTGCACACTATGTGGAAATTATATTTTTGTCCCTCCGGATAGAGAATGGAGTGCTCGGTGAGAACCGGAAGAAAACGGCATACCGACAAGGAGGAAAACGGCATACCGGCAAGGAGGAAAAACGGCATACCGGCAAGGAGGAAAACGGCATACCGGCAAGGAAGAAAACGGCATACCGGCAAGGAAGAGACATAAATGTAAAAAAAGGAAATACTCACTACTGCGCAGGGCGTGATTCGAACTCTGCACCTCCACGTTGACAAACCCCAACCTTACCATTACATTAAATTATCTTAAGTGTTTTAAATATAGATTTAATATGTATAAGACCTTTATTTATGCATACCTTTATTAAAAGGTAAATCGTGTATTTCTTTAATATATGAAAAAGAAAAAACACGAGACACTAAAAATAACTCATGCACATCTAGCGTGCATGAGCCCTATACTTAGGAAATAAAATAAATAAAAAAAAGCATCACATGCACATTTAGTGTGCATGAACATATGAGAAAAAGCATGTAGCTATGCTTAGTCTCTCCCATCACTATATAAGGATGGGGAGCACATTGTAGTTGTTGTTGATTATTTGGATTAAGTATTAATCAATACAAAAATTATTCGTGGGATTCACGATTTATACATCTACTTCTCTCCTAACACCCTAAGTACCAATTAATATAGTATACTCGTGTGATTCACGAGTTTCTTATCTTTCTCTTCGCTATTTATTCATAATTAATCTCTATCTCACGAACTTCTTTCTCCTAGTCCAAGACCTCTGTGGTTCCCACCCGACTCACGCAACGATCCGGAGCCGAAAGGCACGACACAGTTGGTGAACCCGACGTGAAAAACGGGTGGCAAGGAGATGGAGGCTCAACAAGCTAAAAATATGATGGCGATGTTCGAACGGATGCTTCAAGAACAACGCACGATGTCGGAGATTTCGGCATCAGTAGAGCGGCTCGTGCAACGCAACGGGCAATTTAATGGTAAGGATGTGTCGCGATATTTGCAGGACTACAAGGCGGAGATGCTCCGGTGCCGGGCTTCGGAAGGACTGCAAGTGACATCCTTTAACCGGGTGGCGACCGACGGGCTTCAAGGGAGTATCCACGGGTTGCAACAACAAAATCCGACGTGGGAAGCATTCGAAGAGGCGTTAAAGACCACGTTTGCCATCGAGGACTCCTCCAAGGCAACGCGGAGGGGATTCGAGGATTGGGTGGAAACGTCAGGTAAGGGGCTGAAGGTCCTCGAAGTGTTTTCGACATTCGAAAGTCGGTTCGGGAGGTTGTCCGCGAGAGATCAAACTATTCTTGCACCGGACAAAGTCATCATGTTTTTGCGAGCTGTGGACGTCCGGGACCGGAAAGATCTCGGAGTGCTTCTTGAGGACACGACCACCGAAAGCGGCCTCACCGAAACATGGGAAAGCGTGCGGGATATCGTCGCGCGGTACACGAAGAGGGGGCAATGGCTTGCCAACGAAGAAAAGAGGGTTTCGGAACCGATTCCGAAACCGAGAACGGGACTGGAAGACCATCAACCGAGGGCTCGGGAGATTACGGCCGAGAAGGGAGTCGACGCGTCTACGGTGGAGCAGCTGCTGAAGGAGATGGAGAATCTAAAGATCGCGATGGTGAAGAAGTCGGATGACCGCCCCACAAGCTCCAAATATACGGATCGACGGTGCATATGGTGCGATAGCGCCGAACACGATCGGAGGGATTGCGACGACCATAAGGAGGCGCTACGACGGGATCTCATCTACTACGAGGGAAACCGGATTCATTCGATGGACTCTCGGAAGCCACTCCGACCGAACTTCCGGAAAGGCGGCATGAAGAAGGTGCTCGAGGAGGAGTTAGCGGCAAGAAGCAACTATGCGACAACCGCGGGAATATGTGTCGGGGAGTCAACGGGAGCGAAGGCGTCTTTCTGGCCGGAGGTGCTAGGAAACACCGAGAAAACCGACTCCAACGATATCCGAAACACCGCGGAAGGCGTCCGGGAAGCTACGGGATGGGAGTGCCCTGTCGACAAGAATAGCATATACGCCCTGTGTCAATTACATGAGGTGTATGTGGACGAGAAACGACGGCGCAGGGAGGATGCGGCCGGACCATCGAAGATACCGGAAAGCTGGAACTCCGGAGGTAAGGGAAAAGAAAAGGCGACTCCGGCATTCAAGCTCGCCTCGGACATAGAACAACAAACCGACTTGAAAAGAGTGTTCGAGGAAAGAATCTTGGATAGCCGGGTAGATTTTTCGCTGCGGGAACTACTCGGAATAGCGAAGAAGGAGTTTCACGATCTTCTCGTGGATCTCGTGAAAAGGAAGAGACAAAGTACGGAGGAAAATGCTCCAAGGGTGAATGCAAATACCGTTTCAATGAACGACACCGAAGTGGAAGGCGAAATTCCGAACTCCCACTATACAAGGCCACACTGGGCACGTGCGACTACGGAGACTCCGGTCCGAATCGGCAACATCAAAGAACCCGTGCTAGCATTGATTGATCACGGATCGGAGATCAACTTGATGTCCAAGGAGTTCTACCGAAAGGGGAAGTGGCCTATAAACACCAACCATGGATGGAAGATTCGGGCAGCCACGAAAACGACAGAAGACCTATTTGCGGCTTGTCCGGATGTGACGGTAAAGATCGGGGATGTCGAAATTGACCAAAATTTCTTTGTGCAGGATGAGGTTTCACATTCTGTCATCCTCGGCCAACCCTTTATCACGGCTTCACGGATGGAGACGAAGGTGCTCGATAGTGGTGCGGCTTTTGCGCGAATTCGGAGCCAAAACGGAGGGAAATCCGTCCAATTCCTAACGGTGCCGGCAAATCACGAAAGGAACAAGAGGGAACTCTTGTCCCAAGTGAGAATGGATTTTTAAAGCGGACTGTTGCGGAGTGGGGAAGTGATAGTCCGAGAAGCCCTGATACCCCACACAGGAAGAAAACTCTCGGAGCAAAACAAGTACGAATCGGCCCGGATGGGGCATCTACGTACACGACCGTAACCGGAGGAATGAAGAAACAATACCGACAAGTGGAGGATAAGTTACGGTCGGCATCAATAATAAAAGAAGACGAAGAAATCGTGGGAGTGATCGAGGAAGTGTTCTATGGGAATACACTACAACGGCTTGAAGAGCTTGCGGAAGATAAAAGCCAAGGGAACCGGGTAGTCCCGGTGGAATCAGTCGAGATGTACGAGATCATTGCGAAAATGGAGCCGGATACGCTCCGCAAAGAAGAAGCAATGGTAAGTACGAAATACAAGACCGTGGAGAAGAAGGTGAAACCGGCCGCGGGACCATTACCCGCTGATAGCGAACAAAAGAGGAAAGAAGTCTCGGGAGATCCGACACTTCGGAAGACCGTGGATATCGGACATGCCTTCACAGATGAGACCCGGAAGAAACTTCGGATCGGTGGAGGTGGGTTCCTCTTACAAGAAGAAGAAAAACGGTTTCGAGAGATGTTGGAACAACATGGCAAATCATTCGCGTTCACATCGAGGGAGATCGGATGCATTGATCCAAAGATAGTGGAGCCGATGGTGATTTTCACGATTGATCATGTACCGTGGAACCTGAAGCCGATTCCGGTGCCACGGGCGCATATTCCGAAAGTCATCGACTTGCTCAAGGAGAAGGTGGCGATGGGGATTCTAGAGCCATCAAGTGCTCCGTACTCAAATCGATGGTTTACGGTTCCGAAGAAGAATGGGTCACTCCGATTCATCCAAGACTTGCAACCGGTGAACAAGGTCACGATCCGGAACTCGGGAGTCGGTCCGATAGTGGACGAATTCGCGGAAGCTTTTGCCGGACGTGCGATATACTCCATCGGGGACCTATACTCGGGGTATGACCAATTCCAACTAGCCGTGGAGAGCCGAGACATCACTACCATGCGGACACCGATAGGACTAGTTCGAATGTGCACACTACCACAAGGAGCGACAAACTCGGTTGCACATATGATGAACGCGATGAACAAGGTGCTTCGAGATTGCATCCCGGAGATAACGATGCCGTTTCTAGATGACATTCCGATGAAAGGATGCGCGGTGGAAGAAAAAGATGAGACTATGGATGATCGGGGATGCCGAAAGTTCGTGGTCGACCATATTCATGATTGCGAGAAAGTGTTGCGAAAGCTAGAAGATGTGCACCTAACACTTTCCGGGGAGAAATCGGCATTCGGGCAAGAAGAAATATTGGTGGTCGGACATCTATGTGGACCCTACGGCCGAAGACCGTCACCAACAAAGATCGATGCGATTCAAGCTATGAAGGAAGTATGTGAGTCAACATCGGAAGTCCGAAGGTTTCTGGGTGCGTGTGCATTCTATCACATATGGATTCCGCACTATGCACATATAGCGGACCCGCTCTATCACTTGTTGCGGAAAGGTAAGAAATTCGAGTGGAAACCGGAACACACTAAAGCCATGAGGAAGCTCAAGAAGACACTATGGAGGGCGGAATCACTTAAGAAGCCAAGCTACGAGCGGCCAATCATAGTAACGGTTGATACAAGTCCAACCGGTATCGGGTGGGTCATCAATCAAGCCGACTCGGATGGTTCGCGGTATCCGATCCGATTTGGAGCAAAGGTCCTCAACGAAAGGCAACGCGGATATGCACAAGTCAAAAGAGAATTGTGGGGAGTCGTGTCGGCGATAAAATCGGATCGGGATTATTTGATCGGAGCTGAAGTGGTGGTCGAGACGGATTGTCTTCCGATACTCGGGATGATGCGGTGTTGTACGATACCGGATGTGGCTATGCTAAGGTGGATTGCATATGTCAAGTCACTTAATCCGGAGGTTCGACACATCTCGGGGAAGGACAACGCGGTAGCGGACATGTTATCGAGGGCGCGGTTTGAAGACGACATAACCGAATCAGATAATGAAGAAGTTTCCGAAGACTACTTCACGTCAGAACACATATGCCGAGTGAACGTGATCCGAGAATTCCGGGAAGAAGAATACGAGGGGGAAACCTTGATGATCGGGAAGATGCTACAAGAGGTCGAGGATTCAACCAATGATAAAGAAAGGAGAGCCGAGATCCGAAGGAAGAAGAGACAAGTCCAAAAGTTCTTCTTGGAAAACGGTTTAATATGGAGGACGCCGAAAAGACCGGATGGGATACCACTTCGAGTAGTCGGGACGAAAGAGCAACGAAACCGGATAATGTCCGAGTTCCACGAATCCGATTGGGCTGGACATCGAGGAACATGGGCAACTTTTGTGAAAATCAAGCAAAGATATTGGTGGAAGAACATGTATAAAGATGTCGCGGAGTTCACAGAAAGCTGCGAGAAATGTCAAGTCTACTCCGGGGTCCGACACCGAGATGAGCTGCATCCGACATTCTCACCGACAATCAACTTCAAGTGGATGGTCGACATTGTAGCTATGCCGACCGGGATTGGACAAAAGAAATACTTGGTGTTAGCTCGAGAAGATCTCACAAACCAAGTTGAAGGTCGAGCGCTTCGGAGGAAAACGTGTGCCGCGGTGTGCCAATTTCTTTTGGAAGAAGTGTTTTGTAGGTACGGCTGCGTAGGACAAGTGATTGCGGACCGGGGAGAACTCGACTCGGACAAAGCTAGGGGATTCTTCGCCAAACACGGAGTTCGGTTAACGTTGACAACGGCCTACAATCCGGAGGCCAACGGGAAGATCGAACGAGGACATAGTCCGATCGTGAAAGCACTTGCGAAGGCATGCGAAGGAAGGGTGAAGGATTGGCCACAAATGCTTCCGTATGCACTATGGGCGGATCGGACGACGCATAGCTCCGTGACCGGTTACATGCCGGCAGAACTCATGACCGGACAAGCACCGGTAATGCCAACGGAAACCGCAATCGCGACATGGACAATACTACCGTGGAAGGAAGAGATGAGCCGGGAAGAACTACTAGCGGTCCGGATACGACAACTGGAGGGAAGACCGAAAGATGTAGCGGAAGCGTCACGCCGACAACAAGAAGCACGGTTCCGGAACAAAAGCCGGTTCGACACAAAGCACCGACTACGACCGAGGAGGATTGAAGAAGGAGATTGGGTGATCGTCTATGATAGTAGCTTGGACCATCAACATACAACGATGCGGAAATTCGCGAAAAGGTGGTTCGGGCCGTACGAGGTTCGGAAGGTCTTCGACAACGGGACGTACCGACTGTCCGAGTTGGATGGAACAATACTACGAGTGCCTATAGCCGGGAAGCGGGTGAAGATTTTCAAGAAGCGGACCGACGACAAACCTTATGTGATCCAAGTCGAGGCCGACAACGAGGAGCAATCGGACGAAGACCACAATGATGCGGGAAGCGAAGAAAGTGGATTACAACTCATAGTCGACATAAGGGGAGAATCGGAGGAAGCTTCGGATGAAGACGGATACGAAGAATCAAGAACTTCGGCACATACCGGAGGATGTGCGGGTTTGGAGGGGGCGAGTGTCGTAGTGTAGGTTGCACACTATGTGGAAATTATATTTTTGTCCCTCCGGATAGAGAATGGAGTGCTCGGTGAGAACCGGAAGAAAACGGCATACCGGCAAGGAGGAAAACGGCATACCGGCAAGGAAGAGACATAAATGTAAAAAAAGGAAATACTCACTACTGCGCAAGGCGTGATTCGAACTCTGCACCTCCACGTTGACAAACCCCAACCTTACCATTACATTAAATTATCTTAAGTGTTTTAAATATAGATTTAATATGTATAAGACCTTTATTTATGCATACCTTTATTAAAAGGTAAATCGTGTATTTCTTTAATATATGAAAAAGAAAAAACACGAGACACTAAAAATAACTCATGCACATCTAGCGTGCATGAGCCCTATACTTAGGAAATAAAATAAATAAAAAAAAGCATCACATGCACATTTAGTGTGCATGAACATATGAGAAAAAGCATGTAGCTATGCTTAGTCTCTCCCATCACTATATAAGGATGGGGAGCACATTGTAGTTGTTGTTGATTATTTGGATTAAGTATTAATCAATACAAAAATTATTCGTGGGATTCACGATTTATACATCTACTTCTCTCCTAACACCCTAAGTACCAATTAATATAGTATACTCGTGTGATTCACGAGTTTCTTATCTTTCTCTTCGCTATTTATTCATAATTAATCTCTATCTCACGAACTTCTTTCTCCTAGTCCAAGACCTCTGTGGTTCCCACCCGACTCACGCAACGATCCGGAGCCGAAAGGCACGACACCGCGTTGTACGCGAAAGGAAAAAAGGTTGAATCGGATATCGACCTATGGCACAAGCGGTTCAGCCATGTAAACTTCCCATGGCTTCGTGAGATGTAGACGAAGAACATTGTTTTCGGCTTGCCTAAATTCCGGGGCCGTAATGGCCAAGTCTACGAAGCTTGTCAGATGGGAAAACAACGCCGACTTCCATTCCCCAATGAGCGTAATCGTAGTCGAAGACCGTTGGACTTGATCCATTCGGATGTGTGGGGACCAACACAGAATGTGAGTCTCGGTGGAAGCCGTTACTTTGTAACCTTCATCGACGACTTCACTCGACACTCGTGGGTATGCACGATCACGAAGAAGAGTGAAGTCTTCGCATGTTTCCTAAAGGTGAAGAGCCTTGCGGAAAGGGAAACGGGGCGTAAGATCAAATGCCTACGGTCCGATGGCGGGAAGGAGTACTTCTCCGACCAGTTCACATGTTATCTACGGAAGGAGGGAATTCGACGCAAATTCTCATGTAGATATACGCAAATTCGAGCTGAAGAATTGGACTATTGAAGAAGCGACCAGGGAAATACTTGAAGAGAAGCATATGCCAAAATTTTATTGGGCCGAAGCCATGAGAACGGCTGTGTAGTTGCAGAATCGGACTTCTGTTAATGGAGGAGTGTCGCCACATGAGTTGTATTTAGGAAAGAAACCGAAGTTGGCACACTTGAGGGTTTTCGGCAGCATCACGTATGTGCACGTGCCGAAGGAGAAGAGGAGGAAGCTGGATGCCAAGGCCGAGAAATGTATTTTGGTCGGCTATTCAGATGAGCAGAAGGGGTATAAATGTTATAACCCCCGAACAAAGGAAGTACACATAAGTCGAGATGTCGTGTTTGATGAATCCGCTCCGTGGTACTTGCCTTCACCTCCAGTACCGCAAGACTCCATTCCGATTTCTGAAGAAGAGATCAACGAGGCTGAAATGCCTCCGCATGATGAGGACGTCGAAGCTCTGAGAGAGAGTTCGATCTCATTTCGGCTAAGCGGGCTGAATGAAAGGTTGGGCCGAGATGGCCAACCAAATGATGAGACGGCAAGTAGTGGAGACTCAGCTGTGATGTCCCTGCGTAAAGAATTGAGGAGACCGTTTACGCGCAAGGAGAAGGGCAAGAAGAAGCGCTGAGATAGTTCGAAACGAATCTGACATCGAGCCGATCGTAAAGAAACCTCCACGGAAGAGGTCAAAATCAGCCGAAAAGTTCGTTAAATCGGGTAATCATGACTTATGCCGATCTACCCGCCAAAAGAACCTCGTAAAGAGGTACGGGTATAATGAATACATGGCGCACCATTACGCGTACATGAAGCGAGTGGCGTAAGTGCGTGAGCCGGAGAGCTATGCAGAAGCGGCGAGAGACACAAATTGGCGTGCCGCGATGGAGGAAGAGATGTGCGCCTTAACGCAGAACGAGACATGGGACCTGGTTGACGCAACGAAGGGTGTGAAGTCGATCGGCTGCCGGTGGGTGTATAAAGTGAAACACAACGCGGACGGCTCCGTCAACCGCTACAAGGCCCGTTTAGTAGCAAAAGGCTATGCGTAGAAGCACGACGTGGACTATGACGAGACCTTCGTACCTATCGCGAAGATGACTACTGTGTGAGTCCTACTAGCCGTACCAGCGGCAAAGGAGTGACACTTATATCAGATGGATGTAAAGAATGCGTTACTACAAGGCGATCTTGAGGAATAGGTATACATGGTACAACCCCTCGGATTTCTATCCGAACAAAACACCTCGGCAGTTTGCCGATTGAAGAAATCCTTATACGGACTAAAGCAAGCCCCGCAACCATTGAACGCAAAGATTACGCAATGGTTGCGTAGGATGGGGTTTGCGCCGTCGAAATCAGACTCTTTTGTATTTGTTCAGCAAAGACAATATGGACAGGTTAGCCTGCTCTTGTACGTTGATGATTTAGTCATCGCCGGTGCTGACCTTGACAAAATCCACTGCGCAAAGTCTCAACTTGCAGCATCATTCGAAATGAAGGAACTTGATGACCTTCATTGATTCCTCGGGATCGAAGTGATCCGCAACCCCAAAGGCATATTGATTAGTCAGTGTCATTACATGCTGAATATGATCTTCAAGTTCGGGATGGGAGACTGTAAGCCCATCTTGACCCCTCTGGACAAAAACGTAAAACTTCGTCGAGATTCGGGAAAGGCGTGCGACTCGACACGGTTCCGATAGATTGTCGGAAGCCTCATCTATTTGGCTATTACTCGGCTGGACCTCAGTTACCTGGTTGGCATGATCAGTCAATTCATGTCGCAGCCTACGGCCGAACACTTTTAGTGCGCGCAACGGATATTGTGTTATGTAAGTGGCACGAAAGACTTGGCGTTGTTTTATCGGGTAGACATAGCCGAACAGTTAGTCGGCTACACGGATGCCGATTGGGTCGGAAACGCCCACGATCGTCGATTCACATCTGGATATGCATTCTCATTGGGAAATGCGGTGATCGCATGGAGTAGCAAGAAGTAGCCGACAGTAGTACTGTCGAGCACAGAGGCCGAATATTGAGGGGCGACTGTCGCTACGTGCGAAGTCATTTGGCTAAAACGACTATTACGGGATCTGCATATAGAGGTGCCTGATCCGACGATGATCTTTTGTGACAACCTCAGCAGTATCCACCTTGCAAAAAACCCCGTGTTCCACACCCAGACCAAGCACATTGAGGTGCATTACCATTTTGTCCACGAGCGGGTCCATTCAGGTGAAGTCGAATTGGTGCATGTTTCGACTGATCGGCAGATTGCCGACATCTTCACAAAACCTCTTGGTCTCGACAAGTTACGACATTTCTCGGGTGCGCTCAGGTTGTGTCACCTCGACATGCCGAACTTGATGGGGAGAAAGGAAGAACAGGGACAAGAGCGTGAAAGGAGTGAAGGTAAGCATCATGATGGAAGCGACCGAGATGCGGAGTTGGATGGAGAATTTGACTTCGAACCTGCTGAAGAAGTCGAAGACGGAAACAAGGGCCGTAAGCATAAGAAGGAGTCGAGGAAAGCCGAAACAGGGGGAGATAAGGCCAAGACTAGGACGTGGTCGGATGTTGTCAGGGGCCTGAAGATTGAGGACGAATTGGAAACAGCCAATTCGAATGAGAGTGAAATTGAATCAGAAGAGTTCGATTCAATCGGTATGTTCGATTCAGATACGCCAAATCAACCAAGGGCCAAGCGGAAGAGAAGGCAGCAGAAGAGGCGCCAATACCATGATGGCAAGGGAGCTGAGAAGGGCCGAACGAGCAGACAAGCCGATCGAAAGGGTCGAAGTGCGCAGAATCGAACGGGTCGAGGAGCGCAAGTGAGACGTGAAGCTAGAAGGAACCGGAGTGTAGATTTGGCGGAGCAGGTGGAACCTCAAGTTGAGCTTGATGGGGAGTGTTGAGAGACAAGCTCAACATTCGGTGCGAAGTACGCAGCGTAACCCAGTGCGTAGATTGGGTGCGTGAAAAAGTACGCACAACAGGGCCGCATCGGTGTGAAAACCGAAGAGGCCGTTAGAGCGTTATTCCTCGTAAAGGAATAATTTTGGGAGTTTATGTAGTCGGCTCATTTATGAGCATTCAAGTATTGTCAGTACTTGTGTCAGCCCGATTGTCAGGGCTTGTATATAAGGTGCTCACTAAGCACGAAGTATGTACAGAACAAAGAATTATTTTGAATTTGATATATAGTGTCTCAATCTCTCCATCTCCATCTTTGTGTTTTCTGTGTTTACTGAACTACTCTGCGTTTACACACACGCTTCCGCAGAACTTTTACAGAATCGAACCGAGTCGACGCTCGGCCGAATCAAGTAGAAGCTGATTTGATCGAAATCGAAATCGAGCTAATCGGCCGATTTAATAGTCGGCAAAATCGAGAACTGACTGAAGAACGAGGGGAAATGGCCGAACAAGGAACCGAATTCGACTCAACCAAAGAAGTCGAAGAAGAATTGACCGTGCCAAATGGAGGCCGAAGATACCCCTAAGAGAAAGGAGGCCCCCCGAAGATTTCCGGATGAAGAGCGTGTACTGTTAACCGATGAGGGGGAGCCAGAAAGCTTTAAAGAAGCTAAGGAAGATACCCAGAATGAAGGTGGTTGAGTGCCATTCAAGAGGACATGGATTCCTTGAATGAGAACCACACATATGAACTAACCAAACTACTGAGAGGAAATAAGGCACTTTGGAATAAATGGGTATACAAGTTGAAACCAGGAGATGGTGGGAATCCACCCAAGTACAAAGCACGAATCGTCGTGAAAGGCTTTCAGCAGAAGAAGGGTGTCGATTTCGACGAAATATTTGCCCCGGTTGTGAAGATGACGTCAATTCGAACCGTGCTGAGCATTGCGGCCAACATTGATCTCGAAGTCGAACAAGTGGATGTCAAAACGACATTTCTGCATGGTGATCTCGAAGAGGAGATCTATATGCACTAGCCGGAAGGATTTGTGGAGAAAGGTAAAGAGAACATGGTATGCCGATTAAGGAAGAGCTTGTACGGGCTGAAGCAAGCACCTTGGCGATGGTACCAAAAATTCGAATCCTTCATGACCGAAAATGGGTACCACAAAATGTAGGCCGGTCACAGCGTATTTGTGAAGAAATTCGATAGAGGAGATGTCCTCATCCTCCCGTTGTATGTGGAAGACATGTTGATTGTCGAACAAGACCATACGAAGATCTGAGTGCTGAAGAAGGCCTTGAGTAGATCGTTCTCGATGAATTATATGGGTCTGACAAAGCAAATCCTGGGGATGCACGTTGTTCAGGATCAAACAAAGAAATTGGTGTGGCTGTCACAAGAAAAAAATGTGACAAAGATGCTCTAGAGATTTGGCATGGAAAGTGCAAAACCGGTTGGCTTGACATTGCGGACGAACTGTAGGCTAAGCAAAGAACAAGGTCCGAAATCGAGAACCGAGAAGGCCGAGATGTGAAAAGTCCCTTATGCCTCGGTAGTCGGAAGCTTGATCTATGTGATGGTATGTACCAGGACGGACATAGGATACGCAGTCGGCGTGGTTAGCCGATATATGAGCAACCCCGAAAGAGAGCATTGGATTGCTGTGAAGTGGATACTTCGGTACCTAAAAGGCACCTCGAACATGTGTCTTCGTTTCGGTTTAGGTAACCCCACACTGGAAGGTTATACTGACTCGGGCATGTCGATTGATGTGGATACCAACCGATCTATGTTCGGGTACGTAATGACTTATGTAGCGGGAGCTGTTTTGTGGCAGTCAAGGTTGCAGAAGGCCATGGTATTGTTGACCACAGAAGCCGAATATCTGGCCGCAGTGGAAGCCGGCAAGGAAATCATATGGATGAAGGAGTTTATCGGTGAATTGGGAATTTGGCAGGAGGAAATCCAACTCCATTGCAATAACCAGAGTTTCATTCACCTTGCGAAAAATGCTGCCTACCACTCGAGGACCAAAGACATCTAGAGAAGATATCGTTGGCTCCGAGAGCGAGTAGAAGAAAAGGAGTTTTGCTCTAGTGAATATCCACACGGCAGAAAATGGATCGGATATGCTGACGAAGGTGCTGTCAGCCGAAAAGCTAAACGCGCGCCGATAGAGAGCCGGTTTGGTGAAGTACCCCATCTCAGAGTGAAGGGGGAGCTTGTTGGGAAACAGGTCTCTCCGGATGGGAGGAGAATAATCGATTTGGTGAGTAACTCGGCCGAGGCCGAATCTGAAACCAAAATCGAAATCGAAAACCGAAATCGTTTTAGAAGACTACAACTGTAAATAGTCTAGAATGCCACTTGGGGGCTATACTTGTAAATAGCCAGAAAGTTGCTTTTGTTTATAAGCACCTAGGGCAAACTTTAGAAAAGGTGTAGTTGATCATTATTGTAAAAGTTAGAACGAGGTAGTTGCCTCTATAACTGTGAGTGAGAGGGTAACTTGGTAGCCGTCTGTCAGACGAAGGAGAACTCGAGGTCGTTGCCTTCGAGTTCCGTATTTGTACTTCCTCTCTACCACAATGATCTGTTTTTTCTTGGGGTTTGTGGACCCCATGGTTTTTCCCATTTCAGGTTTTCGACGTAAAATATCGGTGTCTCTGTGACTTCACGTTTTTTTTCGGTCTGCGGACTAGTTCTTGATTTATGCACACGAATACGAACGTGTAACCGGTCGATCCCCCCTCGATTCCTAACACAGTGGGACCTCCGTTTTGCATACGTAGCCGATGTGCACCCAATCGGTGGCTCACTATCATGTGTGTATGTGTGAGGAGCTCGAAGAGCTGTTGTCGGTCGTGTCCGTTTGTACTCTTTTCTGGTTCTCTGTTAATCATTAGTATTTTGTTGAGTCTCTTCTTGTGTTCAGATATTTCTGTGTTGTTCCTATTTGTTGTGTGTTCGCCGTACCCCGAGCTCGTGTTCTTATCCCGTTCTGTTTCTGTTGTGTGTGCATGCCCGAGTTTCTGGGCCCGTGAGGTCATCACTGTTATTCGGTATCCGGTCTGGAATAATACACATCTCCGAGCCTATGCGCTCACCACCCGACATTCGGGAATCGTTCCGGATCGGATATGCATCCGAAAACCGATTCGACGAAGCTATCCGGACATCGATCCATACCACCTTTCTTCTCTCACTGAATCCTTGGTCCGAGACCCCGGTGGTCCTGCCCCATTCCAACACATAGTCGCGGAAATCCGTGACAACATACTTCTCCTGTGACAGCCACAATAGCTTCTTCATCTGTTCCTAGACTATTTGCATTCCTAAGATTTGCCTTGCCGAACCCATATCTTTCATTGAGAAGGACTTGCTCAAGGCCTTGTTCAGCATCCCGATTTTGATACAGTCCCGTCTGATGATCAACTTGTCGTCAACATACAACAACAAACTTCTTCACAAACAGACAATGGTTAGCCTGCGTCTTGTGGCACCCATGCTCCGTTATGAAGTAGTCAAACTTCTAGTGCCATTGTCAGGGAGCTTGCTTCAATCCGTATAAGCTCTTCTTCAACCGGCACACCAGGTTCTCCTTCCCTTTCTTGATGAATCCTTCCAGCTGCTACATGTAGATTTCCTCCGCGAGGTCACTGTGTAAGAATGCAATCTTGACATCTAATTGCTCGACCTCAAAGTCCATCCTTGCCGCTATGCTCAACACTATCTGGATGGATTTCACCTTCACTACTAGGGCAATGATCTCATCGAAATTCACTCCTTTCTTCTGCTGGAAGTCCTTCACCACAATGAGGGCTTTATACCTCGGTGGATTTCCGGCATCTCCTAGTTTCAACTTGTATACCCACTTGTTTTAGAGTGCCCTCTTTCTCTTTGATAGCTCTGTCAATTGGTATGTGACAAGCTCAACATTGGGTGCGTAACACAGTGCGTAAACCAGTGTGTAGACTGGGTGCATAAAACAGTATGCATAACGTGGCCGTATCGGTGCGTAAACCGAAAGGCCATTAGTATGATATTCCTCATAAGGAATAATTTTGGGAGTTAGTGTAGTAGGCCCATTTATGAGCAGTCAAGTACTGTCAGTACTTGTGTCAACCCGATAGGCTTGTATAAAAGGTGGTCACTGAGCACGAAATATGTACAGAGTGCCATTATTTTGTAATAGAACTGAGTTGTCTGCTCTCTCTCTCTCTCTCTCTCTCTCCCTCTCCATCTCCATCTCTGCGTTTTCTATGCTTTACCAAACTGTCGTTCTCCGAACTGTATACTCAGTGTTTCGCATATGCTTTCGTACACGTATTCTTTTACATGGTATCAGAGCACGAGGGTTGAAGTCCTCTGTAGTCGATAGAAAAGCTTGCGATAGAGACACAATTGAGTTGTTATTCTTGGCTTTCGGAAAAGATAAGACAACAATAGGGACATAGGAATGGGAAGCTCGCTATCGACTAAGAAGCTGATAGGAGCAACTACGCATCTTGGTCATACAAAATGCACCAGTACCTGCTTGGTCATGGCTACTGGAGTTATGTCCAAGGAGATAATGATACAGCACCCGAATCGACACACAGGGACTTTTCGGCTTGGGAACAAGCGGCAAGCAGAGTTCTCTATAGCTTTGCATCTTGTGTGAGCGCCCAACTATTGAGCTATAATTAGGATGCCAAGAAGACGCCAAAGGACGTGTGGACGAATCTCAAGAAGATTTTCACCGCTAGCACAACGGCTAGGAAGCTGCAGCTCAAACAGGAGCTCAACAATGTCTAGTAGAAAGATCTGTTTGTGGCCGATTACACGGCCTGAATCAAGGAAATCTGGGATTCTCTTGCCTTCGTCAACGTGAACGTTGAGGAAGATGAAATGGTGCAGGTTGTCTTTGTGGGCTAGCGTCAATGTTCGGAGTGTTCTGAACGGTGGTCTGTATGAGGGAGAATACGCCTTCGTTCTTCAAGCTTCAGTCAATGTTGCTCGTGGAGGAAAATCATGCGGGTGCGTCGACGAGTACGCACGTCGACGGCAAGATGTTGTACACAGAGGGAGATAGGCCCCGTGGTCATGGCGGACGAGGCGGATCGGCACGTAATGGAGGCGACCGAAAAGAGTAGAACATACGGCATAATCGAAATGTCGGGAACAATTCCAAACCCTCTAGAAGCAGGGGGAGTCATGGCGGCGCCGGAAGCCGGCAAGATAAGGCCGCGACCAAGGTTGTTAGGTACGTTAGGTATGGTACGAATACCATACGTATTTAACGTATTAATACCCGTATAGTACCTCCCAATTTAAAAATATGTTAAATACGTTTTCTTAATATGTTAAATACTTATAAAATACGTAAAGTACATAAAATACCTATTTTACATATAGTACGTTAAATACTTCTAGAATTTGAAAATTATTTACCTTTCTAAAAAATATCTATAATATTGTAAAAAACATCTATGTTTACACAATTTTGTGACGTACAATATAGTTCTACATCCTAAAATGCATATAAGACATTTGAAAATTTCACATCCTAAAATACTTGTAGTAATATCTGTAGTGATAACACTTATACCCCTTGATACATGTAGTGCCAGATTGTGTTAACCGTCTCTAGGGGGGAAACACCTTCGATGAGCCCACAGGCTATCGGTATCAAGGGGTCGTGTTACGTGGAGGCCTCTTCTACACCGAGAAGACGTTATGGGAACGAGGAGCGTACACAGGCGGGCAACAACCCGCTAAATGTAGACGTAGCTCGGTTTATGAGTACGGGAAGAATACACAGATGAAGGAACATTAAGAGTGGGATTTATATTAAATGAGAAAGCTCACAGTGATTATAGTACATGGCTCTCGGCCGGAAATAGTTTTGTGCAAAGCTCCATGCTACGATATTAATCCTACTAAATAATCTATGTATCTGCCCCCTCGAGGTATGCAGGTCTTGGCTTATATAGTTTTCTTCTTTACACAGAGCCGAGCCTTCGACTGATTGTGAGGGCTCAAAACTCAACTATTTTAGTACTACCTATTTCCTCACCTACTTTTTTGAAAGGAATAATCGTTGCCGGCCACAACCGGTTGTACGTGTGTGGAATAATATTCAATCTAATGGAAAGGAAAAACAAAATACAGAAACTGAGAATGACACAGATTTTAACGTGGAAACCCGAACTAGGGAAAAAGCCACCTGGATTCCACAAACTCTGAAAAATAACACTGTGAGAGAAATGAATACAATCAGAGATCTTAGAGGCAACGACCTCGAGATCCTGTTTAGACAACAGGCGGCTATGGAGCTCACACGCTTCCACTCACACTCGTTCACTCTCACAGTTACAGAGGCAACGACCCCATCTACAGTAACTTTTCAATAGCGCACACATCTAACATGATTGCCCTAAGTACTTATATACTAATGTATCCTTTTGACTATTGACAAGTTTAGCCTTCCGTGTTGGCTATCTCCACGATTTCCGGTTTCGGCCTCGGCTGAGTTGCTCATCAACACGGTTCTTCTCACTTCCCATCCGGAGGGACCTGTTTCCTAACATTTTCTACCTACCAGCGAGTTTACATATTTTGTTTTTATATTTCTGGCCTATGGACAACACCTGGCACGCCCGTGGGACAGGACTTTGTCTGTCGGAGCCACGATTCACAAGTGGAGGGATAACAACAGATTTTGCCAAAAAATTTACAAAATTGCCCTTTTATACAAGGGGCTTACGGGTTTGTTTTAATCCTCTTCTAATATGCCGAGGATATCCTCGGGGGTGTGGGGTTGGTTTGGCTGCTTGAAAGGTGGGGTTGGTGATGGGGGTTTTGCTGCCGAGTCCGGGATGGCTGTGTCTTCGCGTGCCCCGCCCTCTGTTGGTTCTGATTCAGGCAGGGCCGTGGTCGTAGTTTGTTGCTCGGGTGTGATGTGGGTGTCTGCAGGGGTGGGTCCCTCCTGTCTGGCTTCCGTGGTGGTTGTTGTTGTCAGCTTTGGTTCGTGGTCATCGGTCGTAGGAGCTCTGTTCGTCATGGTAGCTAGGTGTTCCTCCTGGTAAGCTTCGGCTTCTAAACGGAACATCATGTTATCGTCGTTGAATTCCTCTAGAAGTTGCTCGATTGCCGCGGTGTGGGATTTTGCTAAGGTATGATATTCCTCAGTTAAGTCTTCACGGAGGGTCTAAATGCTGGTGTGTGTCATCCATCTTGTAGAACCCTTCAAGTTGGCCCTCCTTCGGTTCTCGGTGTTTGCGCGTAATATGTGTAGTTCAGCGGCTTGGGCTGATCATTCCTGCCATACACGGTTGAGCGTTTCCTCGATCTTCTTGGTGAGGTGCTGGCAATATTTGTTGATCAGGATGTATATTTTGGTATCGTCCATGCTGATGCTAGCCCGGTGAACTTCCACTTCCTCCCTTGCAGCCTTGGCGTCTTCTTGGCATTTGTGGACGAGGAGCTCCAGAGTAGCTTGGTTACCCTTTGCTTTTGCGGTTACAAGCGCGATTGTATGCTCGTAACATTTGGTGAGATGAGCTACAGTTTCGTCCATTTCTTGTCTCCAAGCATCCCGTTGTCATTCCTTGGCGGCGATGTCCTCTATTTGCAACTGGTGATAAGCATCGGAAATTTGCGCCCTTTGCTTTTTAGAGATCTTCCACTTTTGCATGTGTTCATTTGCCAATTCTTGTAGTTCCCTTTGTTAACAGGGTAATTCCTAGTTGTCTGCGAATAGCTCGCGTTCTCGTTGGCTATTCCTCTCTGCTTCCTTGATGAATCGTTCTTTGGCCTCAATGATAGCGACCTGAAGGTTCATCACCTCTCTTTCTTTTGCTTTGAGTGCAGCCGAGCTTTCAGCAAGCAGTCGCTTGAGGTCAGCTTCTCGGCCCGCGGCTCGTTCCCGTAGTTGGCCAATACTGTTGTTACGGTTTTGTTCTGCTAACTCAGCCTGAGCGATCTGGGCCTTGAGCTCGTCTTGGTAGTCACGGAGGGGAGGCCCTGTTTGGGTTGCAACTTGCTGGTTCCGGGGATTGGGTTCCTTGTCCGTCTCTGTAGATATTTCCATGACGATAGGCGGTCGTGGTGTTTGTGTCGAGGCATGGCTGGTTTGGGGGTGCAGGCTTTTATCTGCCATTGATGATGTATCGCTTGTTTGTACCGAATCCTTCATTGTGCTTGCATCGACCGTGGCTACCCTGGGGTGAGTTGTGTCGTTGTTGTGTGCTTCAGTAACAATAGCACTCAGGCTCGGTTTCGGAAGAGGGGCTGGTGAGACATCATTACTCGGGGCATGGAGGCTGTTCTCAATGTTGCTACTCCAATGACGCTAGTTTCTGATCGGCATCTTGCCATAGCTCGGTGGCCCATTTGGCTTGCTGCTGTGTCATTTTGATACGTTGGGCCATGTCCTTGGCTGCCCGAGTTGTGTGGTGCAGATTTCGATATGCCTCGACTAAGGCCGTGTTCAGATCTGGTAGCTCCATGAGGAGAGAAGCATTTTGTGCTTGCTTCTTCCGACCTATCTTCTGTAAGGCTCGATCCTCTTGAGGTTCGAGTTCTCCCATTAGTGCGCGTTGGATCATCTTTGTTTCAGCGTGCTCCTCGGCCATACGAGCGGCAACAGCTACTTGGGGGTGGGCGAGGAAATCCATCAACTCATATGTTGTGCCCAGTCGAAGTAGTGCACTGAACTCGTATGCCTCTATGGGGAGGTCTTTGTAACCGAGGACTTCCTCCTCTGATATCTGTGTGGTTTGTCTATGCTCGATCCTACCTACTTGGAACCATGAATCTACTGGTACCATGGCCGTGGAGGTCGGGTTGGCCTCTTTTGACTTCTGATGTTGGGTCCCCTCGGTTTCTGTAGTCGACTCGCGATTGATGCATCGTCTCATTTTCGACTGATCTTGTGAGTCTGGGGCCTGTGGTGATGGCTCCTCAGCTTGTTTCCTTTTTTGTTGCCGTATGCCCGAGGGCTACTGGTTTGTGGGGCGTGGGCTCAGTTGTGGAGAGGGCATCGATGTCCTTGGTGTCTTCTATCGTATGGTGACATCCTCAGTGATGGGCTCCTCGGCCTCGTCCCATTCGACACGGGTCACTGGTAACGCCCGTTGCTTCTATGTTTTTGGTGGGGGTGGTGCCGAGGTGGGAGTAGGATTCCGAACGGCCGAGGGAGGTGGAGAGGGTGAGGGGTCTTCCAATTCTTCCTGGGTTAACGCCAAAATCTTCTCCCGTTGTTTCCGTGGTGGTGGTGGTGGAGAGGTAAGGATGCGACGAGGGGAAAACGAAGGAGGTGGGTAGAGGACTGTTAGGTAAGGATTCATCGCAGGTAGCAATCGCTTACCGGATTGAAAAGATTCCAGCGCTACCCGGACTCCTTCGCCGATGATGATTCCCCAATCGATTTTGTCGCCTTCGTACGCTCTGATGATGATGGCAGCCTTATTTTGTGGCATACTCGTGGGATTTGTATGCACAAAGGCGTATTCCATCAAAATTCGGGCGATCTCTCCGAAAAACTTGTTTGGTCCTCCGTAACTGCGGTAAGCTTTTCCCGACATCGAATACATCCCAAAGTATTCCTTGAGGGTCGTGTGAGGAGGAATCTCGACCTCATGTTCTCCGCCTCGTGTAAGGTCCAGAGTAGCGCGAATCATGTTGTTGGTTACTATGTCAGGGTGGATTCTGCGTGTTATTGCTTGGGCGTCAAGGTGCGTTGGGGCGTTGATGACCCGTAAGTAGCTGCCCAATCCTCGTTGTTGTAGCCAAGAACGGGTTTCTTGCGATGATGAGAGAGGCATGGTGGATTCGAAGGTTTGCTAACAGGGAGAGTGGGGGGAAGCGATGAGACGAGGGCGAGATAGAGAGATGGAAGAAGATTGTTGAGTAGAAAACCGTTGTTTTGTGCAAGGGCTACGAGGGCAAGAGAAGGCCTGTTTGCGGGAGCGATGAGAACGAGAGAGAGCTTGGGAGCTTGAAGGTTGTGGAGGCAAGAAAGCTTCTGTGTGAGTGGGCGCGTTCTGTGTGGGGTAGTTTCTTTTATGTGACCACCTAGGGTTTTGTGCAAGGAGAAGATCCTTTAGATTCTTAGTTGTGGCTGCCATAATAAGGTATTATGGCCACGCATCACAGGAGTGTTATGCCTGGTGTGCATGTTCCTTAAATATTCTACTTTAAGGTGAAGGTGACTAGTTGGTGCGCCTAAGAAAATGTCGTGATTTGGGGTGATTTGTTAGGTAGTTTAGGTAAGGCTAATTTAAATGCTAAAACTATTCCTAATATATAATTTTGGTGGGTAGGTCGTTATTTTACCGATGGGGGCACGTGGCGTCGTTCGTGAACTAGTTCGTGCCGTGAGACTCGGCAAAGGGATTATCTAGGGTATTTCCTTGGTAAGGTCGAAGTCGGAATCCATTTACCCAGCTTTTGACGATGTCTCCGGCAAGTGTGCCGAGTTGGAATGTGTCGTTAAACTCGTCAATTATCCAGAACGGGCCTGTCCATCAGAATCGTAATTTCCCCGGCATAGCACCGAGTCGTGTTTGGAAGACCAGTACTGGTTTGCTGATGTTAAGTGTTTTCTCCGTACCTTTCTGGTGATGATCGACGAAGGCTTTGCATTGTCATTGTCGTTGTTCCAGTTGAGCCATGTTGGCCACTCCGTGTTCGCCGAGTTTGAGGAGTTGTTTGAGCCGATATTGCTCTGATTGGGCCTAGGGTAGCCTTTCCTTAACTTGTACTCGGAGACTCGGAACTTGGAACTCGATCGACATGACTGCTTCCAAACCAAAGGCCATCCGAAAGGGTGTAGATTGAATGCTAGTTTTAAACGTGGTGCGATACGCCCATAATGCACTCTGGAGCTTGTCATCCCAATCGGTGCGGTTCTCATTGATGATCTTTTTCAAGATTATTTGCAAAATTTTATTAGTAGATTCCGCCAATCCGTTTGCCTGAGGATAGTACGTGTACTTTTCTTATGTACGACTGCGTAGTGTGTAGTGAGCTCCTGAATTATGTGGTTTATAAAATGCCCGCCTTGGTCACTAAGGAGCTCGATTGGGCATCCATATCGGCACCATTGATGTTCGTAAACGAACTTTGCCGTGGATGCAGCCGTGTTGTCCCGTAGTGCCTTAGCCTCGACCCATTTTGCGCAATAGTCTGTGGCCACGATTATATAATTGTTACTAGTGCGAGCCACAGCTGGTTTGAAAGGTTCCACAAAATCTAACCCCCAATTTTGAAATGGTTCTAACGGAAGAATGGGTTGGTGCGGCATTCGGGCATGCTCGGTCGGTTGTCCCATACGTTGACACAAATCGCACTGTCGACAGAATTCATGAGCATCTTTTTTCGTTGTAGGCCACCCTAAGCCACTCTGCCATATGTTTCTTGTCGTGGCCTCTCCAGCATAATGTCCCCCCACTATTTCGTGATGTGCCTCCTAGAGGATTGCGTGTTTCTTGAATTGACGGATTGCACGGAGCCAGATGCCATCCAAGCCTTTGTGGTAAAGGGTGTCGGAGACCAGACAAAAGTTTCGGCTCCGGATAGCTAGTTATTTCCGAGCGTCGAGGGTCAGGTGGTCGGGAGGAAGGCCGGTGCTGAGGAAATGGGTCATCTCCGTGATCCATTCATCTTCATTTTCGTCTAGCACCATTGCGAGACTAAAAAGGGCGGCATCGGGTAGATCATCATACGTGGACTCGGGTGGTTCTCCTGACTCGAGGTAGCTCAGGTAGTCAGCTACGACGTGCTGGACTCTAGGCCGATGCTGGATCTGAAAATCAAACTCTTGTAGTAGGAGCATCCATCGGGCTAGGCAACTTGTGAGGGCTTGTTTATTAACCAAGTAGAGGAGAGCCGAGTGATCGACATGAAATGTGAATTTCTAGCCCAAGAGGTAATGCCGGGATTTGCTGATGTTGTTGACCATACCGAGGGCCTCACGTTCAGTTGTTGAGTAGTTCTTCTCTGCAGCCGAGAGTCGTCGGCTAGCGTAATACACTGGCCGGTACCAATTTGGTGGTGCGCGCTACATGAGCGAGTTGCCGATGGCTATATCTGATGCGTCTATGAAGACGTGAAAAGGTTCCGACCAGACTGGTGGCTGTACAACAGGGGCATGGGAGAGCATTAACTTCAAGGATTGGTACGCCTCGTCTTCTATTGAAGACCACTGAAATGGGAGTCTATGCATAGCTGCGTGCAATGGAGTCGCGAAATCGGCCAGGTGTCGTAACATCTGGCTATGCCATCTAATTTGGCCTAGGAATCAATTGAGGGCCTTCGCGGTAGAGGGCGCGGGAGCGTTCAGAATGGCTTGCACTTTATCCGGGTCCATGGAGATACCATCATAGCTAACTATGTGCCCGAGCAGGTTGCCGCTTGTCACCAAGAACGCACATTTTGCAAGATTTAAGCTCAACCGAGCATGTTGACATCGATCGAGACAAAGGCGTAGCTGGGTCATATGCTCCAGCCGTTGGCCATACACGGCAAAGTCGTTGAGGAAAACTTGCATGAACGCTGGGATATACTCGTTCAAAATCTCTGTGATGATGTGTTGGAATGTGGCCAGTGCCGTTTTTAATCCGAACATCATTACCTCGGCCACGAAGACACCCCATTCCGTGACAAACGTCGTTTTCTCCTGATCATCCGGGTGCATTCTGATTTGGTTATAGCCATTGAACCCATTGAGAAAACTGTAGCATTCATGACTAGTCACCGTGTTGAGGACACTATCTGTGAACGGGAGAGGAAACCCATCAATGATTGTCGCGGCATCGAGTTTGTGGTAATCAACGCACACACGGATTTTCCCGTTTTTCTTGGGGATGACGACTATTGGGCTTAACCATGTGGCTCTTTTTACTGGTCGTATAAAACCTACTCGGAGGAGCTTGTTGATCTCCTCTTTGACCTTAGCCGCGTAGTTGGGGTTCATCCGGTATCCTCATTGTTGGACCGGTCGAGTGTCAGGCAGAAAGTGTATTTGGTGTTGTTAATATTGGGGATCCAATCCCTTCATATCAGTGTAAGACCATGCGAATACATCCTGATAATCCGTGAGCAGGCATATGAGGGCTGACTGTTCGTCGGCTGGTAAGTTGTTAGCGATTTGTAGTGTATGCGGATTTTCGTCGAAGCCGAGGTTGAGTGACTTGAACGTTGATGCTTTGACTCGTTGGGAGTTGGTGAGTTCTCGTTCAAACGCGTCCCGAGCGTGACGTAATTCCACGATAGTTGTGGAATCTGGCTCGTTCTAGGGAAGTGAATCTTCTGTGACATCCTCGTTTGGGGGTGTGCCGAAGGCCAAGATGGCGTCTATTTCGAAGAGGGGTATGATAGTGGGATGATCTTCCAAGAAGTCCTCCACCTCGTCATCAGCTAACCCGTTGAGCATGTGTACCCCTTCCGCGTATAAGGGTGTGGTGTTGTGGGGTGTGGTTAGGCGTTCTTCTGTTATTATCCGTACCTTGGTCTTCCCCCGGTGGAAAGAGATCATATTTCGCTGCCAATGTTGCTTAATATTTGCTGTGCGCAGCCAGGGTCGTCCAAGCAGCATTGGGTAGGCACCCGGAGCTTCGAGGCGTAACACGATTGCCGAGATAGTGAACATTGTTAGGAAATAGGTCCCTCCGGATGGGAAGTGAAAAGAACAGTGATGATGAGCAAACCGGATGTGGAGTACCCAGCTACGGCAGACCCGGTGAGAACCGGATGGCGTGTGCCCGGCAAGCGCCGGATGATGCAGGCCCGATGAGGAGTGCTCAGCGGATGAAGGGACATATTCGTAAATATGTTTCTGAGAGTCCATCGGGGCTATATTTGTAAATAGCCGAAAAGTCATATTAGTATAAATATGACTTAGGGCAAACTTAGTTTTGTGGTTGTGAGAGAGCAACTGTGTACAGAGAGAGAGAGAGAGAGAGGGAGAGGTCATTGCCTCTGTTGTAACCGCCGCCTGTGGCAAAGATCGTGAGCTCGAGATCATTGCCTCCATGAGCTCACTGTTGTAATCATTGTGATATAGTGATAGTTTGGAGTCTGTGGGCTCTCAGGGTTTTTCCCTCTCAGGGTTTTCCACGTTAATATCCTGTGTATTCTCTTTTCTTTCTGTTTGTGCATTTACCTCCATTTCCCATTTCTTCTGTGTTCGACTGTACAAAGTGATTTACTCTTCGGTTGTCGCCGGAGACTATTCCGCGTATTCCTCGATAAACGTGTGGCCTCCTAACATGAAGTTGAGGTGGCGGATTAACCCTATGGGGCGAACCTATCACATATCGGCCATCCAAAGCCAAAAGGGGCAAGATTCCCATTGGTTCAAACCGAGTGTGTGACATGTGGCCTCGTTGATGACGTTCATGCCAGAGCCACCGTCGATTATGCATCCATGAAGGTCGCGTCCTTTAACCATGATTTTCACGGCTGGATTCTGGGAATCCATGATGGGTGGACCCGTCCCTGACTCTGTCAGGTTAACAGGGGGTGCGAGCGATTTGTCGTTAGTCGTGAGCGTAGCCAAGGTATCCCGAAAGCGCGGCATGAGTGGTAAAAGCTTATGCAATGGCAGAGAGATCCTAGAACTGGTAAGGGCTTCCCATAGATGGTCATCTTTTGCCGCAGTGGATGGTCTTGCGGGTTGTGGTGCTCCGATGGTCATGTCCTGCATCTCTATGTGCATCCGCTCCACGTTGCTTTTATTGGCGGTGTCAATCCATTCCTTGGCTGCTTGTCGGACGTCATCTTGTACTTGCCATTGGATGGCCTGGGTTTTGCTGCATGTAGTGACGTCTTGAACGTCGGCCATAATAATATTCACGGCCGGGGCCTTGCCGCGGCCCGTGGTTGGGCATTGGGTAGCGCAGTTGCCGGGTTGGTTACACTTAAAGCAGGTAACCGATGCCGAGTTGCTGGTGTCACCGTGCTCAGTGCGTGGGAAAGGGTGTGAGCGGCTCCCAGCCGCTTGTGTAGGTAGGTTGTCCCATGGTGCATTATGGGGAAGAGAGTTGTGCGGTACGTTTGTGTTGGGATTACGGTCCCTTTCGGATGGGATGGTCGGATGTTGGAGATGAATGCCGACAAGCCCGGTTGCGGTTTCGGAACCGGATGATGAAGACCCCGGCTTCGGAGCCGGATGACGAATGTACCCGGAGAGAGATCCGGATGCGGGGACATATCTGTGAATATGTTTGCCAAGGGCCCTTGAGGCTATAGTTGTAAATAGCCCCAAAGACTTAGGGCAAACAGTTTTAATGCTGCTGATCATTTTTCTGTTTTTCCACTCAAGAGGAGTGAAGAGAGAGCAGCCGCGAGAGAGAGATAGAGCGTGAGAGAAGAAGAGGTCGACGCCTCTGTGTATTTCCGCCGCCTGTGGCGAGGACAGCGAGCTCAAGGTCGTCGCCTTGCAGCTCGCCATTGTATATTTCTCTGTGCATAGTTTTGGTTCGGAGTCTTGTACTCCCGTGGTTTTTTTCCCGTACAGGGTTTTCCATGTTAAATCGTGTGTCCATTCTATTTTTCGCATTTCCCATTTTCTGCAACAACGATTCGTGTGTTTCCTTGGTTGTGGCCGAGAGGTGAAGTTTGGAAAGTGTCGATTAATTTTTCATCAATTTGGTATCAGAGCGGGCTGCTGCAGAAAATGGAAGGCGGCGGCAGCGGGCAGCCGGGGATGATGGTGCTGAATGCGCAGAATTACGCCGACTGGAAGATCAAGATGGAGGATCTTCTGATTGTTCGGGACCTGTACGAACCGATTGACAGGTCGGAAATACCGAAGGGGGTACTTGAGTCGGAATGGAGGCTTCTGAACCGGAAAGCCGTTGCAACCATTCGGCAATACGTCGACGTGAGCGTTCTACAACATGTGGCGAACGACACCAACGCATATGAGATGTGGCGGAAGCTGTCGGGCCTCTACGAGAGGAAGAATGCGTTGAACCGGACCTCCCTGATGAGGAAGATAGTGAACCTCAAGTACCGGGACGGCGAGAGTATGGTGGAACACGTAAGCACGTTCATGGGATTCGTGAACCAGCTTGCGGCGATCAAGTTCCCGTTGGAGGATGCAATGCAAGCCATCATCCTGATGTGTACATTACCGGAAAGCTGGGAGAACTTGGTGGTGACTCTCAGCACCTCCTGCACGGAAGATAACTTGTCCCTACAAACGGTAAAGACAAGTATTTTGAACGAAGAAGCGCGTCGGAGAGATAAAGAACCGGCCTCCGACTCGAAGGCGCTGCTTACCGAATCGGAACGGGGAAGACAATGGAACCGGAGTCCGCAAAGACGGGAGAAGTCGGGGACCCGGTCGCAGTCAAGAGGAAGACCCACGTGCTTCCACTGTGGGAAGCCGGGGCACTTCCGAAAGAATTGTCGGCATTACCGAAAGGACAACGGAGCCGACGACACCGATTCGAAGAAGTCACCGGAGAGAAACGGTGCACACCGGGGAGCCACGGACCGGAGAGGTCCGGATCGGCGAGGGCAGGATCGGAAAGGAACGACGGCACTTGCGGCAAGTGAGGAAGAAATCATGCTCATCACCGAAGAAGGTGAACTAAACATTGCCGGCGATGAGACGACCTGGGTGGTCGATTCCGGAGCATCGTTCCACCTGACCCCGGAGAGAAGATACTTCTCATCCTACACAGCCGGTGAACATGGCTGTGTTCGGATGGGAAATGAAGGTACGTGCCGGATTGCCGGCATAGGAGACGTGTGGTTGACAACCCCGACCGGATGCAAAATGCTGCTGAAGGATGTCCGACACGTTCCGGAGGTTCGATTGAACCTGATTTCGGCCGGGAGGCTAGACGATGAAGGCTACACAGGTAGCATCCGGAACGGCGTAATGAAGTTCAGCAAGGGGAGCCTGATAGTGGCTCGGGCCCGGAAAGACAACACACTGTACCTGATGAATGCCCGGTTATGTCCGGAAGAGCTGAATGTGGCAGCCGACACTGCCGGTGAGCTGTGGCACAAAAGACTGTGCCACATGAGTGAGAAGGGGATGAAGAGGCTTGCAGAAGACAACCTTATTCCAGTGAAGCACGTGCACCTGGAGAAGTGCACCGATTGCCTGGCCGGTAAGCAGAACCGAGCCTCCTTCCACTCAAGGCCACCGACGAGACGTAGTGTACCATTGGAGTTGGTACACACTGATGTGTGTCAGGTAGAAACGAAGTCACATGGCGGAGCCCAGTACTTCGTAACATTCATTGATGATCACAGCCGGAAGCTGTGGACGGCACCGTTGAAGACAAAGGACCAAGTGTTGTGCGTCTTCAAAGAACTCCACGCGAGAGTGGAAAGGGAATCCGGCAAGAAGCTGAAAGCGATACGAGCGGATAACGGAGGGGAATACCGGGGGCAGTTCGCGGAGTACTGTCGCTCGAAGGGAATCCGGCTCGAGTTTACTATGCCGAAGACGCCGGAACTGAACGGGCTGGCCGAGAGGATGAACCGGACCATAATGGAGAGGGTCCGGAGTATGCTGGCGCATGCGGAATTACCCAAGGGGTTTTGGGCTGAGGCGATGTCGACGGCGACATACGTGATAAACAGATCACCCTCAGTACCTTTGGACGGAGACACGCCGCAGAGAGTGTGGACCGGTAGGGAAGTATCCTATCGGCATCTGAAGGTGTTCGGGTATCTCGCATACGTGCATGTGGCAAAGGACCGGAGAGGAAAGCTAGATCCAAAGACCCGGCCATGCATATTCCTCGGTTACGGCGATGACGAGTTCGGCTACCGAGTATGGGACCCGGTCGACAAGAAGATATTCCGGAGTCGTGATATCATCTTCATGGAGAACAAGACACTCGCCGACTGGGAGTCGGAGAAGAAGATGAAGAGCTCCAAGTCGACCGGTGAGGATCAACTCTACGAGGAGCAGTCCCGACCGGCAAGGGACCGGTTAGCACTCGAGGATCCGGCCGAAGACGGTGAATAAACAGAACCGGCCGAAGAAGATGAAAATGATACCGGAACCGGCCCCGATCCCGAAATGGATTCGGATGAAGAAGAATCGGAAGAACCGGTTACCGAAGCTCCGGAACGGAGATATCCTCTAAGAGAGAGAAGGGCCCCCCGGAGATTTCCGGAACCAGAGCACGTGCTGCTAACCGACGAGGGGGAGCCGGAGAGCTTTGAAGAAGCAAAGCATGACACCCAGAGCCGCAGGTGGTTGAGTGCCATGCAGGACGAGATGGATTCCCTGCATGAGAACCACACATATGAACTTGTGGAGTTGCCGAAAGGAAAGCGGGCACTTCGAAACAAGTGGGTGTACAAGCTGAAACCGGGAGATGCCGGAAACCCCCCGAGATACAAAGCCAGGATCGTGGTGAAGGGGTTTCAGCAGAAGAAGGGCGTCGACTTCGACGAGATATTTGCCCCGGTAGTGAAGATGACCTCCATCCGGACGGTGCTGAGCATAGCGGCAAGCATGGACCTCGAGGTAGAACAGATGGACGTGAAGACGACATTCCTTCACGGTGACCTCGAAGAAGAGATCTACATGCAGCAACCGGAAGGATTCGAGAAGAAAGGGAAGGAGCACCTGGTATGCCGGTTGAAGAAGAGCCTTTACGGACTGAAGCAGGCTCCCTGACAATGGTACCGGAAGTTCGACTCCTTCATGACCGACGAAGGGTACCTCAAAACGCAGTCCGACCACTGCGTGTTTGTGAAGAAGTTCGAAGGAGGAGACTTTCTAATACTCCTCCTGTACGTGGACGACATGTTGATCGTCGGACGGGACTAGGTCAAGATACGGATGCTGAAGAAGGCTCTTCACCGAACCTTCTCAATGAAGGACTTGGGTCCGGCGAGACAAATACTAGGGATGCACATCATCCGGGACCGGAGCAAGAAGCAGTTGTGGCTGTCACAGGAGAAGTACGTGACAAAGGTGCTTAAACGGTTCAACATGTCGGAAGCAAGACCGGTCGGATCGACCCTCCCGGCAAACTGCAAGCTGTCCAGCAAGCAAAGCCCCAAGACAAAGGCTGAGAAGGAGGACATGATGAAAGTGCCATATGCCTCTGCCGTCGGAAGCTTGATGTACGCAATGGTGTGTACAAGACCGGACATTGGATACGCAGTCGGAGTGGTGAGACGGTACATGAGCAATCCCGGCAAAGAGCATTGGAACGCGGCCAAGTGGATACTCCGATACCTGAAGGGCACGGCAAACGTGTGCCTCCGATTCGGCTCCGGTAAGCCCGAACTCGACGGCTTCACCGATTCGGATATGTCGGCTGATGCAGATACCAGCCGGTCCACATCAGGGTATGTGATGACGTATGCAGGGGGAGCGGTTTCATGGCAGTCGAGGCTGCAGAAGACGGTTGCGTTGTCAACCACGGAGGCGGAGTACATGGCGGCTGTTGAAGCCGGCAAGGAAATAATATGGATGAAGGACTTCATTAGAGAGCTCGGTATCCGACAGGAGGAGTACCGACTCTACTGCGACAGTCAGAGTGCAATCCACCTTGCGAAGAACGCGGCCTATCACTCCCGGACGAAGCACATCCAGCGAAGATATCACTGGATCCGGGAAAGGATAGAAGACAAGGAGTTCGTGCTGACGAAGGTCCACACGGACGAGAACGGGTCGGATATGCTGACCAAGGTGCTCACACCCGACAAGCTGGAAGCATGCCGGAAGAGGATCGGATTGGAGAGACATCCCATGCCGAAGTGAAGGGGGAGTTTGTTGGGATTACGGTCCCTTTCGGATGGGATGGTCGAATGTTGGAGATGAATGCCGACAAGCCCGGTTGCGGTTTCGGAACCGGATGATGAAGACCCCGGCTTCGGAGCCGGATGACGAATGTACCCGGAGAGAGATCCGGATGCGGGGACATATCTGTGAATATGTTTGCCAAGGGCCCTTGAGGCTATAGTTGTAAATAGCCCCAAAGTCATATGTGTATAAATATGACTTAGGGCAAACAGTTTTAATGCTGCTGATCATTTTTCTGTTTTTCCACTCAAGAGGAGTGAAGAGAGAGCAGCCGCGAGAGAGAGATAGAGCGTGAGAGAAGAAGAGGTCGACGCCTCTGTGTATTTCCGCCGCCTGTGGCGAGGACAGCGAGCTCAAGGTCGTCGCCTTGCAGCTCGCCATTGTATATTTCTCTGTGCATAGTTTTGGTTCGGAGTCTTGTACTCCCGTGGTTTTTTTCCCGTACAGGGTTTTCCATGTTGAATCGTGTGTCCATTCTATTTTTCGCATTTCCCATTTTCTGACAACGATTCGTGTGTTTCCTTGGTTGTGGCCGAGAGGTGAAGTTTGGAAAGTGTCGATTAATTTTTCATCAGTTTGGAGGAGGCTCTCGACGACGATCGTCGTTATGCCGTCGATTGTTCCGTGAACCTCTGTAAGAGTTTCTTCTATCGTTTCGTGAATGACGTTGATCGTACCGGTCATCCCGGTCGTTGTCGTACCGGTCATACTTGTCGTTTGCTCTATATTGGTCATCACGGTATTGGTCACAACGGTCGTCCGATCTCCTGCGATTGTCATGGCGATAGCAGTCGTCGTCGCGGTGCTGACGATCCAGGGATCGTGGTTGCTCGTTATCCCGATGTTGGTATGAATGACGTTTGTCTTGCCGTGAGTATGTATTTCGAGGCTCGATCTGGTGAACCGGAGCCATCGTTGTGCAGTTGAGCATGTTGTATTCACATTGCTCGATCATGTGGGATCAGGACTGACATATTGGAAAATGTGGCCGATGAGGGCACTCGAGAGCCAGATGGCCTGAGCCCGAGCAGGTTGTGCATTGGAGGGCTTGTTAGAAACGATTGTCCTCCTGGAAAAGGGTGCTTTGAAAAGAGCCCATGGAGAAAGCCGTGCTATGTTGTGTCCGATCGATGGCGAGGATGTGTGCGATGACTTGCTCGATTGTCTGGTTAGAGAAATTGGTAAGTGCAAGAGTCATCCGTAGAGGCTCCCGTAGGCTGGAAAGGACGGTATCCGGAATGTGATGTGTGGAGATATCATCGGCTAGTTGTCGGTAGAGATCCTGAAACCGGATCGTGAACTGGGCGACCGTCTCGTGAGGTTCTTGGCTCATGGAAAAGAACTGCCGGAGCAGTTCGCGCTTCGGAACTTCGCGGTGAAATAATTCTAGAAACTTTGTTCGGACGTCCTGGAACGTTGTGACCTCCCCCACATCGAGGCGGGAATACCATCGAGTAGCCAGGCCATCGAGGGATAGAGAAAATTCCGCGATTTTGAAGGACTCGATTTTGGTAGCCAATAATTGTTGCATTGAGTGGTTGGCCTGCCATGTGGACACGAGAGCACGGGTATGCGATTCCGCATCGGGGCCGTCTGTATATCGTGGGTGAGGGTAAGGCATGGTATCGAGATCCAGGTCTTTAAGTAAAGCCGGAAAAGGGTTAGGGTCAGGTTGGGTGACCTCTAGAGGGCTTGGTGGGGAGATCGGTGCGGAATCAACTCGCAACTAAGTATCGGGTGGCGTGGATGGCAACCGGTGAGCCTCCGATAGTTCCTGGAAAGATTGGTCAGTGACCGCCGAGTCGGAAGTTCCTTCGATTGGCTCAGGATGTCGGGCAGGTGGCCAAGACCATGTGATGCGATTGGGTGCCGTAATGCCGGCTGAGGTTTGCCTGCTACGTAGTTTGTTGTGATCTTACAGTTGTAACCGGGCGTGCCAAATTGTGTTAACCGTCTCTAGGGGGGAAACACCTTCAATGAGCCCATAGGCTATCGGTATCAAGGGGGTCGTGTTACGTGGAGGCCTCTTCTACACCGAGAAGATGTTATAGGAACGAGGAGCGTACACGGGCTACAACCTGTTAGACGTAGACGTAGCTCAGTTTACGAGTACGGGAAGAATACAAAGATGAAGGAACAGTAAGAGCGGGATTTATATTAAATGAGAAAGCTCACAGTGATTACAATACATGGCTCTCGACCAGAAACAGTTTTGTGAAGAGCTCCGTGCTACGATATTAAGCCTGCGAAATAATCTATGTATCTCCCCCCTCGAGGTATGCAGGTCTCGGCTTATATAGTTTTCTTCTTTACACAAAGCCGAGCCGTCGGCTGATTGTGAGGGCTCAAAACTCGACTATTTTAGTACTACCTATTTCCTCACCTACTTTTTTACCTACCGACAAGTTTACATATTTTGTTTTTATATTTCTAGCCTATGGACAACATTGTATTTCGAGGAGAAGCCGAACTTGGCACACTTGTTCAGCAAGGTCAATATGGACCGGTTAGCCTTCTACTGTATGTTGATGATTTAGTCATCGCCGATGCCGACCTAGACGAAATCCACTGTGTAAAGTTTCAGCTTGCGGCATCATTCGAAATGAAGGATCTTGGAGACCTTCATTACATACTCTAGTTGGGAGCTCACGGGCTTCCTGCGCGAGCAAAGGCTTCCTTACAGAATCATACACAAGACAGAGACCGGGAGAGAGCGAGCGAGAGAGAGAGAGCTCAGCCCACAAACCGGCAGCACTTCGTCCTCCCCCCTAAAACACCGCTTCCCAAGCAGGCTCAAGCCTCCCCTTTTATAGCACAAGATGAGACTGTTACATCGTGATCGGTGTCACAGATTCCTCCCCTCCCTTTCCTTTCTTTCTGTGCATGTGGGACTTTAAAGTACCCCCCCTTTAATTCCTACCACCTAGTACTTACCAGTCCTAATGCTATCTACATTATGTCTGTACATAATACTATATTTGTGTGCATCAATACACACACACCCGTTGTTGTGATGTGGCGTGCTCAAGAGTGGGAAAAACCGGCGAAAGAGGGGGTCAAAATGTGCATGTGTAATGTGTGTGCACACAAAGGCGATTAATTGTGCATATGCAAAATAAAAAAGGAAAAGAAAGGGTGGAAAGGAGGTATAGAAGCTCGTGCAAAAAGTAAGAGAGAGGAGAGATAAAAGGTAGAGGGGAGATAGGCTATGAATTTATAGAGATAGAATTATTGTAAAAAGTAGCGTGCGGAAGCAAGTATGAAGACCGAACAGAAGGAAGAAAACTCAGGTTTAATGGAGAGCTTGAGCTTACGCAGTATACGCGGGAGAGATAGAGGGAGTGAGAGAGAGAAAACACAAGAACTATATTCAACAAAAACAACACAAGTTCTATTCACCACACTCTATACATATGTGTGTTCAATGAACACTTTTATACAAGTCCTAGAAGGACTGACCGAAGTACTGACAGTACTTCAATACTCATTAAGAGTTCCTACACTAACTCCCAAATATATTCCTCACGGAATATCTTTCCTAACGGCCTCCTGGTTTACACACCGATCCGGCCCTACCTACGCACCGGTCTGCGTACCGGTTTACGCATTCGGCCTAACCGATCAGTCCCAACCGATCCGGTCCTCGGCTTCTTCAGCCGATCCGGCCGATGTTGAGCTTGTCTCTCAACACTCCCCCTCAAGCTCAACTTGTGGCTCTTCGGGATCTTCGGGCTCACAGCTCCGGTTCCTCCTGGCTTCACGCCTCGCTCGCACTCCACGGCCTATTTGACTCCGCGTGCTTCGACCCTTCCAGTCAGCTTGTCTGCTCATGTGGCCCTTATCAGCTCTTCTGCTGTTGCGGTGTTGACGCTTCTCCTACTACCTTTTCTTCCGCTTGGGCCTCGGTTGATTCAGCGTATCTGAATCAAACATCCGAACCGACTCAACTACCTCCGATCAGTTTTCGCTCTCGTCCGAGTTGGTTGTCTCCAACTCGTCTTCGGTCTTCTCGCCCTCGGTGGCGTCATCTTCCCCATGCGTGGTTGGCTTCGGCTCTCTCCTTCGGTTGCTCCCCTTCTGTCCGCTTCTAGACTTTTCCGCGGGTCCGCCCTCGGCTTCTTCAACCGATCCAAAGTCCAACTTGACAACCGAGTCAACCGACTCGGTGTCGCGGTCTCCACTCCTTTCCTGCTACCTTGCTTGGTCGTTCGGGACTGTTCTCCCCCTCAAGTTTTGCACGTCGAGGTGATGCAATCCGAGCGCACCTGAGAATTGCCGCAACATGTCCAGACCAAGAGGCTTGGTAAAGATGTCGACAGTTTGCCGATCCGTCGGAACGTAGTGAAGTTCGACTTCACCAGAAAGGACACGCTCACGGATGAAATGGTAGTGCACCTCAATGTGCTTGGTCCGTGTGTGGAAAACGGGGTTTTTCGCGAGCTGGATGCTGCTGAGGTTGTCACAGTAGATCGTCATCGGATCTGACACCTCCTCTTGCAGGTCCCTAAGCAGTCGTTTCAACCATATGGGTTCGCATGTCGCGACAGCCGCTCCTCGGTACTCATCTTCGGTGCTCGACAGTGCAACTGTCGGCTGCTTCTTACTGCGCCACGCGATCGCGGCACTCCCGAGGGAGAACGCGTATCCGGACGTGGATCGGCGATCGGCGGCATTGCCAGCCCAATCAGCATCGGTGTAGCGGACTAACTGCGCGGCTGCACCGGTTCGATATAGCAGTCCCCGGTCCTTAGTGCCGTTGACATACCGAAGTATGCGTTGCGCACACTGGACGTGCTCCTCGGTAGGTTGCGCCATGAACTGACTGATCACTCCAACCGGATAACTGAGGTCGGGTCGGGTGATGGTCAAGTATATGAGGCTTCCGACAATTTGTCGGAACCTCGTCGGGTCGCATACCTTTCCCGTATCGGGACAAAGCTTGACGGTTCTGTCCAGAGGAGTCGAGACGGACTTACAGTCGGCCATCCCAAATTTGAAGAGCATACTTAGCACGTAATGACGTTGGCTGATCAATATGCCTTCGGGGGTACGGATCACTTCGATCCCGAGGAAGTAATGAAGGTCCCCTAGATCCTTCATGTCGAATGATGCCGCAAGCTGGATCTTCACGCGGTCGATTTATCCCATCCGACGCAGTTGTTGCGTGATCTTCGCGTTCCAGGCACGCAAGTCTTGCTTCAGTCCGTAAAGGGACTTCTTCAGTCGGCATACTGCTGAGGAGTTCGTTCCAGAGTGAAATCCGGGGGGCTGTACCATGTACACCTGTTCCTCAAGGTCACCTTGCAGAAACGCATTCTTTACATCCATCTGATGTAAGTGCCACCCCTTCACCGCAGCTACTACGAGCAAAACACGGACAGTCGTCATTTTCTGCGGCGCAAACGACTCATCGTACAAGCACGCAAGTCTTGCTTCAGTCCGTAAAGGGACTTCTTCAGTCGGCATACTGCCGAGGAGTTCGTTCTAGAGTGAAATCCGGGGGGCTGTACCATGTACACCTATTCCTCAAGGTCACCTTGCAGGAACGCATTCTTTACATCCATCTGATGTAAGTGCCAGCCCTTCACCGCAGCTACTACGAGCAAAACACGGATGGTCGTCATTTTCTGCGGTGCAAATGTCTCATCGTAGTCGATGCCGTGTTTCTGCGCGTAGCCCTTTGCCACTAGCCGAGCCTTGTACCGGTTGACCGAGCCATCGGTGTTGTACTTGACCTTGTACACCCACCTACACTCGATCGGTTTTACCCCTGTTGGTGCGTCAACCAGGTCCCAGGTCTCGTTCTCCGCCAATGCGTGCATCTCTTCCTCCATCGCGGCACGCCAATTCGCGTCTTTAGCCGCTTCTGCGTAGCTCTTCGGCTCACGCACTTCCGCTACACGGGTCATGTACGCAAAATGATGCACCATGTACTCGTTGTATCCGAACTGCAAAACAAGATTCTTCTAGCGGGTAGATCGGCGTAATCTCACATTAGCCGATGTCGAGGCCTTCTTGGTCGACGCGGTCTTCACCTTTAAAGACTCGTCACCGGTTCCCTCGGAGTCGGACTCGCGTCGATCTGACTCGTTCTTATCCGTGCCGGAATCCGACACCTTCTTCTTCCCTTTCTCTTTGCACGTAAGCCGTCTCCTCGACTTCTTGCACGGGGAATGCACGGCCGAGTCTCCACTACTCGCCGGCTCTTCATCGGACTGATCATACCGACTCAGTCGTCCAATCGGTCCACTTAAACGGAGTCAAATCAGACTCTCTTCGCGGGTCTCAATTTCGGGCTCATCCGAAGGCATCTCGGCCTCGCTGACCTCATCGTCAGAACACGGATTGGAGTCGGGGTTCGGAGTCGGGGGCTGGTACCAGGACGCGGACTCATCAACCACAACGTCGCGGCTAACACGCGCTTGTTTGGTTTGAGGGTTATAGCACTTATAACCCTTCTGCTCGTCCGAGTAACCGACCAAGATGCATTTCTTGGCCTTTGCGTCTAGCTTCCTCCTTTTCTCCTTCGGTACATGCACATACGCAATGCTACCGAACACCCTCAAGTGTCGCCAGTTTGGCTTCGTTCCGAAATATAGCTCGTGCGCCGACACTTTGTCTCCGATCCGGTTCTTGATGTATACCGTGGTCCTTACCGCCTCGGCCCAGTAGAACTTGGGCAAGCTCTTCTCCTCCAGCATTGCCCGTGCCGCTTCCACAACTGACCGATTCTTCCTCTCGACCACGTCGTTCTGCTCCGGCGTGTATCTACAACTGAATTCGTGGCGAATTCCCATTTGTTGTAGGTAACCGTTGAATTGACCGGAAAAGTACTCTTTCCCGCCATCAGACCATAGGCACTGGATCTTTCGTCCCGTTTCTGTTTCCACGAACCCTTTGAGGCCCGGAAACAGTCAAAGACTTCGCTCGTGTGCCGCATGTGGTCGTCGCATGTGGTCGTGTGCCGCATGTGGTCGTCGATGAAGGAGACGAAATATCGGCTCCCGCCAAGACTAACGTTTTGTGCCGGCCCCCATACATCAGAGTGTATAAGGTCGATCTTGTTCCGGCTCCGGTTTCACTCGTTGGGGAAGGGAAGTCAGTGTTGCTTCCCGAGCTGGCAGGCTTCACAAATTTGTGTCTTTCGGCCACTAAATTTGGGCAATCTGAACACTACCTGTTTCGTTTGCAGATCTTGAAGCCGCTGGTAGTTGACGTGGCCTATCCGCTTGTGCCACAAGTCGATGTCCGACTCGGATTTTTGTCCCTTCGCGAACATTGTTGTGCCGCCGTCAGTGGAGTCGAGGATGAACATCCTCCCGTCTCTGTGCCCTTGCGCAATCACACGGCCTTCTTCCTCAATGAAGCACCCGAGGTGTGTAAACCGAACCTCCATCCCTTGGTCGACGATCTGTCCGACCGAGACCAAGTTCTTCGTGATTATCGGAACGTGCAACACGTTCATGAGTTTCCCTTTCTGCCCAACATGGCTAAGGGGAACTTCTTCGACATTCGCGATCGGATGCGGAGTGTCGTCTCCAGTTGTGACTACTCCAGGTTGTATCGGTTTTTCAAGGTACGAGAACCACTCCTTATGGCTCGTCATGTGGTTTGACGTGCCGGAGTCTACGTACCACACCTCGTCCGATCTCGGGGTGGTCTGTTTCATTGAGTTTGCTTCGTGTCTCATCACGAAGGCAGACCCTTCTCGGGCTCTCCCGGAGTCTTCGGCGTAGTGCGATCGCTGCCGATTTCCCTTGTCGGTATGTCCGGAGCCGTTTCCGGAACCGGTTCTCTCCGAATCGGCGCGCTTCTTCCAGCATTCACTTTCCCTGTGGCCTTTCTTGCCACAGTACCAGCACTCCGCGATGGCCTTCCCTTGCCGGTTCTCATCGCTTCGACTCCCCCTGTTTCTGGAGGGTCCGGAGTTGCTGTCGGCATCACTTCGGTGCCTTCTTCCTTGATCTCGTTGGCCGCCTCCATTGCGCGCCGACTCGCCTCGTCCTCCACGTCCACGGGGCCTATCTCCCTCCGTGTACATCATTCTGCTGTCGGTGTGCGTGCTTGTCGACGCACCCACGTGGTTCTCCTCTACCAGGAGCATTGACTGTAAGTCGAAAAAGAACGGCGTATTCTCCCGGGTACACACAGCCGTTCGGAACACTCCGAACTTCGACGCCAAACCTCCGAGATAGATCTGGACCATCTCACTCTCCTCGATTTTCACCTCTATGGAGGCGAGGGAGTAGCAGATATCCTTGATCTTCGAGGTATAGTCCTCCACCGACAAGTCGCGTTGTCGTAGGTTGCTCAATTCCTGTCGGAGCTGAAACTTCCTGGCTGTGGTGCTCGCGGCAAAAATCTTCTTCAGATTTTCCCACACACCCTTCAGCGTCTTTGCATTCCGAACATAGCTCAATAGCTGTTCGCCCACACACGACGCGAAGCAGTATAATACCCTGCTCGCCGATTGCTCCCACAACGGGAAGTCTCTGTGTGTCGATTCGGGTGCCACGTCATTAGCTCCTTCTACATAACTCCAGTAGTCGTGCCCGAGCAGGTACTAGTGCATCTTGTAGGACCAAGACGCGTAGTTGGTTCTGTCGAGCTTCTCTGTTGGAAGCGAGCTCGCCATGCCTCTATCCATCATTCTTCTTGTTCTTCTTCGTCAAGCTGTGTCAGCTGCAAAGAGGTTCTCAACCCTCGCGCTCTAATACCATGTAAAAAGTAGCGTGCAGAAGCAAGTATGAAGACCGAACAGAAGGAAGAAAACTCAGGTTTAATGGAGAGCTTGAGCTTACGCAGTATATGCGGGAGAGACAGAGGGAGTGAGAGAGAGAAAACACAAGAACTATATTCAACAAAAACAACACAATCTCTATTCACCACACTCTATACATATGTGTGTTCAATGAACACTTTTATACACGTCCTAGAAGGACTGACCGAAGTACTGATAGTAATTCAATACTCATTAAGAGCTCCTATACTAACTCCCAAATATATTCCTCACGGAATATCTTTCCTAACGGCCTCCCGGTTTACACACCGATCCGGCCCTACCTACGCACCGGTCTGCGTACCGGTTTACGCATTCGGCCTAACCAATCGGTCCCAACCGATCCGGTCCTCGGCTTCTTCAGCCGATCCGGCCGATGTTGAGCTTGTCTCTCAACAATTATATATTATACAAGAGAGAGTTAATGGGCTAGTGGATAGTCACATAGACTTCTAGCTAGAGGTGCACGGCTCAAATCTAGTCTTACAGTGTGGCGTGATTTAAGGAATTTTATTCCTTTTTCATTGAAGACAAATTTGGCGACCCTCCCTTCTTTTTTTCCTATAAAAGGAGGTCGAGGGGGGCTCATTCGGGAGGACGTTTTGGGAGGAGGAGACTATTGCCAATTTTCTTCATCTTCTTATTCACCACTTCTCTTCATCTCATACCCCTTCATCCCCCCATCGCCACATGCTCGTCTTCTTCACGTCGGCACTCGAAGTGCTCGTGAGCCCAAGCTTCATTGGTTCGACGTTGTTCCGCCTCGTTCGTCGTTGCGAGCCCGTGTGCTCGCTGTTCGGGTGGTCGTGGTTCATTGGGATTGGCATTTTGGTGGTGCTCGTGTGTTCATCTTCGCCGTGTTCGGATTTGCTTTTGTCTCTAAGTGCATTTAGTATTTATGTTTTGATTGAGCTTATGGTTAACTATAAGTTGCCATTGTAAACAAAAGCCTATTTTATAAAGGGTCCTCTTGCGTTGGAATCGAACACGTATTTATCTCTTTGGTCGATATCATTTGTGTTTCTTCCTCTCCTTCTTTCTTTATTCGTGTATTCCTTGTACGTTCGGCCGTCTTGTGATGAGGGAGCATTTCGGGCGTGCCCATGCAACTCTCCTCCTCATAAAGACGTATGAGCATTTGTGCTTGTGTTTGTGTATTCCGTGTACGTTCGGTCGTCTTGTGACGAGGGACCGTTTCGGGCTTGCCCATGCACCTCTCCTCCTCATAAAGGCGTACGAGCATTTTCTGCGTGTGTTTGTGTCTTTCTTGTACGTTCGGCCGTCTTGTGACGAGGGACCATTCGGGCTTGCCCATGCACCTCTCCTCCTCATAAAGGCGTACGAGCATTTGTGTGTGTGTTTGTGTCTTTCTTGTACGTTCGGCCGTCTTGTGACGAGGGACCGTTCGGGCTTGCCCATGCACCTCTCCTCCTCATAAAGGCGTACGAGCATTTGTGTGTGTGTTTGTGTCTTTCTTGTACGTTTGGCTGTCTTGTGACGAGGAACCGTTCGGGCTTGCCCATGCACCTCTCCCCCTCATAAAGGTGTGTTTGTGTCTTCCTTGTACATTCGGCCGTCTTGTGACGAGGGAGTGTTTCGGGCGTGCCGATGCACCTCTCCTCCTCATAGAGGCGTACGAGTATTTGTGCGTGTGTTGTGTCTTCCTCGTACGTTCGACGTCTTGTGATGAGGGAGCGTTCAGGCGTGCCCATGCACCTCTCCTCCTCATAAAGATATATGGACATTCGTGTTTGTGTTATCGTCCCCTTGTATGTTCATCTTGTGTGCTCATCTTGCTTGTACTCGTTTGGTCAATTGGCTCGTGCGGTGATCTCGAAAGGTCGACAAGTCGTGATCAACGAGAACCACCGGCCTCACAAAACAAAGGGGCAACGAGACCTTGCTCGGGAAGGGGTCGAGAAGTAGTATTGTCATAAAGCAAACCTCGGCTCTTTTCTATCCCTTGAGTACTCCCTAGTCCAAGACCCCCGTGGTCCCGCCCAAGTAACACACGTGCGAAAAACTTCGCAACACTGTTCGCATGCACTTGGCTCCATTTCTCTCCTTCACGACATTGATTTTGGTATTGGTGTGTGTTTGGATTCATTGTCCTCCGGCTCGTCCGGGGTGTCGTGATTGGATTGATGATTCTGGTGGACACTTAGTTCATTGTCCGATTCCAACTCAATTGCTGAAAAAGCTTTTGAATCTCTAGCGTGACTCGGCTTCAAGCATACTGGTGACGCTACTTCCTTCATCTCATTGTCATTGGTCTAGGGTGTCGTGACTGGATCAATAATTTGAGTGGACGTTTCGTTCGTTGTCCGACTCTAACTCAATTGTTGAAAAAGCTTCTGAATCTCCGGCGCCTGTTGCTAGCATCTGCAATAACGACTCGGCTTCGAGCAGACTAGTGAGGCTGCTTCCTTGGTCTGATTGTGATTGGTTTTGTAACCGAATTGTTTCCTCCATGACCCGTCGGAGTACTCTAGGAAAATATCGATCCAGTTGGATCTCTTTAGCCACCTGCTGGTACTCTTCCCTCCTCCGCAGTCATTTGGCTAATCTTCTTGCTCGCTCGGCTACTGGGTCGTTGGTTTGCCTAGACATCCATTTCCTATTGTCGCCAAAACTTTGTTTATCTTGGGCCGAACTAGCCACAAACATAGGGTGTGTTATCCGGAACACATATCCAAAGGGGTGATTGGGATATGAAAGCTTATCCGGTACTGATCCGACAAGTTATATGCAACACTCTGGCTACTACCGGATTGTCTTCTAGATTGCTTAATACGTATCTGATCCATAATTACATGTGTATGATTAACAATTACACGCACATATGGTAGTACACAACAGAGACAATTAGATTAAAAGAAACATGCTTAAACTTGTATTACTTCTGTCTGTTTATACATCGAGTCGGATCCTTTTATAGGCATCCGATAAAGGTTACCAAACGGTGCCTTACCGGCTACCGGCTACTAATTAGTGCGGATCCAGATCAGTACAACTATCCAGATCCGTCTGTTCCTATAAAATTACTAACTAATATTTACATTATTCATCCGACTCTTCCCCGTCCACACTTCTCCTCCGGACCATACTCCTAGGGCCAACAGATATCACTTGCAATCCTTCCGAGGTCCCGCATCGCAGCATCTCCGCCTTGTAGTCCCGTAGATATGGTGGCACGTCCTTTCCGTTGAATTGCCCTGTTCCGTTGCACAAGCCGCTCTATTGATGATGCGATCTCCGATATCACACGTTGTTCTTGTAGCATCCGCTCGAACATCATCATCATTTTGATCGCCTCTCGTTGATTCTCCATCTCCTTGCCGCCCGTATTCACGTCGGGTTCACAAAATGTGTCATGATATACGACGCCGGATTGTTGTGTTACTCAGGTGGAACCATCGAGGTTTTGGACTAGGAGGAGGAATTTAAGACGGATAAAAATATGAATAGATTGAAAGAGAGAGAGAGAGAGAGAGAGAGAGAGAGATAGAAAACTTGTGAATTCCATGAGTATAATGTATTATATTAATCAATATTTAGAAACCTAATAATTTCCCAAGAATTCAACCCCATTTACAGTTTGCTCCCACCCTTATATAGTGATGAGAGAGGCTAAGTATAGCTCACCACATGGCAATCATCATGCTTTCTCTAACTATAGTATTCATGCACACTAGTTGTGCATGAGTAAGTTTCCTAGAATATATATGTGACGATAATCTATTGTGTATATTAAAATGCATAATTATATTACTTATGATGAGTTAGTACAATGGTAAGGTTTGGGGTTTTTAACATGGAGGTACATGGTTTGAACCTTGCCTTCTGCATGTAACATTTTTTCTTTTATCATTTACTTCTATTTCTTCATACCTATTCATTTGGGTACTGTGTACATTTTTCACGATGTGTACGGAGTACATCAAGACACCGCTCTCAAAGAATCAACGTGCTAGCTTCACCCTTCCCCTCACCTTCACCAAACATTGCTCTAGATAGCCCTCCATGTCATAGATCCACCTATTTAGCTCTAGGGACTCCCTCATCCCTACGCACTCACTCTAGGGCTCCTTCCATAGCCTTCTTCCTCGTCGACCCTTTCCCTCTAACTCCTTGGTGAGCTTTGTTCCTTTGTTTCTCTATTAGGATTTCCACCAACTTGGCCAAAGGAATCTCCATCGAGTCCCCTCCTGCTCATGGTTCCTCAATTAGCCAAAAAGATTTCTAACTCCAACTTTGATCTACTCTCCTCATTGCTTTCTCTTTCTTTGATCACCTTTTCCCTCTTCGGCATCTTGTCCTGTCTCAGCTCGTGTTCTAGTTCTGACACAAAGTTCTACGCCCCTATTTTATGGGTGTCTCAAAATGCACACAAAACACAATTGGGACAAAAAAATTGGAGCACAAATGATGGTCTATATTTTATGAACAAAGGACAAACTTACAACAATCCCAAATTGGGACAAACCAAAATCTAGAGTCGGGATGAATCAAAACTTGGCCATGACGAATTAGGACAACTCCCAAAAACTGGGATGAGGGACAAGAGAGTGCTTCAAGCTTCTAATATGTTCAAGTAGAAATCAAAGATCGAGAATGGTACAAATAAGGAAATGCTCCTAATATAGACCAACAGGTGGCCATTGGGCTAGTCGTTTGGGTGGCTAACTGTTGGGTAGTCCCTTGGGACTAGTCGTTAGGACTAGGTTGTCCCAACTTACAGTGGCACCCCTTTTGGGATTGGGACTAGGCTCAATGGTGAGAACCAAATAGTCCCAGGAGCACCACATTGATAAAGGAATATGGGCACTAACAAGTATGCAACGTTCCATTATCATTTGTACATTGTACAATATTTTACTAACCCTATAAATATGTATCGCAAACATAATGAAATGGGGAGGTTGTTGGATATGGGGTTCGATATGTACGGGAAGTATGTGAGGACCTGTAGATTTTGTTAGGAATATGTCCCTCTAGTGGGAGGTGTCGAGAGTTGGTTAAGGTTGAAGACATGACCAGGCCGACTAATCGAACTGATCCGACAGTCGACAAATGAGTCAGTTGATTAGTAAGACTATTAATATTATTATTACATAATAATAACGGCCATGATTGTAAATAGCCCATTCTATGTATCAATATAAATACACCTAGGGCAAACATGAGAAGTGTGTTCAACAGTATAGTGTGTGTGCCTCTATTGGTGCTAGCGATAGAGAAGAGAGTGTGTGTGAGAGAGGGAGAGAGAGAGAGAGAGAGAGAGAGAGAGAGAGAGAGAGACGCCATAGATGAGTGAGGTTTGACGCCAAGAGCCCTGTGTGGCTGATACACTTTGAGCGGAGAGTGTTGTATTCTGATTTCATCTTGTATTCTCTCTGTATAGTGGAATCTCTGTTCCCGTGGTTTTCCCCGTTTTAGGGTTTCCACATAATCACCGTGTACTATGCATTTGTTGTTTTGGCATGTATTGTGTATTTCCAGGTTAGTTTTTCTCACAGATTTGGAGATTCTATTCTCAACAAACTGGGATCAGAGCTTGAGGTGCAAGCATGGAAGGACATGTGAGCGGCTTCTCCAGTATGATAGTTCTGAACTCTCAGAACTATGCAGACTGGAAGATAAAGATGGAGGACCTTCTCATAGTCAAAGACTTGTACGAGCCAATCGACAAAGCCAAAATACCCACGGGGTTATTAGAGTCGGAATGGAAACTTCTTAACAGAAAGGTGATGGCCACTATCCAATAATGTGTCGATGTAAGCGTTCTTCAACATGTGGCGAACGACACAAATGCCCACGAGATGTGGAAGTAGCTATCATGTCTATATGAGAGGAAGAACATCCTCAATAAAACCTCACTGATGAGAAAGATCGTACGGTTTCCCCTTGAAGATGCAATGCAAGCCATCCTGTTGTTGTGTACTTTGTTGGACAGCTGGGAGAACCAGGTGGTGACCCTCAACACCTCGTGTCAAGAAGAGAACTTGTCTTTACAAGCTATAAAGACAAGCATCCTGAACGAGGAGACCAAAAGGAAGGACAAGGGTGTCTTGGTCCAGTCGGAGTCAAACTTGACTCAACACACTGGCAAAGGAAGACACCGGCAAAAGAGTCCACAAACGAGAGAAAAGTCTCAAGCTAGATCGAAGTACAGAGGTAAGCTAACATGCTTTTATTGTGGAAAGCTTGGACATTTCTAGAAGGATTTCCGACATCTTAAGAAGGACAAGAGTGTCAGTAATAATGTCGAACCCAAGAAGATTCTTGATGAAAAGAGCACTTTGGCCATTGCTACGAGTAATGATGAACTCATGTTCATTTGTGAACAAGCAAGTGCAAATCTAGCAAGTGAAGAATGCACTTGGGTGATCAACTCCGGTGCATCTTTCCACATCACTCCATCGAGAGAGTACCTCTCAACTTACATAGTTGGGGATCATGGCTATGTAAAGATGGGTGATAATGGGGAGTGCAATATAGCCAAAATCAGAAGTGTCTGTTTGATGACGTCGATAGGATGTCGACTTACTCTGAAGGATGTTTGACATGTCCCCGATATCATATTGAATCTGATATCGACTGGAAGATTGGACAACGAAGGCTACAGTGGCCAATTTCAGAATGGCAAGTGGAAGTTCTGTCGAGGAAACCTCATCGTGTCCCGAGCACGAAAAGAAGGCACACTGTATATGATGCAAGCCCAAATGTGCAAGTCGGAAGTGAATGTGCCAGCCGACTCGGCAGGAGAGATATGGCATAGGAGGCTAGACCACATGAGTGAGAAGGGTCTACATCTATTAGCCAACCAGAAACTTCTACCAGAGGTAAAGGGAGTGCATTTAGAGAAGTGTGTCGACTGCTTAGTTGGAAAACAGAACAGAGCAACATTCCACTCAAGATCACCAAGAAGAAGAGAAGTGCCACTAGAACTAGTACACATGGATGTGCGTTATGTGGATGCTCCGTCGCATCGAGGCGGACACTAATTTGTGACTTCCATCAACGACTACAGTCAGAACCTGTGGGCTTTCGTACTAAAGTCAAAAGATCAAGTACTATCGTTCTTCAAGGAGTTCCAAGGGAGAACCGAATAGGAGTCAGGTCGGAAGTTGAAGGTTGTCCGAACCGACAATGGTGGCGAATATAGAGGGCATTTGAGGAATACTGCAAGGCCCAAGGTATTCAAATTGAATACACAGTACCGAAGGCCCCTGAGTTGAACGGGATTGTAGAGAGGATGAATCGAACAATCATGGAGAGAGTAAGGAGCATGTTGTCGCATGCTAAACTACCGAAAATATACTCGGCCGAGGCGATGTACCTAGTTTTTTATCTGATCAACAGGTCTCCCTCACTGTCATTGAAGGGTGATGTTTCATAGAGGGTGTGGACAAGAAAGGATGTTTCCTACCCTAAGGGTGTTCGGATGTTTGGCATATATGCATGTGGCTAGGGATCAGAGGTTGAAGCTCAACAGTAAGTCGAAACCATGCATATTCATGGGATACTTGGAAGATGGGTTCGGCTATAGGCTATGGGACCTAGTCGACAAGAAGGTAGTGAGGAGTCAGGATGTAGTCTTCTTGGAAGACAAGACGATAGCGGACTAGAAGCAATAGAAGTCCGAATCGACTACCCAGTCAACCTCCACTACTATGGACTTGAGGCCAAGTGAACCGACACAGTCGGTTGTTCGGAGACAGTCAGTTGGCACAGCCGAATCTGAGTCAGTCGACTCGGAGAGACCGACCAACTATGATTCAGAGTCGGCAAATCTACTAAGATCGATCGAGGAATACAAGTTGGAGTCATCCAACCTCCAGGAGCCGATCGACACACATGAACCTGAGCGGAGAGAAGAATTGGCAGAGACATCCGAACGGGGGCCAACAACGAGTGGAAGGACATACCCTCTCAAAGAAAGGAGAGGACCAAAAACATACGTCAGAGACATCCAAGCCAAAGCCAACGACGAATGGAAGGAGATTTCCTCTCAGAGAGAGAAGGTGAACCAAAGTGCTATGACGACAACATATGTTAGTCAATACATCTTCTTGACTAATGAAGGTGAACCAGAGTGCTATGATGAAGACATTGCCGACAAGCACAGAGAAAAATGGTTGAGTGCAATGCAAGACAAGATGGACTCCTTGCATGAAAACTACACCTATGACCTGGTAGAATTATTGAAAGGTAGGAGAGCACTCATGAACAAATGGGTTTATAAGGTGAAGACTGGAGAAGTTAACCGCACACCGAGGTACAAAGCCTGCATAGTGGTGAAGGGTTTCCAACAGAAAAAGGGTGTCGACTTCGACGAGATATTCACACCAGTCGTGAAGATGACATCCATCCGAACTGTTTTGAGCATAGTTGCCAGCATGGACCGAGAGATCGGACAGTTGGATGTCAAGACAACATTCTTGCACGGGGAGTTGGATGAAGAGATCTACATGCAGCAGCCAGAAGGCTTTGAGGAGAAAGGGGAAGAGAACCTAGTGTTTCGACTGAAGAAAAGCTCGTATGGTCTGAAACAAGATCCACACCAGTGGTACAAGAAGTTTGAATCCTTCATGGTGGAACATGGGTTCTAGAAAACATAGGCCGATCATTGTGTGTTCATCAAAAGGTATGATGAAGGAGACCTCATGATTCTCTTATTATATGTAGATGACATGTTGATAGTCGATCAAGATACAAGGAAGATCGAAAACTCTAGGAAAATCTTTTGCCATCAAAGACCTTGGATCAACTAAACAGATCTTGGGGATGCACATAGTTCGGGACAAAACTAAAACAGTGTTGTGGTTGTCACAAGAGAAATATGTGACATAGATCCCAGAGAGGTTCAACATGTCGGAAGCAAAGCCAGTCAATTTTGTGTTGCCTATCAACTGTAAGCTGAATGCCAAGGAATGCCCGAGAGGGGAGAAAGAAAAGGCTGAGATGAAGAAAGTACCATATGCCTTAGACGTTGGTAGTTTAATGTACGCTATGGTCTACACGAGACCAGACATAGCATTTGTTGTGGGAACAGTAAGCCGATATATGAGTAATCCAGGACGAGAACACTGGGCAACACTGAAGTGGAGACTCAGGTACTTAAAAGGCACCTTGGTTGTGCGCCTTAAGTATGGTGTCAAAAAAACTATGCTCGAAGGGTTTACCGACTCGGACATGTCGGGGGATGTAGACTCAAGCCGATCCACGTCAGGGTACGTGATGACCTATGCAGGGGGAGCAATGTTGTGGCAGTCACGACTACAGAAGTCTATGGCCTTGTCAACCACAGAGGCAGAGTACATGGCAGTGGTAGAGACCGGCAAAGAGCTTATTTGAATGACAAATTTTCTCAGCGAGTTAGGGATGAAGCAAAGGGAGTTCTTGCTTCACTGTGATGGCCAAAGTGATATACACCTAGCCAAGAAAGTTGCATATCACTCCCGAACCAAGCATATACAAAGAAGGTATCACTTGTTGAGGGAGAGAGTCGAAGAAGGAGAGTTTACCCTTGTGAAGATCCATACTAACGACAATGGATCTGACATGCTGACAAAGAACTTACCGATGGATAGACTCGGAGTCTGTCGATACAGGATAGGAATAATGGACTCCTCCCCACAAGAGTTGTTGAGAGACAAGCTCAACATCGGCCGGATCGGCTGAGCAAGCCGAGGACCAGATCGGTTAGGCCGGACTAGTGCGTAAAACAGATGCGTAAACTGGTACGCAGACTGGTGCGTAGGAAGGCCGTATTGGTGCGTAAACCGAAAGGCTGTTAGAGAGATATTCCTCGTAAGGAATAGTTTTGGGAGTAGGAGTCGAGGCTCATTTATGAGCAGTCAAGTACTATCATTACTTGTGCCAGCCCATTGTTAGGGCTTGTATAAAAGGTGCTCACTGAGCACGATGTATACATTGAGAGTTAGTATTTTTTGAATTAATTCCTTTGTGTATTCTCTCTCTGTCTCTCCCACGTACTATGTATATTCAAGCTCTCCATTAAACCTGCGTATTTTCTCTGTGTTCAGTTTTCTATTGCTTCCGCACATAATCCTTTACATGGTATAAGAGCGCGAGGGTTGAGAACCTCTGTAGCCGACATAGCTTGAAAAGAAGAACCAACCGAGAAGAACAGGTAAAACCAATGGATAGAGGCATGGCTAGCTCACTTCCGACGGAGAAGCTCGATAGAAACAACTACGCATCTTTGCCCTACAAGATGCACCAATAGCTACTCGGGCACGATTACTGGAGCTATGTCGACGGAGCAAATGACACAGCACCCGAATCGACACACAAAGATTTCCCGGTGTGGGAACAATCGGCGAGCAGAGTACTGTACTGCTTCGCGTCTTGTGTGGGAGAACAGCTATTAAGCTACGTTCGGGATGCAAAACGCCGAAGGGTGCATGGGAAAATCTAAAGAAGATCTTCGCCGCGAGCACCATAGCCAGGAAGCTTCAGCTCCGACAGGAATTGAGCAACCTACGACAACGCGATTTGTCAATGGCTAACTATACCTCGAAGGTCAAGGACATCTGCGACTCCTTAGCTTCTATCGATGTTAACATCGATGAAAGCGAGATGGTCCAGGTCTGTCTCGAGGGTTTGGCGTCAAAGTTCAGAGCGTTCCGAACTGTTGTGTGTACAAGGGAGAATACGCCGTCGTTTTTCGACTTACAATCGATGCTCCTTATAGAGGAGAACCACGCGGGTGCATCGACAAGCACGCATGCCGACAGCAAGATACTGTACACAGAGGGAGATAGGCCCCGTGGTCATGGCGGATGAGGCGATTCGGTACACAATGGAGGCGGCCGACGGGATGAAGGAAGAAGGCACCGAAGTGATGCCGATAGCAATTCCGAACCCTCCGGAAACAGGGGGAGTCGAGGCGACGAGAACCGGCAAGGGAAATCCGCCGCAGAATGTTGGCACTGTGGCAAGAAAGGCCATAGGGAGAGCGAGTGCTGGAAAAAGTGCACCGAGTCAGAAAGGACCGGTTCCGGATCTAGTTCCGGACATACCAACAAAGGAAACCGGCAATGATCGCACTCCGCCGAAGGATCCGGAGAAGCCCAAAAAGGGTCAGCCTTTGTGACGAGACACAAAGTAAACTCGATGAAGAAGTCCGCCCTGAAATCGGACGAGGTATGGTATGTCGACTCCGGCACGTCAAATCACATGACGTGCCACAAGGAGTGGCTCTCATACCTTGAGAAACCGACGCAACCAGGAGGAGTCGCAACCGGAGACAACACTCTGCATCCAATAGCAAATGTTGGTGAAGTTCCCTTGAGCCATGTCGGGCAGAAAGGGAAACTTATGAACGTGCTACACGTCCCAACAATCACAAAGAATCTGGTGTCGGTCGGGCAGATCGTCGACCAGGGGATGCAAGTCCAGTTCACGCATCTCGGGTGCTTCATAGAGGAAGAAGGCCGAGTTATTGCGCAAGGGCGTAGAGACGGGAGGATGTTTATCCTCGACTCTACTGACGGTGGCACCGCAATGTTCGCGAAGGGACAAAAAGTTGAGTCAGATATCGACTGGTGGCACAAGCGGATAGGCCACGTCAACTACCAGCGGCTTCAAGACCTGCAATTGAAACAAGTGGTGTTCGGATTGCCCAAATTTAGTAGCCGGAAGGCACAAATTTGTGAAGCCTGCTAGCTTGGGAAGTAACACCGACTTCCTTTCCCCAACGAGCGTAACCGGAGCCGGAACAAACTCGACTTGATACACTCCGATGTGTGGGGGCCGGCACAAAACGTTAGTCTTGACAGGAGTCGATATTTCATCTCCTTCATCGACGACTACACGCGGCACACATGGATCTACCTCATTGAGAGGAAGAGCGAAGTCTTCGATTGTTTTCAGGACCTCAAAGGGTTCGTGGAAACGGAAATAGGAAGAAAGATCAAGTGCTTGCGGTCGAATGGCGGAAAAGAATACTTTTCCGGTCATTTCAATAGTTATCTACAATATATGGGAATTCGGCGCGAATTCAGTTGTAGATACATGCCGGAGCAAAACGGTGTGGCTGAGAGGAAGAATCGATCGATTGTGGAAGCGGCGCGGGCAATGCTAGAAGAAAAGAGCTTGCCCAAGTTCTATTGGGCCGAGGCAGTACGAACTGCGGTATACATCTAGAATTGGATCGGAGACAAAGTGTCGGTGCACGAGCTGTATTTCGGAAGGACGCCGAACTTGCGACACTTACGAGTTTTCGGTAGCATTGCGTATGTGCATGTGCCGAAGGAGAAACGGAGGAAGCTGGACGCAAAGGCCGAGAAATGTATCTTGGTCGGCTACTCGGACGAGCAGAATGGTTAAAAGTGTTATAACCTGCGCATCAAACAAGCGCGCGTGAGCTGCGACGTTGTGTTTGACAAGTCCGCGTCCTGGTACTTGCCTCCGACTCCGGGACTCACCTCCAATCCGAGTTCTGACAATGAGGTCAGCGAGGTCGAGATGCCACCGAATGAGCTTGAAATTGGGACCCGCGAAGAGAGTCCGATTTCGTTTCCGTTAAGTGGACCGAATGGACGACTGAGTCGGTTCGACCAGTCCGATGAAGAGCCGGCGAGTAGTGGAGACTCGGCCGTGTATTCCCCGCGCAGGAAGCCGAGGAGGCGGCTTACGCGCAAAGAGAAAGGAAAGAAGAAGGTGTCGGATTCCGGCACAGATAGGAACGAGTCAGACCGACGCGAGTCCGACTCCGAGGGAAGCGGTGACGGGTCTTCAAGAGCGAAGTCCGTGTCGGCTGAGAAGACCTCAACATCGGCTAATGACCGATTACGCTGATCTACCCACCAGAAGAACGTAGTTGTGTGGTTCGGATATAACGAGTACATGGCGCATCATTATGCGTACATGACCCATGTAGCGGAAGTGCGTGAGCCGGAGAGCTACGTAGAAGCGGCTAAGGACGCGAATTGGCGCGCTGCGATGGAGGAAGAGATGCACACATTGGCGGAAAACGAGACCTGGGACCTGGTTGACGCACCGAAGGGTGTGAAGCCGATCGGATGTAGGTGGGTGTACAAGGTAAAGTACAACACTGACGGCTCGGTCAACTGATACAAGGCCCGGTTAGTAGTGACAAGCTACGCGCAAAAACACGGCATCGACTACGATGAGATGTTTGCGCCGGTGGCGAAGATGACGATCGTCCGTGCTTTGCTCGTGGTAGCTGCGGCAAAGGGGTGGCACTTACATCAGATGGATGTAAAGAATGCGTTCCTGCAAGGTGAGCTTGAGGAACATGTGTAATGGTACAACCCCCTGGATTTCACTCCGGAACGAACACCTTGGCGGTGTGCCAATTGAAGAAGTCCCTCTACAGACTAAAGCAAGCCCCGCGTGCCTGGAACGCGAAGATCACGCAGCAACTGCGTCGGATGGGCTTTGCAACGTCGAAATCGGACTCCTCAATGTTCATCCGGAAAGGTCGACTCAGGCCGGTTAGTATTTTACTTTATGTTGATGACTTGGTCATCACCGGCGCCGACCTAGGTGAAATCGACCGCGTGAAGCTCTAGCTTGCGGCATCATTCGACATGAAGGATCTGGGGGACCTTCATTACTTCCTCGGGATCGAAGTGATCCGCACCCCCGAAGGTATACTGATAAGCCAACGTCATTACACGCTGAATATGCTCTTCAAATTTGGGATGGCAGACTGTAAGTCCATCTCAACTCCTCTGGATAGAACCGTCAAGCTTCGCCCCAATTCCGGAAAGGTTTGCGACCCGACGAGGTTCCGACAAGTAGTTGGAAGCCTTATATACTTGACCATCACTCGACCAGATCTCAGCTACCCGGTCGAGGTGATTAGTCAATTCATGGCGCGACCTACCGAGGAGCACCTTCAGTGTGCGCAATGCGTACTGCGGTATGTAAGCGGCACTAAGGACCGTGGGCTACTATATCGGGCCAATATTGCCTCGTAGTTGGTCAGCTACACCGATGTTGATTGGGCCGGAAACGCCGGCGATCGCCGATCCACGTACGGATACGCGTTCTCTCTCGGGAGTGCCGCATTCGTGTGGAGTAGCAAGAAGCAGCCAATAGTTGTGTTGTCGAGCACCGAGGCCGAGTATAGAGGAGCGGCTGTCACGACATGTGAAGCCATATGGTTAAAGCGGCTACTTAAGGACCTGCAAGAGGAGGTGTCCGATCCGACGACAATCTACTGCGACAACCTCAGCAGCATCCAACTCGCAAAGAACCCCGTTTTCCACACACGGACCAAGCACATTGAGGTGCACTACCATTTTGTCCGTGAGCGTGTCCTTTTTGGTGAAGTCGAACTTCAGTATGTTCCGACGGATCGGCAAACCGCTGACATCTTCACCAAGCCCCTTGGTCTGGACAAGTTGCAGCAGTTCTCGGGTGCGCTTGGGTTGCGTCAACTCAACGTGCCAAACTTGAGGGGGAGAACAGTCTCGAAAGACCGAGCAAGGGAGTAGGAAGGGAGTGGAAAAGACCGTGATGCCGGGTTGGATGACGAATTCGACTTCGGATCAGAGTCCAAAAGCGGACATAAGGGGAGCGGCCGAACGGATGAGCCGAAGCCAACCAAGCAAGGGGGAGATGACGCCGTCAAGGGCAAGAAGACCGAAGACGAGTTGGAAACAGCCAACCCGGACGAGAGTGAAAACCGATTGGAGGTAGCCGAGTCGGTTCAGATGTTTGATTCGGATACACTAAATCAACCAAGGGCCAAACGGAGAAGAAGGCAGCAGGAGAAGCGCCAACACCACGACAGCAAGGGAGCTGTGAAGGGCCATGGGAGCAGACAAGCCAACCGGAAGGGTTGAAGCACGCGGACTCGAACAGGCCGAGGAGCACGAGCGAGGTGTGGGGCTAGGAGGAACCGGAGCAGTGGTCAAGAAGATCCCAAAGAGCCTCAAGTTGAGCTTGAGGGGGAGTGTTGAGAGACAAGCTCAACATCGGCCGGATTGGCTGAGCAAGCCGAGGATCGGATCGGTTAGGCCGGATCGGTGCATAAAACGGATGCGTAAACTGGTACGCAGACTGGTGCATAGGAAGGTCGTATCGGTGCGCAAACAGAAAGGCCGTTAGAGAGATATTCCTCGTAAGGAATAGTTTTGGGAGTAAGAATCAAGGCTCATTTATGAGCAGTCAAGTACTGTCAGTACTTGTGTAAGCCCATTGTTAGGGCTTGTATAAAAGGTGCTCACTGAGCACGATGTATACATTGAGAGTTAGTATTTTTTGAATTAAGTCCTCTGTGTATTCTCTCTCTGTCTCTCCCGCATACTGTGTATATTCAAGCTCTCCATTAAACCTGCGTATTTTTTCTGTGTTCAGTTTTCTATTGCTTCCGCACATAATCCTTTACAAGAGTGAAGGGGGAGTTTGTTAGGAATATGTCCCTCCAGTGGGAGGAGCCGACTGCTCAGAGAGAGCCGACAGTCGAGGAGTCGACTGTGAGAGAGTCATCATGGAGAGTTGATCGAGGTCGAAGACATGACCGACTAGTCAGGTTGACTAGTTGGTTGATGACCAGGCTGACTAGTCAAACCGACCGGACAATCAACGAATGAGTCGGCTAATTAGTAAGACTATTATTATTATTAGATAATAATAATGGCCATGATTGTAAATAGCCATAATGGCCATAATTTTGACCTTAGTCGAAAACCAAAACCATGGTTTTATTTGCTTAATGGTTTAACGATTTAGATTTTTTTTAACAATTCAGTTTAAACAATTTCGATTTGAACCGAACCAAACTGTGAACCATGGCTTGATGACTTAATGACTTAATGGCTTAATGGCTTAATCGTATAATGGTTTAAATGGTTCGGTTCGGTTTCAACAGTTAGAAACCACAGATTAAACTATTTAATGTTTTCTTTTTTTAAACAATCTTTTCATTTTAAAGCCTAATTCTCACAATTTACGAAAATCTTTTCATTTTGAAAATTTAAAATTTAAAATAATGAAAAAATAAATAATTTTTAAATTTTTAAATTTTGACCTACGTTGAAAACCAAAACTAAACCACAAAACTGTGGTTTTAACAGCTTAATGGTTTTAACAGTTTAGATTTTTTTCCACAATTCAATTTAAACAATTTTGGTTCAAACACTTTTGCGGTTCAGTTCGGTTCAGTTCAAGTTTTAAACGGTTTGATTTTGACACTCTCAAACCAAACCAAACCATTGCCAATTGTTACAAGCACCCAATCATATAAAGGGAACCTTGCAATGTACTCTTCATGGTAAGCCATTTATTTCACATCCAAAGGTTACCTACATCTACTCACATGGGAGCATTTCATATGAAACCATATCATGCTCTTGATGTGCGCTTCTATTAGTTCAACAAGCTAACCCACCATTGTTCTAAGTTGAACAAGTACCAACTATGCCTATAGATCCATGACAATGTTCATATCAATGTGGCAAATGGAGTCTTGCCTCTATAAATACAACATACAATCTACAAAAATATTCAATGGTTCTAGATGACAATAACAAAAGGGACATGATGGAATTTCTTTATGATTACAAAACAGCAAGTAACAAGTGCAAAACAACTCTACAAGAATAATGTAGACAAGATGTCAAGTTGACATATTTTGGAGTACAGAGATTCATACATTTCGTGAAGCCTAATACAAAACACAATCTATTTTTGTACATTACAAAGTTGCTCCAAATACCAAGCCACGTAAAAGCACTAGAAATACACTTTACCTAACACATTTGCCAATATCGTGTTGACATAAGAACTTATTGTAGAGAATATGCGGAATAATCTTCGGCCACAACCAAGACTTAGATCACTTAATGATAATCAAACCCAAGAAAAAATGAGAAATGGAAGTAAGTACACAAACATAAGAGAATGCACAAGATGTTAACGTGGAAAACCCTAAACGGGAAAAACCACAAGAGTCCACAAACTCCAACTCTCACTATGCAAGGAGAATACAACAGGGGAACACAAAGGCAACGACCTTGTGCTCACAATCTTCACTTGGCAGCGGTTACAACAAAGACTCACTCTGACTCTCTCTCTCTCTCTCTCTTTCCCTCTGCTACGCTTTGTACAACATTTACACCAATAACTCTATACAAAATAATGACAACACAATGATACGCGTTGTTTGTTTGCCCTAGGTCATATTTATACTAATATGACTTTCGGGCTATTTACAAATATAGCCACAATGGGCTAATTGAAACATATTTGCATCTATGTCCCTTCATCCGGTGAAGGGTTCTCACAGGGCCTGCGTCATCCGGTTCTCACCGGGTCTTCCTTGCCGGGTACTCCTCATCCGGTTCTCACCGGGTCTTCCTTGCCGGGTACTCCTCATCCGGTTCTCACTGGGTCTGCATCATCCGGTTCTCACCGGGCCTTCATCATCCCTTCCGGAGGGACCGAGATCCTAACAAACTCCCCCTTCACTCCGACATGGGATGCCTCGTCAATCCGATCCTCTTCCTACATGCATCTAGCTTGTTGGGTGTCAGCACTTTCGTCAGCATATTTGACCCGTTCTCCTCCGTGTGGATCTTCGTCAGCACGAACTCACGATCTTCCACTCACTCCCGGATCCAGTGGTACCTCAGCTGGATGTACTTTGTCCTGGAATGATATGCCGCGTTCTTCGTAAGGTGGATGGCACTTTGACTGTCGCCGGTATTCCTCCTGCTGGATCCCTAGCTCTTCGATGAAGTCCTTCATCCATAGTATTTCCTTGCCGGCTTCCACAGCTGCCATGTACTCCGCTTCCGTGGTTGACAATGCAACCGTCTTCTGCAGCCTCGACTGCCACAAAACAGCTCCCCCTACATATGTCATGACGTATCCGAATGTTGATCGGCTGGTATCCACATCAGCCGACATATCCGAATCGGTGAAACCGTCAAGTTGGGGTTTACCGGAGCCGAATCGGAGACACATACTTGGGGTGCCTTTCAAGTACTGGAGTATCCATTTTACCGCATTCCAGTGCTCCTTGTCGGGATTGCTCATAAACCGGCTCACCACTCCGACTGTGTATCCGATATCCAGTCGGGTACACACCATTGCGTACATTAAGCCTCTGACGGCAGAGGCATATGGTATCTTCATCATATCCGCCTTCTCTGCCTTCATCTTCGGGCTTTGCTTACCAGATAACCTGCAATTTGCCAGGAGTGTTGATCCGACCGGTTTCGCATCTGACATGTTGAACCGCTGAAGCACCTTTGTCACATACTTCTCCTATGATAACCACAGTTGCTTCTTTGACCGGTCCCAGATGATATGCATCCCCAGTATCTGTCTTGCCGGACCCAAGTCTTTCATTGAGAAGGTCCGGTTCAGAGCCTTCTTCAGCGTCTGTATCTTGACTGGGTCTCGTTCGACGATCAACACGTCATCCACGTACAGGAGGAGTATCAGGAAGTCTCCACCTTCAAACTTCTTCACGAACACGCAGTGCTCGGCCTGCGTCTTGTGGTATCCTTGATCCGTCATGAAGGAGTCGAACTTCCGGTACCATTGCCGGGGAGCCTGTTTCAAACCATAGAGGCTCTTCTTCAATTGGCAAACTAGGTGCTCCTTCCCTTTCTTCACAAATCCCTCCGGTTGCTACATGTAGATCTCCTCTTCGAGGTCACCATGGAGGAATGTCATCTTCACGTCTAATTGCTCTACCTCGAGGTCCATGCTTGCCGCTATGCTCAACACCGTCCGGATGGAGGTCATCTTTACTATCGGGGCAAATATCTCGTCAAAGTCCACGCCCTTCTTCTGCTGGAACCCCTTCACCACAATCCTAGCTTTGTGTCTTGGGGGGTTGCCAGCATCTCCCGGTTTCAACTTGTACACCCACTTATTCCGGAGTGCCCGCTTTCCTTTCGGCAACTCCACCAGTTCATACATGTGGTTCTCGTGCAGGGAATCCATCTCGTCCTGCATGGCACTCAACCACTTGCGGCTATGGGTGTCATCCTTCGCTTCTTCGAAGCTTTCCAGCTCCCCCCCATCGGTTAGCAACACATGCTCTGGATCTGGAAATCTTCGAGGGGCCCTTCTCTCTCTGAGAGGATATCTCTGTCTTTGGCTTTCGGCAACCGGCTTGTCTGTTTGTTCTTCATCTGAATCCAATTCAAGGTCTTGGCCAATTCCGGTTTTGACTTCCTCTTCTTCTTCTGCCTTCAGTATCCTCACCGTAACCGGCCGGCTCTTCGAGTGTCAACCGGCTCTTAGCCGGGTACGTCCAAATCTCATCAAACCGGCATATTCGGGCATGCATCAGGTATAATGTGTTGACCTTCCGGGCTCGGGCCACTATTAGGCTCCCTTTGCAGAACTTCATAACTCCGTTCCGGATGCTACCCGTGTAGCCTTCATCGTTTAGCCGACCGGCTGATATTAGGTTCAGTCAAACCTCCGGAACGTGTCAGACATCCTTCAGCAGTAGCTTGCATCCAGTTGGTGTTGTCAACCACACGTCACCTATGCCAACAATTTGGCATGTACCTTCATTCCCCATCCGGACACATCCGTGCTCACCGATTGTGTAGGATGAGAAGCATTTCCGGTCTGGGGTCAGGGGGAACAACACTCCTTAATCCAAAACCCATGTTGTCTCGTCGTCGGCAAGGTTCAACTCACTCTCCTCGGCGATGAGCATCAACTCCTCTATACTTGCCGCGATTGTCGTCGTTCCCTTTTGGTCCGGCCCCCTCCAGTCTTTACCGTTTCGGTCCGGTGACCGCTTCAAATCGATACTGTCGGTTTCCTTGTCTTTCCTGAAATGTCGACAATTCTTTTGGAAGTGCCCCAGCTTGCCACAGTAGAAGCAAGTGGGCCTTCCCCTTGACTTTGACCGTGTCCCCGACTTTTCCCGGTTCTGGGGACTCCGGTTCCTTTGTCTTCCATGTTCCAATTCGGTAAGGAGCGCTTTGGAGTCGGAGCTCATATCCTTGTCTTTCCGACGCGCCTCCTCATCTAGCAAGCTCGACTTGACTCTTGCTAGGGATAACTGTTTTCCTTCCGGCCCGGCGTTGCCCAAAGTGACAATTAACGTCTCCCAGCTATCTGGGAGGGAACCGAGCAGGAGTAGACCAAGTATCTCATCAGCGAGAGGTACTTCCAACGAGGTTGCCTGGTGAATTAGCCCCTGGAAGGCATTCATGTGCTCCGCCATACTAGAGCCATCTTGGTATTGAAGCCGAACTAGCTTCCAGAATACCGAAACCTGATTAACGGCATTCTTGTTCTGGAACATAATGTCGATCTTCTCCCACAGTTCATGAGCCTTACTCTCCTCATTAAAGTTGTTGTAAAGGCTCATGTCTATGAAGCACCGTATGTACGTCGTTGTCTTCATGTGCATCACCTCCCATATCGTGCCATCGATCTTGTCCGGTCTCTTGTCCCCGAATTGAACCAGTAACCAAATATCTTTAACCATGAGCATGTCCCTCATCTTCAATTTCCACACTGAGTAGTTGGAGTCGGTGAGCTTGAACATCCCTCCCAACGAATCTTCCATTTTTTTTTCTGTGTTGTTTGGCTCTGATACCAGATTGTTGAGAATATGCGGATTAATCTTCGGCCATAACCGAGACTTAGATCACTTAATGATAATCAAACACAAGAAAAAATGAGAAATGGAAGTAAGTACACAAACATAAGAGAATGCACAAGATGTTAACGTGGAAAACCCTAAACGGGAAAAACCACAAGAGTCCACAAACTCCAACTCTCACTATGCAAGGAGAATACAACAGGGGAACACAAAGGCAACGACCTCGTGCTCACAATCTTCGCTTGGCGGCGGTTACAACATAAACTCACTTTGAGTCTCTCTCTCTCTCTCTTTCCCTCTGCTACGCTCTGTACAACAGTTACACCAATAACTCTATACAAAATAATGACAACACAATGATACACGTTGTTTGTTTGCCCTAGGTCATATTTATACTAATATGACTTTCGGGCTATTTACAAATATAGCCACAATGGGCTAATTGAAACATATTTGCATCTATGTCCCTTCATCCGGTGAAGGGTTCTCACTGGGCCTACGTCATCCGGTTCTCATCGGGTCTTCCTTGTCGGGTACTCCTCATCCGGTTCTCACCGGATCTGCATCATCCGGTTGTCATACCAAGCCACATAAAAGCACTAGAAATACACTTTACCTAACACATTTGCCAATATCGTGTTGACATAAGAACTTATTGTAGAGAATATGCAGAATAATCTTCGACCACAACCAAGACTTAGATCACTTAATGATAATCAAACACAAGAAAAAATGAGAAATGGAAGTAAGTACACAAACATAAGAAAATGCACAGGATGTTAACGTGGAAAACCCTAAACGAGAAAAACCATGGGAATCCACAAACTCTAACTCTCACTATGCAAGGAGAATACAACAGGGGAACACAGAGGCAACGACCTCGTGCTCACAATCTTCGCTTGGTGGCGGTTACAACAGAGACTCACTCTAACTCTCTCTCTCTCTCTCTCTCTCTCTCTCTCTCTCTTTCCCTCTACTACGCTCTGTACAGCAGTTACACCAATAACTTTATACAAAATAATGACAACACAATGATACGCGTTGTTTGTTTGCCCTAGGTCATATTATACTAATATGACTTTCGAGCTATTTACAAATATAGCCACAATAGGCTAACTAAAACATATTTGCATCTGTCCCTTCATCCAGTGAAGGGTTCTCACCGGGCCTGCTTCATCCGGTTCTCGCCAAGTCTTCCTTGCCGAGTACTCCTCATCCAGTTCTCACTAGGTCTTCATCATCCGATTCTCACCGAGCCTTCATCATCGCATCCGGAGGGACCGAGATCCTAACACTTATATGGTAAAGAAAAGGATGGATATGATGTCGCCCATAGACATCCTTATGTGATATGAATGAAGATGGAAGAATTTCATATATGGGAGAAATATCTTGATGTACCTACCTTTGCATAAACTATGGATAAGATAATATGTACAAACTATGGATATATGGGAGAAATATCTTGATGTACCTACCTTTGTACAAACTATGGATAAGATAATATGAATCACCTTCATTTTGGGAATCATATATCACCTAGGTGTTCGTATGGCACATGACATGTTTTAAACATTGGTTTTGATCTTAGTATTGGTCGTCTAAAAGGCTTTCAAATACCTGCTTTGTAATAAGAACTATATAAATGACCCACTTTTTTAAAATGTATGGATTATATGTCAAGCCAAAGTAGAGTAAAGTATATGCTACACTCGATGCATTGCAAAAAGATATCTGAAACTGAAGTCATAAGGCACGACTTCCACAACTTCTGACAGTGACTTCCATTGCCTCTTGTTGCTTGCAAGGCATGTTTGCATTGATTCATGAAGATTGTTTGGCAATTGCTCAGAGACCCAATCGAGTAAAGATTCAGCATCTTTCACAAAATCCCATATATACCAATCGAGAATCTTTGGTATTATGATCTTTGTATTGGTGGCCACAACAATCGCATGCAAATACTCAGCCTTTGCAATCTCCAGTTCATTGTCGATGTCCCCAGGCGTATATATCCGCACCTATTATTGTTGAACCACTCTAATTCTTCTTCGGTGGAAAAAAACGTACTCATAGTTTACATGATAATATTATACACATACAGAAACATTGAGCATTCTTGGGTATAATTTAGTTCAGCGTTTTCAGGATGTATATTACTCACAAACAAACAAACAAACATGGATATATGATATATATAAGATATCAAAGCATAAAATAAAATCTTTCAATTTACAGTTGGTGAAGACCAACTCCCACAAGAGAGAGCAAAAATCACTGAAGGTTCTGGCCACTCTAATCTGTATGTACCAAACATCAAACCCTCCATTTCAAACCCTCGACCTTGACATTCAGCCTGAATGTTTTATTACACCAGCATAAAGAAAAACAAACCAATCACACTTAAGAAACCATTCAAAATTGATCCCTCTCAATGTTAATCATGTCTTTAGTCAGTAAAAGTGTTCTTTTCACACACTCACATTTACAAGGTCACATGGTAGCCGTAGAATGAAGTGTTCAATGGCTAAAGCACTTAGATGATGACCTCCAACATTGATAGCTGCCTGTTACAACAAGTTAGCTTATAGTTTATTTATTTTTGTAAATTTACCAAATAAATAAAGGTATAAACAAAAGAAAAATCCAAAAACACATAGTCCATTCATGCTAACCTACATAACCTTAGCACCCTATAAAATATTTATAACAATGATTCGATAAACCAGTTCAAAAAAAGTGAAGAAAACAATGCTTGTTACAGTAATCCAATCATATAATAATACTCATAAGGGAATTTCTTTGCCAATACACCCTACTCTTTTCTAAACTCCCACAATTTTTTTTTTAAAAATTGAAGAAGTATGGTTCCCCCATCAATTTCCCTTTTCCTCTCTCTATAGTTCTTGGAGTCTCTATTATTTCTCTCTCATATCTCTTTTTAAAATATTGTTTAGCAGGACATTTCCGCAATGTTTCGTTAACACTAAAGATAATATGGTACTGATCACGAAATCTTAGGGTATTTCAGTAAATTTCCCTAAAGTTTATTATTGAAAAATGTATATTCAGAGTCTAACCTTTCCCATCAAGGCAACAAATTTATGAGGGCTATCTGGAATCCCATCCTCCAAGAATGCCTACATTAAGTTCAATTATAACTAAAACAAAATCAGGCAAAACAAATTATGGAAATCTTTAAAACATCAAAATAGTTATTTATTTTATTCACCACATACATGCATCATACAAGAATTATAAATGTTTATCCAAAAGGATAGCTTTTGATGATGAGTGAGACCTCGAAGATCCACCATATGCAATTTCTCGACCAAGGTCCTAGATCCAAAGGTGAGAAATAAAAACATAAGCAAAATAAAGATTTCTGATGAAATGATCCAATAATATTTTGGCCCACAATGGAATTTTAATCACTATTTGTACATGAGTTTCTTCAGAAGGATGGTCGATTTCGGAATTCTTCCATAATCAAGAGAATCTGATGTAACCTCTCGATAGTATTTGTAAGGACCAATATCTTTAGGCATGGATTTAGCATTGAACTTGTAAGGGTTCACAACCTCAATTTCCTCAAGTATACCCTGAGAAGGGTTGCAGCTAATATTATTCCGAGAAGTAAAACTCCAGACACTTGATACTGTCAAGTCTGAGATCATGGATGATGTCTCACAGTCAGAAAAGAGACCTTGTTTACTTAATCTCACAATGATGCGAGAGAGACACCAAACCATCTCTTCAGAAAGTAGGTTCGTCTCAGAACCCTCCCTATTTGTGGACATTGTAGAGATGTTCTTTGCATTTTCAGCCTGGAAAAAAAAGGAAGTTGATTCTTAAAATTGCATAAGAATCAAAATTTTGTTACTATCATTTTTATTATTCCCAAATAATTGCAGCCTAGGAAGAGGATCTCTATATTAAAACGAACAAGATAAACCATGATTCTTGTATCAAAATCACTACACAGTTTTAAATTATTCTTATTAGAAATAGCTGGTATAAATGTCCTTTATAAAAACACTGAATCCATAACCTAGGTATGAAGCAATTCTTATGAACAAGCGTGAAAGGATGGTTATTTACCATTGCACCAGCGTTTTGCAGCCATGTCTTGAAGGGTTTCTTATTGTTAAAATCCACCACATTTTTTTGCTGATTCTCTTTTTCTAAGCAAGGCTCTCGGTCCCTAACATATGCATAGATAACCCTTGATGAGGCAACTCTTCCAACCAATCCCAGCCCATTATTCCAATTTTTTTCAAAAACATGGCCATGATGCTTTTGATCAATCACTTCATTTACTATTTGTGATTCATCTCCAAACAGTCTCAATTCCGCAATACCTGAACACTCCTCCTCACACTTATTTTCAATGATTGGAGAGAGAAGCTTTACAATAAATGGATTCCTCTTTGCCTTCTTTTTGCCATTTTTCTTTGAGAGGTTTTTCCCTTCTTTTGCTACAGTCAGATCAGATGATTTCACATCGGGTTCTTGTTGTTGTTTGTGGATAGAAAGATATACTGCCTCATTATACAATCCTTGCCTCAACTCTACAATACATTCTTCAAGGTTTAAAACCTCCTCTTCTAAAACAGCAACTTCTGCCACCAATTCTTGAACCTATAAATTATTTTATGACACAACAAACCAACTGCAGCACTTGAGATTTTCTCCCATACAATCATCACATCTACAGATATAAAAAGAAAACTTTGCCCATGTTTGAAGACGACTGAGTAACCTTTGGTGCAAGGTGAGGTGAAAACCATGGCAAGACACCAAGAGTTCTCTGGAAAGCTCTTTCCAGAGCCTTATGTGTATCACTTTCTTGTCTTAGCTTCTTTTGTAAATTTGAAATCTAAAATATAACCCAACCACCCAAATTCAGATCTCTTAAATCATGCAGAGAGGAGATCATAAGGGAAGTTGCAAAATAAATAAATTTTCAGGGAAAGTTTTTACATCTTTCTCCAAGGAGAGGCGGTACTCTTGCCGAGCACATCGTTGCCATGCTCTTTCAGATGCTGTCAAAGCATTGCCCTTTACAATCCAGCAAATGGAAGATAAGCCAACATGCCAATCTTATTTGTCCATGCATACACTTGATCAGTACATTCCATTCTTATTGACCAAAACAAGATCACAGATTGAATGCATACATTCTTCTTGACAGCATGCTTCTCGGCATGTTGAAAAGATAAGTCAACACGAAATTCTTATTGACCAAAGCTAGGTTATAATTATGTACACACGCTCTTAACTCTATAGTTCTTATTAACCAAATAAATAACAAAGAAGCAATTCATATTATGCATACCTTGTTCTTTAAATCTATATTTCCTATAGAGCAAATAAATAAAAAGAATGCAATTATATAAATACCTTGTTCTCGACTGTGTGTTTCTTTGCAACTTGAGAAGATCCACGACTCTGCCACCCTTCTTGCATTGATGAATTATTTCTAATGGGGGCATGAGATTCTATCGACAATTCCTGCTACAAGGTTCTGTCTTTTGAGAAATGGAAGCAAGTATCACCATACAGATGAAAGAGAGACTTCTGAAAACTACACTACAAATTTCGCTAGAGACATGTATATGTTCCTTGCCTCATCCTAGACGACATATTACCATGAAGAATACATCCGGAACACCAAAATGTGTGTGTGTGTGTGTGTGTGTGTATACGAACTAGCAACGTTGACATCTCAATAAGAACATGTGTTCACAAACCATTGCTAGCAGTCGTCTTTCCTTCATAATTTTTCTTTGAAAATTGTAGTAAGACCATGCTACTAGCACTACATTCCTTGACTGAATGTATGTGTATATGTTTCTTTATGTATGTATGTATGTATGTATGTATGTATGTAGTAGAAGACAGTATTGATATAGGAATGATAAAGAGCAGAAAGAAAGGGGGGTTCCTTCCTTGACTTCGACAGACAGAAGAAAAGGAAAGGCGGGGGGAGGGGGGAGGAGGGGGGGGGGGGGGGAAAGAAAACGAAGATTTGAAAGCAGAAAATGGATACAATGAATGAAGGAAAGATAAAACAATAATAAAACTTCAAAAAACTCAAAATCAAAAGTGGGGGAAAGGAACATGAGAGAGAGATCAGTTAGTTCTCTCGTTCATCAAAAGGGATGGATGGATAGCTCCTATCATAACGATAACGAGAACCAAAAGCAAACGTAGAAAGAAATATTTGGATTAGCGAGAGAGAGAAGGAGTGAGTGAGTGAGTGAGTGAGTGAGTGAGGAAAAATAAGTATGGATGGATGGATGGAGGGGAGAGTAGAGTATATGTATGTAGAGAGTAGAAGAAGACATCGGCCTCGCCTTATTCTTCTAGGCAGCAGCTAGAAGGTGTTGGAATTTGTTGATGTACATTGCCATGATGTATTGATATTCAAGAATGGGTCCATGGAAGACAATAGTGCCAATGAGGTCCTTGAGTTGTCACTATAAAGAGGGGCAACTTTTTCCATAAGTGAAGAAAGTTGTTGAGAATCCACTCCCTCCGAATGGGTTGGAGAGCCAGCTAGATCAGCCTGAAGTCGATCGACGGAAGAGTTGGATGATAGCTAGCTAGTCCGAATCAGAATTCGTATATTGTGTAAGGAGTTGGATCGTCAGGAGCCAACTAAGCACGATTAGGGAGAGATAAGTCGAATCAATCAATAGCAAACTCAACCGAGGCCTATAACTGACTCGGCTAATAACCGAATCGATCGAAGCAGACTCGAGGCTATATTTGTAAATAGCCTTAATGTGCCTATTGTGGGCTATATTTGTAAATAGTTATATATGTATATGGGTATAAATATAGCTAGGGAAAAAAGTGATCATGGAAGAAGTGAGATTCTCTGTGGGTAATTTTATGTATGTACAGAGTTGATTAAGTGTGTGTGTTGTAACCTTTTGTAAGACGAAGTCGAGTTCAAGCTCGTTGCCTTAGAGTTGCTTGTACTCTATTCATAGAGTGATTCTATTTGGAGTTTGTGGCCTCCCGTGGTTTTCCCCTTTTCGGAATTTCCATGATAATATCTTGTCTCGTTGTCTTTGCCTTGTCTGTTTTTTTTGTTGCTTTGGCTATTGTCTTCTCTCATTAGTACTTGTGAACCGGTTGTTGCTGGACCCATTTACAACAGAAGCTTCTTCCTTCTCTTATTCACGGTCTCTAGGGAACCATGCATATTGTCATATTGGTCGTGTACTACTGCCAACAAATTCTCCCATATCTCGAGCAGTACATTTGAGAGACGAAGATCTGCCACATCATAAAGTCGGTTACATCGACATTTCCATAATGCCCATAACATTACCATAGTCATTGTTTTCCAAATCTGGACTAACTAATATCAATATTCTATTATGTACCATCATTGCCTCGTGAACATCGTTTGCCTCATACAACATCAAGCTGGAATGTAACACTCCCCACATCGATGATCCCCATGAAAATAAGCATCTGAAATTGATTGTTAGGAATAAAGAAAGGACTTTATTCCATACTTATTGATCCAAGGGACAAGACCAAAGGACATGCTTGGTAGTCTTGTAAGCTTCATGGCAAAAGCCACATTGCCTAAGATTGGGCGCTATATTCACTTTCAATGAATAACCAAGTAGTAATGCCATATGTACTAATAGCCATCTAAAGAGAATAAATTTATTTGGCCCCTTAAATGACCAAATCCATCTCCAGTAGGTTTTCAAATGCAAAGTTGAGACACCCCAATTAGTCCAATGTTTCTAAGATGTTGGTACCATTACATTCTGAAAGAGCAGTAATGACCTTCCGAGTTTTACTGAGTATTGAAAGAAGGGAACCTTTATGGTCTATTCCCCCAAGGATTATGACCAAAACCAAGCCCCCAGATCCCATATTAATCTTGCAACAAGGGCTTTTGCGTACAACCACAACATATCACACATGTGAGCAATGGAAGGATAAGGATCAAGCATCCATTTCTTTCCAATTTTAGCAACCACTTTGATTGGTGCACTTCACAAATGTTATAGATAACTTCAATCAAAGGTATAAGGTTGTAATATGTTGTCGTCCAGAACCTCAAAATAAGAAGCGCACCCATTAGATGAACCACCCTCGACAGCCAACAATGTGTCATTTATGAAGCATCCAAACCATTGATGTTCCTGCATAAATTGGAAGGTTGTAGAAAACGAAGAATATGCAACTGATATGCTAGCAGTCATTATCTTGGCATCGTGAACAAATTGTAAATGTGCAAGACGATTATTTTTTTTCAAATAAAAAACCTCTATTGGTATTAAACTTAAAGTGGCCAAAGTCAATATACAAAACAATCCGCTATGACAATGCATATTGCAACATATTTAACTAGAAAACTCTTGAACAGTCATGTAGCTTCAGCAATCCAGCCACATTTGACATCCATATCAATCAAGGAATTACCACCAATGACCTTTATCAATGGAGTCTATGCGACATATATTAATAAGAATTCTGTCTCTCATTTTGATTAGTAGGCTTCTCCACAACACACCTCAGCCTTGCTTCCAATGTTCACCAAAATACCACCTCTAGAAATCCCTGCAATCTGCTTGAAACTTTGCTGATGAATTCCAATGGTTGGTGTCGAAAGATGTATATCAATTGAAAGAATTGGTGGTTCTGAACTCTTGAGCAATTTTGCCAAATTGAGCTTCTCTTCAATATCCACAACACCTTGTTTATCACATTCTTTTGCAACTATGGCATTGGAATGAGGATATTTTCCATTAGTTTCTACCTTTAGTTCTGATCCTATTGCTTCAAGACTATGTCACCGAAATGGGTGTCTTTTAGAGTAGTTAACGTTGATGCGACAACTTCAAGACTTCCCTTAGAATTTATGAATTTCTTGGTGGTGAGAACAACTGAATGTTCTTGAAGACTTTGATTAGATGAATATGTTACGATCGGAACCGGCCACAATCGATTGTGAATAGAGTACATAGACAGACATGAATAAGAGGGTACAAAGACACAAGATATTTTACATGGAAAACTCGTAAAGGGGAAAACCATGGGGTCCACAAACCCCAAGAAATAGATCACTATGTAGAGAGTGAAATACGACACTCGTAGGAAACAACCTCAAGCTCGTCTCGTCTAATAGACGACGGTTGAGTTACAACTCACACTCAATGTCTCTCACTCTCACTCTCACAGTTACAGAGACAACTACTCATTGTAACTTTAACTATATGACAATGATCAACTACACTTCTAAAGTTTTTGCCCTAGTTGTTTATATACTAAAACAACTTTCTAGCTATTTACAAGTATAGCCCACAAAGGGCACATTTGGACTATTTACAAATATAGTCTTCTGAATTGGTGGTATAATCGATTCTCGATTTCGATTTCGAAAATCGATTTTCGGCCTCAGCCTTTCAACCTCGGTCGAGCTTGTTCTTCGATTTGGCTCATCCCATCCAAAGGGACCTAGTTTTCCCAATAGAATCTGTATTGGTAACATCTAAATGGTCCGGCAGACTTGAAGTCTCAAGATCTTGGGTTTCTGGTTGTTTTGCAATCTATTTTAGTAGTTCCGATGAAACAGTCACATACCCATGTTCATTAATTTTCTGGTGGTCTATTGAATATGATTTACCTATGGTTGCGGTAGCTTTCTTCAACATGTGTGTACAACAAGCTATTATTTCCTCGAAGAGAGAAATTATAATCTTGTACTACAACTTGAAACAGATTGTTCATAGCTTCTACACTTTCAATAAACACGGTGCCGCCATGTCGACGATTCACACCAAACTTAGCTACCTATAACAACAAAAGAATATCGTGTCGTCATCTCCTCAAGAAAATATGCTTCGATCCCCAAACCATCTTCACTCATCCTTATCTCAAAACAAAAATCTACTTCATTCATTCCGCATCAACCATCTCGTCGATTACCACCAAGGTCTTGTAAAATGCAACAACAAAATGAGTCTAGACTATTTCCTCATCTCCTCATGATATGTTTCAGCCCCCACACTATCATCACTCATCCTCTCCTCATGGAAATATGCTTCAATCCCCGCCGCCATAATCAATCATCCTAATGAGAAATATAAAACTTGCTTCGTTTAGTCCACATCAACCATCTCACCGACCATCTCGCCATCACGGCGATTACCAGCAAAATCCTGTACAAATGAGTTAAAACAATTCCTCACCTACTCATGATAATATGTTTCAATTCCCACACCATCATTACTCATCCTGATCAAAAAATAGAAAATCAGCTGCCTCAAACGATGACTCCTTAAGAAAATATGGTTTGACCCCCACACCATCTTCACTCATCCTTATATCAAAACAAAAATCTGCTTCATTCATTCCGCATCAACCATCTCGTCGATTACCACCAAGGTCGTATAAAAACAACAACAAAATGAGTCTAGACTATTTCCTCATCTCCTCATGATATGTTTCAGCCCCCACACCATCATCACTCATCCTCTCCTCATGGAAATATGCTTCAATCCCCGCCGCCATCATCAATCATCCTAATGAAAAATATAAAACCCGCTTTGTTCAGTCCACATCAACTATATCGCCGACCATCTCACCATCTTGCCGATTACCAACAAAATCTTGTACGGACAACACAACAAATGAGTTTACAAAACGTTCCTCACTTATGATAATCTGCTTCAACTCCCACACCATCATTACTCATCCTGATCAAAAAACAGAAAATCAGCTTCCTCAAGTCCACATCAACCATCTCGCTATCATCGATTATCACCAACATCTTAAACCTATTGGGAAATAGGTTCCTCCGGATGAGCCGAAGGAAGGGACAAGACCGGATGGGTCCAAAAGGTATCTGGATACTGGATCAGATGGATCTGGAAGGAGTCTGGCCGGATCCGGTATGAACCAACAAATAGGAACATATTAGTAAATATATTTAGACGTGACCATTGAGGTCATATTTGTAAATAGCCCCCAAAGTTATATTTATATAAATATAACTAGGGCAATACTGTTTTTTGTGTGATCATCATTATAGTTGTTATTCTTGTTGTACACACACACACACACACACACACACACACACACACACACACACACACACACACACAGAGAGAGAGAGAGAGAGAGAGAGAGAGAGAGAGAGAGAGAGAGAGAGAGAGAGAGAGAGAGAGAGAGAGAGAGAGAGAGAGAGAGAGAGATACAGAAAGTTGTTTTGTTGTTACTGTCGGTAGGCGAAGATAGAGCTCGAGGTCGTTGCCTCTGAGTCTCTCATTGTACTCTTTCTCTCATAGTGATAGTTGGAGTCTATGGGCTCCCATGGTTTTTCCCGATTACGGTTTTCCACGTAAACATTTGTTGTCGTCTCTGTTGTTTGTGAAAGTGCATTGCTTATTTAGGGTGGCATGTTCAAGCTCACCAGCTCCAACTTCCCAGTGTGGAAGTCAAAGATGAGGGACATGTTGGTGATCAAAGATCTCTGGTTGCCGGTACAGTTCAGAGAAAAAAGACCAGATAAAATCGATGCCACGAACTTTGAGGTGATGCACATGAAGACAACGACATACACTCGATGCTTCATCGACATGAACCTGTACAACAACTTCATTGAAGAAAGTACGGCTCATGTGCTTTGGGAGAAAATCAGTACCATGTTGGAGAGCAAGAACGTCGTAAATCGGGTTTCAGTATTCCAGAAGTTAGTGAGACTCCGATACCAAAACTGATCCAGCATGGCAGAGCACATGAATGCATTCCAGGGGCTGATAAACCAAACAACCTCGTTGGAAGTACCGTTAGCTGACGAGGTACTTGCATTGTTGCTGCTCTGTTCCCTCCCAGATAATTGGGACACGCTAGTTGTCACTTTGGGCAACGCCGGGTCGGAAGGAAAACAATTGTCCCTAGCAAGGGTAAAATGAAGCTTGCTAGATGAAGAAGCTTTTCGGAAGGACTGGGAGTCCGGAACTCAACCAAAGGCCTTGGTTACGGAAGAAGACCACAACCGGGGAAGAGGCCAAAATCGGACTCCCCAAAACCGGGACAAATCGGGGACGAGGTTGAAGTCAAGGGGGGCCCACTTGCTTTTATTGCGGAAAGCCAGCGCACTTCCAGAATGAGGGACAAATGTGCGTACGGAAATGTATGCGAGGATCTGTCGTATGTGCTCAACAAACAACACAGAAGGAAGGCAAGAAGATAGACGATAGATATGCACAATTGAAGCTTTAATGGAAGCTTCATTATTACGTTGCCGTGAAGAATTTCGGCCAGAGGCGGAAACCGGGAACATTGGCTACATCGGCGGGGGTGCAGCGTGTGTACGCACCCATGTACATTTAGTGTGAATATCGAGGACGCCTTTATGGCGCCGAAGAGTAGTCAAGTCGGGACAGACGATCCCATGTAAGTCGGGATTTATCCCACATTGTAACGCATCCCTGTCCTTGTTCTACAAAAGGAAGGGAACACCCTTTGTGAAAGGGTTGCCCATTTTGCATTAGAGGGTATACCGTTAGTCTAGGGTTAGAGTTTCTTCTTCTTCTTCTTCCTTCGTGTTTGATTAGGGTTTGCTTCAGCTCATCTCCTGCGCAAGACCCCCTCGGCACGACGAGCCCGTGAGCTCCCCGACGGCGGCTTGGCAGCAGACGACTACTGTAACCTACCTCAGTCCGGCTCGACCCCGAGAATGTATTCTTCCTTTTATATATATATATATACGTTGCGTTTGACTGTGTATATTCGCGTCTCTGTTGGTGTCGGGTGCTTCCCCTTTCCTACGTTTCCTGTACATAAGGGCGTGAGTCGGGTCAGCATGTGTGTTTGTGTTTGTGTGTGTGCATGAGTCGGTGTTAAGCGCGCGCTCCCTCTCTTTCTCTCACTCCCTTCGGTCGCTTCCGGTGTTCTTCTAGGATCGGAAACGGTGAAGCACGACTTCCTACGCTCCGTCACTCCCTAGTCCAAGACCCCCGTGGTCCCGCCTTTCTCCACGCATGCGCGTAATAACGCGACATATTTGGTGAACCCGACGTGAAAGGCGGCAAGGGAGGATGGAGTCGGAAGACGACGACCTTACGGAGATGGTGGCCGAAGTGGTGTTGGAGTCGGCACGAGTGGTGATGAGGCGAGAAGCAGCGCAACAAGCGGTTGAGCGAGTGGTCGAAAGAGTCGGCCGTTTCAACGGGGACAAAGTCCCATCTTACTTGGAAGCCTACAACGCGGAAATGGAGGAGCGTGGCGTAGACGAGGCGTTGAGGCTGGAGTTCTTCTGCCGGGTCGTAGCTGTCCGGATGCATGCGGAAGTAAAGGAGCGCCGTGAGGCTCATAGTTCGTGGGAGGCCTTCGAAGAGGCGCTCCTGAAGGCATACGGAGGACGGTGGAAGAGATGGGGACGACACGACTTCGACCAGTGGGTAGCATTGGCAAAGACCCACCGGGGCGCGACGAAGGCGTTCCGAGAGTTCGAGCGATGGCTTGCTCGGCTCCCAGAGCGAGAACAAGGTTTGGTGGGGGCGGACAAAGTCCTTTTGTTCGTCAGGTCGATCGACCGAGCGGAACGGGAAGCCATCGGGATTGAGCTCGAAGACGATGATGGAGCGAATGGGCTTACGAAGGACTGGTCGAAGGTTGGAAGGGTGTGCCAACGGCTAGACAAAGAGCGAGCCGAGAAGGCTAAGAGGAAGGGACGCGACGGCGTGCCATCACAACGGGAAGAGGCTGAACGGCAGAGGGAGTCGGCAAGGGTCGGCGTTGGGGCCAAGATTGCGGAGGCGTACACAGCTCTCGAGGCGATGCTCGAGGAGGAGGAAAGATGGAGGCCGCAACCCCAGACTGAGAAGACGGACTTGCCCGACGTGACGACGGGAGATCGGTACGATGGTACCACGGGAGAGGGTGCGGAACGAAACGCCCTCTCGACTTGCAGAGATAGAACGGCCAAGGACGAGGCCGAGATACAGATCGCGGAATCGGAACGTTGGGACCAGCGGTTTCGGGCGTGTCAGCCCGAGATCCCGGTCATTGGGGAAGCAAGCCCAGACGGGGCTTGCGCGATCGGTAAGAAGACGACCGCCGACCACAAAGAGTCGGTGGCTACGGACAAGGGCGTAAAACGGACGGGCGATTCTTTGTGTCTTCCCACACTTGCTCCCGAGACGATGGCAGTCGGGCCCAAGTGCCCACGTGAGTCCCAAGTGGAGGAAGGCGGCGGCATAAGGCCAAGAATCACCGGCGAGACGATACGGGGAAGGAACGGACGAAAGCCCACAGACCGGATTTCGGAGAACTCGGCATTCGGGCCCATATGCCCATGTAAGACCGAGGAGATAGATGGCGGTACTGAGGAGTCCTGGCACGATGCCAGCGAAGATGGATGGGAAACGGCCTGCGAGGAGGCCGAGGATGGACGCGACACGAGGAGATCGGCATTCCGATACGGGTGGAGCGTAATACGGTCGTGGATCGTTCGATCGAGGCCGGATTCGGCATGAAAGTGCCGATACGAAAGGGGGTGCGGGATGAGCCGCCCTCTTTTACATGGGGAGAAAGACCGACCAGGCGAAGGTCGAGATTTGGAAAGGGAATGCAAGCCGGTCCTATGGGATTCCTTACACCGATCCGGTTGTAGGCCCGAGGGCCGGCGTGAGTCCTATAAGAGAGATCGGTGGCGACAGGAGAACGGGACTCGGCAATACGGAGAAGGACGAATAGACCCGAGCGAGAACCGGGTGGAGCGGACTCCCGGATGACCATTCCGGGAGGGAGGAAGAGAGCTGGCCTATGAAGAGGCCGAGGACACGGTACGTCGGTACCACGGGAGAGGGTGCAGAACAAAACGCCCTCTCGGCATGCGGAAAAGGACGACCCGGGACAGGGTTGGGAATACGATCAGAAGCCCACGGAGGATCCTTCACACCGGTTCTAGAGACTTCGGCAGTCGGCAACGCGGTCGACGTAAGACCAAGATACTAGCGGTGGCGGCGAGGTGACGAAGGCGAAGGGGCTATGGATGGGCGGTCTACGAAGGATCCTTCGCACCGGTTCTAGAGACTTCGGCAGTCGGCAACGCGGTCGACGTAAGACCAAGATACTGACGGTGGCGGCGAGGTGACGAAGGCAAGGGCGTAAGGAAGTCCGGTCCTACGGGATCTCCACACTTAACCGGAGACTCCGGCAGTTCGGCCAACGTGGCAACATGAGACCGAGAGAGAAGGTTGGTGGCGGCGGGAAACGGGACCCGACTAGGCGGAAGACACGAGGAGAGTCTGGGAGGGACTCAAACAAAAGACACCCGAATATCGGCAAGCATAGAAATGGAATCTGGTCCTATGGGACCCTCACACCAATCCAGAGACCCCGGCTGCTCGGCCAACGCGGCAACGTAAGACTGATGGAGAAGGACAGTGGCGGCAGGGAACGGGACCCGACAACACGAGGTAGCAGATATGGAGCCGGTAAGACGGGCGGACGAAGTGCGAAACCCTCACCGGCCGGTCACGGTTTCGGAAGGAGCCGGTAGGGGCAAACACGGGGAGGTGTGTCAGGCCGGAAAGGCACACCTGGGACAGAACAAGAGTCTCGCAAGTGGCCATCGCGGGCCGGATCGAAGCGTGACTATGGGACGGTGTTCGGCGCGGGCGGGGCCGAACGAAGGAAGCGTGAGACGGCACAAGGGAGGTGTCGGGAACGAGGTGACAAGTGCCTAGTGGACTGCACAGGGTCGGAGTCAGGGGATGGCAAGAGAGGCCGGAGGAGGATCCTCCACACTCGCTTCGTAGATCTCGGTAGCTCCGTCGAAGTAGCAAAGACTGACACGGCAAGCCGGGATGACAAGCTGGTGGGGGCGAGGGGACGACGGCAAGTGGAAGACTCAGGACCTATCGCGGCAACACGAAGACGGGAAGGGCCAAGCGGGCTACTACGGGGTGTTCCTCGGATGCAAAGGACACCGGTATGCGGGTGAGCGGCGATGCATGATCTGGCCGGAAAGGGGGCCGACGAGGAGTGCAACACAGGCAGTGCCAAACAACGGATGAGGGTATGTGGCACACGGAGGTGCCGGAGCGGAAAGGCGAGCGCGGAGATAGGTTGCGCGGTTCGGAGGTAGCGCGGAGAAGGCCGGAAAGGGATCCTCCACACCGTTCCGGAGACCATGGCGGTTCGAGCCGACGCGGCGATGTAAGACCATGGAGAAGGAAGGTGGCGGCGAGAGGACGAGGGCAACGCGAAACGACATGGGACAACAATCAGGACGACGCGAATGATCAACGGAGGCCAAGCGGGCCACTACGGGCATGCCTAAAGTGGAGGACATTGGGCATACGACGGGAGCGGGGCGTTCATACGGCCGAACAAGGGCCAGCGGAAGTACGCGTACTACGGAAGAAGACCACAATCGGGGAAGAGGCCAAAATCGGACTCCCCAAAACCGGGACAAATCGGGGACGAGGTTGAAGTCAAGGGGGGCCCACTTGCTTTTATTGCGGAAAGCCAACGCACTTCCAGAATGAGGGACAAATGTGCGTACGGAAATGTATGCGAGGATCTGTCGTATGTGCTCAACAAACAACACAGAAGGAAGGCAAGAAGATAGACGATAGATATGCACAATTGAAGCTTTAATGGAAGCTTCATTATTACGTTGTCGTGAAGAATTTCGGCCAGAGGCGGAAACCGGGAACATTGGCTACATCGGCGGGGGTGCAGCGTGTGTACGCACCCATGTACATTTAGTGTGAATATCGAGGACGCCTTTATGGCGCCGAAGAGTAGTCAAGTCGAGACAGACGATCCCATGTAAGTCGGGATTTATCCCACATTGTAACGCATCCCTGTCCTTGTTCTATAAAAGGAAGGGAACACCCTTTGTGAAAGGGTTGCCCATTTTGCATTAGAGGGTATACCGTTAGTCTAGGGTTAGAGTTTCTTCTTCTTCTTCTTCCTTCGTGTTTGATTAGGGTTTGCTTCAGCTCATCTCCTTCGCAAGACCCCCTCGGCACGACGAGCCCGTGAGCTCCCCGACGGCGGCTTGGCAGCAGACGACTACTGTAACCTACCTCAGTCCGGCTCGACCCCGGGAATGTATTCTTCCTTTTATATATATATATATACGTTGCGTTTGTCTGTGTATATTCGCGTCTCTGTTGGTGTCGGGTGCTTCCCCTTTCCTGCGTTTCCTGTACATAAGGGCGTGAGTCGGGTCGACATGTGTGTGTGTGTGTGCGTGAGTCGGTGTTAAGCACGCGCTCCCTCTCTTTCTCTCACTCCCTTCGGTCGCTTCCGGTGTTCTTCTGGGATCCCCGGAAACGGTGAAGCACGACTTCCTACGCTCCGTCACTCCCTAGTCCAAGACCCCCATGGTCCCGCCTTTCTCCATGCACGCGCGTAATAACGCGACAACGTTCTCTCTCTCCCTCAGAGACTTGATGTACAAGAGGATGAAGAATCCCCTTTACAATGTTAGGTTATCGCTTATATACTAAGCCCTAACTATTTGGACAAGTTCACATTAGGATACAAGGTGGAAGGAGTCGGCCTTTTATGCCAATAAACTCCCCCGTAAAAGTACTCTTTCCTACATGTACATGTGTTTGGGGTTATCTCCCCCGTGAACCTAGATTACAAAACTAATCTAAGTTTATGTTACAAGTTGGTTTGCATATAGTCGAGCCTAGCCTGGCTCATTATCATGATTGATTTGGTCGACTCTTACCATCTGTTCCTCGTTCGGCTTTCTTCTGCTCGGTCGCTTGTCGCAGTCCCATCTTTGTCCTTAGTGCTCCGAAGCATTGATCTGGGAGTGGCTTCATCAGGAAATCGGCGATGTTCACCTCGCTGTCGATCTTCTGGACTTCGAGCCTCTTCTCGGTTATGAGCTGTGGGATGTGATGATACCGCACCTCAATATTCTTTGTCTTTGCATGATAGACATGATTGTTGATGAGGTGTATTGCGCTCTGTGAGTCACAATAGATGGTAGGCATTGGTCGGTCGATTCGGCCTGTAGCTGAAAAATTGGCAGATAGTCGGTGCAGCCAGATTGCTTCCTTCACTGCCTATGATGCTACTATGTACTCAACCTCCATTGTTGATAGGGCCATACATTCTTGAAGTTTCGACCTCCATGATATAACACCACCACCATAAGTGAAGATATAGCTAGATGTTAAGTTTCGACCGTCCATATTTCCGGCATAGTCGGAGTTAGTGTAGCCTTCGACTTCGGTTGAGATTGTCAAACCAAAAGTCAGTTGTGTATCTCCGGTCCCTCTGAGGTACCTGAAGATGTGCTTGACGGCCTCCCAATGCTTCCTCCCTAGGTTTGACCTATACCCGCTGACCACTCCTCAGGTCAGGTCACCACCATTGCATACATGATACTTCCTATGGCCAATGCATAGGGCATCTTTCCATTAAGCTCTCTCTCCTTGTCCATTGAAGGAGAGTCTCTATCTAATAATCGGATCGACGTCGGAAGTGGTGTTGGTGCTGGCTTTGCATTCTGCATGTTGAAGCGCCTCAACACCTTCCAGATATAGTCGGATTGGGAGAGTCGGAGAGTCTTGGTCGTCTGATTTCGCTCGATCCTCATGCCTAGTATGTGACCGGCGTGTTCGAGTTCCTTCATCGTGAACTTGTCATGAAGGCTCCGCTTCAACTTTCCGATCTCTACTTGATTGCTTCTTGCAATCAATGTGTCGTCAACATATAGGATCAGATAAATCCTAGACTCGTCGTCTAGTTGCCGAATGTACAACATACGTCGGTTGGAGTCTAATCGGCGATATCCAAGCTACCTGATGTAGGAGTCGAACTTCTGGTACCACATCCTCATCACTTGTTTCAAGCCATAGAGGCTTTACTTTAGTCGACATACAAGGTGACTTTCCTCCCCCGTCGCCATGAAGCCTGCCGGTTGAGACATGTAAATGTCTTCTTCCAGATCTCCATGTTCTTGTTTGAACCCTTTTTCGACAAGCCGAGCTTTGTACTTGCGTTTCTCTAAGTCAGAAACATATTTGTATTGGAAGACCCATTTGCAAGGTAGTGACTTTCTTCCAGCTAGTAGTTCGACCAACTCCCATGTTTGATTCTTGTGAATCGAGTCCATTTCGGATTTCATGGCTTATAGCCATGTGTCGACGTCTGCTGCGGCCTGTTACCGATTAGGAACATGGTCTACTCTCAGTCCTTCGAGGTAGACTTCAAGGTGATTGTGATGCAAGGAATAGATCTGTATGTGCGTGAATCATAATAGGCTTACAAAGCAAAGCATATCGTCAGGGCGTGAAGAGAGACGGCTACAACCGAAGCTCCCCAATGCGTGATCTCATATGCACACTTACCCTACGCTTACTAGCCTACAGTTACCAACAGAGTACTACACCAAATCAGTAGACGATTTGCATAGACAATGGAATCAGAGAAGATAGTACTATATTACAGAAGGTAGCTCTCAAAATACACGCTACCTCTTTATAGAGGATTTCCGCCCTTTATATACACAGGGCTTTTAGTCCGTTTTGCTCCTAGTGTGAACCGTTACATGCGTTTCTTTAACGCTTCTAATAATATATTTTGAGCGGCAAGCTCAACTGGATCCGGATCGGCTGAATAAGCCTGAGCCGGATCGGTGAGATGGATCGGCGAGCCGGTGAGCTGGGGAGCCGGTTAGCTGGATCAAACAGTAACCGGAAGCCTAGTAGTAGCCTAGACTACTAGATAGTTAATAGTCTCGTAGTTAGTGTCAGACGCTCGAGTGAGCATTGAAGTACACCATACTTCTGTTAGTCCTCTTAGGACTTGTATAAATAGTGTTGTTGAGCACGTTTTATGTATAGAGAACTATTATTGTGTTGTAATAGAATTTTTTGAACATTCTACTCTCTCTCTCTCTCTATCTCTCCCGCGTACACTCTGTGTGTTAATCTCTCTCTCTCTCTATTGCTATCCGGCAAGGCCGGTTTGTCTGATGCTTCTGCTCAAAATCTTTTACATGGTATTAGAGCGCAAGGGTTGAAGTCCTCTGCAGCCGACAATCGAAAGCTTGCGACAAAACAGAGTTGAAGTTGTTCTTTGTGTTTTTTCAGAAAAGAAAAAGACAGCAAAATGGACAAAGGAATGGCTAGCTTGCTCCAGGTGGAGAAGCTCGACAGATCCAACTACGGATCTTGGTCTTACAAGATGCACCAATACCTGCTTGGGCATGGTTATTGGAGCTACGTTGACGGACCTAACGACACAGCACCTGATGCGGCACACAAGGACTTTCCAGTGTGGGAACAAGCAGCAAGCAGAGTGATGTACTGCTTTGTGTCCAGTGTCGGAGACCAGCTACTGAGCCATGTCCAAGATGCCAAGATGCCAAAGAAGCTTGGGGAAACCTGAAGAAGATTTTCGCGGCAAGCACTACAGCCTGGAAGCTGCAACTTCGACAGGAGTTGAGCAATGTCCGACAGAAGGACATGTCGATGGCTGATTACATGGCCCGGATCAAAGAAATCTGTGACTCACTTGCCTCTATCAATGTTTCTATGGAGGAAGACGAGATGGTACAGATCTGTCTTGGGGGCCTGGCATCTAAGTTCAGAGCGTTCTGAATGGCGGTATATACAAGGGAGAATACGCCGTCATTTTTCGAGTTACGGTCGATGCTCCTTGTAGAGGAGAACCACGCTGGTGCATCAACAAGTGCATCCACCGACAGCCGGATGTTGTACACGGAGGCGGATCGTTCCCGTGGGCGTGGTGGACAAGGCGGGTCGGCTTGCAATGGTAGCGGCTGGCAAGAGTAGGACCGAAGGCACAGAGAGTGTGCCGACAACAGTTTTGGACCCTCCACAAGCAGGGGGAGTCAAGGCGGCACCGAAGGCCGACAAGCAAAGGCCGACACGGAATGCTGGTACTGTGGTAAAAAGGGCCATAGAGAAAGCGAGTGCTGGAAGAAGCACGCCGATTCGGACAGATCCGGATCTGGCAAGGCCGGCAGAGAGAACCGGCAATACTCGCACTATGCCGGAAAAGCCGGTAAAGGGCTAGCCTTGGTGATGGAACATGAGGCTAACTCGATGAAGAAAACCACTTCTAAATTGGAGGAAGTGTGGTATGTTGATTCCAGTGCGTCGAATGACATGACGAGCCATAGAGAGTGGTTCTCTTTCTTGGAGAATCCGGAACAACTAGGAGTTGTCGAAACTGGAGATGACACTCCACACCCAATCGTGCATGTCGGAGAAGTCCCTTTGAGCCACGTCGGACAAAGGGGGAAGTTGATGAACGTATTACACATTCCAACCATCACGAAGAACCTGGTGTTGGTTGGATAGATTGTCGACCAAGGAATGGAGGTGCGGTTTACGCACCTCGGGTGCTTCATCGAGGAAGAGGGCCAAATCATTGTGCAAGGGCGTAGAGACGGGAGGATGTTTATCCTCAACACCAATGACGTCGGCACCGCTTTGTTTGCCAAAGGACAGAAGATTGAATCGGATATTGATCTCTGGCACAAGCGGATCAGTCATGTCAATTACCGAAGGCTTCAAGACTTGCAAACGAAACAAGTTGTTTTTGGTTCGCCGAAGTTGAGTGGCCGGAAGGCCCAAGTATGTGAAGCTTGCCAACTCGGGAAGCAATACCGGCTTCCATTCCCCACCAAATGAAACCGTAGCCGTAACAAGCTCGACCTTATTCATTCGGATGTATGGGGACCGACACAGAACATTAGTCTTGGCGAGAGTCGATATTTCGTCTCCTTCATCGACGACTACAGTCGGCACACATGGATCTACCTCATTGAGTGGAAGAGCGAAGTCTTTGAGTGTTTCCGGAACCTGCAAAGCCTGGTTGAACGGGAAACGGAGAGGAAGATCAAGTGTTTGCGGTCGGATGGTGGAAAAGAATATTTTTCCGGCCAATTCAACAGTTATCTGCAGCAAAAAGGAATTCGGAGAGAGTTCAGCTGCATATACACACCAGAGCAAAATGGTGTGGCCGAAAGGAAGAACCGGTTGATTGTCGACGCAGCAAGGGCAATGTTGGAGGAGAAGAGCATGCCCCATTTCTATTGTGCTGAGGCGGTCCGGATGGCCGTCTATATCCAAAGCCAGATCGGTGACAAGGTGTCCACGCATGAGCTATATTTCGGGCGCAAGCCGAATCTAAGACACCTTCGGATATTCGGTAGCATTGCATATGTGCATGTGCCAGATGAGAAGCGGAGGAAGTTGGATGCAAAAGTTAGAGAAATGCATCCTGGTTGGTTACTCGCATGAGCAAAAGGGGTATAAGTGTTATAACCCCCGGACGAAGCAGGTCCGAGTTAGCCGGGATGTTGAGTTTGATGAGACGGCATCATGGTATGCCTTACCGGCTCTGACTTCCGACCCCGACCCGATACTGGAGGATGAGGCTAGTGAGCTTGAATTGGTCCAGTTAGAAGACGAAGGATCTGAGACTCTAGATATGAGTCCGGAATCATTTCGGTTGAGCGGGCCGAACGAGCGGCTGAGTCGAGATGACCAGTCGGATGAGGAACCAGCGAGTAGTGGAGACTTTGCCGTGCTCTCCCCGCGCAAGGAACCGAGGAGACGGTTCACGCGCAAAGAGAAGGGGAAGATGAAGATGCCGGAATACGATACCGGCAACGTTGAGTCGGATCGGAGTGAATCCGACTCCGGTAAGGAAAAAGGCGGATCTTCGGGAACGAAGTTCGAACCGACCAAGAAGGGCCTCAAACCGAGTAACGATAAATTATGCCGGTCTTCACGCCAGAAGAACCCCGTGAAGCGGTATGGGTACAATGAGTATAGGGCGCATCACTATGCGTACATGACCAGGGTGGCGGAAGTGCGTGATCCGGAGAGCTACGTAGAAACGGCAAGGGATGCCAATTGGTGTGCCGCTATGGAGGAAGAAATGCGGGCACTTGATGCCAATGACACATGGGACCTAGTTGGCCCTCCCCGACACTGTACACCGATCAGATGTAAGTGGGTGTACAAAGTAAAGTACAATGCCGATGGCTCGGTTAACCGGTACAAGGCCTGGTTAGTATCGAAGGGATACGTGCAGACCCACAGAATCAACTACGACGAGACCTTCGCTCTGGTCGCGAAGATGACGATGGTTTGTGTGGTGCTGGCGGTTGTTGTGGCAAGGGGGTGGCATCTTCACCAAATGGACGTGAAGAATGCATTCCTTCAAGGCGATCTTGAAGAAGAGGTTTTTATGACCCAACCCCCCGGTTTCTAGTCGGAGATGAACAAGTCGGCGGTATGCCGGCTGAAGAAGGCACTTTATGGCCTGAAGCAAGTCCCTCGAGCTTGGAATGCGAAGATCACGCACTGGTTGCATAAGATGGGGTTTGTGGCCTCCAAGTCCGACTCTTCGTTGTTCATCCGGCAAGGTCCGGATGGTCCGGTTTGCATTCTGGTGTATGTTGATGACCTAGTCATCACCAGACCCGGACTCGGTGAAATCAACCGAGTCAAGACCCAGCTGTCTGACGCATTTGAGATGAAGGACCTGGGGGACCTTCACTATTTCCTTGGGATCAAGGTGATCCGAACCCCCGACGGCATATTGCTCTCACAGAGACACTATGTGTTGAATATGCTGTACAAGTTCGGCATGACGGAATGACGACCTATCTCCACACCCCTGAACCGGAACCAAAAGCTCCGTCCCGATTCCAGACCGGCCTGTGATGAGAAACGGTTCCGATAGATCGTCAGAAGCCTTATATATTTTTTCTATATATATTTATACTACTTTAGTATTTTTTTATCTTTGGCTCACCCGAAGGCTACAACTCACACGAAGTCATGTTTTTATTAGCAGTACATAGTCCATCAGGGGGTGTACCGAATAGTACGAATGAGATACATGCACAGGATGACCTCTAGGATATGATGAGACTCGCACCACGTTCCATCATGCAACTTGTAGACAGGCTACATTTTACCTTCTTCATCGTCGAAACCGTCATTGTTGTCACTGTCACCATCTTCGTCGTTGTCACTTACGGGCACAAACCGCCCTTCACTGTCACCACGTTCCATCATGCAACTTGTAGACAAGCTACATTTTACCTTCTTCATCGTCAAAACCGTCATTGTTGTCACCGTCACCATCTTCATCTTCGTCACTTATGGAAGCCTTATATATTTGACAATCACCTGACCCGACATCAGTTATCCGGTCGGCGTGATCAGCCAATATATGCAGAACCTGACCGTGGAGCACCTTCTGTGCGCGCATTGAATTTTGCGATATGTGAGCGGCACGAAGGAACGAGGACTGTTATACCGACATGGTATAACCGAAGAGCTAGTCGGCTACACCGATGCCAATTGGGCCAACGATGCAACGGATCGTCGATCCACCTCCAGCTATATGTTTTCGCTTGGTAACGCGGCTATTGCGTGGAGTAGCAAAAAGCAGCCAACAATGGCCCTTTTGAGCATTGAGGCTGAATACCGGGGCGCTACCATTGCCACCTGTGAAACCATTTGGCTTCGGCGATTGCTGCAAGACCTGCGGATCGAGGTGCCGACCCTGATACTAATCTACTGCGACAACATAAGTAGTATGCAGCTCACCAAGAACCCCGTATTCCATGCTCGCACAAAGCACATAGAAGTGCACTACCACTTCATGCGTGAGCGTGTGCTGAGCGGTGAAGTCGAACTTCAGTATGTTCATACAGATCGGCAAGTTGCCGACATCTTCACCAAACCGCTCGGATCGGACAAGTTGCAACACTTCACCGAAATGCTTGGTGTTCAGCATCTCGATGTGCCACACTTGAGGGGGAGAACGGGCAAAGACATTGGAACAGGCAAAGGCAAAGAAACTACCGATTGTGTCGGTGAGGGAAGAACCGACAAAGAGGGAGACAAGAAGAAGAAAGGAGCCGAATCGACAAAGGAAGTTGACACATCCAAACAAGTCGGATGAAGTGGCACTAGCGGCAAAGTCAAGAAAGACAGAGCCGACCGGAAGAAGAAGGCCAAGACCCGAACGTGGTCCGATGTGGTGAAGGGCCTGGAACCGGAAGCTGGAATCGGGAGCGACTGATTCAGACAAGAGCTGGAACAAATCGGAGACAGTCGATACAGTTCAACAGACGGATTCGGAAGAACTGGATCAACTTGAAGGCCAAATGGATGAGAGGGCAACGGAGGTCGACGCCAACACGAAGGAACCGGCAGGTCGACAAGCACTGAAGTCACAACAACGAGGAAGCCGAATTAGGCCTATTGAGCAGACAAGCCGACCGAGGAGGTCGAGGTGCGCAGAATTAGAAGGGTCGTGGCAAACGGGACCGGACCGGACGAGGAACGCAATCAAGGCGGAGTGATGCCCGAAGGAGCCGGGTGGAAGGACCGGCGACCATGGAGACTAACACTACGATCCGACCTCAAGTTGAGCTTGAGGGGGAGTGTTGAGCGGCATGCTCAACCGAATCAGGATCGACATCCGGAAGGATGAAGCCGGATCGGTGAGACGGATCGGTGAGCCGGTGATCAATTGAGCCGGTGAGCTGGGGAGCCGGTTAACTAGATCAAATAGTAACCGGAAGCCTAGTAGTAGCCTAGACTACTAGATAGTTAATAGTCTCATAGTTAGTGTCAGACGCTTGAGTGAGCATTGAAGTACACCATACTTCTATCAGTCCTCTTAGGACTTGTATAAATAGTGTTGTTGAGCACGTTTTATGTACAGAGAACTATTATTGTTTTGTAATAGAATTTTTTGAACGTTCTGTTGTCTCTCTCTATCTGTCTCTCCCCCATACACTCTTTGTGTGTGTTAATGTCTATCTCTTTCTCTTTATTGCTATCCGGCAAGGCTGGTTTGTCTGACGCTTCGGCACATAATCTTTTACATATATTCTATTCGTTTAAATGTTAGGTCCGGCGGACAACACTTGGCACGCCTGTGGGACAGTGCCATGGCATGTTGGACCCGTTCCTCTACTCATCGTTCAAAATGTCCATCCATACAACATGGTCCGGAGACGGCGTGACGTCCGTAGGTGCTTCGTTGTTCTGCTCGACTGACTCATAATTGTGTGCCATCCATTTCACCACGCTCGGCCGGTGTGTGAGTTCCCATGTTGTCATCTTTACTCTGCGTGATCAAGGCTGACGCAGTTGGTTCGGTATCTGGATCATTCCTCCGTGGTTCTCGCGTTGGCTCTTTAGTCTGTGGGCAAGCGGTCGGACGGGGTTCTTCCCTATCTGTATCTTCTGTAGCGTGGACAGGCGTAGTGGTCACCTCCGGTGGGTTATTCGAATTAGGTTGAGGCTCATATTGTTCGACAGAATCGCTATCTGGTACCACAATTGTCTCCGTCCTCTACTATTCGCTGTGGATCTCCATTAGCTGGCGGAAAATGTCTTCTTGACTTTCCCTGAAATCTTCCAACAGCTGCGTGAGTTCTTCGAAGTGTTGGTTTGCTAGCATGCGATAGTCCTACGCTAGGTCCTCGCGTACTGCCGCAATGCTTTCCTCATTGAGCTTGTAGAAGCCTCTGCCTTCTTTTCGTCGGTTCTCCCAGTCCACTCGGTAGCTGTGTAATTCTGTTGCTTGCGTTGCCCACACCATCCATCCTTTGTCCAACGCTGCTTTCAACTGTCCCGTAACCCGCTCGCAAATTATTTGAAGAAGAATGCGTACATTGTCTGTTATCGTTTGGGAGTGGGTTTGCGCTTCGTCCAGGGTTTTCTTGAGGTTTTCGATTTTATGTTTATTGACCGTAGCCGCTTCCTCATAGAGGCTCTTCATCTTTGCCCATAACTGGGATTCTTTCAAGTGTAGTTCCTCAAGCCGGCCCATTTCATTATTCAGGCGGACTTCTACCTGATGCTTAAGTTCCCGTTCCCGCACGAGTTTTTCCTCGTACCATGCTTTCTTCTTTTCCAATACCTCTCGGAGTCCCGTGATAACGACTTCTGTCTTTTGGGCTTCCTCGCGCAACTTTCTGTTTTCTTCTTTTGTGCGGGTATGCGCTGTTGTCTCCTCCTCGAGCTTATCTTCCAGTGCTTTCACCGCCCTTCTTCCTTTTCCCTGGATATCCTTTTCTCTGTCTAATGATTGGCAAAGTTCCGTGCAGAGGCAGTCAATCTCGGACTCGGCTAACTGCGTAGCTCTTTTTGCCTTTGCGGCGATGGCGGTTTGTGCTTCGACCTCCTCTTGTAAAGTCATCGATGCGTCATTGCTGGATGTTAGTCCAGGGTCTTGTTGCGCCGTAGTTGTGGTGCGTTCTAATTCTGCAATGCGCTCATGGGCCTTCTGTAGTTGGGCTTGAGTCAGTTTGACTGTTTTCTAGACATTTTTATTTTTGATAGCCATATATTTGGCTCCCATACTGAATGTGGCGAATTCCCTATGTACTTCGACAAGGGTCGTATTCAATGGGGTAAATTCAATGCCCATGTGGCGAATCCCTACGTTTTGCTGCCTGCTTATCTTGATTAGGGCTTTCATTATTCTGTTTCGTTTCTTGCTCATTCGTTGCTGTTGGTGCTTCGACCGTCCTTGCTAGTTGTTCTGACTACATCGGTTGTGCTATGGGGTGGGAAGGTTGTGGTTCCTCTTCCCATTTCGTGGTTGCCAATTCTGATAACCGCCATTTCGCGGATCATGGCGGAGGCGTAGGTTTACTAGGCGGTAGGGCGGGCAGACCGCGAGGCGGAAACAGTATCGTAAGGTACTGTTGTATAATCAGCCTTAGTTTTTTGCCGACCTGGTATGCTTGCAGGCCCTCTCTTAGCATTGGTCCCGTAATCACTCCCCAATCTACTGCGCGCCCTTCGAATGTATCAATGATGATGCCCGCCTTCTATTTTGGCATCCCGTACGCGTTGACGTGCACACAACTGACCTCAAGTAGGAACTTGGCTATTTCCCGAAAGAATGGGTTCAGGATGTCTTTCGTCCTGTATGCCTTGGCTGATAAGGAATATTCTCCAAAATATACTTCTAGAGTTTTAGGGGGGATGTCGAAGTGTTTCTCCCCATTCGCGGATAGGTCCATTTTTTTCCGAATGGTGGTGTTTGTCACAGTGTCCACGTTGAGCTTTTTGGCGATGTTGAGAGCATCAAGGTGTGTTGGTGCCTTGGTGACCCTAATATACCCCTCAAAACCCTTTTCCAGGAGCCACGTGCATAAAGCTGCAGAGATGGTGATCGGCATCATGAGTGGAAGAGGCTCGTGTAGAATAGGTGAAGCTCTCAAACCACAGTGAGCATGGAATCTGTGGTATGGTGGGGAGCGAGGACAGTGAGGAGGGCGGGGAGAGTTAGTCCGTTTTCTGTAGTGTGCAAAAAACCTTCTTTTTCCCTCTTTTTGTGTTCTAGGGTTCATTGGCCTATGTGACATCGTGGTGTCGCGTGTTCTTGATCTTGGAATTTGTGCATGCATAAACACCTTTTAATAGTCGCGACTATCTTCTCCTTTTTTTTTCTTTTTTTAATGGTAAATTACAATATTACTGTTACATTTTATTACAAGTGGGTCCCAGCTACTGATTAGTGTCAGGACCCCTCTGACATGTCAGTTACGGCGTGAATGGGTTCGAGGGCGTAGGTCCCAGATAAGGTTTTAATCGGAACCCATTCACTTTTTGCCGAAGTACAACTCCAGCGAGGGTACCCAATTGGAAGGTGCCATTTTCCGCTCCAACTATCCCGTACGGCCCTGTCCAATGGAACCATAACTTACTTGGCATTTGACCCATGCGTGTTTGAAAGACCAATACGACCTTCCCAACTGCAAAGCATTTCTCCTGTGTGCCCTGATGTTGATCCACGAATGCTTTACGCTGTCGTTGCTCTTGCTCGAGTATGACCATAGTATGGACCCGAGCCTCGCCTAATTCAAGAAGTTGTTGTAGCCGTATTTGCTCAGACTTGCCTTCTGACAGTCGGTTTCGTACTTGAATCCTTAAACTGGGCACCTGGAATTTGATGAGCATTACGACTTCTAACCCAAACGCTAGCCGGAAAGGTGTGGACTGTATGCTAGTTTTGTAACTCGTTCGATATGCCCACAAAGCGTTGTGCAGCTTGGTATCCCAGTCTGTTCTATTCTCATTCACGATCTTTTTCATTATGGTCTGTAATGTCTTGTTCGTGGACTCCGCTAACCCATTCGCCTGTAGGTAATATGGCTTGCTCTTATTATGCACTACGGCGTAATGGTGAGTTAGGTCGTAGATGACCGAATTTAGAAAGTGGCTCCCTTGATCACTGATAAGCTTGATTGGGCAACCAAAACGACACCAAATGTATTCGTAAAGAAATTTTTCCGTGGATGCTGCCGTATTATCCCATAATGCTTTTGCTTCTACCCACTTAGTGCAGTAATCCATGGCTACGAGAATGTACTTATTGCCGGTCCGTGCTACTACCGACATAAAGGGACCAACAAAATCCAGACCCCATTTCTGGAATGGATCCAGCGGAAGAACCGGTTGGTGTGGCATCCTTGCGAGCTCCGTAGGTTGCCCCAACCGTTGACATAGATCTCATTGTCTATAGTATTGATACACGCCTTTTTCTGTAGTTGGCCACCATAGACCTGCTTGCCATATTTTTCGGGTCATAACATCACCCACGTAATGTCGCCCAGTTGTTCTGCAGTGGGCTTCGCGCAGAACAGCTTCCATTTCATCCTGGCGTATCCCGCGTCGCTAGATCCCATCGTTGCCTTTGTGGTAAAGTACTCCTTCGACCAGACAAAAGTTACGATTGTGGACAACCAGTCATTTCTTTTCATCCATCCTTAGCTGCGGAGGTGGCAATCCCGTGGTCAAAAAGTACGTCATTTCTACCAGTTTCTGCCCGTGACGCCATAGTTGCGATCCTCAGAATGTCAGCGTCAGGAAAGTCGTCATCGTCCCTCACCACATTATTTCCATTATCAACTCTCCGTAAGAAATCAACTACGGCATGCTTCGTGCCCGGCCGATGCTGTATTGCGAAATCGAACTCCTAGAGCAACAACATCCATCTGGCTAGCTTCCTTGTTAGCGCCTGTTTCTCAACTAGATACAGTAACGCCGCGTGATCTACATGAAACGTAAATTTGCTCCCTAGCAGATAATGCCAGAATTTGTTGATCCTATATATCATCCCCAAGGCTTCACGCTCGGTTGTGGAGTAGTTCCTCTTGGCAGTTGATAACTTACGACTGGCGTAATAGACCAGTCTGTACCAATTCGGCTCTGTGAGTTGCATTAATGCGCTGCCTATTGCTATATCTGAGGCATCCACAAAGACGTGAAAAGGTTTAACCCAATTTGGTGGTTAACATTATCTTGAGTGCTTCGTAAGATTTCTCTTCTATTGCCGTCCACTTGAAGGGTGTTCGATGTATGGCGGCATGTAATGGGGTCGCAAAATCCACCAAGTACCGTAACATGCGGCTATGCCAACATATTTGACCTAGGAAGCGGCTGAGGGCTTTGGCATTAGTCGGATTCTTTGCTTCAATGATTGCCGTGATTTTGTTTGGATCAACCACTATCCCTTCCTTGCTTACGATGTGTCCGAGAAGCGCCCCATTGGTGACGCTGAAGGCACATTTGGCCGGATTAAGGCTGAGGCGTGACGTACGACAGCGCTCCAAACAAACTCGGAGATGGCCCAAATGTTCACTTCGTGTTCCATATAGCACGAAATCATCGAGAAAGACTTGCATAAAGGCGGGTATGTACTCCCCAAAAATCTCCGTAATTGTTTGCTGGAAAGTGGCAGGCGCCATCTTTAGCCCAAACATCATGACCATAGCGACAAAAACACCCCAATCCGTGACGAACGCAGTCTTCTCCTGGTCGTTAGGGTGCATGTGTACCTGATTTTATCCATTAAAACCATCTAGAAAACTATACATGTCATGGCCCGCGACCGCGTCTAGTATGTTGTCGTGAAGATCCGTCACTACACGCGGATCGTGAGGTGGAACCACCAGGGTTCTGGACCGGAAGAACTCGAAGTTTGCACTAGCTTTAGCGAGAAAGGAATTAAGATAGATTGAAAGAGAGAGAGATTGAGATAAGATAGAACACTTGACTTTACATTGAGAGAGATTAAGATTGAACTCTTGACTTTAGATTTGAAGAACAATATTGATACCTCAATTGGATAACAAATTTCTTACTTTCAATTTCTTGATTAATACATTGCTCCCCTTTGATCTTTTTCATCCACCCTTTTATAGATGCTCCCATGCATATGATGCATGTGAGGGTACAAGACATGCATACAATGCATGGAATGCATGTGATGCATGTTTGCCATTTGGCGCTCATGCATCACATGTCACTCAATCAAGCTCTAATATGAGAATTTGCATGTAAAACTATAATGATAGGAAAAACATTTCTAAGGAAATGACATAGTCTAGTGGTAAGTCTATTGTCTCCTATCTTGGAGGTGCAAGGTTTAAGTCTTGCTTACGTCCCTTTTAAAGCACAAAATACTATTAGGCTTTTGGACCAAATATCTTTAAAACACCATGCACCGCGATCCGTCAGATTTGCACCCATTCGGTTTGGCCCGGTTCGGTCTGCATCCAGAAGTCGCCGGATGCCGAATGCCGGTCATGTGTCCATCGCCGTCCGTCACTGGTCGCCGGATGCCGATCACTGGTTCCTTCGCCGGATCCGTCTCCGTCCGTCATCGGTCACCGGTTCCGTCGCCGTCCCTCACCAGTCACCGGATCCGTCATCGGATGTCCGTCACCGGATGCCGTCTCCGTTTCTTGCCGTTGCCGGATCCGTCCAAAACACATAGTTATATGCATTTGGCTACATCCATTCATTAAGTCATACAACTTAACCTTTCTATGCTCCACACATAGACACAAAGATAATAGCTTTTGCTCAGCCTTTTATATTGTGGGATCCTTATTTGTCTTGTCTATGTGCGATATCACATTGTTTTATTTTTCTCTTATTCTTTGCAAACTTCATACCCACATAACTTGACACTTAGATGTCTGTTTCCTACATAGTAAAGTGCATTCAAAAGCTCTTCAAGACCTCTATCTATTTGTACCAAGATATTAAACTTATTTAAATAGTATCTTCACTATTATTGTTTTATATTTCATGAGAAGAACCACACTCGATTTTGTATATTCCTCACAAGTTTCACACTATTGCCAAAAATCTTCACGACATCCACCCCCACCAAACCGCACGTCCTCCGGTACGTGCCAAGAAGAGAGAGCGTGAGATTTCGGCTACGGTGATCAATCAGATTCCTCCACGTCTTCATTCACATCCGCCCTATTATCTTCATCGTCGAGGTGATCGAGGTCAGGATCCTCGTCTTGTCTTTTCTTGAAAATCTTTACTCTTTTCCCTGCAATGGGTACATCCAACATTGATTCGTCTAGCTCCTCAAGGTGGTATGTGGCATTATTGTTGGCACTTGTCACCACATACGATCTGAACCATCTTGTTGCGAACTTTCTTTTTGTACTATGTTGATTGTCAAGGATGTTGTCATAGACCAATACCCAATCTCCTTCTTCGATCTTCTTGGGACGCAGTCAATGCGTCTTGTCGAACCGAATTTTGTTCTTCACTTGGGCTGCCTCCATCATCTTTCGCGCTTTTTCTAGATCTTCAGGTTTTCTTTCAAGTTGCCTTATCCGTGCCGCTAATAACTCTTCTCGGCTCATCTCGTTCTCCCATGGTATCACTACCCATGAGGCGATCGTCCTTTCGATGGGCATTATCGGCTTTTGTCCATACATAAGCTCCGTTCGCATATACCCTGTCACCAAGCTGTGTGTCGTTCTGTGAGCCCACAAGGCATAGGGCAATAGTCGTGGCCAATTCCCGACTCGACCATTGCATGCTCGTACGATGCCTTTGACGATAGGTCCATGCCCTCGCTCGATCTTTCCCATTTGCTTCTGGATTGTAGGCAGTCGTGAGAGAGAGCTTCACGCCTAGTCGTTCGAAAAGCTCCGTTGCTTCGTGTGCATCCAACTCCCCTCGGTCGGCAACTATCTTTCCCACACATTCGTATCGGCAGACAAACTCTTCGAGTAGAAATTTGCAAACAGCCGACGTTGTCTTATTTGTCAAGGCCTGTCCTTCCACTTGATTTGTCAAGTCTTCTCTTGCCAGAGCTAAGTACTTCATTTGTCCCACTCCCATTGGCATTGAGACCAGATCCACCATCCATTTGAAGTGTATGGTGAGCGGGTATGTCGGTCATAGCTCATCACGATGACGTATATTCGAATGTACTTGGCATGTTTTGCATGTGGACACAAAGTGGAGTACATCTTTGTACATGCTTGGCCACCAGTACTTCTCCTTCAACTTCTCGAACGTCGCCCATGTTCCTCTATGACCTGCCCAGGCACTCTCGTGGAATTCGGTCATTAGCATCACTTGCTCTTCTTTCTTCACCACCACTTGATGTGGTATTCCAGTCCTTCTTTTTGGGTGTCACCAAATGAAGCCTCCCTTGAAGAAGTATTGGTAAGCTTTCTTCAAGATTCGTAGGGCCTCCTCCTTCGTCAACGAAGCATCCGCCGTCATTGTTTTTAGGAATCGGCCGATCAGTAACCACTCTCATTCGTACTCGTCCTCGTTGAAGGCGTGGAGGGTTAGCGTGTCCTTGTCTTCCACCGATAGTCGAGCCATCTTGAAGAAGTCGAGGGTGACGTCTTCATCTTCTGAAATCATGTCACTTTCATTCTCAAATCTTGCCCTCCACAACATGTCATCCATGGCGTTCTTCTTCACTGCAATATGGCGGATCTCTGGGTTTAAAGACTTGACATAGGCGATCCACCTTAGCATAGCTAGATCTGGTGTCACACATCCTGAGATCATCCCGAGGATTGGGAGACAATCTGTCTCAATTATCACTTCCGACCCGATCAGGTAGTCTTTGTCCGTCTTCACTGCCGACACAATACCCCAAAGTTCTCGCTTGACTTGGGGGTATCTTTGTTGTTGTCCACTGAGAACCTTTGCTCCAAACCGGATGGCATACCGTGCATTATCTTCTCCTTCTTGGTTGATGTCCCAATTCCGGCTGGGCTCGTATCTACAATCACATAAATCGGCTTCCCTTCGGTATAGTCGTCCTTTCTTAGTGCTGGAGCTTCAAGAAGTAGTTTCTTCAATCTTCGCATCGCGTTTGTGTGCTCGTCTCACCATTCAAACTTCATTCTTTCTTTAACAATCCATATAAAGGCTCGACGACATGAGCGTAGTGCGGAATCCAGATATGATAAAACGTGCATGCTCCAAGAAACCTTCGAACCACCGTTTGGTTTACACATTCTTCTTTCATATCCTGGATCGCGTTCACCTTGGATGGCGAAGGCTTCCGTCCGTATGCTCTGCACAAGTGACCTACCGCCAAGATCTCTAGTTGCCCAAATGCGGATTTTTCTACCGAAAATGTCAAATTCACATCTTCGAGCCTTTGGAGCACCTTCTCACAATCTTTCATATGATCCGCAACGAACTTTCTACACCCGTCCTTATCTTTCGATTCATCTTTCTCCTCATCCGAACATCCTTTTATTGGAATATCATCCAAGAACGGCATCGTGATGTTCGGGATGCAATCCTTCAAGACCTTGTTCATGACATTCAACATATGAGCCACCGAGTTCGTTGCACCCTGAGGTAAGGTACACATCCACACGAGCCCGATCAGAGTCCTCAAGGTTCTAATGTGTTGAGAGACAAGCTCAACATCGGCCGGATCGGCTGAGCAAGCCGAGGACCAGATCGGTTGGGACCGATCGGTTAGGCTGGATCGGTACCGGTATGCAGACCGGTGCGTAGGAAGGCTAGATCGGTGCAGAAACCGTGAGCCCATCGGAAAGATATTCCGCAAGGAATATATTTGGGAGTTAGTGTAGGGGCTCCTTAATGAGCATTGAAGTACTGTCAGTACTTTTATCAGTCCAAAAAGGACTTGTATAAAATTGTTCATTGAACACACACGATGTATAGATTGAGTATTATTTTGAATAGAGTTTTGTGTTTTACTCTCTCTGTCTCTGTCTCTCCCGTGCGTACTGTGCAAACCTAAGATTTCCATTAAACCTGCGTTTTCTGTTGTTCAGTTTCCTATATTGCTTCTGCACGCCATTCCTTTCATGGTATCAGAGCACGAGGGTTGAGAACCTCTATAGCCGACTTTGCTTGAAGGAAAAACCAAGGAAGAAGAACAAGAAAACCGATGGACAGAGGAATGGCTAGCTCACTTCCGATGGAGAAGCTCGATAGAACCAACTACGCATCTTGGTCCTACAAGATGCACGAGTACCTGCTTGGGCACGGTTACTGGAGCTATGTCGAAGGAGCGAATGATGCGGCACCCGAATCGACACACAAAGACTTCCCGGGGTGGGAACAATCGGCGAGCAGAGTGTTGTACTATTTCGCGTCTTGTGTGGGCGAACAACTATTAAGCTACGTTCGAGATGCAAAAACACCGAGGGGTGTGGGAAAATCTGAAGAAGATCTTCGCTGCGAGCACCACAGCCAGGAAGCTTAAGCTCCGACAGGAGTTGAGCAACCTACGACAACGCAATTTGTCGGTGGCTGACTATACCTCGAAGATCAAGGACATATGCGACTCCTTAGCTTCCATCGATGTGAACATCGAGGAAAGCGAGATGGTCTAGGTCTGTCTCGGGGGTTTGGTGTCAAAGTTCGGGGCGTTCCGAACTGCTGTGTGTACCTAGGAGAATACGCCGTCCTTTTTCGTCTTACAGTCGATGCTCCTGGTAGAGGAGAATCACGCGGGAGCGTCAATGAGCACGCACACCGACAACAAGATGTTGTACACGGAGGGAGATAGGCCCCGTGGATGTGGAGGACGAGGCGAGTCGGTGCGCGATGGAGGCGGCCGACGAGATCAAGGAAGGAGGCACCGAAATGATGCAGATAGCAATTCCGGACCCTCCGGAAACAGGGGGAGTCGAGGCGATGAGAACCGGCAAGGGAAACCCGCCACGGAATGTTGGTACTATGGCAAGAAAGGCCACAGGGAGAGCGAGTGCTGGAAAAAGCACGTCGAGTCGAAGAAGACCGGTTCAGGACATACCGACAAAGGAAACCGGCAGCTATCGCACTACGCCGAAGGATCCGGAAAAGCCGGAAAAGGGTCTGCCTTCGTGACGAGACACGAAGCAAACTCAATGAAGCAGACCACCCTGAAATCGGATGAGGTGTGGTACGTCGACTCCAGCGCATCAAATCACATGACGAGCCATAAGGAGTGATTCTCGTACCTAGAAAAACTGATGCAACCGGGAGTAGTCGCAACCGGAGACTACACTCTGCATCCGATCGCGAATGTCGGGGAAGTTCCCCTGAGCCATGTCGGGACGAAAGGGAAACTCATGAACGTGCTACACGTTCCGACAATCATGAAGAACTTGGTGTCGGTCGGACAGATCGTTGACCAAGGGATGGAGGTCCGGTTTACACACCTCAGGTGCTTCATTGAGGAAGAAGGCCGTGTTATTGCGCAAGGGCGCAGAGATGGGAGGATGTTCATCCTCGACTCTATTGACGGTGGAACCGCAATGTTCGCGAAGGGACAAAAGGTCGTGTCGGACATCGACTTATGGCACAAGCGGATAGGCCACGTCAACTACCAGCGGCTTCAAGACCTGCAATCGAAACAAATGGTGTTCGGTTTGCCCAAATTTAGTGGCTGGAAGGCACAAAATTGTGAAGCCTGCCAGCTAGGGAAGAAACACCGACTTCCTTTCCCCAACGAGCATAACCGGAGTCGGAACAAGCTCAACTTGATACACTCCGATGTGTGGGGGCCGACACAAAACGTTAGTCTTGGCGGGAGCCGATATTTTGTCTCTTTCATCAACGACTACATGCAGCACACGCGGATCTACCTCATTGAGAGGAAGAGTGAAGTCTTCGACTGTTTCCGGGTCCTCAAAGGGTTCGTGGAAACGGAAATAGGAAGAAAGATTAGGTGCCTACGGTCAGATGGCGGAAAAGAAAACTTTTCCGGTCAATTCAATGGTTATCTACAACATATGGGAATTCGGCGCGAATTTAGTCGAAGATACACGCCGGAGCAAAACGGCGTGGCTGAGAGGAAAAATCGGTCAGTTGGGGAAGCGGCACGGGCAATGCTGGAGGAGAAGAGCTTGCCCAAGTTCTCTTGGGCCGAGGCGGTAAGGACCGCGATATACATCTAGAACCGGATAGGAGACAAAGTGTCGGCGCATGAGCTATATTTCGGAAGGAAGCCGAATTTATGACACTTGAGAGTTTTCGGTAGCATTGCATATGTGCATGTGCCGAAGGAGAAACGAAGAAAGTTGGACGCAAAGGCCGAGAAATGTATCTTGGTTGTTTACTCGGACGAGCATAAGGGTTATAAATGTTATAACCTGCGCACCAAACAAGCGCACGTGAGTCGTGACGTTGTGTTTGACGAGTCCGCATCCTGGTACTTGCCTCTAACTCCGGACCTCACCTCCAATCCGAGTTCTGACGATGAGGCCAGTGAGGCTGAGATGCCTCTGGAGGAGCCTGAAATCGGGACCCGCGAAGAGAGTCCGAGTTCGTTTTGGTTAAGTGGACCGAATGGACGACTGAGTCGGTCCGACCAATCTGATGAAGAGCCGGCGAGTAGTGGAGACTCGGTCGTGCAGTCCCCATGCAGGAAGCTGAGGAGACGGCTTACGCCCAAAGAGAAAGGGAAGAAGAAGGTGTCGGATTCCGGCACGGATAGGAACGAGTCAGACCGACGCGAGTCCAACTCCGAGGGAAGCGGTGACGGGTCTTCAAGAGCGAAGTCCGCGTCGGCCGAGAAGACCTCGACATCGGCTAATGACCGATTACGCCGATCTACCCACCAGAAGAACCCAGTTGTACCGTTCGGATACAATGAGTACATGGCGCATCATTATGCGTACATGACCCGTGTAGCGGAAGTGTGTGAGCCGGAGAGCTACGTAGAAGCGGCTAAGGACGTGAATTGGCGCGCCGCGATGGAGGAGGAGATGCACACATTGGCGGAAAACGAGACCTGGGACCTGGTTGATGCACCAAAGGGTGTGAAGCCGATCAGATGTAGGTGGGTGTACAAGGTAAAGTACGACACTGACGGCTTGGTCAACTGATACAAGGCCCGGTTAGTGGCAAAAGGCTACGCTCAGAAACACGGCATCGACTACGATGAGACGTTTGCACCGGTCGCGAAGATGACGACCGTCGGTGTTTTGCTTGCGGTAGCTGCGGCAAAGGGGTCGCACTTACATCAGATGGATGTAAAGAATGTGTTCGTGCAAGGTGAGCTTGAGGAATAAGTGTACATGGTACAACCCCCCGGATTTCACTCCGGAACGAACACCTCGACAGTGTGCCGATTGAAGAAGTCCCTCTATGGACTAAAGCAAGCCCCGCGTGCCTGGAACGCGAAGATCACGCAGCAACTGCGTCGGATGGGCTTTGCGACGTCGAAATAGGACTCCTCACTATTCATCTAGAAAGGTCGACTCAGGCCAGTTAGTATTTAACTTTATGTTGATGGCTTGGTCATCATCGGCGCCGACCTAGGTGAGATAGACCGCATGAAGCTCCAACTCGCGGCATCGTTCGACATGAAGGATCTGGGGGACCTTCATTACTTCCTCGAGATCGAAGTGATCCGCACCCCCGAAGGCATACTGATCAGCCAACGTCATTACGCGTTGAATATGTTCTTCAAATTCGGGATGGCAGACTGTAAGTCCGTCTCGACTCCTCTGGATAGAACCGTCAAGCTTCGCCCCAACTCCGGAAAGGTATGCGACCCAACGAGGTTCCGACAAATTGTCGGAAGCCTAATCTACTTGACAGTCACCTGACCCGATCTCAGTTATCCGGTCGGGGTGATCAGTCAGTTCATGGCGCGTCCTACTGAGGAGCACCTTCAGTGTGCGCAATGCGTACTACGGTACATAAGCGGCACTAAGGACTGGGGATTGCTATATCGGACCGGTACAGCCTCGCAGTTGGTCAGCTACACCGATGTTGATTGGGCTAGGAACGCCGTCAATCGTCGATCCACGTCCGGATACACATTCTCTCTTGGGAGCGTCGCGATAGCGTGGAGCAGCAAGAAGCAGCCGATAGTTGCACTATCGAGCACCGAAGCCGAGTATAGAGGAGCAGTTGTCGCGACATGCGAACCCATATGATTGAAGCGGCTACTTAAGGACCTGCAAGAGGTGTCTGATCCGACGACAATCTACTGCGACAACCTCAACAGCATCCAGCTCGCGAAGAACCCCGTTTTCCACGCACGAACCAAGCACATTGAGGTGCACTACCATTTTGTCCGTGAGCGTGTCCTTTCTGGTGAAGTCGAACTTCAGTATGTTCCGACGGATCAGCAACACGCCAACATCTTCACCAAGCCCCTTGGTTTGGACAAGTTGCGGCAATTCTCGGGTGCGCTTGGGTTGCGTCACCTTGACGTGCCGAACTTGAGTGGGAGAGACGCCGAGTCAGATGATGAATTTGACTTCGGATCGGCTGAAGAAGCCGAGGGCGGATCCGCGGAAGAGTCCAAAAGCGAACATAAGGGGAGCTGCCGAAAGAAAGAGCTGAAGCCAACCAAGCATGGGGGAGATGATGCCGTCAAGGGCAAGAAGACCAAAGACGAGTTGGAGACAACCAACTTGGACGAGAGCGAAAACTGATCGGAGGTAGCCGAGTCGGTTCGGATGTTTGATTCGGACACACTGAATCAACCGAGGCCCAAGTGGAATAGAAGGCAGCAAGAGAAGCGCCAACACCGCGACAACAAGGGAGCTGTGAAGGGCCGTGGGAGCAGACAAGCTGACCGGAAGCGTCAAAGCGCGCGGAGTCGAACAGGCCAAGGAGCGCGAGCGAGGCGTGGAGCCAAGAGGAACCGGAGCTGTGACCCAAAAGATCCCGAAGAGCCTCAAGTTGAGCTTGAGGGGGAGTGTTGAGAGATAAGCTCAACATCGGCCGGATCAGTTGAGCAAGACGAGGACCGGATCGGTTGGGACCGATCAGTTAGGCCGGATCGGTACCAGTACGCAGACCGGTGCGTAGGAAGGCCGGATCGGTGCAGAAACCATGAGGCCATTAGAAAGATATTCCGCAAGGAATATATTTGGGAGTTGGTGTAGGGGCTCCTTAATGAGCATTGAAGTATTGTTAGTACTTCTGTCAGTCCAAAAAGGACTTGTATAAAAGTGTTCATTGAAGACACACGATGTATAGATTGAGTATTATTTTGAATAGAGTTTTGTGTTTTACTCTCTCTGTCTCTCTCTCCCGTGCGTACTGTGCAAACCTAAGCTTTCCATTAAACCTGCGTTTTCTGTTGTTCGGTTTCCTATATTGCTTCCGCACGCCAGTCTTTTCATAAGCTCACAACTATCAATCGCCAACTTGAATTAGTCGTATCCAGAGTAGAGATCGCCAATGGAGTAGATGGACCACCCCGCAAATGCTTCGGCAAATTCGTCCACGCTCAGACCGATTCCAGCATTCTGAATTGTCAGCTTGTTGACGGGTTGAAGATCTTGGATGAATTGCAATGATCCATTCTTCTTTGGCACCGTGAACCACCTATTAGAATAAGGAGCATTCGACGGTTCCAGAATTCCCATATTCACCTTCTCCTTTAAGAGCTCGATCAGCTTCGATAGGTGTGCTCTTAGAACCGGTATCGGCACCGTTGTCGCGAAGAAAACCGGGCATAGGCGGAATCGGAGAAAAAGGCGCATGAACCGGCTCTTACACGGATGGGCGCATGAATTGATATTTTGATATTTTGTACATGATTCATAAATGGATCGGCTGATGTAAATACTAAGTAGTACACATTTATTAGGGGATTGTGCGTATCTCTGTCAGAAGAGACAGGGAATAAAGCGATTTGACTAGGGAGAAAGGGCATCCCCTTTTGGGAACTATTTAAGGAGAGGAGAGAAGGGAGAAAAAAAGGGGGGGGAGGGGGGGGGAATCGCGCATTGGCGAGGATGAAGTGCTGTTGTAGAACCGAGTGCCGGTCTCTCTCTCTCTCTCTCTCTCTCTCCTCAAATCGTCGTTCTCTGCAGGTGTCGGGAGTTCGCTGCCTTTGCTTCGTGGACAGCCCGTGTGCTTCCAGTAGAGTCTCTCTCCTTCCCCTTTCCCCTCTTGTTTCTTTGAGTTGTGTGGCTGTCGTCGGTGTGCGTGAGTAGGACCCTGTCGAAAGCTGAGGGGATCAGAGCTAGCAGAGGCAATGGCGGTAGCCGTCGACCGACTGGTAAGCACTCGTGAGGGGAGGGGTACCCTCGATAGAGCCATTGAATCGATCGTCGGCTCTATAGGCCGGTTCGGAGGGAAAGATGCCACAAGTTATTTGGAGGCTTACCGGGCCGAAATGATCAGGAGGGATATCCCGGTGGACAGGTGGTTGTCCGGATTCCCTCGGGTGGTGACGCCGGGCATCCACGCAGAGGTGCTCGAGGTGCTAGCCAGATGCCAGACATGGGAGGAGTTCGAGCTGCAACTCCTCGAGAAGTACGGGTTTGACGACTCGCTTCGGTTGTCGAGGCGGGACTTCATGGCGTGGGTGGAAAGCCCCGAAAAAGGGAGGAACACGTCGGCGCTCCTCCAGGAGTTCGAAAAACAGTTCACACGACTGTCGACGCTGGACCAAACTGTGCTCGAAACGAGTCAAGTACTATTGTTTGTCAAGTCGGTGGACGCGCTCGACAGGGAAAAGCTGGGTCCCCTATTGGAAACGGACGAAGGGCTCACGACAGACTGGGCCGTGGTAAAACGGGTTTGCAGCCGTTTCGACAAATGGCGCGATTGGAGCGACGAAAGCTCGTCGAGGTCAAGGCCGGTCCCGATGAGGAGGCTCAAGGAGCCGATATCGGTGTCGGCCGGTAGGAAGGAAGAGACTCGAATCTAGTCAGAGTCGGGGTCGGCATCGAAGGACGTGATCAGAGGCCCATCCGGAGGAGTGGCTCTGGAGGAGCTGACCAGATGGTATGCGACCTGCAGATCACACAGGTCCGGAGAGACAGCGGCGAAGAACCTCGCAACCGGAGGCTGCCAGCTGGGCAGCGGTGCATATGTGGTGTGACGCGATCGGTCACATTCGGAAGGATTGCGCAGATTTCACCGACGCGCTCAGGACCAACGTAGTGTACCTCTGGAACGGGCTAGTGCACGCGAACGAGACCCGGAGAGCCCTAGAACTAAATACAGGGCGCGGCGGAATGAAGAGGTTGATGGAAGAGGCCGCGGCACGGCACGTTGAAGCAGTTAACTACTCAGTGTTGGCGGGAATTCGTGTCGGGGGTGATGAGACCCAGAAGGCGAAGGACTCCGGATTCTGGACGCTAGTGCTAGAAGGCCTCTCCAGAGTTCGGCTGAAGAAGGAAGAGGCGGACCGCGCGGAGCAGAGGGTCTAGGAGGTCACCGATTGGGACGATCCGGTCGAAGAGAAAACGGGCTTCGTAGAAGCCGCTTGCCAAAACTACGAGGTTCTGGTGGAGGACAAATGGGCAGGAAAGGTCGGAGGGGTTGGTCCCTCGCAGAGGTATGAGACCCGGTTCGGACCGAAACCGACCGGTGCCGGCAACCCAGGCGCGCCGGATGGAAAGAAGCAGGCCGGGTTTCGGTTGAGCACCGAAATCGAAAGGACCACAAACCTACAAAAGGTCATGGACGAACGTATCCTCGACAGTAAAGTGGAGCTGTCGTTGCGGGAGGTGTTGGGAATCGCCAAGAGGGAGTTCCACGACTCCATCGTAGACTTGGTGAAGCGGAAGAGGCTCTCGACGGAGCCAGAACTGGAGAAGCCGGTGGAGGTGCGGACTACGCACATAGAAGACGTGGCCCTAGAAGACAAGTTGGCGGAAAGCTATTACGCGAAGCCGCATTGGGCCAGGGCGACTACGGAAACCCTTGTGCAGATCGGCAACGTTCCGGAACCGGTGGTGGCCTTGGTAGACCATGGATCCGAAATCAACCTTATGTCCATGGATTTCTACAAGAGGGGTAAATGGCCGATCAACACCAAGCATGGGTGGAAGATACGCGCGGCGACGCGTGCTACGGAGGAGCTACATGGTGCATGCCCGAATATACGCATAAAGGTCGGTGACGTCGAGATAGATCAACATTTCTTCGTGCAAGAAACATCCTCGCACCCGGTGATTCTCGGCGAACCATACATTACGGTAGCACGCATGGAGACAAAGGTGTTGGACAACGGTTCGGCGTATGCGCGCGTCAAGAGCCAAGACGATCGGCATTCCGTCCAATTCATGACCGTACGTCCAAACCATGAGAGGAATCGCAAGACCCTCGGCGGCGACAACCGAGGGGATTTTTAGAGAGGGCTATCAAGGCGTGGGGCCGCGGTAGTCCGGACGTACCAAAAGAACCCCACACCTGTACCATAGGTAGGAAATTTTGGTTCTCTGACAATGGAGGTTGTACTATAACCGGCGTCGGCGGCCGGGAGAGGAAGCGAGCAAAGGAGCGGCTCAAGGGATGCGGAGTCCTCTCCCCCGACGAAGACGTCTGTGGCGCCGTGGAGGCGGTCTCTTTTGAGGACACCTTGGGCGAACTGCGAAAGGTGATCGGTGAAGACCTTAGAGGAGACCGGACCGTTCCGGTAGGTTCAATGGGAATGTACGAGGTCATCGCAGACTTCGGAGAAAGGATCGGGTCGGATCGGATGGCCCGCATGGATACAAAGTACAAGATTGTGGACCGGAAGGTGAGGCCAGTAGTGGCACCCTTTCCAGAGGGCAGGGAGGAGCGGATAAAAGGGGTCGCGTCGGACCCGAGTTTACGAAATCCAACTGGCATAGGGCACCAGTTCACCGACATAACGCTACAGGAGCTCAAGGTTGGTGGGGGTGGCTTTCTACTGCCGGCGGAAGAGAACCGGTTTCGAAGAATGCTCGGGAGGCACGGGAAGCCTTTCGCGTTCTCACCAGAGGAGATCGGGTGCGTAGACCCGACAGTTGTGGAACCGATGGTGATCTTCACGGTACCTCACGTGCCGTGGAACCTTAAACCAATTCCGGTACCCAGAGCTCACATCTCGAAGCTGATGGAGCTGTTGAAACAGAAGGTCGATATGGGCATCCTCGAACCGTTGAGCGCCTCGTATTCGAATCGGTGGTTTACGGTGCCGAAGAAGAATGGCACGCTACGCTTCATTCAGGACCTGCAACCGGTCAACAAGGTGACCATCCGTAATGCAGGAATCGGACCGACCATAGACGAGTTCGCGAAGGCCTTTGCCGGAAGGTCGATTTACTCTGTCGGTGATCTGTACTCGGGGTACGATCAGTTCCAACTAGCCATGGAGAGCAGAGACATTACGACGATGCGGACTCCTCTCGGCCTAGTGCGGATGTGTACCCTACCACAAGGAGGGACGAACTCGGTGGCTCACATGGTGAACGCGATGAACAAAGTGCTCAGGGATTGTATCCCGGACGTCACCATGCAATTCTTGGACGACATCCCGATAAAGGGGTGTCCGGTGGATGACGCAGACGAGACTGTCGGGCCAGACGGATGCTGGAGGTTCGTCGTGAACAACATCAACGACTGCGAGAAGGTGCTGCAGAAGCTCGAAAACGCACGACTCACCTTCTCCGGAGAAAAATCGGCGTTCGGGCAGTCGGAGATCTTGGTGGTCAGACACCTATGCGGGCCCTACGGTAGGAAACCGTCTCCGGCAAAGGTGGAGGCCATCTCGGCGATGAGGGACGATTGTGGGTCGGTCACGGAGGTCCGCAGATTCTTGGGAGCATGCACGTTCTACCACATCTGGATTCCGCACTACGCGCATGTTGCGGAGCATCTCTACGGGCTATTGAGGAAAGGGCGTGGGTTCGAGTGGAGGACGGAGCACACGGAGTCGGTCCGGAGACTAAAGGAGGCGCTTATGGTAGCGCTAGCCCTCCGTAAAGCAGTTTACGGCGAGGGTGTTCCCATCTGCGTGACAGTGGACACGAGCTCGACCGGGATCGGGTGGGTAATTAGTCAGGAGGACAAGGATGGCGTTCGATTCCCAATCCGGTTCGGGGCGAAGGTATTGAGCGAGCGGCATCGAGGATATGTCCAAGTTAAGCGTGAGCTTTGGGGTATCGTTTCGGCAGTCAAGGCCGACAAGGACTATCTGATCGGGACGGAGATGATCATCGAGACGGACTGCCTGCCGATACTCGGCATGGTTTCCAGATGCGCGACACCGGACCTAGCAATGCTCCGGTGGATAGCGTACATTAAGTCCCTGAACCCGGAGATACGGCACATCTCCGGAAAGGATAACGCCATGGCCGACATGCTTTCGAGAGCGAGGTTCAACGGCGAAGACGGCATGGTTTCGGATGATGAAGAAGTCGGCGAGGACTTCTTCGGGTCGGCTAACGTAACGACGAGGAAAGGGGACACTCCGGCGCTTAACGAATTTGACGAAAGCAGGTATGACGGGGAGTGGCTTCAAATCGGGAGGTTCCTACGGGTGATGACGCCGGATGTAGCGTGGACGAGAGAAGAGGCGAGCCGGGTACGGAAGAAGGCGTATCGATTCTTCTTGCGGGACGGGTGTATATGGAGGCACCCAAAGAAGAAAAACGGCATCCCACTCCGAGTAGTGGCAAAGAAAGAAGAACAGGGGGGACTACTGGCAGCATTTCACAAGAGTCCCTGGGCCGGGCACCCGGAACGTGGGCCACATTCGAGAAGCTGAAGGAGAAGTACTGGTGGCCGGAGCTGTACCGGGACGTCCATCGGTTCGTAATGACTTGCGAAAGTTGTCAAATGCACTCTGTGGTCCGACATCGGGACGAGCTACACCCGACCTACCTGCCTACAGTCTATTTCAAGTGGATGGTAGACTTGGTGACGATGCCGATGAGAGTAGGACAGATCCGATACCTGGTGCTTCCGCGAGAAGACTTAACGAACCAGGTGGAAGGCCGTGCACTTCAGAACAAGACAACCGCGGCGGTATGCCGGTTCCTGATCGAAGAGGTAGTGTGTCGGTACGGGTGGGTCGGGAGGATCGTGGCGGACCGGGGAGAGCTGGATGCACGGGAAGTTGAAGAGTTGTTCGACCGGCTAGGCGTCAAACTCTCCCTCACTACGGCGTACAATCCGGAGGCGAACGGGAAGGTAGAACGTGGGCACGGGCCGATCGTAAAGGCGTTGGTGCGTGCATGCGGAGGGCAGGTCGGGAATTGGCCGCGGCTCCTTCCTTACGCACTATGAGCGGACCAAACTACGCACAGTTCGGTGACAGGGTTTATGCTAGCAGAGCTGATGTACGGACAAAAGCCGATCATGCCGGTGGAACGAATGGTTTCTTCATGGGCGGTGGTAGGTTGGAAGGACGAGATGAGCCGGGAGGAGTTGCTGGCGGCGCGGATTCGGCAACTCGAGCGAAGGCTGGAGGACGTGAAACGGGCGAAGGAAAAGTTGTGAGCGGCAAGGGAGCGGAACAAGACCCGGTTCAACAGGATGCACCGGTTGTTTCCAAAGAAGATCGAGGAAGGCGACTGGGTCTTGGTATACGACAACAACCTCGACAATCAGCACAAGGCGGTGCAAAAGTTCGCTAGGAGATGGTTCGGGCCCTACACGGTGACGAGCGCGAACAACAACAGCACGTACCACCTCGCGGAGCTTGACGGGACATGGTTAGCAGTGTCGGTGGCCGAGAAGCGGATCAAAGCGTTCAAGAAGCGATTCGAAGACAAGCCGGAGCCTGCGAGCGGGAGCGACAACGACGATCAGTTTGGCCCCGGCGAGGAATCGGAGAACAACGAGTGAAGCCGGTTTTCTTTGGTATCTACCTATATCTGGCGCATGCCGGTGGATGCGCGGTTTGGTGGGGGTGGATGTCGCGAAGAAAACCGGGCATAGGCGGAATCGGAGAAAAAGGCGCATGAACCGGCTCTTACACAGATGGGCGCATGAATTGATATTTTGATATTTTTTACATGATTCATAAATGGATCGGCTGATGTAAATACTAAGTAGTACACATTTATTAGGGGATTGTGCGTATCTCTGTCAGAAGAGACAGGGAATAAAGCAATTTGACTAGGGAGAAAGGGCATCCCCTTTTGGGAACTATTTAAGGAGAGGAGAGAAGGGAGAAAAAAGGGTGGGGGAGGGGGGGAGGGGGGGGAATCGTGCATTGGCGAGGACGAAGTGCTGCTGCAGAACCGAGTGCCGGTTTCTCTCTCTCTCTCTCCTCAAATCGTCGTTCTCTGCAAGTGTCGGGAGTTCGCTGCCTCTGCTTCGTGGACAGCCTGTGTGCTTCCAGTAGAGTCTCTCTCCTTCCCCTTTCCCCTCTTGTTTCTTCGAGTTGTGTGGCTGTCGTCGATGTGCGTGAGTAGGACCCCGTGCCGGGTCCATCGCCGGCTCACCGGTTGTAACCGTCAGAGTTTGCAATCTCTGAATATTGTAATCGACTGTTATTGTAATCAAGTGTTCCGTTCTATATCTCTCCTTCTCGCTTCTGCGTGTCTGTGAATCTCTCTCTCTCTCTCTCTCTCTCTCTCTCTCTCTCTCTCTCTCTCTCTCTCTCTCTCTCTCTCGCTCCTCGGTCCAAGACCCCCGTGGTCCCGCCCTTCTACACGTACGCGCGTAACAACGCGACACTGTGAAGATCACCATTGGCTCTATCGTCCTTGGATCAGCACATCTGATTTCTTGTGGGAAAAATGTGAAAGCCTTCCCATGTCGCGAAACATTCGCTCTTCTTCATGGAGGATGAAACCCTCCCTTCCAACTCGTAGCTTTCCCTTCGTCTCTTCGGTGAAGACATTACCTATTGACTTCGGATCCCTTAAGCTTGGATCATTAGTGACTTCCTTCATCTTTTGCCAGCTATCTTCTGGTAGCGGAACTGCAACTGGCTTGATCTTCTTATCCACCGTTTTATATTTTGTGTTGATGTCAGCTTCCTTCATCAAGATGTTTCGATGATATTCATCGATGATAGTGTACATGTTGATGGAGTTAACTGAAATCACGTGTTGATCGTGAAGATAGCTCAAGTCCACGACTTCCTCGATTTCGTCGATGGTGTCGTTAAATGAGGCTTCTTCCATAATATAAGTCACGAACTCTTCTTCTTCTATTATGTTTTCTTCTTTCAGCATCTTCTCGAAGTCTTGTATCTGACGCTTGTCCTTCTAGTTTACATGCGCCACTACGTGTGACACATGTTGCTTCTCCTCACAATCCACGCACTCTATTTTCTTGTGGGGACTTGTGATTGCTCAGACTATTTGTGCCCCATGCTCCAATAGTCTGCTCTAAAAATCCAGGGATTCTCCGCCAAGACTATCTCAATTTCTTTCATGATTAGCTCGCACCGTTAGGAATTGAACAGATCTTTGATTGTTAAGACTCTTGATTCGCGCGAAGGCTGCTCCATTATCGAACACCTTGGTCTCCATCCAGGATGATGTGATATACGGTTGTCCTAGGATGACAGGATGCGATGCCGATTCTTGCACGAAGAAGTGTTGATCCATCCCCACATCCCCGATCTGACTTTAACATTGGGACAAGCTCCGTACAATTCCTCTGTAGACTTTGTTGCCGCTCGAATCTTCCAGCCGTGGTTTGTATTGATTGGCCATCTTCCTTTTTGTAGAACTCGGTTGAAATGAGGCTGATCTTCGAGCCATGGTCGATCAAGGCTACCACGGTCTCTTTCTTCTCCCCAATCTTCATCGGCGTCTCCGTTGTCGCTCGTGCCAAATGAGGTCGAGTATAGTGGTTGTCCACCATATCTTCATCGACTTCATCCCTTGCCATTGTTATGGCATTTGTTTTTGCCTTTTGTGGGTTCTCTTCTTCCTCGTCCGATTGTTGCCTCTTTCTCTTTACAAGGTCCACGATCGTGTCATGGAACTCCTTCTTCGTAATGCCGAGTAATTCCCTCAAGAACAAAGTCACGTGGCTATCAGGAATTCGTTCCTCAAGTATCTTCTTCAGGTATGTCGTCTGCTCTATGCCTGACCTTAGCTTATAGGTAGGCATAGTCCTTGGTCTTTCGAGCGGGGTTTTCGACACCAACCTTCATGGGCCGAACCGTTTCTTCGACTCATTTGCTCAACTCCCCTTTCCAGCTTGAGTCTCCTTCCTCAGTTTGTAAAGGTCAACTCGTTTCTGCATCTTCTTTCTTTTTCGTGTTCCTTGTTTCATGTCTTTTTGATGGGCCTTGCTCTTCTATTCTTTTTCTCTTTTCTTCGACGAACACCTTGTGGTTGTCGCACATCCCTTCCGCGAGTATGGTGTTGTCATCCACCGGATCCGACCACCTGGTTATGCTTTGCATGCTTCGGTTCGCAAGCTCTACCTCGTTTGATGTGACCTTGCCCATCTTCTCGTACTCGAGAATGGAAGACCAAAACTTTGCTCCCACTCTAGCATCTTCATTTTTATCTTTTCCGGCTCTAATTCCAGCCGTTGCAACATAGTGCATCGCATCCACACGAGTTGCCTCAGCATCTTCCATAGATTTCTTCATTCCCCCTCTTCCGAAATTCACCCGCAGGGGTCTTCAAGTTTTAGTCGAGCATGTTGTCATCCATGTAGACGATATTTTGTCAGATCGCCTCTCGAAGGCTCGCACAATCCCTTCTCATGTGGTCCATGCTATCACACCACACGCATCTAAAGGGTTCTTTTCCTTTGGGGCCCCGATGATTCATGTTGGCTAGCGTGACCATCTCGAACTTCTTCGCTAGCTCTTCGATGATGTCGTCATCAATCTTCTTTTCTTCCAGGCTACTTTGTTTGGGCGGCTCAGCTACTTTCGGTTGTCTTGTTTTCTCCGTGACAGTCGATCCCGCCAAGTCGGTGTCATCAACCCACTAACGACACTTGTCGAGCCTATTGCATGCTTGCTTCACCGCAACCCAGTCCACCACAAGCTCGTTCTCTTGGGTATCATCTTCGAGGAGAGTACCCGGTTCTCATGTATATCCTTTATATCCACAGCCTTTAGGAAGTACAAAGTTTTGTCCTCCTCAAGTAGTACTTGGTCTGTGGCGGGGAGACAACGAAACATTTGGTTGAATTCATCGTACACCCTTGAAGCACTCATCTTCTTATTTTTCTTCTCTATCCACTTCATCAAGGCATGTTGAGTCATCCTCGACAAATCTTCCGTCGCTAATATCGCTTTCTCGAACTCCGACCACGTTGTCTTCCCTTCTTGAAGCTCGATGACGCGCCTTTGGATGTTGTTGGCGACCACTCTCTTGAAACTCGTGATTTGACGCGCTTCAAACACGTCCCTCTGATTCATCTCCCTTCTATATGCATCAAGGAACTTCGTAATGTTCCTTCTGTCAAATTGACCCTCGAGCTCCACGACAAGGTCGACGGCCTTCTCCACGCTCGCATCGTTGTCTCGAGATCTCATCATTTGTTCGACGATCAGCATCATCCTTTCGAATTCTCCCACTTGATTGCTTGAGGATGCCATCTCCAAGTATCGGTTGATCCTCGACTTGATCCTTCCTGCCGCCTCTTTCACGTCGGGTTCACCACTTAATTATGTCGTGAAGATCCATCACTACGCGCGGATCGTGAGGCGGAACCACCGGGGTTCTGGACCGGAAGGACTCGAAGTTTGCACTAGCTTTAGCGAGAAAGGAATTAAGATAAATTGAAAGAGACAGAGATTGAGATAAGATAGAACGCTTGTGTTGACATACAAGCTCAACATTGGGTGCGTAATACGGCGCGTAACCCAGTGCGTAGACTAGACGCATAAGTTAGTACGCACAACCAGGCCATATCGGTGCGTAAACCGAAAGGCCGTTAGAGAGATATTCCTCCAAAGGAATAATTTTGGGAGTAAGTGTCGCGACTCATTTATGAGTGGTCAAGTACTGTCAATACTTGTGTCAGCCCGATTGTCAAGGCTTGTATATAAGGTGCTCACTGAGCACGAAGTATGTACAGAATAGAGAATTATTTTGAATTTGATCTATAGTCTCTCCCTGACTCTCTGTCTCTCCTTCTCCCTCTCCATCTCTGTGTTTTCTATGTTTTATGTGTTTGCTGAACTCTATACTCTGCGTTTTACGCACACGCTTCCGCGCAACGTATTCTTTTACATGGTATCAGAGCGCGAGGGTTGAAGTCCTCTACAGCCGACAAGGAAAGCTTGCGACAAAACAGAGTTGAAGCTGTTGTTCGTTTTTGTTCGGAAAAGAAACACACAACAATATGGATAGAGGTATGGGAAGCTCGCTACCGACCGAGGAGCTCGACGGGAGCAACTACGCGTCTTGGTCGTACAAGATGCACCAGTACCTGCTTGGCCATGGCTATTGGAGTTATGTCGAAGGAGCTAATGATGTAGCACCTGATTCGACACACAGAGATTTTTCGGCTAGGGAACAAGCGGCAAGAAGAGTTCTGTTGCTGCTTTGCATCCTATGTGAGCAACCATCTATTGAGCTATATTCAGGGTGCTAAGACGCCAAAGGACGGGTGGGCGAATCTCAAAAAAATCTTCACAACAAGCACTACAGCCAGGAAGCTTCAAATCAGGCAAGAGTTGAGCAATGTACGACAACGAGATATGTCGGTGGCTGATAGGCCCCGTGGTCGTGGTGAACGAGGTAGATCGGCCCGCAATGGAGGCAGCCGAAAAGAGAAGAATGGTCGGCATAATCGAAATGCCGGAAGCAATTCCGAACACCCTGGAAGCAGGGGGAGTCATGGCGGTGCTGGAAGCCGGCAAGAGAAGGCCGCGTCAGATTGTTGGTACTGTGGCAAGAAAGGCCACAAGAAGAGCAAGTGCTAGAAAAAGAAGCTTATTCGAACAAAGCCGGATCAAGCGGTAGGGACGCGGAGAGGCGTCAAAAGTCGCACTATGCGGAAGGCTCAAAAAGAGCCGGGAATCAAATCATATGGCGAGTCACGAGGAATGGTTCTCGTACTTGGAGAAGCCGGAAAAGAAAGGAGTGGTCGAAACGGGAGACGACACTCCTCATACCATCGAACATGTCGGCGAAGTTCCCCTCACCCACGTCGGGCAGAAAGGGAAGCTAATGAACGTGTTGTATGTCCCGACAATAACCAAGAACCTGGTGTCGGTCGGTCAGATCGTCGACCAAGGTATGCAAGTTCGATTCACGCATCTCGGCTGCTTCATAAAAGAGAGGATGTTTATCTTCGACACTAATCAAGCCGGAACCGCGTTGTACGCGAAAGGACAAAAGGTCGAATCGGATATGGACCTATGGCACAAGCAGTTCGGCCACGTAAATTTCCCACGGCTTCGTGAAATGCAGACGAAGAACATCGTGTTTGGATTGCCGAAATTTCGGGGATGTGATGCCCAAGTCTGCGAAGCCTGTCAGATAGGAAAACAACACCGACTTCCATTCCCCAATGAGCGTAATCGTAGTCAAAGTCCGTTGGACCTGATCCATTTGGATGTGTGGGGACCAGCACAAAACATGAGTCTCGGTGGAAACTGTTACTTTGTAACCTTCATCGACGACTTCACTCGGCACACGTGGGCATGCATGATTGAGAAGAAGAGCAAAGTCTTCGCATGTTTCCTGAAGGTGAAGAGCCTTGCGGAAAGGGAAACAGGACGTAAGATCAAATGCCTACGGTCGATGGCAAGAAGGAGTACTTCTTCGACCAGTTCACAAGTTACCTACAGAAGGAGGGAATTCGACGCGAATTCTCGTGTAGATACACGTCGCAGCAGAACGGCATGGCCGAGTGGAAGAATCAGACGATTGAAGAAGCGGCCAGGGTAATGCTTGAAGAGAAGCATATGCCGAAATTTTATTGGGCTGAAGCCGTGAAGACGGTTGTCTACTTGCAGAATCGGACATTTGCTACAGAAGGAGGGAATTCAACACGAATTCTCGTGTAGATACATGCCGCAGCAGAACGGCATGGCCGAGTGGAAGAATCAGACGATTGAAGAAGCGGCCAGGGTAATGCTTGAAGAGAAGCATATGCCGAAATTTTATTGGGCCGAAGCCGTGAAGACGGCTGTCTACTTGTAGAATCGGACTTTTGCTAATGGAGGAGTGTCGCCACATGAAGTGTATTTCAAGAAGAAGCCGAACTTAGCACACTTGAGGATTTTCGGTAGCATTGCTTATGTGCATGTGCCGAAGGAAAAGAGGAGGAAGTTGGATGCCAAAGCAGAAAAGTGCATCTTTGTCGGCTATCTAGACGAGCAGAAGGGGTATAAATGTTATAACCCCCGAACAAAGGAAGTATGCATAAGTCAAGATGTCATGTTCGACAAATCCGCTTCATGGTACCTGCCTTCACCTCCAATACCTCACGACTCCATTCTGATTTCTGAAGACGAAGTCAGAGAGGCTGAGATGCCTCCTTATGATGAGGACATCGGAGCTCTGAGAGAGAGTCCGATCTCATTCCGATTAAGTGGGCCTAATGATGGGTTGGGCCAAGATGGCCAACTAGATGATGAGACGGCGAGCAGTGGAGACTCGGTCGTGATGTCCCCGCATAAAGAACCAAGGAGACGGTTTATGCGTAAAGAGAAGGGCAAGAAGAAAATGCTGGAATACGACTTCAGTAGTGCCGAGTCAGATCGGAGCGAGTCTAACTACGGGCAACCTGGAAAGGAACCTCCACGCAAGCGGTCGACAGTAGCCAAAAAGGTCGCGAAATCAGGTAATCCCAAATTACGCCGATCTACCTGCCTGAAGAACCCCGTAAAGAGATACGGGTATAATGAATACATGGCGCACCATTATGCATATATGAAACGAGTAGTGGAAGTGTGTGAGCCGGAGAGCTATGCAGAAGCAGCGAGAGACGCAAATTGGCGTGCCGCAATGGAGGAAGAGATGTGTGCCTTAACACAGAACGAGACATGGGACCTGGTTGATGCACCGAAGGGTGTGAAGCTGATCAGATGTCGGTGGGTGTATAAAGTGAAATACAATACCGACGGCTCCATCAATCGATACAAGGCCCGCTTGGTAGCGAAAGGCTACTCTCAGAAGCACAGCATGGACTACGACAAGACCTTCGCGCCTGTCACGAAGATGACTACCGTGCGAGTCCTGCTAGCCGTAGCAGCGGTAAAGGGGTGGCACTTACATCATATGGATGTAAAGAATGTGTTCCTGCAAGGTGATCTTGAGGAACAGGTGTATATGGTACAACCCCTCGGATTTCTATCTAAACAAAATACTTCGGCAATTTGCCGATTGAAGAAGTCACTCTACGGACTTAAGCAAGCCCCCCGAGCTTGGAATGCGAAGATTACGCAACTGTTGCGTAAGATGGGGTTTGCGCCGTCGAAATCAGACTCTTCTCTATTTGTTCGGCAAGGTCAATATGGACCGGTTAGTCTTCTATTGTATGTTGATGATTTAGTCATCGCCGGTGCCGATCTTGAAGAAATCCGCCGCATAAAGTCTCAGCTTGCGGCATCGTTTGAAATGAAGGATCTTGGAGACCTTCATTACTTCCTCGCGATCGAAGTGATCCGTACCCCCGAAGGCATATTGATCAGCCAGCTTCATTACACGTTGAATATGCTCTTCAAGTTCGGGATGGCAAACTGTAAGCCCATCTCGACCCCTCTGGATAGAAATGCAAAGCTTCGCCGAGATTCAAGAAAGGCATGCAACCCGACACGGTTCTGACAGATTGTCAGAAGCCTTATCTATCTGACGATTACTCGGCCGGATCTTAGTTATCCAGTCGGCCTATCAGTCAATTCATGTTGCAGCCTACAGCCGAACACTTTCAGTGCGCGCAACGGATATTGCGATATGTCAGCAACACGAAAGACATGGCATTGCTATATCGCGCAGGCGTAGCCAAATAGTTAGTCGGCTACACGGATGCCGATTGGGCCGGAAATGCCCACGATCATAGATCCACATCTGGATATGCATTCTCATTGGGAAGTGCAACGATTGCATGGAGCAGTAAGAAGCAGCTGACAGTAGCACTGTCGAGCACGGAGGCCGAATATCGAGGGGCGATTATCGCTACGTGCGAAGTCATTTGGCTAAAACGGCTATTACGGAATCTGCAGGTAGAGGTATCTGATCCGACGACGATCTATTGCAACAACCTCAACAGTGTCCACCTTGTGAAAAACCTCGTGTTCCACGCCCAGACCAAGCACATTGAGGTGCATTACCATTTTGTCCGCGAGCGGGTCCTTTGAGGAGAGGTCGAATTGGTGCATGTTTCGACTGATCGACAGATTGCCGACATCTTCACAAAGCCTCTTGGTCTCGACAAGTTACGGTATTTCTCGGGTGCGCTTGGGTTGCGTCACCTCGACACGCTGAACTTGAGGGGCAGAGAGGAAGAACAAAGACAAGAACGTGAAAGGAGCGGAGGTAAGCATCACGGCGGAAGTAACCGAGATGCGGAGTTGGATGGAGAATTTAACTTCGAACCAGCTGAAGAAGACGAAGACGGAAGCAAGGGCCATAAGCATAAGAAGGAGTCGAGGACAGCCGAAACAAGGGGAGATAAGGTCAAGACTAAGACGTGGCCGGATGTTGTCAAGGGCCGGAAGATTGAAGACGAATTGGAGACAGCCAATTCGGATGAGAGCGGAATTGAATCGGAAGTGTTCGATTCAATCGGAATGTTCGATTTGAATACGCCAAATCAACTGAAGGCCATGCGGAGAAAAGGGCATCGAAGGACGCATCGACACCGTGACAAGAAGGGAGCTGAGAAGGGCCAAACAAGCAGACAAGCCGACCGGAAGGGTCGAAGCGCGTGGAATTGAACGGGTCGAGGAGCGCGAGCGAGGCGTGAAGCCAGAAGGAACCGGAGCATAGATCCGGAAGAGCGGATGGAACCTCAAGTTGAGCTTGAGGGGGAGTGTTGAGATACAAGCTCAACATTGGGTGCGTAATACGGCACGTAACCCAGTGCATAGACTGGACACGTAAGTTAGTACGCACAACTTGGCCATATCGATGCGTAAACCGAAAGGCCGTTAGAGAGATATTCCTCCAAAGGAATAATTTTGGGAGTAAGTGTTACAGCTCATTTATGAGCGGTCAAGTACTGTCAATACTTGTGTTAGCCTGATTGTTAGGGCTTGTATATAAGGTGCTCACTGAGCACGAAGTATGTACAGAACAGAGAATTATTTTGAATTTGATCTATAGTCTCTCTCTGTCTTTCCCTCTCCCTCTCCATCTCTGTGTTTTCTGTGTTTTCTGTGTTTTTTGTGTTTTTTGTGTTTTTTGTGTTTTCTGTGTTTTTTGTGTTTACTGAACTCTGTACTCTGCGTTTTACGCACACGCTTCCGCACAACATATTCTTTTACTACTTGACTTTAGCTTTAAGGCCAAACCTAATGGGAGCCCACCAATCATGACTCTCCATATGAATACCTTTGCACGAAATGGTAGATAGGAATGCCAACCACGTTGTAATATTTTCCACCACCTTGCATCTGACTTCTATACATTCCACACCTGCGTTGCTTTAGGAGATAGCCAAGATAATGATGTCATCGCATGATGATATAATATATTTGTAGTGACCTGTAACAAGCATGTACCATCTTGTAACCGCCAATCTACCCAAGGTACAAAATTGGTTTTCAATGGTAACGATCCTTGCAAAAATGGTATATCATGTAATTTCTCCCAAATAAATCCATAATTTAGGGGAATACATAACCATCTCTTGGCATCTTCAAAATCTGACAACCTTTGAGATTCATTATCAACCACATCTTCCAAATGTACAATCCCCAATCGAAATAAATGATTGAATTGAGATCTCAACTTCTCTTTCCCATGCCAAAACAACACTCGAGAAGAAACAAGCAATTTGTTTTGTAATGAATTACAATATTCTCGATCACTTGATGGTCCCCATTCAAAAAGAGATAATGCATCTTGCCACAATCTTATCAAATGTTGTCCACATACAGAATGTCGAATCTTTAGAGAAATATTTCCATTCAGTACTGACCACCATGATGCTTGAATCTTTGTTTTCCCATGCACCGATCCTTCATGCTCAATAAAATATTGCATCATAGATATCCATGGTTGATCTTGTTGACATATATCTCGTAATAATGTAAATCTACAAGCCATCAAATGTCTTTCCAAATCCAATATTGCTACACCACCTAACCTTTTAGGAGTAGCCAAATGGTCCCATGAAATCCATGTAACTCCCATCATTTCTCCCTTCCGCCAAAACATGAATCGAATAGGTTGTAACATGCTTTGTAATGCCTTCTTAGTCCAAGGAAGTAAAGGCAAAAAATATAATAACATGGGTATCAAGATACATTGCACCACTTTGAGTCGTACATGAAAGGGTCATAATTGAGACTTCCAATACATAAATTTGTCCCTCAATTTACTACCAATCCAATCAATCAATTGAACATTTGTAACATCAATGCCCAATGGATAACCCAAATGTCGATAAATTGAGCCTCGTGTAATCACTGACCCTCGTCATCCCAAACATTCCAAATCACTCTCCGTACAAGAAATAAGGCGAGACTTCCTCCAATTTATATACAACCCTGAAGCCAAAGCAAATTGATCCCAAACTTCAATCTCCTTTGAAGATTTTCTTTTGAGGCTTGTAAAAACATAAAAGAATCATCTGCCAATGCTTGTGCCACCAATTGTCCACCAAAAGGAAGATGCAAACCCATAATATCACCATTGGCCACAAGATTTGACAACATTACTAACAAAGGATGTGTAACAATAGAAATCAACCATTTCTGACTCGAGTGCGGAAAATGAGGCATTATCTCAGAAAGTAAAGAGTCTGGAAAAGAACCCACACAAACAATGGGCTTAGTGGACATCCTTGCCGCATGGATCTAGTAAGAAACACTTTCGGAGTGACTCCACCATTAAGCATCACATGAGAGGTTGCATTTTTCCCTAGCAAAAAGATAAGTCGACACATACGAGGACCAAACCCCATATTATACATCACACCTGAGAGGAAAGACTAATTAACATGATCATATGCTTTTTCCAAATCTAATTGCACCATAACCATTTCTTGATGTGTATGTCGAGCATAATCAGTCGCCATTTGAACATTCAAAACATTATGCAATATATTTCTACCTGTAATAAAACCATATTGAGATGGATGAATAAGTTGAGGTAAGAACTTCTTAAGTCTGTCGGATAATATCTTTGCAAACACTTTGTACAACCCTCCCATCAATGAAATAGGCCTCCATTGGTGAAATGACTCTAGAGATGGTACCTTTGGTATCAATTTGATTAAGCCTACCTTCCAGCTCTCAGGCATGAAACCAGAATCCCAACATTGTTGAAACATTTGTGTGAATGGACTCTTAAGCATGCTAGCATACTTCTTAAAAACTTCATTTGTAACACCACCCCATCCAGGACTTTTACCATTTGGAAGGTGTAACAATATCTTTTCCACCTCAGCTTCTTCAAAATCAGCATCCAATTCTTGACAAATATTTGTATTCACGGCACTCCCAATTACATTATAAAATTCTTGTCTTGCTTTCAAGACATCCTCATTAATAATCAACTATAGCCCAATCAAATTCTTAAAATGAGTAATACATAACTCAATAGCCTTGACTGGGTCTACAACAATGTCATCCCCTATCTTAATTTGTACCACATTTGAACGAGCATATGGTGGTCTTAATCCTTGAAAAAACATATGAGATTGTGATTGATTATCTATAAATCCCTCCTTTAATTGATGTTGCCTTGTTTCTTGATAACTTTGACAAGACAAATTCTTCACAATGTCCTGTTCTTGAACTTGAACATCCAAAAGCTCTTCATCATGTGGATTATTCATCAATAGTACATTGCACCACGTAAGAATATATGAAAACTTATCAATCAACTTTTTATGTCTTTTAGCATTAGTCATACCATACATACGATGAATATCATTGATGTTTTGTAGTGTTGTATCCCATGCATGCCATCCTTTTGAAATAACTTGTTCTGAAAACATGCCAAAATTTTGTTGCATATAGGCATCAAATAAAGAATGTAATAATAAAGAAGAATTAAACCTCAAAGGAACTCGTTGAAACAATGTTTTGTAAATATCTACCCCATGTTTATTGAACTCAAAACATATGGGAAAATGATCCGATGTCACAACCTCTTGCATAACTGACATATTAAGCATCTCTGGCAAAAAGGACTCATCATGCATAACATACATTCTATCTAACCTACTCCATGTTTCCTTGTATTGCATAGACTGAAATGTAAACCCAACCTCATCTTGATGCAACCATTTCCATACATCCAACTTCAAAACCTCTGATGCCAATTTGTCCCAAACTGCTAGCTCAAGAGAATCCATCAATGAGAATCGTGAAGTAGATTGTGAAGCATCAACGCACATATTAAAATCACCCATTAACAAACCAACACATCCCACTAATAACCGTGGATACATTGAAGACCATAACTCAATGTGTTGATTAGCATTATTGGGTGCATAGATTCCTACCAACCATATCAAATCCTCAAAATACTTGACTTCCATAACCAAAAAACATCCATATGGATCATTATAGACTATATGTGGACAAAACGAATCACAAATAATCATGACAACCCCTGAGTAATGATGTGATAATTGTCTTGCATAATATGCGGAATATCCACACAAATGTAACACAGATCCTGCTAAATCATGACACTTATGTTCAACTGCACATAAAACATCCCAATCTTTATCAAATAAAGTTTTCCATAATATATATTTCTTATGAGGAGAAGATGCCCCTCTCACATTCCATGATATCACTTTCATTTAACACCTTTGGTAAGAACTTGCTCTTTATGAGCAAGAGTATTCATGAATGTACTAACTACTTGTTCAAGAGCTGCATAAGGATTTGTGTGTACTACATCCCCTCCACCAATATTAGGTTTTTGTTGTCTAGCTCCATGAGAACGAAGTCCTTGATTTAATTGAGGTCGTACCACCCTTCCTGAAGAATCGAATTGTAATTGGTTGGACAATCTCTAATTTCGCACTTGTTTTTGCCAAGGATTTTTCTTAAACCCCTCCTTCAATCTCAAATTATCTTTTGGTAATGTCGTACCATAAGTATTTTTTGATTCCCTTTGTATGGCTACACCCTTCCCTTTTATCTTATGCTTCACTTAATGCCACTCTCCATCTTCAACATTTGGGCCATCATTATTACATACTCCATTCTCCTCCCCAACACCTCTAATATGACCATGAACTTTAGGATCTCGCTCTAACCCATGAGATGTTCCCTCATCCATGACCATATCAACCATTGAGACAATATCCTTCTCAACATCTTCCTTATTTTTCCCTTTGACATTATTTTCTAGGGATAGTTCACCATGATATTGGCATTCAGCCATAAAATGCCCCAATTTACCACATTTAAAACAATGTCCTGCAAAAGTTTCCCATTGAAGCTTAAAACGAAATCGACCAAATCGAGATGTATCGATACTCAACCATCCTGAAAGTTTACAACTTGTATTCCATAACATGCAAAATATGCATTTGTTCAACGAATTAACGTGAGGAGCAACCAAAACTTTACCAATTTGGGACATCAATCCTGGTAGTAAATCCCAAAAGAATGAGTTACTACAATCAACGGTCACCAAAATTGGACATAGTTGTTTTAATAAATCTTTATAATCCACCACTGGAACCCATTCCATCACATGCACTAATCTTCTATCAAAAAAGATTGGTACCTTTGCCATCAAAGTCATACAGTGTTCTGACGATCAAAAAACTACATCATAAAAACCTCTTGGACCCACATACACATCCTCAACACAATTAGGCATTGTGAATGAATTTAACCACTGCTTAATCCATGATACCAAAGGAAGTTTGCTAGTTAAATACAAAATAACACCATGATCATAGAACCTGTCAAAAGTTTCTAACATAGAGTTGGTCTCCATCACCACCTCGACAAGATCCTCCTCCACACAATCTTTAGCATCTTTCTCATTTTTTTCCATAAAATCAAAAAGCAAAGCCTTAACAAAATCACAACGACTGTCAATATCATAATCATCTCCAATAACATCTTTCCCACCAAGAATAGCAGCATATGATGTTTTCTCCTGTTTTGTAGAATCAATACACTTTTGCCTCTTGTAATTTTCATAACCATCATCACTACCACATCCATCAACAATCATCAACTCCCTTCCTATTGTTGTGCCAGCCATCCTAATAGAGATTGAAAGAACTAACCTGAGACGATGACACTTTTTCTTGTAGCTTCTTGTAACGATAACGAAATGTAACATCCAAACTCTGAACGAGCTTCGCAACGAGCCAAAAATCATAAAAAACAGAGTTCTGAGGACAACGTTACATCATAAACATGTTTCAACACTATTCTTGAAATGTCATCGCGTTTTTCCTCTCTCTCTCTCTCTCTCTCTCTCTCGAGCGCGCGCGCGCTCAACCCCCTAGGGAGGCGCCACCCCCCACCCATCAATAGCTACACTGTCCAACTTCATCCACTCTTTCAGTTTATATTCTTCTAGAGCTTTCTCATTTTCGATCGGGTCGATCTGTCCCCTGAGTATCAGATAGTCTTGCATATGTTCCTTCCAAAACTTGAAGTTGATGTTGTCAAAGTTCCGAAGACTCAGTTCTAATGAGCCTGATGTTGAAGCCATTTCGATGAAGGTATGTTGGTTTGAAGTTCTACTCGGAGTGCTTATGATCAAAAGAAGGTATGAGCGTATCTAGTCTATCTAAAGTGCGACCTAGCCAAAGTGAGCATGAATGTGAATAGGGAAGTGCTTCTTTCTCTCACGAAGTATGATTTTGTAGTTGTCGAATGGGAGTGCGAGTAGGCGAAATGGAGTGCAAGTATTGCAAGAACGAATGACAACCTGCAGTGGACAAACCTCGCTCTAATACCAACTATTGCAAATGGCGCCATTAGTAGATGTCTACAACACTTGTAAGCTAATAAACAACAGGTTTGTGTGGATGAAAACCAAAGAACAGAGAAGTCTAAGACAAACGCATACGAGACAGAGACAGAGAAGCACAAATACAAACTTTGTGCTATCAACAAGAACCAGTAATGGCAAAAACGTACAAACTAGTTACAAAGTTGGTTATATTCTAACTAAACTAGGGCAAATGCCCTTTGTGCTATTTACAAGAATAGCCTAACCTAGTTTATCCAATAGGTTAATGTGAATATGTCCATTATAAGATTGTATTCAACATGAATGACCCTAACCACTAGGCCATTGACTTTTTTTGTTTTTTATTTTTTTATATTATATATATACACTTTGTGCTCCCTTGCTTTACCCTTTTCCCACATGCTACACATTCTCTGTCTCTTACTTTTTTGCACACGCTTTCACTCCATTCCTTATCCTCCTTTTAGCCACTTTCCCACCCTCAGGCCCACCACATCACGAGAAAGTAGAATTAACCCAAAATATGATGCATGAAAGCCATCCATTACATATTGTTTTTCTAAAACATTATATTGTGATAATTGCCATTTAGATGTTAACAATGTCCTATTTTGTTTAACACTTATTTTAAGAGCAAATCGATTGTGCGAGCCTGGGCTCAAAATTTGTGTAAAATGATTTTACCACCCAACAACATGAAACCCACTATCTTCAAGTGTGTCATCTCTACATCTACATACATCATTATTGTTGAGCATTTAAACTATCTATATATTATTTGAATTTATTGGCAGGTCCTGCTTCAATTGTTTTATGCATTGGTTTGTAAATAGGTCATCAACATTATATTACCAGTTCAGTGTCATTACATTTGCATCTCAGATTGCAAGATTATCTGTCAAACTCATAACTATTTTACTGATTTGTATAGGTTTGCAAATAGGTAATCAACATTACCAGTTCAGCGTCATAACGTTTGCAGCTCAGATTGCAAGATTACCTGACGAACTCATAACTATTTTACTGATTTGCATAATTTAACGTACTGATTCAAGACTAACAAACTGCATGTAACTATTTTAAATGCCAATGTTAATATTATCTTAAATAGCTTAAAACTTCAGGGTGGCTCAAAATCCAAGCTTACTTATTAATCTTACCTCTAGAATGAAAAGAGAACCATCTCATTAAAGAATACGACATAAGAGGTCATCATTTGTATAGTCAAAAGCAGATTTGTACAAAGTTGACTGTCCAATCATAATAAACCATTATATCATGTACATTACTATCTGAATTCTTTTTCAGATACTCAATACTGGGAACCCAAAGAGGTTAAAAGTTTCTAAATGCATTTAGAGTTTGATTTCTACTAAAGAGTGTCCCAGGGAA